>NC_139217.1:331186966-331851966 GCF_055691185.1 Crinia signifera
TGATACTGCTACTCCCCAATGTATGAAGGGGACGGTGTGTAGTAAATGAGCCCCTGTTCATATGGCACTGCTGTCTAAAAGATATGCAGGGCAGATGTATGAATAGTCAACCATTCTGCCTCTTGCAGCTACCGACTTTGACAGCTGTAGGGTGGTGAGGCATTATCCCCACCACAGGGGGTCCTGTCTCTGCTGCCGGCTTCGGGCTACGCAGGAGATCTCATGTGAGTAGTGAGATCTCGCACATGCCCAGAAGAGCTGGGCGGGCAGACAGACAGCTTGTAAGAGCCACTGCTGTCTGCTTAAGGAGGACCTCACCGCAAGGGGTAGTTTTTGCTCCCACACTTTGGTGTGCAGGATGATAATACATCTTGTCAGTGTCACTTCCAACTTTGCCTTGGTAATGAGGCCAAGAAGGAAGTGTTATAGTGGTGCAATAAGCATCGCTATAATTCATCTGCCCCAATGGGCCAAATGCATTAAGCTTTAACAAGTGGAGAGTGATAAAGAGTGATAAAGTACCAGCCAACCAGTTGTTATTGTTATTTCTCAAATGCAGCCTGTAACATGGCAGTTAGGAGCTGATGAAGACCTAATATATTTGGCCCAATGGGCGTACCCTACTCTCAATGATTCAAGTATCCCCAGTTGTACACACTTATCCCAGTATTTAGACAATGTCCATATTTCAAAAACTTTTGCAAATCTATCCAGCACGCAGACCTGTAGCATCTTAAATAGATATTTTTATAATAAATAATGTTGAATAAATACAGTGGTATCTGGATAATAGACCGACACTGTTTAGATTGAAAATCAATAGTTTCACACCGTATGGTCGGCATTGACGAGGTTGACATGATTTAAAAAATAATAATTTATTTTGTCTTTTTTTCATACGTAATTATCCACAGAGATTCCGAATGGTAATGGTAAAGTATATCCTTGCCTGAAGCATGGCAAGCAAAGCATTACTCTACCTTGGAGTCCATGTCATCATATCTACAAATCTGATACTGTAAGAGTTAGGAGCAGATTTATCTCCAATATCTGCACTGGATGTTGTAGCCTCTGGGCTACACATCACCATATTGGGCCTGATCGCTAGGCAGCATCTGATTTCTCTCCCCTTTGGAAGTAAAAGTCAATGAAAACTGACTTTTATTTCAGCCAGAGATGGCCAAAAAGGGGGCGGGAGCTGACGTCATGTGATGTCAGCTACCCGCAGTGAGCAGGCATCGGCCCGCCTGCGTTCCCAGGGGAACGCCCAACATTTTCATGGGAACGCCATTGTCCAGGATAGTGATCTGAAAGATCACTCCCCAGTAACTTCCACTAACACATGCACAGGATCAAACCCAGGGATAAATTAATCACATTATCTTACAAACAAATGCATGAGAATTTGTTGGATTCATTCCCAATTATTTATTCTGTTTGTATTAAAACAATAGTAAAAGTAAATAATTCTTCATTGTTAAATACTTTCTCCCCAGCAGTGTGCTGCACCATTATTCTCTTCCATTACCCTCAGCTTGCAAATCAAAGTGGACAACACAATAACATCCGCTTACTCTCGCTGTCCAGTTGCTACAGACCTTGGGCAGCGTATAATCTTGCTGCTTGTGGTGTTCCTGCAATTTCCAGATACAGTTGAAAAAGATTCATCATTTATCAGCCTCTATACTGCTAACTCACAGAGAAGACAAACACTACAACAGCAACTGCAGCACAGATCGAAATTCAGTCACCTTCCATCAGATCCTGGAAGCAGGTGAGCATCCTCTACGTCTTATGACAGGCAGTGAACACAGTTTGTAGTTTGGCTTTCACATCTTTGGACTAACAGTTCAAAAAATGTTTGCCATCTAAATCATTTAATTAAACAGCAACCTACTCAGCTTAAGGATAAAAGTGGTATATAATGAACTACCATTGGTGCATTGTACCGGGCCCCCGAGGACTAAGGGGGCCCACTGCTGCCCAGACCAGCAATTTGTACCCCTGTCACCCACTGGTTTGGGGATACTTTTGCACCAAGGCTCACCACAGAAAAGTTCTGCCACTGCGTGCAGTGCCTCAAAAGCTGCAGCATGATTGACATGGGACGATGGGCTGGCAAGGGGCAGTGTTCTGGCCCTGTTGTCTGGGCATGCTAAGGCCAGTGGCTGTATCCTTGCACACAATTTTACTGGCAGCATGATTTACTTGGATAGCCTGAGTAACCTACTTAGCTACTTAGATTTCTAATGGTCACACAGAAATTTGCATATTGATGCACGGCCACTGCATACAATGAGTCAGTTGCCGGGCATCCACCTGTAAATCAGCCCCTATATTAGTGAGGACTAACATGTCGCAGGGGCAGTGTCACAATGGGCCTTATTACATTTCAATAAGCCTTATTCCATTTCAGCTTGCAATTCAGAATTAGGAAAATATTTGGTATCCCAATTGCACACTGAGTGAAACATAACTACATAATAATCAGATAACACAGAGATCTTGGTTGCGTATATCTGCAGATATAGGGCTAAGCCCCCAGGCCGTACGTCAAGGCATCTCTGTCACTGGGGGTCCCTAATACTGGGTATGGGTCTGGGGTGTGGGCCCCCAACATGCCGACACAGGCTGAGTACCCCAGGGCAGCACACAAATGAAAATTAGTAGGGGTTAATAACAAAGTGCTATGTAGGGAAGTGAAGGTGGGATTAAAATACAAAATATATACAATGTGATAGGAAAAAATAAGTGTTAATAAAGTGTTAGGGTGTGCTAACCTGGAGCCAGCCATATCAACATGAGGGGGACCACACTCCCAAACCCATCCCGTTAGCAGTAACATATATGTCTGGGTTTAATAGCCCAGTGTAAGGCCACATGATAATGGCTTACAACATCTAAGAGCCAGCTTACCTGGAGATACCCCTGGCTTCTCCAATGGCACTCAGGAGTCAGCAATCCCTCCTAATGCTGACCCATCTATGCCATCTATGCCAAAAGTGTTGTGCAATTCAGAATTAGGCCCAGTGTGAGTAGATGAATGGAAACAGAACCATAAGTAGACAAATTAGCACCTGGTTGAGATCAAACATCGACACCCCCCTCCACAACCACACACACACACAAACATACATGCATACACATCCATGATCTTGGTCCTTATACAGAATTATATAATGGAGCTCTCCAAAAGGACAGATCTACAGTAGTGGTACAAGCTCCAAACTAGTACAGGCAAACTGTGGTGTCAACTGCACAAAGCCTCCCAGATAGCTTCCAGCTTATTCCTTCAGCTGAGCAATGTTATGTAATTACAGGTCACCATTTTGTGATGCAGTCACTCTGAACTCAAATCATTTGCATCTGAAGGTTGTCTGGAAGCTTATGCCAAGCTCCTCGCTCTCTGATTCCCCATCCAGGGCACATGTTACAGAGAAATATCTTCATCTGGAGGATGAGTTTTCACATACGTATGTGTTATTCAGTGGACAAGTAGCAAAACCATTATTTTACATAACTATTATAATCAATCTGATATATCAATATAGACAGGTGAGAAGAGGCACTATTGATAATCTTTATGCCGCTTCATAATTATTGTCTCTTCAGTTTGTCACCATTATTTCCGTAGAACATTGTGTTGAAGAACTCAAAAGAAATATTCTACTTCATAAAAGAAGAATGAAAAAATGAAACTGCTCAGGGAGAAGTAACGTTGCCTGCTTTTGTTATTGTCTCAATTCCTGCTTCGGTTATCAGCACGGTGCTGGGATTCTTCACCAATTCCTTTATCATTACAGCTATCTGATTGGAGAAGGCTAAAGGTTGGAATATTAGCCCAAGAACTGATCCTTTTCAATCTAGGTCTGTTCAACATAGCCTTTCAGTGTACCATTTTGGCCAATGATAGCCTTATTTTTCTTTGGAGTGACCTGTATTTCTCTGACATTGTTTACACCATGTTCTCCATTTTGCTGCTCTTCACAACCTTCTCTAGCTTCTGGTTTACATTCTGCCTCTGTGGATTGTATTCTGCCTCTGTGGATTGTATTCTGCCTCTGTGGATTGTATGTAATACTTGTTAAATTAAGTCAAACATTCTCCAAGCGCCTCAAGCAAAGCATCTCTGATATTGTCCCCTGGATGCTGTTCTTCTCTGTGCTGCTGTCACTTGTCATCAGCGTACCAGTTGCATGGAACATTAAAAAAGACTATGTTGGTCAAAAAGATTGGAATGTCTTTGATAACTTCACAGTCTATCATGGTATAACACATATGGATCTTCAGTACCTGCTGTTCACCAGTATAATTGGCTGCTGTATTCCACTCATCTTAGTTGCTCTTTCTGTGAATGTTAGGTATCAACGATCTTAAAGCAAGTGTGGCCAAACTGGTCCTCGAGATCTACCAACACTATTCTGAGATAAACTTACAGTTCTTTGATTATGATGACTGAAAAGAGAAGAGTCAGTGGCCTGTAGCTTGTAGGGAATTTCTACTCAAATGTGTTCTTTACAAACTTTATGCAAACCTGCTGTATTCCAAAATGAAATGAGCTGATCAGTTATATTTAGAGTCTGGTGTCTACCCAGTAATGGCCCTCCAAACCCACACTGTCACAAATATCCACTTTCCAGCCCCTCAAGAGAAAGTGTGGATAGATAGAAGCAAGTGATTCTTTTTTTTAAATATGTTTTATTAATGACTTTGTAGCATAAAACACATAATAAAATTCAATAGCAATCGAAGTATAAAATATAGCAGAAGAGCCAAGTGTACAAGTAATTGAGACATGTTAACTCAATAGTAAGACAAATATTCCCACATATTGACAGAGAAAAAAGGAGATAAGCATCATAAATATTGTCTACTTATCACGTGAGACACACCATGCAAGAACACCTGGTAGGGGGACCACCCTATATTGGTGGGTCATTAGCCACAAGTCTTGAAAGTTACCAAGTAGTATTTGAAAAGCATTTAGTTAATAAAGTTTTAGTTGGAGTGGGAAGGATTGAGATGTAACTCTCCCAGAGTTTGAAAAAGACAGCCACCCTCGATTCCTTGGAAAGGGAAGCCTCAATCCAATCCATTCTAAACAAGAATAAAAATGGAGGAGTATCTGAATGATTCCAAACTTGTAGAATGTTTTTTTTAGCTGCCCATACACACTGGGTGATTTTGAGCTGAAAGCCGCTCAAAACACCAAGTTTGAGTAGCTTTAAGCTCAAAGCCGCCCAGTGTGTATGGCCCAGCGGTGATGCGCTCTCCTGTATCATCGCCGGGAAAGCCACTCATCTGCTGGTATTACCAGCAGATGAGTGGCTTCGTGGACGGCTTACATAGCGCTGTGCAATGCAAAGCCATCCGCCCCCTGCTGACAACACTGGGCAGGGGGAAAGCGGCTACTGTAGATGCACTGAGCGGCTTTCCCCACATTGATGACAGTGGTCATCGCTGTCCGCACACACTGGGCATAGTCGCCCAGTGTGTATGGACCTTTAAACATTAACAACAGTTTGCTGCAGCATCTCCATATACGCAACAGTGATTCTTATTCCTCTGATAATCTAAAATGATAAATATTTTTCTAAGAATCAGACATTATTGTTTTTGTCTACATGTAATTAATCCCAAATGGGTATCACATAAACTCCCATGAGTAACAATGAAATTAAGCAAGTCCCATATATACACTACTAATGCATGGAACTAAATGAATAAGAGAGGAATGGTTGAGGTGTTCATCACTTTGATATTTCTAATGCTATCTCCACACATACACAAAGAAAGTGCCCGGCAAATGGTAAGCAATACAGTAAAACTTGGTACAAATAAAAAAGAAAAAACAACAGTGTCTGGAAAGAGCGGGGTTATGAAAAATATATAATACTCGCATGTGCATCATGGCTTGTTATGTGGATGTACTGTATGCTGCAAATTCACAGCGATTCATAGAACAAATTGTAATTTTAAGTGTAGTTATTATGGCAATAAAAAAATAAAAATAGATATGTCTAATTACATTTTAGTAAACCCTATATCAGGGCTGGGCAACACCGGCCCTCCAGATGTTAATGAACTACACATCACAGGATGCTTTGCATTAGTTTTGCTATGTGGCCATGCTGAAACTGATGCAAGGCATGCTGGGATGTGTAGTTCATCAACATCTGGAGGGCCGGTGTTGCCCAGCCCTGCCCTATATGAAGGAGCCTGTCTTAATTATATTTCTGGGATTTGTTATACATGACACCAACCAGCCCTCGTTCTATCACCACAAATTATTGTAAAGTGTATTTTAGTTTAAATCTTTCTCTGAGGAAATGAAAGATCACAACTTTATCAATAGCTCAAGTGTAACAAGACTATGCCTGAACTGGAAATCAGCAAAGTATCACCTATCACTCTATTGCATATAGGTTATGGTCCTCCTGAGCAGGCAAGGGGCCCTATGTAGCCAAACAGAATCATATTTAGTGTCTGTGAGTCTCCGAAACACTGCCATGAAGTGGCAATGGAATAAAGGGCAGTGCAGGGTGGGCAGCACGGAACTCCAATGGTTTGGGAGACTTTTACTTTGCCACTGCTCCTAAATATTATTTACCCCTATTTCCCTTTTAATAGTAGTAAATGGCAGACTGTGTCTATTTTATCTAAAGCTGCTTCACATAAATAAGATTCACATTAGTATATAAATCCATTCATTAAATATAGATTTCTGTGATATTACCAGGGGCATATATAGGACCCCTTTCTGTTGATTATTATTCTTTTACATTTTTTTTTTTGTTATAAGCTCTCATTTGCTGATTGACAATATAAAATAATAATAATAAAACCTGCAATTTGACATTTCCTTTTATTTGTTATTGTGTACTGTATACCTATTTAATAGTAGGATAGCTGTGCATATCCTACCCATTTACACTCCACTCAGTATGGTGCATGGTACAGTAGAGTGGAACTATTCAGTAGTTACTGGTAAATTTCAGACTGGCAGTACTAAAACAAGTGGTAGGTGCCTCTTGTGTCTAATGCGGAATTACCTACTGGATATTGCTATTAAATATTTACAAAATAGATTTCTGACAAATGTGTTCACATCTGATCACAATACTGAAGGTGAAGAAACTAATCTGGGTCAGGTTCTGTCTGGCCTTTTACTGTTGGATCATCCTCTAATGCTTAAAATGACATCATAAAAGGCTTTTTTTTCTGTATTGCTAAAATAAATATTTTTTTGTTAAATTGATGTAACTATGTAATTAGGATAACCACCATGTTCTCTGATAAATAATATTTTCACGGTTACCTCAGAGCAGACCATTAGACTACAATACTGTGTATAAACCATTTCCCAACTCAGGGTTCACAAGTCAGTCTGAATTAATTTCATAGAAATGTTTTACGCATATTAACAAAAGACGTTTATATGATAATGTAATTAAGCGCATGTTGCTATAGTACCCAACGTGTTAGTAGATCATATGCCACTGGGTATATACAATCACTTTTATTTATAAATAAAAATATTATCTCCAAAAAAGATTGCAGATATAGTAACTAGGAGAAAAGGGATGTGGGATAAGTTAACAGGAAGTAAGAAGGGAACAGGTACAAAATAGCATTTGCTATATTGCAAAGTACAATTTACAAGCCTTGTAAGACAAAACAACTATTATCTGGTGTGCAGTATGCAACAATATTATACCCCTTTCACATCGCACTTTTAAAACTGTAAATTGCCGTTTTTTTCCCTTTTTAAAACATTTAAGCCTGCACTGTGAATGCACCACAGCCGATTTACCGTTTAAAGTTAACTGGCATTTCGAACCGTGTAAAAAGCAGAGTCCTACACGGTTCCTTGACGTTTTTTGTGCAATGTGAATGTGTACAATGCTATGCATTCACAGTGCAGGCTTAAACGTTTTAAAAAGGGAAAAAAAAACGGCAATTTACCGTTTTAAAAGTGCGATGTGAAAGGGGTATAAACCGGTATTTAAAACGGTAATCTGCGGCAATGTTAAGGCTCTGACCCGTTTTAAATACCGGTTTTTAAAACGTGTCGGCGATGTGAAAGTGGTATTATAAACTACCTGGGAAATGTAAACAATGCTGATATTTCCATAATATCATTTTTTTTTAACCTTTGCAAATACAGCTAAAAGCCAGCTTTGAAAGTCATATAGAAAAGACCAATCAGGTCTTTTGTGTATCACGTCGGCCCGTGTGTAAGGCCCTTTACAGAGAGATAAAGTGGAGATAAAGTACCAGTAATCCAGCTCTTTTTCAACACAGCCTTTAACATGATAGTTGGGAGCTGATTGGCTAGTACTTTATCTCCATGTACTAATTGGCTAGTACATTGCTTAGTACATAACACCCCTAATGGATTTAGGGATCTTTCTGCTATCATTTTATTTATTTTACATTATACATAATCAATCTTGCTTTGCAGACAACTGGATCAGTAAATAAAAATGTCCGTCTTCAATACAACCATCTTTGTGGAATTCAGAATGATGGGTTTTCCTGAACTAGCCAAGATGAGAATATTGTTATTTGTGTTATTGTTCATCATATATATAATTACTTTATTTGGCAACCTTCTGATACTAATGATAACAAAGCTGGACTCTCGGTTTCAGAACCCAATGTACTTCTTCTTAGGTTACTTGTCCGTTGTCGATACCTGTTACATCTCAGTTACTGTGCCACAAATGTTAGTCATTTTGGTATCATATCGCAATAGTATTTCGTTTGAGGCCTGTGTTTTACAGTTATATTTTGTGGTCTTCCTGGAGGGAGCTGAATGTATTCTTCTAGCTATAATGGCTTATGATCGATATGCTGCAATCTGTCGCCCCTTACATTATAATATAATCATGAGCTGGGGAGTGTGTTACAAAATGCTTAGTGGGGCATTATTGTGGAGCGCATTACACTCATCTCTCCACACTGCTCTGATCAGTCGCTTGCCCTTCTGTGATAATGTCATTAATCACTTGTTTTGTGACATTCCGCCACTACTCAAACTGTCATGTACAGACACTTATCTTAATGAGATCATACTCTATGCTGTGAGTGGAGTATTTGTTGGACTTGGACCACTTTTGTTTATATGCATCTCTTATGTATACATTGTTCTTTCTATCTTTAAAATAACATCTGAAGCAGGAAGAAGGAAGATGTTTTCTACCTGTGCAGCTCATTTAATTGTAGTCAACATATTCTATGGAACCGGAAGCTTTACCTATGTGCGGCCCAAATCCAGTTACTCATTGGAACGGGACAAATTGGTGTCTGTTATCTACAATGTGGCCACACCTTTGTTGAACCCTATTGTCTACAGTTTCAGGAATAGTGAAATGAGAAGATCCCTGATGAATGGGTGTAAGAGGTACACATTTATATGCTGTTTGGGAACCTCAGACACACCGAGAACCTCTGGCACTTAGGAACTTATTCAATTGTTTCAAGTTTTGTTTGCATTTTTGTCTCCACATACAAATATACTGGGATAACAACCATTGCTTATTTTAACGTCAAATGCTCCTGATGGAATATGAAAGAAGATCATGAAAACATGATTATCATGAAAACGTTAAAAAATATATGTCCTTCCATTTTGTGTTTAATTCTCAACTTCAAGAAAATATAGCATGTTAAATTAACAGTTTTTATGTTCCATAACTGTGCTGTCTTTATTTTCCTGATCACCCTAGACACACCACCAAAAGTACTTGATGACACCCTAGATTATTACTGTTTGTTGTAGATTATAATGATTTATCCAAGACAAAATGTAACACTGGGACATGATGTCCAAGTGGTAAAGCAGAAGGCGGTTCAGTCCTTGCTTAATGCCTGTGACTCATTTTAAATGTTAATGGTAGGTTGGGGGCTAATTCATTATTTCTTATTTATTTCAACATTTCTTCATTATTTCAATATAGAAAGTTGTTTATGAATAAAGATAATAAAATATGAAAAAAATTCTATTCACTTTTGGAATATTTGAACATTTTCTAGTGGTTACAATGAATGATTCCCTAAATCCCTTGAAAACAATTATGTATATCACACTATATATACTTATAATTCTGCATTATTATTTTTTTAATACAGCAATTGTGAATTTAGGTAATTTAATAACAATAAAAAATATTTCATATAACAAAGTGAACAATTAACATATGTCATACTAAACTGTAAGTTCTCATAATCGGGAGGCACGACTATTTGTCTCATATCTGCATCACCTCCGCTAGGGGTAGATTTCTAAGAATCACGCGTGGTTGAGATTGAACATGCTGGGCAACACTGTCTAACCTGCGACAATTTCTAGATTAAACCCACATTTTTATTAAGAACTTTATTTCACTGAATCATGTTTTTGATGGTCTCTGCACTCATGTTTGGTTGTGTGCTAGTTGAGTTCACTCGCTTTTTGCCCAAATTCTTTGTGCTAATGTGTAAAGAAATGGTTTTTGTAAAGTAGCCAAAAAATTAATTGGGTTCCTCCCAATTATAACCAGCATCAGCCCTAAGAACCCCGTACTTCCCATAACCAGCATCATGGGCTGATCCAGCAGGATGGGGGAAATGCCATAGCCGAGGAACACACTTCACTGGGCCCGCCCAACCAAAACATTAACATGCACCTAGTCATCCCAAGCCAAGGGATGACCATGGGCCCCCACCCTCCTTCCCCATTGTAGAAAGCAGGCAGTTAGCGCAGTCACTCTTGCAGCAGCAGCCTTTCTCCCCAGCCTATTACACACTCTGCACTGTACTGCACTGGGGAGCAGAGCTTAAAGTGGTCATGGAGAGGTGGTGGAACTCCTTTCCCCTGCCATCGACACCCCCCCCCCCCAAATTAGGCAAACTTGGGCCAGTGCCAGGGTTTTAGGCACCCCCTGCAAACTATAAGTTTATGCCCTATCTCCCATTCTTTATGAAGGGACAGTGGTCATACAATTGTACCCCAATTAAAAGTGTGTCACACAGTGGCACAATCTCATTCACAATACACCACATGTAGTGCCCCTTACTAATTTTTTCATATTACGCTGCACAGTAGTTCTCTGTATAAAAGGTATGTAACACGGTAGCATTGCTTATACACAATGTCCATAGTAGTACAGCCCCTTACACAAAGTACCCACAGCAATAGTACCTTGTGACAGCTTGAAATCACATACACTGTGCCAGAAAGAGAGCTGCTGGAACAGTCTTTTCTGTTGGAATTACTGTGCAGGGCTGTGCTGGAGGTGGAACTAGTTCCCCCTACCATTAGAGGTGGTGGAACTAGTTCCCCCTACCATTAGAGGTGGTGGAACTCAGTTCCCCCCAGTTCCCCCTCACTTTAACCCCTGCTGGGGAGAGAGGCAGCTACAGAAGATGTGCCAGGGGATGAGCTCCAAACATTTTCTAATTTTTAAGCATTTTTTTTTATGTGCCATTTTTTATAAGCAATATATCACAAAGTTCTCCTGAGTACTTTCACAGCATGTCAGTACAGATGCTGCTGCTATTCCTGCATATGAGAAGATATATTATAGATTTTATTTTCCTATGTATATTTTAAAGTTGAAGTTGTCTTTTTTCCACTACAATGAAATGAGGTGAGACATCTATGCGGAGGTGTAGTTGAGATCTAAAAATTTATTTTCCAACCTTTTTACAGACTAATACAACACTGTAAAATCACTTTTTTTTTCTGGGTTATGGTATTTTAGATCTACAATGTCTAGGTCTACAGACATAAGGTCGACAATCAAAAGGTCGACAGGGCCAAAAGATTGACAGGATCAAAAGGTCAACAGAGAAAAGGTCGACAGGGTCAAATGGTCGATGTGAAAAAGGTTGAGTTTTTCATGTTTTTTAGGTGTCTCTATCGACATAGGTTGGTATGGACACCGACTAAGTGTACTGCGTCACCTCCCATGGCTCGCCATGCTTCGGGCATGATGCCTCGCTGCGCTTGGCGCACTATTCTATTCTACCTCCAAGCTGTAGTGGATGGTAGGGCATGAAATACCGCCTGTCGGCACATGTCGGCTCAAAATGTAAAACATCAAGAACAAAACTCATGTCAACTTTTTTCACGTCGACCTTTTGACCATAAAGACCTTTTGACTGTCAATCTTATGTCCCTGTGGACCTTTTGACTGTTGACCAATAGTGGTCAACCTTATGACTGTCGACCTAGAGTCAATCTCTCATGAGTCCGGATACCTTTTTTTCTGTACTTCCCCAAAGAATAAAGAATTGTTGAATTGAATTACACAAATTTCATAGTTATGAATATTACATTATGAAAAAGCAGTTGATATTTGCAAACACTTATAAGTCCAAACCATTTGCTCACTGATTTCTGTAATGAACACGAGCCTTCATTTTAGCACACCACCATACCTCCTATGATATTTGTTACCAAGGAGTTTAATCACCCCTTCACCACCCCACCCCTCAATCACATCTGCTAAGCTTAGCCTACAAGGTCTGATTGTTCTGCAGTTCAGTAAGGCATAGGGCAGGGACAGCGATGTAAAAATGGGCCAGCAGACCCCATGGCGGCTTGGGGGAGCAAACGCCGGCAGAGTCTGCAGGGAGCGCTGGGTCTGGGATGCTGCAGGCAGAGCAGCTCTCCACAGACCTTTTAGGACGGGACAGCCACGGCCCGACAGCTGTCCTTTCCAGTGGATAGTTTCGGCTGCAACCCGGCGGCCGTGCCCATTCCAAAAGGTCACATTAGCTGTCCATTGTGACTTATATGTACAGCACGGCTTATGGTCATTTAGAGTTTTGCCGCCCGATGCCAGCCCGAGTGTGCCCAATACATCCGGTTGCTACCCAGCAGCCGGGCTGTGGCTAGACTGTGTGAAAGGACCCTACACCCCATATTATACATTTCTTGCCCTCCGGCATTTTGTCATCTGGCCTGTACAGGGTAATGTGAAATAGCCCTTTCAGGTATGTAAAGCACAAAATAAATCAGGGTTGCCTACCTGACCCTCTCATTCAGGGAGAACATGCTCTGTTCCTGGACTTAAAATAGTGCAGGGTATGAGAGGGACCCAGACAAGACCCTGGAAACTCTGCATTCCGGAGCTTGTAGTGTCCGGTCCAGGGGGATGTCCTATCGGGGGAGGGGGATGCCTGTGTCAGCTGTCACCAGGGAGAGGGGTGTGGTATAGCACACCGACAGTCGGGATTCTGACAGTCATTAGCCCGATGTCAGAATCCTGACTGCCGGGACTCAGACAGCGGGGCGAGCGCAACAGAGCCCCTCGGGGGCTTGCTGCTCTCACCATGCTATTCATTTCTCCCTCTATGGGGGTCGTGGACCCCCATGAGGGAGAATAGCCGCTGGCCGTCGGGATCCCGAGTGTCGGGGTTTTAAGTAACAGTCGAGATTCTGACTGTGTAATGACTGTCGGCATCCCGACTGTCTATCAGTCATCCGGCACCCAAGGAGAGGAGGAGGGGGAGACTAAAACATCCCTGTATGGTCCTGGAATGAAGCAAAAACCGGAACAGCTCGGACCACAAAGGGGGGGGGGGCTGCAATCTCCCCTTCCCCATGTCCCTGGTGAAAGCTATCACAAGCATGATCCCCCCGGACAAGACACCACAGGACAGGACACTACAAGCTCCGGAATGGAATGTCTGCTCCGGCGTTCCGGGGTCTTGTCCGGTCGGGTTTTTACTTAGTCCCCTAGGACATCCTCAGATGTGTAAGTAGTGCCACAGAACCTGCAGTTCCATGTTTCTGGTATAGGGCTCAGCATGGTTACTAACCTATGACAATATATCCCTCAGTGTCCTGCCGGACAGTGTACTCATTGCCCAATGCATACTTGCCTACTTTTGAAAACGAGTTTTAGGGAGATTGTAGTTGGTAGTAGAATTTTGCAAAGCACTCCCATTGAGGGGGTGTGTCATGCTCCACCCACAGGGCATGTCTAGTTCTATCTATGGAGAGATTGTGAAAAGAGACTGTGAACGTGGCACCTAGCATCGTGGGTGTGTACTGCTACTGAGAGGAATCTTTTAAAATGACTTATATCCAAATGTAGATGAGCCCCAAAGCCGTTGGTAAGAGATACTGTACTTGGGAAATGGTGCTGATGATTCAATGTACTGTAAATGGATCTCTCTTTATCGTTCCTTGTTCCCCAAAAATGTACCAGTGTAATGTGGGCTAGGTGAAATGAGGGAGATTGGTAGACTAATGAGGGAGAAAGGGAGAATGCTGCTATTTCAGAGAGTCTCCTGCAGAATGCAGGAGGGTAGGCAACTATGCTCTATTGCCCAGTGTGTAGGGATCACGAAAAGCGCCTAATTAGTCCACACATAACTCACAGCGACGCAGCACAAACTTTAGCCGCAACCCTCGGCTGAGCAGTGAGCAGTGCACAGCGCAGCCGCGGCGCAGATCTTATCTTCTAGTTCTCTTCTTCTTCACAGCCGTAACCCCGCCCACACTGCCTGCTGCTGGCACGTTTTCTCCCGCCTCCATGTAGCGTCACCGTTCTCTTAGCCACCCCCAGTATACAAAGCTGTCCTGGTTACCACAGCAACGGGGGACCTTTCTGGAAACCCGGAGAAGTCTCGATGACAGAAAATTCTAGCTGAGAGGGGGCGTGGCCGTCCCGACTCAATATATAGAACGAGCGAAGCGTTATCTTTATAATGAGAGTGAGGGAGACAGCGGCATCTGGCGGCTTGCAGGGTGAAGAAGGGGCCACCTTGTCTACTCGTGATACATTCGGTACTGTCCGAGCCGAGGATACATGACACTGTAGCCCACAGTTATCTGAGGGAATATTCGGTGTGTCTGTAGGGGCTTCATCAAGTACTGCTAATTAGCGAGGCGTTGTGTCCACAGAGAACCGGTGCCGGCCCCCGGAATAGTGCCAGGTGAGTGCGCTGCCTATGACAATTTGGGTGGGGAAGAAAGTATCGGCACCTGTGGTACATGTCAGATGGGGTCACTGGGTCCCAGTGGTGGGAGTGCAGAGGGCCGGTGACTGGTATAGACAGGGCAGAGACTGAAGAGTTGCCTGGTTGAGGATAGGTAAGGATGGGTCGTTATTGTGTCATTTGAAAGTCATCTAGTAGGACCACCTCAATTCTGCAGCCCCCACCACCACCACCACATAACCAGCAGCACATTATGGGGACGATTTATTATCAGTAGATAATTAAGAAATTTGGTAGGTCCAGACCCCAGTCACTTTTTTTAAACTACAGTAAACATTTATTACACCAGTCCCCATAGAGAGAAAATAGTTTTATAAGTACACTTCTGGGGCTTATCATTTTTCCACATATTGGCAGAATTTGCTGTCAGTATGTATAGGGATTCCGGCAGGGCTCACCAGAGGGGAAGTGCTCACTCCCCTACTCCAATGATGGAGAGATTACAGCAGATAGCTGATGTGATCCCTCATTCTTACATTGCAGGGATACATACATTTTGCAGCTAGCCACTGAAAACGTGTTTTCAAGGAGATGGCTACAAATATTGTTTGAGTGGGCCCCAATTATTTTAGTAGCAGATATCACATCTGTTCCTGGCCCTTTAGTGAACGCTGCTGGACCCAATGTTGTGGCTATGTAAATCTGCATTGTGTTTGAGGGATAAAGCCTGTATCTTGTTTTAAGTGTAGTCTACTTGTGAATCAGTTAAACATATGGGCGTTATGCATGGGCACAGCCAAGTCCTCGGTCCTATAATGAGTGTAATATAAATAGACAAATACACCCTCTCTTTATCCATTTGTATATTTCCATGGATTCTATGGTTAATTTTAGATTCTTATTCCATAGTGGAGCAGGTGCCTAAGCCTATTCGTAAGCCTCAGTCTTCTCTTCTCTCCCATGTCTAAATATCATGTCATTTTTTTCAGTGTCAGCTGAAGCAATGAAGCAGTTGGTTAAAGAACTGTCTTATGAACACGAGTGAGTGTTGAGGCATCGCATATTATTGATCTTTATTTTGATTAATTTTCCTCAGCTAAAAATGGTCAAGGAAACTGCCTTCTACGATACCCTTGGAGTGAAACCAAATTCCACTCCTGATGAGATCAAAAAGGCATACAGGAAGTTAGCACTAAAATTTCACCCTGACAAGAATCCCAATGAGGGAGAAAAGGTATGTTGTTTAAATGGGTTTTCATAACGACAGATATACAGTATATTATCTATATTTTGATTAGTTTTTCTATACAAGTGAATTATTGTATGCTAAATTATAATACTGGTGAATGAAATTAAGGCCTTGTGCAAAACTTTAAATCCTGATTTGTTAATGGTTTTTGGTTGGCCTGGCCAATAGATTAGCAAATACATCATGGTAAGCTATTTAAGGTGCCTACACATGGAACGATTTGAAGCACAATGTGGGCGTTCCCGATCAATCGGAACAACCAATTGTTCAAATAGTTCCGTGCATCGTTAAAGATACGAATACCTGCCGATCGTTGACATTGGTCTATGATTTTCCCTGCATGCAGGAGGATCATAGACCAATCATTTGTGAATTGTATCAAATTTTTCTGTGTGTATGCACGATCAACGATTTGATACACTCATGAATGATGTCAGATAGTTTCCGACATTGTTACGCGTGTATGCACCTTTAGATAACCTTAGGCTGAATACTTTTTTTCTAATGGAGCCCATACACGCTCCGTTGTGTACGGCTCCGTTCTGTACTGTGCGATGCACGCTTCCACGCATCACATAGTACGGTACAAAAAGTATGTGCTGCACATACTTTTTGTACTAGGTACACATCGGATCGCAGTGCATGCACACTGCATGCACTAGGGATGTGATCCGACACGATGTGTGCTGCTTAAGTCCCAAACGGATCCGTTAAACGGACCGTGTATGGGTTAACTAAGGCATTTTAGATAGCTTCCCATGAGAATGTTTTGAATGGATATATCTGCCTTTTTTTTTTTTTTTAAGTGATGATATAAATGTCACATATTAAATATATTGTCTGTTCTTTGAAATTATACAGTTGGATTATATGAAGCCACTGTTGTCCATTATTTCTGTAGTGGACAAACTTCCATTAGCTAAAATGATGCTGTAACTGTGGCCCTTCTATATTGGAATTATCTGTTAAAAAGAAACCATGTAGTAATTTTAGTTTGTTAAGGCCCACACACACTGGGTGATTTGGAGCTGAAAGCAGTTTTGCCGTTTGAGCTGCTTTCAGCGCAGAAGCCGCCCAGTGTGTACGGGGCGGTGATGCCCGCTCCCACATCATCGCTGGCCACTGCCGTTTAAGCAGATAAGCAACAGGGTGGACGGCTTTCCATAGCATCGTCCACCCCCAGGAAAATCGATTGGCTGGGTGAAAATCACTCAGTGTGTATGCACTAGGCAGTTTTCAGCCCAACGATTTTCCCCATTATCGGGCTCCATACACGCTGAGCAAAAATGCCCACTGTGTATGCACATTTAGTCTTAGATAAATTAAACTGTTTTATGGGATTCTAGATACAGCTACAAGTTGTTCAGATGTCATCTAGTGTGCATGCAACAATATCTTTGTAGTAAAGTGCATTTATAACTAATAATCAATCCCATATTTGTTCCAGTTTAAACTCATCTCTCAAGCATATGAAGTGCTGTCTGATCCTAAAAAGAGAGACCTCTATGACCAGGGTGGGGAACAGGCAATTAAGGAAGGGGGACTAAGTGGAGGAAACTTTTCCTCTCCCATGGACATATTTGACATGTTCTTTGGTGGCGGTGGTCGCATGAACAGAGAGAAGAGAGGTACTGTAACATCACACTGCAGTACTGTGCTAGTACATTATTCTGGCATTACAAACAATTTGACATATCGCTTTTAATAACTTACATAACTACAAGATTATTTGTTTGACTCAAAATATATATATATATATTTTTTTTAGGGAAGAATGTGGTCCACCAGTTGTCTGTGTCATTAGAAGAGATGTACAATGGGGCAAGCCGGAAGCTGGCATTACAGAAGAATGTTATCTGTAGCAAGTGTGAAGGTAAGGCATGTTACCTAGCTGCACTTTACATCTCTTGCATAAGTGAAATGAGCTGGAACCGGTATCTATTTGCATTTATCTCTGAGCAGACCTTCTGTGCCACACTGGTGCAGGGCGCTCAGTTTTGCTTGCATTTCTTGGAGCCTTATTGCTGTTCTGTAACAGTCTCCTGTAGCACTCAATGCATTCAACTTTGAGATGTTGGGTTAAGGGGCATACACACGGTGCGATTTTTGCATGTTTTCTATGCAATCTGTATAAATCTCTTAGAAATTAAGCACATATTGCTCTTTGTGTACACCCCATAGCAATGGCGACGCACAGCACTATCGCTGGCTCAGATCTTGTATGTATGCATACAAAACAATGAGTTAGCACAGATCGCTTGGCACATATCGCATTTTGTATATAGGACAAACTAGACACCGAGAAGTTCAAGGAATATTGCATACCCTAGATTGCTTAGCACAAAATGTTAGCACACATTTAAACATGTGTATGCCTTTTAGATTTCCCTTGGGAAGATCCCATGGTGATTCAGGACCAAGCTAGCATGTGTGTGTATGGGAGAGGATAAAGTTGGGGCATTGCTGTGATTTACTGATGTGTTTTATTATTTCAGGTCATGGGGGTAAGAAAGGAACAGTGGAGAAATGCACAACCTGCAAGGGTCGTGGTATGCAGGTTCATATACAGCAGATTGGGCCAGGAATGGTTCAGCAGATTCAGACTATGTGCTCAGATTGCCATGGAGAGGGAGAGCGCATAAATCCCAAAGATCGCTGTAAGCAGTGTAGTGGAAACAAGGTTATACGTGAGAAGAAAATCCTGGAGATTCACATCAAAAAGGGTAAGTTCAAAGCAAGCCACAAATTTTTAGAAAGTGACTTACTATCTGCATGTACACAGACACCCTTCAGGGGTGGCAAACATGAATATGTGAAAAGTGACCTGTTTGAGCACTCACTAAGCTTTCCGCATTTCGCTCATTAGTTTGGATTTAGTCACTATGCCCAGCTAACCCCAACCATCATAAGCGTGATCAGAAGATATCCACCATTAATGTCGCCCCATGATCTCCGGTCACTTTAGATGGGAGATTGGGCAGCAATAACAAGTGAATTCCCCCCTCTGTGCCCTATGAGGAGAAAAGTGCTATATAAATATTATTGTAAATCTAGAAGCTGCCTGTTACACATGCAAATAAAGCATCTTCTATCCTCTCCAGGCATGAAAGATGGACAGAAAATTGTGTTGCATGGTGAAGGTGACCAGGAACCAGGCTTAGAGGCCGGAGATGTGGTTATTGTGCTGGATCAGAGAGAGCATGAAGTGTTTCAAAGGCAAGAGGACAACTTGGTTATGAAGATGCAGATTCCATTAGTAGAGGCTTTGTGTGGCTTTAAGAGGACCATAAATACTTTGGATGGTAGAATCCTCCTAATAACATCGATCCCAGGTATGTAACTGTATTTGAAACAAATATATTTGCATCAAGGTAGGCAGATAACTTTCCAAAAAATGCTTACCGCTATAAGGGAAACAGTATGACCTAATGTATGAGTATAGGCACGTAATGAAAATGATGCGAGTCCGCTCGCCTGTCCTTATTCTGTACTCTGTTCAGCTACTCTAATACTATACATGCCTATTTATTACTATATATAAGGCAACAGATTACATTTCATATGATTCAGTACTATATTGTTTGCCATGTATCCATTCTAGGTGAGGTGATAAAGTATGGCCATCTGAAATGTGTTCAGAATGAAGGAATGCCCTTACAAAGAGACCCCTTTGAGAAAGGACATCTGGTCATTCAGTTTTTGGTAAGATGCGTTTTCTTCCTTACTGATGTATGTACATAGCTCTGTTCGCCTGCTTACAGCGGGCCTTGCACACTTGGCAGTGTTGCCACAGAGGAATATCCTCAAATTGGTGTGGGGGAGTATACTGCTCACATGGATACCTCAGAAAATGTTAGAAAATTCACTATCCAAAATATCATTTAATGGTTCTGATCACTCAATTACAATTTACCGCTGATCTGAAGGGGTCACAAAGACTTTTAGCAGTACTGTGACATTTTACACATCATTTTAATGTTCTGCTCCACTTTCTTTCAACTGCATCAGCATAAGTTATGAACAGATTTTGGGTATTCTTACAGTAACTTATTCAGATTTATACTTAATGCCCATTCTTGTAAATGTACTAGGATAGTGTTCGGGTTTTGTTTTCCCCATCAATTTGACTGTTACATTCGTTTCAGGTTGATTTTCCTAAAGACCATTGGCTTGCACCAAACAAGATGAAGCTTTTGGAGGATTTGCTTCCACCCAGGGAAGAAATAATGGTCACTGATGATATGGATGTGGTTGAGCTTGTTGAATTTGACCCTAGAGAGCAAAGCAGACATTACAGAGGGGAAGCGTATGTTGAGGATGATGGGCCAAGAGGAGGGGTTCAGTGCCAAACCTCTTGATCTACTGCAGAGCTTTGCTGTATATAGGACTATTGGACTTGGCCATCACACAGGCTTTTTTTTTCTTCTTGTCCTACAAATGTCTGTTTAAAGCTATTAGATTGACGGTGTAACTTTAGACACCTTGGCTTGGACTTGCTTACTATTTTTGCACATGTTTGTTATTTATAATATTATTATTATTTTTTTAATAAATGAGAAGTATGAGTGTTTATTGTTTTTCCTCAAAGGTTATTTGAAAAACTTAAATCTGGTATCTGAAATGGAGAAAATATCTACCAATTTTACTATTTCAATTACAACATAAGCCACTGTTCAAAGAGACTTGCTGTTTTTACAGGTATTTGAATACTAAAGGAAGATTTTATATGTAATGTAAATACTTCTCCAAAACCATATATCTGTTAAGAAACAAACAAAAAACCTACTACATTTTTTACCATACGAAAAAATTGGCAATTTTCCACATTTTTCTTTCGCTTTCATTCAGATTCTATTGGGGGTAAACAGTGGCGAAACTATGCCTCCGCAGCCCCCGCCGTGGCGGGGAGGCGCAGAGTAACTATGGGCGCCGGGGGGCTGCGGTGCTATAGTTACCCGCTGCGCTGCTGCCCGGCCGCATCTGCGGTCACTGTCCCGTCACTCGCTCCCGGCGCCAGCTCCTGCTGATAATGAAAACTGACACTTAGAAAATGGCTGCCCCCGTATTGCAGACAGTTTTGGCAGCCATTTTCTAAGAGTCACTTTTCATTATCAGCCGGCGCCGGGAGACTGGAAGGGACAGTGACCGCAGATGCGGCTCTGTCAGGTATGGGCATGGGGAGGGGCGCCGAGGGGGGGGAGGGGGGCGCCAAAAAAGTTTGGCGGGGGGGCGCAAAATATATAGTTACGCCACTGGGAGTAAATTTACTAAAATGGGAGCTCTATTGAAGATAGGACGTTGCCCATAGAAACCAATCAGATTCTATCTTTCTTTTCTAGAAGGTGCTAAATAAATGAGAAGTGGAATCGGATTGGTTGCTATGGTCAACATCCCATCTTCAATAGAACTCTCATTTTAGTAAATTTACCCCTATGATTCCACCTTTCAGTTCTAATGGGGCCTACACATGGGGAGCGATGTAGATCGCTCAGTGCACAGCGATGTGTGCTGAGCAGTCTACCAGGGCCAGTGTTTTCCAGTGAGAACACTGGCCCTGACCGGCGATGGACCTAGATTTATTAGACATGCTGGATATTAATCGCTGGGCCCCTACACACGGAGCGATGTAGGGGCATTTTCGAGTGATCTAGTCAGATTGCTTAGAAAATGCTCTGAAATCGCATTTACCTTTCCAAGTCTAAAAGTGCCCATACATGGTACAATTTAATGGGTGCAATCCTGAACATACTCTTTGTACTAGATTGCATTGATTTCAAAACGCATGCGATGTAATGCGATCTAGTACAAAACACACAATGCTGATAGCACTGTGTATGGGCACCTTAACATGATCATCTATCATTAGACGGAGTTTTAAGCTAACAGCACCGAATAATGTTTCTCCCTCTGGTTATACACTAGCTGTAAATCTACACAGTGGATCAGCTACCCCATGTTCTACATTTATGTGATCATGTCATACTAGATATAGGAAAACTAGTTTTTCTTTTGTAACGCCATCGTTGCTTGCCATCACAACTTTTTGTGAATACCCCACAACTCTGCTGATAGGAAATCTGCCTCTTCCACACCCCATGGTGACTGTGTGCCTACCATCTCCTGGGTGTATATTTACTAAAGTGTCTAAAAAGACAAGTGGTGGTGTTGCCCACAGCAACCAAACATCTTCTTTCTAGCATGCAAAAGGCAAATTATGGATCAAATCTGATTGGTTGCAATGGGAAACAGCTTCATTTCTCATTTTTAGAAACTTTAGTAAATCTACCCTTGGTCTTGCTTAATTATGACACATATACAGTAAATGAAAGTAGCGCCCGTACTACTGTCCTAGAGACAGTATACCCCCCCTTTTTTTCCAGTCACATACTGTATACAGTAAATGTATCCATTGTTATTATGTCATCTATTGTGTGTACTAGTAGTTTTTAAGGTATTTCATTTGAAGGTGAGTAAAATGAACACACCTTTGAAAAAGCTGTCAGTTGGATGGCGAAACATGTCAGGGAGCACCTGCTGATTTTATTGGGTGTTTTTGGTCTGATCTCAACCCCCTTCCCACCCAACTTTGGAGACACATTCCACCTTTGCATTACTTGGGCTAACAGCTGCAACATCTATTCGGGATACCACCACCTGCATACTGAGGATTACATCTCCGCATTATCGTTGAGGCTTCCCCATATTCCAACAGGGGCTCACTTCCATCCTCCAGCGTGATTACAATCCGGCAAGGTTTATGGACCCACTTACCCTCCAGCTTCATATGGCCTGACCCAAGGAAAATCTAATACGTACAAACGTCTCCCTACCCCAAGGGCTATAAAACGGGATTTCAGACCAAATAAGTATCAGACCCACTCTTTTTATTACGAAAATAGTCATGTACATTTTTATTACATAGAATATACCAGATATGTGCAATCAATTGTTATATACTTGTTTTTTTATTTACACCATACCCAGTGCTATTGCACGCTGTTCATTTAAAAATGAAAAATAAAAAAATGGCATGTTTATATATACCAACCTTGCGGGGCTCACTTCGCTCGCCCACGCTGTGGGCTCGGTGGCTCGCTGCGCTCGCCACGTTATCTAAAATTAACTCTATGCCAACGTGGATAGTAGGGGTATGAACTATCTTCATTGGCATAGAGTTCATTTACCTTATTTTTGATAGTTTAGTGAGCGCAGCAGCCGGAAGTTCACGGCGGCCATATTGCCGCCGTGAAACTAAACAAGTACCGAAATTTAAATTGCAGTGTAAAAATAATGCAGCCAGTATTTACCCTGCACAGAAACAAAATAACTCACACAAATCTAACTCTCTCTATACATGTTACACCTGCTCCACCTGCAGTGTACATGGTTTTGCCCATTTTCCGAACAAATTTGTACTGAGTTCAAATCAGAATAAGGCCCTTTGTCCATATATGTTATGATTTGAAGCCACAAGCATTGCCTATTACATTAACCATAAATAATTTTAATTGGTTCCAGACCACCAGCCCAGGGCACCCCTGCAAGTGTCCCAAGGCACCCCTGGGTGCCACGGCACACAGTTTGGGAACCACTGCTTTAAGGGGTTGGTAGTTTTTTCCGTACACCAGTAGCTGCATTGGTATGTTCTAGATGCATTTGCATTTATTACCAGCTAGTAAAGAGGACTAAACACAATTAGTTCTCAATAAGGTGTAATAGTATAGTTTCCAGGGCTTCTTTTCACCGCCTCCGCCGCAACCTCGCCGACCCCCTCTCCCCCTCCCTTGGGCTTACCTTCCTGAAAGGTCCTCCTGGACCCTGGAAGGTAAACCACTTCTCCCCTAGCTACGCAGCCAGACGTCCTTCTGGCTGTACGGGAGAGGAGGAGGTGCCGTGAGGGAGAAGCAGGTGGCAGGGAGGTGACGGAGAGCCCCCGCACACCAGAGTACAGGTATCACGGGGGTCTCCGTCACCGCAATGCCAGCCGCATATGTTAGTACATATGTGCTGACATCGCGGCGGGCAGGCGACCATGTATTTTAATACATCCCGCCCATAGATTCATCGGGATACGATCAGCATCCCAGCGGTCAGGATGTTGGCGTTCAGTATACCAACGCCGGCACTGGAAATTTGAACAAAGGATAGGGGACCAGATGCACTAATCTTCAAAAGCGATAAAATGGAGAGTGATAAACTGCCAGCCAATCAGCTCCTATCTGCCATGTCACAGACTGTGTTTGAAAACTGTCAGGCAGGAGTTGATTGGTTGTTTACCACTCTCCATTATATCACTTTTGAAGTTTAGTGCATCTGGCCCAGGGTCACACTGCAGGGAGGGAGGGTTAGGCACTAAGAAGGATGTGGCTAGGGTAAGGGAGCGGGGCAGAGGAGTAAGGATTAGGCAGCAGTTGATGGGGATTAGGGTTAGGGTAGTAAGAGGAGAGAGTTAGGTCACTTAAGGAGCCCCTGTCCGGATTCTCCATTCTCTTCTAACTGCCAGGCATTCCCAACCACGATCCTCAGGGCACACCAACAGTGCAGGTTTTAGTGATATCCAGGCTTCAGCACAGATGGTTTAATCAGAATCCCTCAGATACTAATTAAGTCACCTGTGCTCAAGCCTGGATATCTACAAAACCTGCACTGTTGGTGTGCCTTGAGGACCGTGGTTGGGAATGCCTGGTGTATGTGTTCCGATAAATCTAACAGCATAGGTTTTTATGGGAAATGCGGCTGCTGGTGGGAATGGGGGAATTGCAGCTGCCAGCTGGTATCACATATATGCTGTGGTCCCTCCTAATATTTGTGGCTAACCCTGAAAATTGGTGTTTTTGAGGAAAAAGCAGCAAATATTTCTTGATAAATGGGCTGAGTAGAGTCTGAGCACTAGAGCGCTATGTGCATGTAGTGAAGTCATTTTTCCAGCGATCCTGGCAGCGTTGCAGCCTTCATCATGGCACTCAAGAGGGTAAGTATTAAAGGATGTGTGCAGTGTGGCCATTGCACCCATTATATAAATACGCCACTGAATAGGCTTCATAATCAGCAGGAAAGCAAAACTAAAACGGATGTAATACCTGTTTCTTCCACCAGACTATAATATTGTGATTGCAGCAGTACTTGCTAGCTGGCTCGTTGGTCTAGGGGTATGATTCTCGCTTTGGGTGCGAGAGGTCCCGGGTTCAAATCCCGGACGAGCCCTTGTTTTTTATTTTATTATAATATTCTGGTTTAGGTTTGCTGCGTCTACTGAACAGAAAATATTTTTTGTCACATACACTGAACTATTTTATTTCTAGAATTAAAAAAAAATGCACTAATTTTCTCTGTATGTAACGATTTATTACTTAGCCATTTGTTCTTTTACGTAAGTACATGCAATCACTGGGATTTGCTGCATGCACGCTTGTGGTGGGCATGTCGGTCTGTTCTGCATACAGTGTAGATTCTGTGCATGCACTGCACTCTCGCTATGGCCATATCCTGCTGCCCCCAATGGTCAGCTCCCAAGGGTGTGAATTTAGAACGGAATGGAAAGACGGCGCCCTCCCCCGTTCCCGGCCTAAATGTGACTGACCAGTCTCAGGTCTGTAACCAAAAACCAACCCGTGCGTGCCGGTACCCCCCTCACACACATACATGCAAATGTGACAGCCAATAATAACGTTCTACGCCCGTAGTACATACCGCTATGCAATAGCGCCCCCTTCTGCCTCCTATGCACTGCTGCAGGCAAGAGCCGAGTCCTTTATCCGTGCATAACAATAAGGTGGAAACATACATGTATTAGTTGTAAGCAGCTTTATTGTAACTGATCCGTCCAAAGTGCTCATATTTCTTACCATTTCTATAACGGATGGCATTATTAGTTCCAGCTTCTGTGCTATCCTACAGACATCACCCTCCTGACCATACAGGTTTATTTTCCCTTTTATTCTCAATGACGTGACGCTTTCACACTCAAAACTGTAAGGATTCATTGGTTTCCGCATATGTGCGCAAAATATGAATTGTAGCTAATTCGTAAACTATTTAACCCGCCCACGCAGTTGTAACTTGATCACATGTTCGTTGTCTATAAATAGCACAACAGCACAAGACCTCCAGTCTATCCATAGGCTCAACTGCTCAATTTTGAATATCAGTATTTTTTTTTATTATACAATAGGCGCAGATTTCATACATCTGAAATCAACCGTGGGTCTTGTTTAAGCATGTAATTGAAAAAAAACCACCACTTCAATGTAGGGATGGCCATCGACGTATCTTCCATCGATGGTTACCATTGATGGCATTTTAGGATGGAACCATTGATGGCTATAAACCATTCTATCGGCAGCCATCGATGGTTCCCACCATCATTTACTTGTGAATGCGCAGAGGAACGGGGCGGCCGCCGCCGTCGGGAAGGGTGCGCATGCGCACTAGAATAACTCTACCTAGTCGAGCTGGATAATAAGGTTTTCTTCTGCGCATGTGCACCCGGCCAGCTCCTCCATCCACTGTGTCCAGTCCAACTGTCACAACTTTGTGACATCACGGGCGTCTCCTGGCCGACTCCCGAGCCAAGGAAGGAACGAAGGAAGCCGCGCGTGCAGCGCGTGTTTCATTCGTTCATAATGAATATAATTATCATGTTGTGTATGAAATATGAATGTAAATGAGTACTACAGCAGCAGCAAATGTACTACAGCAGCAGACAGCAGCTAGTGGCAGGCCGTGGAAGGGGAAGGAAAAGTGCTGCAGTCAGTGCTGCTTCAGTCCTTACCTAACCTATCTCCTCACAGGCAAATCATCATAATCACCAATTAAATATATAATTTAAGTAGTATACAGTGACCGTCCACATCATTGTTTTCAAAAGTCACAATAAAGGAAAATACAGAGCGTCGTAATGGTGCATTACTGTCATTATTTCCGCTTATTAGGGGTACAGGGCAATTCTCCTAATTATTGGATTATCACAATTTAGGCTATGCCCATGTTATTTTTTATTTATGTTTATGGCAATTTAGTTTTTGTGAATACCAAAAATTATGCTTCTATCATTTAAGTAGGACAGTAAATTAAGAGCATTCCTATAGTTCTTCACTAGAAAGCAATAGTGTCTGGTGGTGTGGAAATGTCAGCCTTGTATTATGTGCTCCATTAATTGCTAAATATGCCTTATAGGACAAGAGGGAGATACTGGGCAGTACTCAGTGCTGACTGCTCGCTGTCACAGCTCGCAGAGTCAGTATTCAACTGATCCCCTGCATATGCCGATTCCCCCTCTCTCTGTTTGGGGAGCGAGGGGGAATCGGCATATGCGGCCGCTAAAACAGCGAGACTCACAGCTAAATGCAGCGGGCTCCCTACATTAGCCGCGACCCTCGCTGTTTGGAAGAATACTCGCCGTCCTTGTATATTCTCCCAGTGCTTGCATTGGTTTCCTCCGGGTACTCCAGTTTCCTCACACAATCCAAAAATATACAGGTAGGTTAATTGGCTTCCAACAAAATTAACCGTAGAATGTCTGTGTGTGTGTGCGTGTACATGTGGTAGGGAATATAGATTGTAAGCTCACTTGGGCAAGGACTGATTGATGTGAATGTTCAAATATTCTCGGTAAAACGCTGCGGAATATGTGTGGTACAGTAATAAATAAATGTGGGATCAGCGGGACCATGCATGCACAGAAGTCCTGCTTCCACACTGAGGCATAACTGAGTACATCACATGGATGGGCTACTATTATAATACATATGGCTGATATAATTGCATATTGCAATGAGATTCTGGGTGCTAATATCATGCCCAGATTTAATATAGTTTAAATATAATATTAAAAATAGAGATTACATTACATATGAATACAACTTTGATAGTCATTCCATAGGATCCATACTGTTTAGTCTTGGAGTGCAGTCTCCTTTGGAGCTGACTAATATAGATAGATAATAGATTGAGCACAGTGCCCTTTTTTAAATGGCTCAACTCCAGCCCCAGGCCTCACTGTCTCTCCCTAGGCCTCAGTGACTCTCTCCCCCCCCCCCCCCCCCCTCCTTCACCACCACCTCCTACAGGAAGTTGGCGCCGTAAATGGCTGCCTGTGATCTGTGCACTCAGCCACATGTAACCTTATGTATAACCTCATGTCCCCTGTGTGATAACTGTAATGTCCCTGCTGTAACTGAGCTGTCTTTGCCCATAATATACTGTCCCTGCTTATATCGTTACCTACCTGGCGGCTGCAGCGACCAGTGGCGCCGCTGATGGCTGCCTAGGCGCTGTGCTGCTTGGCGGGTATTTGTTCCCTGTGTGATACTGTACTGTCCCTGCTTATACCGTTACCTACCCGGCTGCTGCAGCGACCAGTGGTGCAGCGGGAATGTGGTCCCCGCATGTGATGTCTCAATGTATTGTATGTAACGCCTTCACCCCCCCCCCCCCCTATACCTACTGATGCTGCACTGTAAATCCACAAATAATTCCTAGTGTGCACAAGCACACATGTCCAATAATGTTGATTCTTTTCTGTTCTATTCTATTCTATTATTGGTAGTAGCACATTGATTTTAGTTCAACTGCTGCAATACAATCAATTTGTGTGTCACCAGTTATATTGAGGAAATATTTCATAAATCATGATATAAGCACCAAAGTATTTTCTACATTTTTTGATTGTTTCTGTGCAGGGTAAGTACTGGCGGCTTTATTTTTACACTGCAATATAGATCTCACTTTGAAGTAAAACCCCACCCAAATCTAATTCTCTCTGCACAAGTAACATCTGCCCCACCTGCAGTGCAAATGGTTTTGTCCATCTAAGAAGGAATTTGTCAGAAAGAATAAATAACCCCCAATGTGCATATAAATCATCCAATATATAATGCATCACCCAACACAGACTGACACATATCATTGTTTCATGTTATTATTCTTTATTAAAGTTTTTTGCACAATTTCATCAGATAAAACAGTCACAATGGTTACACATACTTTAATTTCACCATCCATGTCAGTATATTATAATAATAGTTGTATGCAGCACTGCATATGTGTCTGTATGTTATGTTACAACAGCTGTACACAGAACTGTATGTCTGTCAGTATACACTTCAGTATAATAAATGTATAAAGCAATGTCAGATTGTCAGTAATTAATAACCGCACACTGCTTAGCTCTGAGCGGTGTGTGTGTGTGTGTGTGTGTGTGTGTGTGTGTGTGTGTGTGTGTGCGCGTAGCAGGGAGGTTCAGCTGCTTAAATTCAAAAGCCTTTATGAAAAATCCAATGCATGTTGTCCGATGTTTCGAGGCTGTTTTGGTGCAATTGAGTCTGCTCTTGTGAGGGCAGACTCAGTTGAAAAAGGTGCAATTGCAGGTCCGAAACAGCCGTCCGGAATGGAGCCTCGTACAGTAACGTATACTTCATTGCCTAATGGGTTGTTCATTATTTGAACTGTCATTGCTGTTACTACTTGATGAAGCCTGGATGCTTTATTAAATATATATTGATTTTTTTCTACTATATGGACTTGCGCTGGTTGTCATTTTTTTATTTAATCAACACACACACCAAAGATGCATCAATCATTCTGGCACTGTGTCAGCAGCAATTTTATGCAGTGCAGGGCAGGGCAGAGCAGAGTCTCTGCAGTGCAGACATGGAACTGTGTCATACTTGCCTATCTGACCCTCTCCATGCGGGAGAAAATGCTCTGTTCCTGGACTTCCCTGGTAATGTATGATTGCCATCACCTGTGGGGAGCTAGGTAAAGGTGTTTCACCACAGGTGATGGCAATCATACATTACCAGGGAAGTCCAGGAACAGAGCATTTTCTCCCGCATGAAGAGGGTCAGGTAGGCAAGTATGAACTGTGTCAAGTGGTGTCTTGTTTCCGGGGGAGTGGTGCAACGGCTGCTCACTTCCCAGCCCACCAGTGCGCGCACACGCACAAACAACTTCAAGTCCCCAGTGCTGCTGTGCCACATGACATGATGACATCAATTCAATTGGCTAAGTTCAGAGAGACAGTCTAGGACTCGTAGAGGGTGGTATAGCCGGGCAGCTGGCCAGCAGTGTAAAAAAAATATAATCGCCATCGGATGCCATCCATCAATGGCATCAATCTAGTCGACCCTCGCCTATCGATTTCAAAAGCATTGAGCACTAGGTCACGGCCATCGATGTTTTGGGAACACATGCATGGTCACATTTACCACCATGCGCAAGGTCATTTTCCATTGGGGGGTTCTGGGGGAAATCTGGCGGAACTACAGATGCGTTCCAGTGGTAGCTGCAGGGGCCAATATCAGGAATGCTTTGCATTATTTATACCATACTTGCCTATCTGACCCTCTCCATGAGGGAGAAAATGCTCTGTTCCTGGATTCCTTGGTAATGTTTTATTGCCATCACCTGTGGTGAAACACCTTTCTTATCAATTACCTAGCTCCCCACAGGTGATGGCAATCATACATTACCAGGGAAGTCCAGGAACAGAGCATTTTCTCCCTCATGGAGAGGGTCAGGTAGGCAAGTATGATTTATACTAGTTAATCAGGCAGCATACCATCTCCCATAGAAACCTATGGGAGGTTCCTTTTAATATATGTGTATGTAATCAGGGCCGTAACTAAGGGGGGGGCTAGGGGGTCACGCGCACCGGGCGCTGGAGGCAGGGGGCGCTAGTGTGAGCAGCGGCAGCAGCGGGGAGCCAGCGCCGCAGACATAGATCTATGTCTGCGGCGCCGCAGCCACTTCAAAGATGGCCGCCGCCATGAAGAAGATAGACACTAGAGGTGTGCTTGACCTCTAGTGTCTGTGATGAACACAGTGCGCCCAGCGATACGCGCTGGGGCTGGACCTGCCCTGCCTGTCTCCTCAATGGCACCATGGGGGAAACTACATCTCCCTCCCCCTGCACCAGTGCCGTGGAGGAACTGCAGATCTCTTCCTCCACATCCTCTTGCGCGCTGCTCAGCCAGAGCCTCTCGGTTGCACAGTCTGGATTCCTCCTGCAGCAGGCACCCCCTTCGCCCTGTCCCTGGATCCACTGGCTACCTGGACACCCTGCAGCTCCCCCCACAAATTGGTGAGTGCCCAGGGATTGACCCCCCTGTACCCCCTTCCCCCATGTGTGACACCTTGTCCCCTGTTACCCCCTTCCTCTGTGTCTGTGACCCTATCTGCCCCAATTTCCCTGGTGTCTGATCCCCTCTTCCCCTTATGTGTGTATGTGACACCTTTTACCTAAATAAAAATGTGTAATGGGCATTACGGTGTGTGGTATAAATTGTAATGGGCATTACGGCATGTGATATTATGTGTAGTGGGCATTACGGTCAGTGGCATTATGTGTAATGGACATTACAGCATGTAATATTATGTGTAAGGGGCATTGCAGTGTGTAATATGCGTAATGGGCATTAGCGTGTGTGGCATAAGTATAATGGGCATCACAGTGTTTGGTATAATGTGTACTGGGCATTATGGTGTGTGCTATAATGTGTACTGGGCATTGCGGTGTGTGTTATAAGGTGTACTGGGCATTACGTGTGTGTTATAATGTGTACTGGGCATAACGGTGTGTGCTATAATGTGTACTGGGCATTATGGTGTGTGCTATAATGTGTACTGGGCATTACAGTTTGTGGTGTAATGTGCTCTGGGCATTACGGTGTGTGCTGGAATGTGTACTGGGCATTACGGTGTGTTCTATAATGTGAATTGATACTACTATGTGACCACACCACTCCCCCCCCCCCCCCCCCCCAAAAAATGCCCTAAATTTTTAGCGCGCGCACTGTCCCTGTTTAATGTCACCCTTCTGCTGTCTGTAAGCACATAAATGGCTTCTGATTAATGTTTTTCTTTCTGTGCAAAACCAAATGCCAAATGCACTAAATGTATGTCTTGCCTCGGGCACCAGAAACCCTAGTTTCGGCCCTGATGTAATTGTAAATGTACTTCTTAGTATTGACGTTTTGTGTAACAAATATTTGCATTTATTTCCTATTGGGATGATTCATGTTGTGTTTTGCAGTTATGTTATAGATCCAGGATACCTCAATAAAAAAAAATATTTCTCCCCAAAAAATATATTTTTCTTTAACAAAAAAGAAACCCATGGGAGGAATGTAGGCAGGAGGTATTGCAGCGGTCATCTCCGATATTTGCTGCAATCCCGCCTAAATACATTTCAGGTGATACTTATTTGCGGCTAACCCCTGAAAATGTGTTTTGTGGGGACTAGTCCCAAATATTGTTTGTTCATTTGTCCCCATTTTTACTTTATGCTGGGATATCCACTGTCCGAAAACTATAAGGGGCCACTTGGAACTGGGTGTAGAAGTGTTAAATGAATGTGAACTTCATTGAGCGGAAACACCGGAGTGGTATAATAAGTACATACTACATTATAGGTTTAAAACAGGCATGTCCAAACTATGGCCCTCCAGCTGTTGTGAAACTACATAGTTGCCGTAGTTTTAGCATTCCCTAATGGCAAAAACTGTGGCAAGGCATGATGGGACTTGTAGTTTCACAACAGCTAGAGGGTCAAAGTTTGGACATGACTGGTTTAAAAGAAACAGCACAGTGACAGCAGGTCCTTTTTAAAGCACCTGTGGGGTCAACTGGGCTATCAGCAAATCACAGCAGCTGTTTCATTATCTGAAGAACTGCCGTTGCTATGACGACTAACTGAGCGCTTCCGTACCATTGGTTGGTATAGTCTTACCGGCTGGTAAGTCCCTGTGCCGCTGCGCAGTAGAAGCCGAGGTTGCGCGGCACCAATGAGGGGACGCCGGGGTCACTGATCGCGCGTCCGAGGCCGCCTGAGCCGGTGTATGAGGGTGTGTCCGCTCCCCGCCATGTGCACAGCAAGCCGCGGGGCAGCTGCTGTGTTCCTACAACGCCGCCATACACGAGGTTGTTTAATAGCAGCAGCAGGCTGTGTGACTGCAGCACACGCAGTAGTTGCTGGATGTAGCCTGAACTCCATTTTATATACTGTAGAGTAGAGCGTTTATAAGATAACATAAGAGATAATACGTCAAGAGCTGTTTCAGGTGAAGCAAAAGTGTCAGGATATAGGAAATGTTAGGAATTAGGAATGAAATCTACTATGTATATATGCTATACCTGTGAATTAATCCGCAAATGCTTTGAAAGCTAGTCTGACTGCTGCCTTGTGATTGCCTCTTGTGCATAATTGCCTACCCTCCTGCATTCTGAAGGAGACTACCTGAAATGGTAGTAATCCTACACTCCCTGAATTTTACCTAACCCACATTCATAGTGGTTACATTTTTGGGAGGAAAAATAAAAGAAATATGAGATGACAGTGTTTTGGAAACACATTTAGACACTAGACCAGTGGTTCCCAAACTTTTTCAGTCCAAGGTACCCTTTGCATCTCCACTACTTTTTCAAGGCACCCTTAAGCCATACCTCCCAACTGTCACGATTCTGTCGGGACAGTCCCGATTTTCGGGTCCTGTCCCGCTGTCCCACCCGCGGCAGGCATTGTCCCGCTGCGGGGGGTGACAGTTGGGAGACCCCCCAATCTAGTAGAATAGACGCCATGCGCACAGCGTCTATTCTCGTATGAAAATGAGGTTGCGGCTAATTAGCATAAGCCGCGCCCTCATTTGCATACGCCCCGCCCCCTTTTCGGACGCTCGCGCGGCTTCGCCGCGCGAGTGTCCCTATTTGTTCAAGACAAAAGTTGGGAGGTATGCTTAAGCCCCGTACACACGGGAGGATATATCGCTCGCGATGAGCGATATATCGCTCAGTGTTCCGTTTGCATCAGCGACCAGAGATGGTCGCTGATGAAAAAGAAACTGCCAAGGGAGCCCGGCAATGGAAATCAGCTGGTCGCAGGTGCATGTTCCTGCGACCAGCGATCACTACGGGGGAGAAAACGGGAGCGCGCACCCGGCGATATATCGCCGGTGCACACTCCCATCGCGGGCAATATGGTCGCTCAGCGACCACATTGCCCGCAATATTAGACATAATTGCCCCCGTCTGTACACAGCCTTAAGCCAAAATAATGCTATCATGCAATGCTAAAACAATGCTATCGGTCTTTAGCTCAGGAAAAAAATTACATTCATTTATTTGTAAAAATAATAAACAGAAATCCAAGAAACCCACCGCCACCTGCTTACCAGCTTGTTCTCTCTTCCCTATAACATTGTATAATACCCCTTTCATACCTGCGACCTGGCAATTAACCAGCATCATTTTGCCAGGTGCATTCTGACCCCCATTCACACCAAGCGGCAAATTACCCGGTAATTTGCTTAACAACATGGGTATTTCTTTTATGTGAAAGGGTCAACCTGGGTCTTAAATCCCGGGTCGCTGACCCTGGAGAAGAGTAGTGTCGGTGACTTGGGATTTAAGACCCAAGTTGACCCTTCCACACCAAAGAAATATCAGTGTTAAGGGGCCTACACATGTGGTGATGCAGAAGCGTTCTGAACGATGATAGATTGCTCAGAACACTTGAGCATGATCGCTCAGCACAAGCGATCTGTCAGGGCCAATGTTCTCACTGGAGAGCATGCTGCATATTAATCAAGAGGTGACAGTGATGCTGTCGCCCCTACACAGCGCAACGTAGGGGCATTTTCTAAGAGAATTAGTGAGACCGCATAGAAAATGCCTGTATATCGTTTCGTGTGTAGGCCCCATTGTTCAGAAAATTACCGTATTGATATTTTTAACCCGGTAATTTGCTGCTCGGTGTGAAAGAGGTATAAGTCACTTACAGCGGGAACCCCCCTCCTATAGATTTCACTATACAGCATCTCACATATAACATATTAATTTTTTCTTACTTTCTCCGCCAGAACTTAAATTAGCTGCCAAGACCCTTGTCCAGTGCACTCATTGGCCACTTCAGCATAATCACACTCTTTGCTGGCTGACCAAGTTACAGGTAACACCCCCTGCCCAGTCCTGAGCACATCTCGCACAACACCCCTTTGCCGGCTGATTCCAATCACATGAATTATGGACCACCACTTGCCACTGCACCATCTCCAGCACATCCCACCCCCTGCACCCGAGCTGCTGGCTGACTCGGCACAGGTCACTGCCACAAGCCAGCCGCTCGGCTCCCTGCGCTCCAATCAATCCATCTACATGTACACCTGCTGCCTCGGCACCCCCCAGCGCAGGTGTACACGCTACCCGACCTGCTGACTCGGCATGGGCAGCTGCTCCGCTCCCTGCACTAAACCCCCCTCCCGGCGCCGACAACGTTTCGGCACAGGCAGTCGCTCAGCTCCCTGATCACCCACTCCCCGAGTCTGTTAGCTCCTTAAACACTGCCCAGCTTGCATGAAAACAAAAGACATGCGACTGTCAGGCTGCGGTGGCACCCCTGTGACAGCACCGCGGCACCCCAGAGAGCCGCGGCGCACAGTTTCTGAACCACTGCACTAGTTGAGATTATATATATATATATATATATATATAATGTTTAGTGTCCGTGCGTAACTGAAACACTGCCATCTGTTAGCAGTGAGTGAAACCACATCTCTTTCACACATACTGAAACACAGAGGCAATCACACATACATAAACAAAGAGGCAATCACAAGGTAGGGATGGCCATCTTTGCCATCGATGTCAAAAGTGCAACTGTCCATCGATAGTGTATAAATGTGATATGGGTGCTTTTACATATTGATGGTCATCCATTTTCTTTGATTGATTGGCCTGTTGGCCAGTTAAAATACAGGGGCAGGGCTTCACATGCATGTTAGTTATGCAAATGTGATAATCTTTTTCCATATATTGGGGGGGTCCATGTATAGAGACCCTCTGATAGAGGGATGCAGTTACCATCCCGGCGGTCGGGATCCCGGCGTTCAGAATCCCGACGCCGGAATCCCGACCGCCGAAATGCCGACACTTTCTCCCTCCGTGGGTGTCCACGACACCCCTGGAGGGAGAATAAATTAGTGTGCCGAGCGTAGCGATGCACCGGGTCCGCTGCGTGGCGAGCGCAGCGAGCCCGCAAGGGGGGCGAACCACGTCCCCCCCTTGTCGGCATTTCGGCTGTCGGGATTCCGGCATCGGGATTCTGAACGCCGGGATCCCGACCGCCGGGATTCAATACTGAATCCCTGATAGATGCTGTGGCTGTCCAATGAAGGTAGAAGAGAAGGGATTGGTCATTGCTGGTGTGGAGGTGTGGAACTGGGGGAGATGTATCATACTGGTGAAATAGAAAAAGTAGAGAGGTAGCTTGATACACGCTATGCCGGTGACATGTAAACATTTGTTACTGCCCCAGGCACAGAAATATATTACATAAACCACAGTACATTATGCTTATTATGATGCCATTCCTTCTCTTTAATGTGTTAACCCCTTCCCGACATTTGACGTACATTTACGTCATGGCCGGGAGGTACTTCCCGACACATGGCATAAATGTACGTCATGAGTTTAAACTGTCACTGCGTCTCGAGACGCAGTGACAGAGGGACGATGTCTGCTGTCCCTGACAGCAGACATGTCCCTGCATGCCCAGGGGGGGCTGCGATGTCGCCCCCCCGTCGGCGATCGCTGTGATTGGCTGTTCAGTGTGAACAGCCATTCACAGCGTTTTCCTGTGTTACCAGCGAATCGGACGCTCGGTAACACAGGTGTCAATCACCGCCGGGCGTCAGGGGGCATGAGGGGGTCATCGGTGACGATGACACCTCACCCCACCCTCACCCCACCTGCCCCCAAGGCTGTGATTGGTCCGTGGGACCCACGGACCAATCACAGCCAAGGCGCGACATTTAAACTGACGGTGACTGCGCTGCAGACGCCATTCCGGTCTGGAATAGCGTGCAGAACGGTCACCGTGCCTGCCTGCCGTGAATACCGACCTGATCCTTGCTAATACTTACCTGATCCTTGCAAATACCTTACCTGATCACCTTATCACTGCTTGTAGCGTGCTGGACGCTTCCTGGATCTGACTTCCTGAGACTTCCTGCTGCTGCTGCAGTGTGATAGAGAGATAGAGAGAGAGATAGAGAGAGATAGAGAGAGATAGAGAGATAGTGACAGAGAGAGCTATATTTTGTGTCTGCTACCCCCCCTTTTTGGGGGTGCAGGGGTTTTCTATATATATATAACTGTCAGTGCTGCTGCTGCAGTGTCATACAGTGATAGATAGTGATAGATAGTGATAGATAGTGAGAGGTAGAGAGATAGAGAGATTTGTGTCTGCTACCCCCCCTTTTTGGGGGTGCAGGGGTTTTATTTTATATATATAACTGTCAGTGCTGCTGCTGCAGTGTCATAGAGTGATAGATAGTGATAGATAGTGAGAGATAGAGAGATAGAGAGAGATAGTGACAGAGAGTGATAGAGAGTGTATATTTTGTGTCTGCTACCCCCCCTTTTTGGGGGTGCAGTTTTTTTTTATACATATAACTGTCAGTGCTGCTGCTGCAGTGTCCTAGAGTGATAGATAGTGAGAGATAGTGAGAGATAGAGAGATAGAGAGAGATAGTGACAGAGAGTGATAGAGAGTGTATATTTTGTGTCTGCTACCCCCCCTTTTGTGCTGATCAGTATATCTGTGCTGATCAGCAACTTTTTGGGGGCGCAGAGGTTTTTTTTTTTATATATATACCTGTCAGTTGCTGCCAGTTGCACTGTCAGTTGCACCAAAGGTTGTGCACCTGCTGTCCCTCACTGGTAATCAGTGTCGCATCACTGATCACCTTTTTTTTTTTTTGTGAGTGCTGTGGGGTCTTTTTTTAATTTTTTTTTTACACACACTGATTTTGTGGGTGTCCTGTGGCCACTGTGCGCCGATCAGTGACGTACATCACTGATCAGCTTTTTCGGCACAGGGTTGATCAATTTTTTTTTTTTTTTTTGATCAGATTCCTGTTGCCTTTGAGCGCTGTTCAGTGACAGACGTTACTGACCAACATCTGTGCTCAATTTTTGGCGCAGGACCTTTTTTTTTTTTTTTTAACCCCTTCAATTTTTTATTTTTAACCCCTTCATTTTTTTTTTTTTTATTGGTATAAAGTATTTTTTTTTTTCTGCACCACATACACACTACATACCCCCCGGATTGAAATAAAGTTTGTACCCCCCCCTACACTATACACGTGTTGAAACATTTCACTACCAGTAACACAAAAATAAAAATGGCATCCCAAATGTCCTCCCAAATGTCCTCCCAAATGTCCTCCCAAATGTCCTCCCAGTCATCCAGGAGAATGTATTCAGTGGAGGAGGCATATGCCATGCTTGCCTCTGACTCTGACACAGGCAGTGATGCAAGCGGGGAATTTGAAGGATTCGTCTTAAGCTCCTCTTCCTCCTCTGGTGATGAGGGACCCCCTCAAAGACGCCCCCGTAGATCAGCTGAGATTCCCCCCCCAATAATTGATCTAGTATGGACCCCACCACCAGACAATTTTGAGCCCCAGGTTCCTGAGTTTTTGGCCATGCCAGGAATCCAATTTGATTCCACAGGTCTCAGAGAAATTGACTTTTTCAAATTATTTTTCTCTGATGATTTTATAAATTTAATGGTGGACCAAACTAATTTATATGCCCAGCAGTTTATTGCTCAAAACCCCACGTCATCATTTGCTAGGTGGACCCCTGTAGATGCAGTAGAGATGATGACGTTTTGGGGTCTGGTGTTTCATATGGGCATAGTAAAAAAGCCAGAAATTAGGCAATATTGGAGTACAGATGTTCTGTACAGTACTCCATTTTACCGTATGGCCATGCCCCGGACTCGATTTGAGACAATTCTTAAATTTATACATTACACCGATAATGCACAGTGCCCACCCAGAGATGATCCCACCTTTGACCGGCTATTCAAAGTCAGGCCGGTCATTGATCATTTCAGTGCCAAATTTGAAGAGGTGTACATCCCTGAAAAATTTATTTGTATCGACGAGTCCCTTATACATTTTAAAGGAAGGGTTAAATTCCGCCAGTACCTTCCCAGTAAGAGGGCAAGGTATGGCATAAAAATGTATAAACTGTGTGAAAGCACCTCAGGGTACACCCACAGGTTTAGGGTTTATGAAGGGAAGGATTCAAGAATTCAACCGCCAGAATGCCCCCCCTCCCTCGTAGGTGTTAGTGGGAAAATTGTCTGGGATTTAGTGCACCCCTTCCTGGATAAAGGTTATCACCTCTATGTGGATAACTTTTACACTAGCATCCCCCTGTTTAAGGCCCTTGGTTCAAGAGGTACAGCAGCTTGCGGTACTGTGCGCAAGAACCAAAGAGGCCTCCCAAAAACGCACATTGCCCAAGTAATGAGAAGGGGTGAAAGCAGGGGAATATGCAACGAAAATATGTTGTTGGTCAAATATAAGGACAAGAGGGATGTCCTTATACTGACAACAATTCACGGAGACAGTACCACCTCCGTCCCTGTACGAGGTACCAGTACCCACACCTCCAAACCTAATTGTATCCTGGATTACAATAGGTACATGGGCGGAGTGGATCTTTCAGATCAGGTACTGAAGCCGTACAGTGCCCTGCGGAAAACAAAAATCTGGTACAAGAAGGTGGCCGTGTATATCATCCAGATGGCACTGTATAACGCTTACGTGCTATTCCGTTCTACCGGCCAGAGGGGGACATTTATGCACTTTCAAGAGGAAGTCATAAAGGGCCTAATATTTGGGAACCAGCAGGCAGAGGGCCCCAGTACTTCTAGTACTGGCCCCCGTATTGTACCAGGGCAGCATTTTCCTGATGAAATCCCCTCCACTGGAAAAAAGGGCAGGACACAAAAAAGGTGCAAAGTTTGCTATAAAAAGGGAATAAGAAAGCAAACTATTTTCCAGTGTGACACTTGCCCCGACAAACCCGGCCTATGTATAAAGGAGTGTTTTAAAATATACCACACATCTATGGAATATTAGGTTCATAATTTCACCGTGCTTCGGGGGTCTTGCTAATGCCACATAGCACCCACCATTCATTCCACCAGAATCTGAGCCGCAAAATCCAAAAATCACTCCTTCCCTTCTGAGTCCTGCCATGCACCCAACTGGTATTTTTTGGTCACATGTGAGGCATTGCCGTACTCGGGAGAAATTGGGGCACAGATTTTGGGGTGCTTTGTCTCCTTCATTCCTTGTGAAAATGAAAAATTTTGAGCCAGAACTGCATTTTTGTGTAAAAAAATGTAATTTTTCATGTTCACTGCCCAGTTTTATCAAAATTGGTGAAACCCCTGGGGGTTTGAAATGTACACTATACCCCTAGATGAATTCCCTGAGGGGTGTAGTTTGCAAAATGGGGTCACTTGTGGGGGGGTTCCACTGTATTGGTGCTTTGGGGGTCTTGCTAATGCGACATAGCACCCACCATCATTCCACCAGAATTTGTGCTGCAAAATCCAAATATCACTCCTTCCCTTCTGAGTCCTGCCACTTTTTGGTCACACATGAGGCATTGCCGTACTCGGGAGAAATTGGGGCACAGATTTTGGGGTGCTTTGTCTCCTTCATTCCTTCTGAAAATGAAAAATTTTGAGCCAGAACTGCATTTTTGTGTAAAAAAATGTAATTTTTCATTTTCACTGCCCACTTGTATCAAAATTGGTGAAACCCCTGGGGGTTTGAAATGTACACTATACCCCTAGATGAATTCCCTGAGGGGTGTAGTTTGCAAAATGGGGTGACTTGTGGGGGGGTTCCACTGTATTGGTGCAACATAGCACCCACCATTCATTCCACCAGAATCTGTGCTGCAAAATCCAAAAATCACTCCTTCCCTTCTGAGTCCTGCCATGCACCCAACTGGTATTTTTTGGTCACATGTGAGGCATTGCCGTACTCGGGAGAAATTGGGGCACAGATTTTGGGGTGCTTTTTCTCCTTCATACCTTCTGAAAATGAAAAATTTTGAGCCAGAACTGCATTTTTGTGTAAAAAATGTAATTTTTCATGTTCACTGCCCACTTGTATCAAAATTGGTGAAACCCCTGGGGGTTTGAAATGTACACTATACCCCTAGATGAATTCCCTGAGGGGTGTAGTTTTCAAAATGGGGTGACTTGTGGGGGGGTTCCACTGTATTGGTGCTTGGGGGGTCTTGCTAATGCGACATAGCACCCACCAAAATTCCACCAGAATCTGAGCTGCAAAATCCAAAAATCACTCCTTCCCTTTTGAGTCCTGCCATGCACCCAACTGGTATTTTTTGGTCACATGTGAGGCATTGCCGTACTCGGGAGAAATTGGGGCACAGATTTTGGGGTGCTTTTTCTCCTTCATACCTTCTGAAAATGAAAAATTTTGAGCCAGAACTGCATTTTTGTGTAAAAAATGTAATTTTTCATGTTCACTGCCCACTTGTATCAAAATTGGTGAAACCCCTGGGGGTTTGAAATGTACACTATACCCCTAGATGAATTCCCTGAGGGGTGTAGTTTGCAAAATGGGGTGACTTGTGGGGGGGTTCCACTGTATTGGTGCTTGGGGGGTCTTGCTAATGCCACATAGCACCCACCAACATTCCACCAGAATCTGAGCTGCAAAATCCAAAAATCACTCCTTCCCTTCTGAGTCCTGCCATGCACCCAAATGGTATTTTTTGGTCACATGTGAGGCATTGCCGTACTCGGGAGAAATTGGGGCACAGATTTTGGGGTGCTTTGTCTCCTTCATACCTTCTGAAAATGAAAAATTTTGAGCCAGAACTGCATTTTTGTGTAAAAAAATGTAATTTTTCATTTTCACTGCCCACTTGTATCAAAATTGGTGAAACCCCTGGGGGTTTGAAATGTACACTATACCCCTAGATGAATTCCCTGAGGGGTGTACTTTGCAAAATGGGGTGACTTGTGGGGGGGTTCCACTGTATTGGTGCAACATAGCACCCACCATTCATTCCACCAAAATCTGTGCTGCAAAATCCAAAAATCACTCCTTCCGTTCTGAGTCCTGCCATGCACCCAACTGGTATTTTTTGGTCACATGTGAGGCATTTCCGTACTCGGGAGAAATTGGGGCACAGATTTTGGGGTGCTTTTTCTCCTTCATACCTTCTGAAAATGAAAAATTTTGAGCCAGAACTGCATTTTTGTGTAAAAAAATGTAATTTTTCATTTTCACTGCCCACTTGTATCAAAATTGGTGAAACCCCTGGGGGTTTGAAATGTACACTATACCCCTAGATGAATTCCCTGAGGGGTGTAGTTTTCAAAATGGGGTGACTTGTGGGGGGGTTCCACTGTATTGGTGCTTGGGGGGTCTTGCTAATGCGACATAGCACCCACCAAAATTCCACCAGAATCTGAGCTGCAAAATCCAAAAATCACTCCTTCCGTTCTGAGTCCTGCCATGCACCCAACTGGTATTTTTTGGTCACATGTGAGGCATTGCCGTACTCGGGAGAAATTGGGGCACAGATTTTGGGGTGCTTTTTCTCCTTCATACCTTCTGAAAATGAAAAATTTCGAGCCAGAACTGCATTTTTGTGTAAAAAATGTAATTTTTCATTTTCACTGCCCACTTGTATCAAAATTGGTGAAACCCCTGGGGGTTTGAAATGTACACTATACCCCTAGATGAATTCCCTGAGGGGTGTAGTTTTCAAAATGGGGTGACTTGTGGGGGGGTTCCACTGTATTGGTGCTTGGGGGGTCTTGCTAATGCGACATAGCACCCACCAAAATTCCACCAGAATCTGAGCCGCAAAATCCAAAAATCACTCCTTCCGTTCTGAGTCCTGCCATGCACCCAACTGGTATTTTTTGGTCACATGTGAGGCATTGCCGTACTCGGGAGAAATTGGGGCACATATTTTGGGGTGCTTTTTCTCCTTCATACCTTCTGAAAATGAAAAATTTTGAGCCAGAACTGCATTTTTGTGTAAAAAAATGTAATTTTTCATTTTCACTGCCCACTTGTATCAAAATTGGTGAAACCCCTGGGGGTTTGAAATGTACACTATACCCCTAGATGAATTCCCTGAGGGGTGTACTTTGCAAAATGGGGTGACTTGTGGGGGGGTTCCACTGTATTGGTGCAACATAGCACCCACCATTCATTCCACCAGAATCTGTGCTGCAAAATCCAAAAATCACTCCTTCCCTTCTGAGTCCTGCCATGCACCCAACTGGTATTTTTTGGTCACATGTGAGGCATTGCCGTACTCGGGAGAAATTGGGGCACAGATTTTGGGGTGCTTTTTCTCCTTCATACCTTCTGAAAATGAAAAATTTTGAGCCAGAACTGCATTTTTGTGTAAAAAAATGTAATTTTTCATTTTCACTGCCCACTTGTATCAAAATTGGTGAAACCCCTGGGGGTTTGAAATGTACACTATACCCCTAGATGAATTCCCTGAGGGGTGTAGTTTTCAAAATGGGGTGACTTGTGGGGGGGTTCCACTGTATTGGTGCTTTGGGGGTCTTGCTAATGCGACATAGCACCCACCAAAATTCCACCAGAATCTGAGCTGCAAAATCCAAAAATCACTCCTTCCCTTCTGAGTCCTGCCATGCACCCAACTGGTATTTTTTGGTCACATGTGAGGCATTGCCGTACTCGGGAGAAATTGGGGCACATATTTTGGGGTGCTTTGTCTCCTTCATACCTTCTGAAAATGACAAATTTGGAGCCAGAACTGTATTTTTGTGTAAAAAAAATAATTTTTCATTTTCACTGCCCAGTTGTACCACAATTGGTGAAACCCCTGGGGGTTTGAAATGTACACTATACCCCTAGATGAATTCCCTGAGGGGTGTAGTTTGCAAAATGGGGTCACTTGTGGGGGGGTTCCTAACTTTTAGCATCTTATGGTGCCTAGAAACCTACATGGTGCCTAAAAAATAATCTCATAAAAAGGAGGCTCCAAAATCAAGTAGGTGCTCCTTCTATTATGAAGCCTGTGGTTTGGTCACCGTGCACACTAGGGCCACATATAGGATATTTATGAAAACAAAAGAATTGGGGGAATCAATTTTCAGTCACATTTCTCTAGTAAAATGTACTGTGTTCCTTAGAAAAATGTATTAAAATTGCAAATCTGCAAAAAAAAAGAAATTTTGAAATTTCACCTACACTTTGTTTTAATTCCTGTGAAACACCTAAAGGGTTAACAAACTTCCAAAATGCTGTTTTGAATACTGTGAGGGGTGCAGTTTTTGAAATGGCATCATTTATGGGGGTGTCTCACATACAAGTCCCTCAAAGTCACATCAGAACTGAACTGGTCCCTAAAAAAATCAGTGTTTGAAATTTTCTTGAAAATTTGAGAATTTGCTATTCATATTTGAAGCCTCCTAGTGTCCCAAAAAATTAAAAGGAAGTTGAAATAATGATGTCAACATAAAGTAGACATATGGTCTATGTTAGTTATTCACTATTTTGAGTGGTAAGATTATTTGTCTCACAAGCAGAAAATTTAACATTTTGCAAATCGCTAAATTTTCCATTTTTTCACGATATTTTGGTATTTTTCACAAAAAAACACAGACTGTATCGACCCAAATTTACCACTAATTTGAAGTACAATGTGTCACGAAAAAACAATCTCAAAATCACTGGGATAAGTAAAAGCAAAAAAAAGTTATCCCCACTTAAGTGAGACATGTCAGATTTGAAAAAAAGGGCTCTGTCAGGAACGCAAAAACTGGCTCTGTCAGGAAGGGGTTAAGTAATTTATCTTTGTTAACAGCTGTATAAAATCAAGCATACAACTATACAATCTCCAAAGTAAAAAGTTAGCCATAGGAAAGTTGATACCAAAGAGCTTAGTGGCTCTCAACATAAAATGTCACATTTCTTGAAAGTCAGTCCTGCCCAGCTAGATCTACTCCTGTCAACTGTAATTGCCGTTATTGTGAAGTAGAAATCTCCAAATGCAACAACAGCCAACCTGCAAAATGTCACAGGACAGGATCGCCAAGTGCTGAAATGCATAGGGTGTGTCACCCTGTGCAGTGCCAATTATTGGCTGAGTGGTCATTTAAAAAGTCAAAATAAATGATTGGACACTCAACGGGTGCTGATGATAGCCTCCATTATAACAAAAAAACTTTAAAAAAGTAAGAATATAAACAGCAATGCAGACTTTACCAATCAATGGTGTTTCAAAACATACAAAAACTAAAAATCAGGATGATAACTACAGGTGCCCATAACAAGTTTAACACATAATCATTAAATCAGTAATGGAACAGTCCCATAAAACAGCTTATTGTTCAGCCACCCAAAATGAGATCGTATTCAGGAAATACACTTTCAGATAGCAGTGTCTTCCAGTTAGGACATAGGGTATATTCAATTGATGTTTAATCCATTCTGAAATTCGTTTGACGGAATGGATCCGATGTAGTGTATTCAATGCAGCGGCCAAATCCAGATGTCGGATTTGGCCGCTGATTGATGCTCATCCGGCTGGTGCGGGGACCGGGTGAGCGCACCGGCGCTAGCTGGGACGTGGTCGGATGAGCTGCTCACACCCAGCCCAGCGGCGGGAGGAGGCAGGAGGGTGCGGGAGGCAGCTGACGGGAGGACGGTGCCATGTAAGCTGGTGCTGCTCACCCGGCACTGTCCTCCCTGACTCAATCCAACATTTTTTCATGTCGGATTGAGATTGCCGGAAACATCCGGCAAAAGCAGGTGGATTTGCGGCTATTCTGCCAATCCACCTGGTTTTCGGCAGGTCAGAACATTCCGACCTTTAAAAAAAACAGCTAGCATTGAATAGCTCGAAACCCCTTCTGACCTATTCTAGTCGAAAACAAGTTTCAACATCATTTGAATATATGCCATAGAGTTAATATTAATCTGGACACAAAAATAGATGGATCACCCTTGGGCGCAGCTGCTTGTGGGCTTCAAACACTTAGGCCCTTATTCTGTTTCGAGCGGTACGGCCCGCGTGCGGCCGTACCGCCGATGTTTTCCGTCTGCACATGCGCAGAGGTCAATCTGCGCATGTGCAGGCGAATTCGCCGCACATAACGTTACTACGCCGCAAAGGGGGCGTATAGGGGAGTGAGGGGCTTCATGCCCTCATTTCCCTATGTATACGCCCCGCGTTTCATGGGCGTTCCCATGCAAACGCGGGGCGTAAGCATGGTAATGAGGGCATGACGCAACTCATGGGGGCGGAAAGCTGACGTCGCCGGATGTCAGCTTTCAGCCCCCATACAAGCTACCACACGGACGATTGTCCGTGTGGTCTCAGCTTGCGGGAGCTGCCGGGGCGTGCGGACCTGCCTTCGATGGTCGACGACCATCGAATGCAGGGGGCAGCTCCCACCATGGTGGAGGCGTACGCCTCCACCATTTTTATGCGGATCGCCAGCCGTCCGTGTACGGACGGCCGTGGCGATCCGTAGGGTGGGCGGGGATTGGTTTGTGCGGCCGGAGCCCCGTGTGCGGCTCTGGCCGCACCAACCAGAATAAGGGCCTTAATGAGGAGACATCACTCCTCCAACACTACATACACCACACAAATTCCCTCTAGCGCTTATAACAACAAATATAGTACTTCCCTTCTGTTCTTAAATTCTTTAGAGTTAATATTAATCCGGACACATTGGTTGCAGATTACAATTAGTAACTATACAGATGAACTGGATAATACTGCTGGTGGGAAGGGGTACAATTGCTTCCTGAATGGGTTGCGGTTGCGATGCCCGCAATCAGGATGTTGGCAGTTGAAATACTGCTACCGGAATCAAAATGTTATTCCTTTTTTCAGTTCATTTTAAACCCCCATTATTCTGCTAGACCTTGACTACTGCTTCACTTAGCATTGCTGCTGTTATATTGTCCAATACTTGGCTAAAGAGCTCCTAGACAGAAAAATGTATATAAAAGTTATAGAGAATATGTAGTGCAGCTGTCATTTCAGTAAACATTTTCTAAAAGTGATGTTTGTTATGTATGATTTTTGGTACTTCCTCATCTTTTCGGCCACAGCTTACGCTACGGAATTTACGTAGCGTAAACTGCACCACCCTGGATCCACGCCACCCTTCTGTGTCCACGCCACCATCTATTACCTTTTGTATAGTGGCGAGCGAAGAGGAGTGGAGAGAGAAACCAAGCCCGAAGCGTGACGAGCAAAGCGAGCCGGCGAGGAGACAATAATGCTAATCTTTAAGCGGCTAACGTCACTGGTGTAAAGCCCTGTACACACGCTTAGATTTTTCCCTGTTTTCAATTGGATTTTGCTTATAGAAGCAAAATCAAATCCACATCGAATGGTTTTTAAGACACTTTCGATCTGCATTCGATGCGTGCTCCCGTTTTCTCAAAATCGAATAGAAAAATCTACTGTGCAGCCAAGGAAATGTCGAATTCGATCCAGTAAATCAAATGAGTACATTGTGCCTACATTATAAAATCGAAATCCTATCGAATGCAAAAGTACAGATCTAATGCCAAATTGAATGGGATGATCTAATGCCAGATCTAATAGAAAATCGAATCTAACATCAAATCTAAAGCAAATCTAAGCATGTGTACAGGGCTTTAGCTGTGGCCGCAAAGATGAGGAAATACTGGATTGTTTTATGTTACGTCCAATATATTTTCCAATAAATGGTATTGTTTGTCACATCTGTATGTTCTGTATGTTTTATTAGCATTCATAACGAAATTACCATATGTTCCTCTATGTTTTTTCCAGGTAATTTTGTCTAGCAGCTATGTCAGTATGTGATGATCTTTTACTATGCAACTTTCCCAAGTGCCGGGTAAAGTTGTCTGGCCGTGCTTGGGTCACTGCTTGCTCACACATTTTTTGTGACCAGCATGGAAGTGGAGACTTCAGCCGATCTCCTGCTGTTTGCCCAGCCTGTCATAGCACACTCTCCAGTAAGCTGGATGTTGTTCGTACTGAGCTGAGTCCTTCAGAAGAACATAAAGCTATGATGCTGGCTGGTTTACGTCCTGAGATTATTCTAGATATCTGCTCTCGTGCACTGACATTCTGGACCTATCAGGTAAGGAGCAAATGTGTAGAGCAGATGGTCCAACTCATATAAGCAATTAAATTAGGTCAGGATAAAATAAAAGAAAAAATACAAACCAATTTTGTCAGAGTCATTTTCACAAAGACAACCTTGAAATATCATAACGTACTTGCTCTCATGGCTCTTATCTGTTCAACAAACCATCATCCATTACATGCCTATCAGATCTCCCCAAATATAATCAGATGTCCGTTACTAGCTGTCACACTTACCCAACATGTCTGTCACACTTTCTACACTTCTACTTTTAACAGCTAGTTCTACCTGCTTCTGCTAACCCTTCATAGGAAAAATTGAGGAAAACACTATATTCCCTCCTTTGTATGTGTGATCACTTCAGGCATACCCCACCCTCAGGGCTCGACAAACCCTGGGCGCCAGGTCGCCACGGCGACCAGATTTTGCTTCATGGCGACCAGATTTGCCAGGAATCAGATCTCCCCAGGCAGAGTGGCTTGTGTTAATGGCAGCAGTCGGCAGAGCGGTGGACAACTCTTCCGGCTGCCGCTGTATCAGAGCACGGATGGGCGGAGCGGCTATTTCAATCTCAAGGCTTCAATCGGAGCTCACTGCCGAACCGCGAGCCAATCGAAGAGCTTGCGCTTTGGCAGCCAATCAGGTGCCGGCAGCGAGCTCCCATTGAAGCTTTGAGATTTGAAATAGCCGCACCACGGACCTGATATGATTCGGCAGCCAGCGGGGGTGAGTTGTCATCTTGTGCTCTGTGTGGGGTCAGGCAGTGATATTGGACAACAAGGCCTTGCTCACATTCTCCATTCCAGTTCATCCCAAAGGTGCCAAACCCCAAGATTACATTAGCCGGCCCTTATATCTCAACTGTCAAATTGTCAGTATATATATGTCCTCATGATAATGTTTATGTTGACATTCTTCATGTAGACACTGATGCTATAACACAAAGGCCGAGATTGACTAAGCCTTGAAAAGTGATAAATTGGAGAGTGATAAACCACCAACCAATCAGCACCTACCTGTCATTTTTCAAACGCAGCATGTAACATGGCAATAAGGTGTTGATTGGCTGGCACTTTATCACTCTCTATTTTATTACTTTTCAAGCTTAGTACATCTGGCCCTAAATCCTTTGTACAATGTTTTTGATATCTGAAAAGCGACTTTGAGTCTTGCCGTAGAAAAGCATCATATAAATGAAAATTATTTAATTTAATTATTATTAGGAATTAATGATTAGTTATTAATTAAACATGAATTAATAACTAGACCAATAAATGAACATATATTACTGTACCTGACCTGGGATGCCTACTTGGAATGAAGAGTAGTGTTCATTCTAGCACTCGCCATCTTTGAAAACCCATGCAGTTCCTCTTCCCTGCCTGGGGTGTCGCTGTCTAGCACAGTGTGGTCTGTATGTCAGCAGTGATTTGCAAACCAGACCTGTGCTAGAAACACCACAGCAAACAGCGACACTCCAGGCAGGTAACAGGAACTGCATGGGTTTTCAAAGATGGCGGGAGCTCGAATGAACAATAAAGAGGACACGATCGTTGCCATAGGGGCTTGTGAGAACAATTTCCTCCTGCAGGTACAATGTGGATTTTCTACTGGACAAGGGGACCGATCCTTCGGGTCAAGATAGGTGAGTATAATATGTATGGACTACGTATGTAATAAAGTTTTACTTTTCAGGTGTGTGTGTGTATCTTTATTGAGCTATTGGCTATTGGACTCATAGTTCCACAGCATAATTAAATAGTTATTCATCTATTTTTTTACACAGCAATCAGCCCGGTGCCCACCGCCCGTGGGCATCGATGACAGCCCTGGTTTTTAGTCCGGGCAGGGTTTATTCTAAAAGGGGAGGACCCCTTTTTCAGCCCCTACTCCCCCAGGGTCCCTGCCTGGCCATCCACAGGGATTAATGCATTGGCCAGGGGAAGTAATATAAATATTTTTCCCCGGCTGTGGCATTACCCTGCTGGCTGTTTGGGCCTGGTGCTAGATCTCTAAATACGGAGGGAGTCCGAGTCATTTTGTCCCCATGTATTTTGGGAACCAGGACTGGCCCTTGAGCCTGGTGCTGGTTTTAGAAATTCCAAGGACCCCCTATTCGATTTGACCTGTGAATTTCTACAACCAGGACTGGCTCTTTGAGGCTGGTGCTGGTTGCTGCCCGTGGGGGGGAACCCATGCCGTTTTTTAAAATGATTTCATTATTATTATTATTTTTTTTACACATGGCAGCCTACACGGATCTTATATAAAAGAGATGTCAATATAGCAGTAATAAATATATTAATTCCATCCTGGGAGTTTTTTTTATGTAATCTATTGTGTCTGAACATACCGTGTTTCGCCGATAATAAGACCTACCCTTTCTTCTGTATAACGGTCCAAAATAAGCCCTACCCCGAAAATAAGACCTAGCTAAATCCCCATTTATAAGTGCTTGCATAAAATATGCTGAATACATCGTTCTGATATTCAGGCAGTTAGGTAAAGTAAGATTAATTGCCACCAGAAGCATGGGTGAATAAATGTTTTTTTAAGACAGTTTTCAGTCTAAAGTACTTTAATGTGAAAAAGGTGACTAGGCACATGATAAAAATTGATAAAACAATGGCCACTTGATATCTACATTTATAACTTACATTCTGGCAGTTTAAATGGACATATTTTTACATGTTAGTGTAGGAAAATAGTAACATTGGTTGCATTAATATTCTTTTTATTTGTCTGTATTGAAGTACAATATGTATCCATACTCATATTATTGGTACAGCGTGAATGAACTTTTGCTGAATATCTAACCAGGTATACCAGGAACGTTTGTACCAGGAGTACACCTACAGCAAAGCAGAAGGCCACCTGAGGCAAGTGGAAAAACTGTATGCACATCAAGTACAAAACAAGGACTCAGAGTTAGTCGCCATGAAAGAGGAGGTGAACTCTTTGAAGAAAGTCCTAGAGGAATACAAGAGAAAATACAGTGAACTCTCAGAGAAACTGATGGAACGCAACCGTCAGTATCAAAAGCTGCAGGGAATGTATGATGGATTGAGACTCCGCAATATTGCTATGGCCAACCGAGAGACTTCTACATATGGAGAGCGAGTTCCGCAAGAACAGTTTGGGGCCTTTGGAATTTCTATGGGTAAGCACAAACAAAAAGGATCATTAAACGGATAGAACATTTGGTTTAACATTTCTTCTTCATCTATCCTGGTGACGCAGCTAACCTTGGGATGTAGTGGGGTCCGGTAGGAGCCAGGCACCTATGCTTAATCTTTGAAGACGGCAGGCTCCTCCCCCACTGCATCCCATCATGCTTCAGTTCAACTTTCAGAGTACATTAGGATACAATAACTCAGCACAATGCCTGAACAAATTATATGCACAATCATAACATAACCATTTTAACATGACAATACATGAGAACGGTATTACTTACTGGGCGTAAGGGAGGGATCGCTGCGTCACCAGGATAGAATCAGAGAAAGGGATTTGAACAGTAAGTTCTTACAAAAATCCCTTTGGATTGGCCATAAGATCCATAGCCAAATGTCCTGTTGGGCTGGTTGGTTATAGGGCTGCTTAAAGCCTTAAGGTGCCCATACACGTCCCGATACTGACGATGCGATGTGTGCTTTGAGATGCGCGCTCCCGCGGCATCTCATCGCATAGTACAAAAAGTATGTGCTGCAAATACTTTTTGTACTGTCTTTTTATCACATCGCATGAACAACGCATGCAAAGCACAAAAAGTACGGCAGTATCGGGACATGTATGGGCACCTTTATTCTGCTTTAAAAGAAAAAATGGTACTGGTTTCCTAGAACGGCGCTCACGTTTTCCATCGTATGGGCTCCTAAAAATCTCATCGCATTGCATCCCCCTGGAATATTGCGGCATGTGATGTGTATAATGGGGGTATAAAAAGGTCGGAGGACGCGTACCGCCGCCGCTCGCCACGCTTCGGGATGGTGTGGATACTGGGGATTACATCTCATTGTAAGCACCCATCTCATGGCATGGGTGCTTGTACAATTAAAAATCGCATCCCATTTGCTGGCATGCAATGCTATGCGATATTTAATTGTACAAGCATCGCACACTACTAAATAAGGTACATGATGGCATGCGATGGGCGCCGTGCTAGGAAACAAGTACCGAAAAAATAACATGTTGCTAATAGGGGCCAGTTCTGGCATCCTCCTCAGTGACCCTTAGCCACGTGCTGCAGTGGTAAATTATCCTGCAGCATTTGGTTCCTGTTATACCCCTTTCACACCAGAAAATGCAGGGACCCACCCCAGAATACGGCCCAGGAATCATTCCGGGGCATTCCCAGGTTGGCCCCTTTCACACCAGAAAAGTCCCCTGTGGACAGTACTCACCCCGGGTTGCCGGTCCTCGGTGCAGGTCGGGGATCCACAGAGGTGGCAGGTGCAGATGACAGGTCAGACGGCGGACGCAGATGACGCAGCTCTCCAGCTGCAGTGAAGGCACCAGAGAGCTACGTAATCTTCATCTGCCAGCTGTCATGTCATCTGCGCCAACTGCCTGTGTGGGTCCCTGGCCTGACTGCCTGCACCCTGTACTGGCAACCCAGGTTAGTACCCCTTTCTTACCGGCCACGACCTCGGTTGAACCCGGGAACAACCCTGCTAGCTAGCAGGGTTGAAAGCCCGGCAAAATTTCCTGTGATTCCCCAACCTGGGAATCTAGGCTGGTGTGAAAGGGGTATTACTGAGAAGGAGCCAGCAGTGTTGAAGGAGTCTTTTGTGGCAGCCCTGGATTTCCCAGAACAGTAGGCTCACCTATTTGGGGATGTTAACGGGGACATGCCTTGGGGCCATGTCCCATTTTCCCATTATAGCAATACACTCCAATAATAGCAATAGTTCCCAATGACAGCAATCAGTTGTACCACCACCACATTGCAGTAATAATCTCCCCTACATTATAGTATCACTCCTCCGCCAATTCATATTACAGCATTACCCCCACTCCCTCCACATCACAGTACTTAATCCCAGTACTGTACTGAGGGATGGATGAAGTGTGATTGTGCCATTCTGTTCTATATGTGCCTTGATATATGGTGATCCGGTACTTGTGTATTATAACGGCGCCCATCGCATCACATACCACTAATTAAGGTATGCGATGGACCCGATTTCAGCCTTTTCCCGGGCTGAGTATACAATTTTAAAATCGGGTCACATCGCATGCCATTACAATGGCATGCGATGCGACGCAATTTGCCATTGAGTCCCATGTTAAATGGCACCCCGAGACCCGATTTTTAATTGTATCCTCGTCCTCCGACCTTTTCATACCCCCACTATCCACGTCGTTGATTTTATAAAGCCAATGAGCCTGAAGCGTGGCGAGCGCACGCGCATTACTTCACAGGTATACGCGTCCCTTCACGGGGCTCGCTTCGCTCGCCACGCTTCGGGCTCGGTGGCTCGCTGCGCTCGCCACACTTTAGAAAAATGACTCCACGCCGACGCTGTGCTCGCCACTCTTCGGGTTGGCGTTCATAGCGGAGTGGCGTTAACAATGGGGGGCATTTCACATACTCATGACCCATGAGGGTGGGTATACAATTAAAAATCGGGTCTGGGGGGGCATTTAATTTAAGATTTTTCATCGTACAATGCCCTGCGATGGAAATCGGGGGCGCCGTGATAATACAAATCTATACCTCTTTTGCGACGTGATAATACACAAGTACCGGTGATCCTATTAATTGCGAAGGGTGCGAGGTGCTGTTGCTACATCGTTTAAATGCCAGCATCGGCACCTGATCTTTCACCCTCTGTGGGTTGGTTTCAGGTCGATGTCCTTATATCTATCCAATGCATGTTTAAATTCTTCTACTGTCTGAGCCTGTACAACATCTGATGAGAAGCTATTCCACTTGTCACCAACACTTTGGGCCTGATTCTGGTTCACTCGCAAAAGCAAACTCCTTCTTTAATGGACAAAACCATGTGCACTGCAGGTTGGGCTGATGTTACATGTGTGTAGAGAGTTAGATTTGGGTGGGGTTTGTACTTCAACTGAAATCTATATTGCAATGTAAAAATAAAGCAGTCAGTTTTCACCCTGCACAGAAACAAAATTACACCCAAATCTAACTCTCTACACACATGTAACATCAGCCCATCCTGCAGTGCACATGGTTTTGTCCATTAAAAAAGGAGTTTGCTTTTGCGAGTGAACCAGAATCAGGCCCAAAGTGTAGGGGACAAGTGGAATAGCTTCTCATCAGACATTGTACAGGCCCAGACAGTAGAAGAGTTTAAACAAGCATGGGATAGACATAAGGACATCCTTACAGGTAAATAAGGATCAAATAGGGTTTCAGGGTAATAATATGGTTAAAAAAAGGGGCAGGCTAGATGGGCCAAATGGTTCCATGCTTCAAATTCTGTGTATCCTGATAAGAAAACAAACAAGCATATAAACAAAATATTTCTATTAGAAAAGCAATATTTGAGGATAAAAAAACAATTGACAAAGCCTTCATATGAGAAGCATACTCGGGGCCAGATTCAGACCTGCTCGCTAGTCTGCGTGTTTTCACAGCCTAGTGAGCAGGTTAATGCCGCCCCAACAAACACACCCACCCCACCCCCCCCCAAGACTAATCCCTGTGAAGGGATGTGAACAGATGTCTATGCGTTACCATTAAATGATTTCCTACTCTGCCTGGCTATTGCACTTCTGCATGACCCAGGAGTCACTCGCTGGCTGCATGTATTCACGTGATTTCGGGGCGTGCGCTGACATCATGCGTCCGCCCTGAACAGGCAGGGGTAAGCCTGCATTCGCTGGGGCTCATCCAGTGTTTCTATGGGTACACCCACCTCTATGAGTGCCCCCCTCTATATGTTGCAAGTGTTAAGGCCCCCACACACTAGTCCGACTTGTCTTAAGGACAAGTTGGACCAGTTTGCCCTTGAACTTCCCTGGCAGCTCCCCCGGGAGGCTCACTTACGATTTGGCACTAGATGTGCCATTTTTGCATGTAATCCTGTGGGGGCGGGCAGAGTGGTCCGGCCATCGTGAATGGCAGAGTCCGGGAAGCAGCTGGAAACGCATAGTGGCGGGCGGGAAGCGGCTGCTGAATTTAAAAAAAAAATATTTTGAAAAGACTGGCTGGCCAGTTAATATAGGCTGAGCAGCCTTCCATCTGATTGGCTGAGAGAATTCTCTCAGCCAATCAGCGACTGGCCAGTCTTTTCAAAATACTTTCTTGAAATTCAGCAGCCGCTTCCCGATGCCAGGCAAATGCCGCTGCATGCTCCCAGGCACCGCTCAGACCCCGCCGCTGCTTCACTGCTGGAACACACCTAAGAATTGGACCCAACACTTCGCGATGTGCCACTGATGGGGTCCGATCCAATAGATTTTATATGCAGCCTGTCCGACCTCCTGAACAGGACCGCTCATTGGGTTGGAGGGGATGTCAAACACATCCTATTTGGGCCAAGTTCTCGCCCCAATACATCAGGATTGGGCTAAATCAGCCCAAATCGGATAAGTGTATGGGTACCTTTACTATTATACCTGTTTGACCATTGGGGAGCACTGTACAGATGTAGCCATGTTTATCTAGTGTGCGAAAAGGTGCACCCGCGATTTGATTTTCACGGGTAGAGTTTGCACCTGCAGCCCTTAGACATTGTATTGTCTAATCACGATTGCTAATATCTGACCTTTGTGCAGCAAATTGTACCTGTGATACACATGTATGTAAATACTTTTATCTGAAGTGTGAATGACATGCACATATTTATATTTAGGAAACAAGTTCCCAGCTGCTAGAACACCCCCTCTAAGAGCAAATGATGGCAATCTGTATGCACAAACATTTTTCTGCACATCTCCCTTTGATGATGCTGGAAACACCAACAATGGATCCCCTGCAAATAAAAGAGACCAGCAGAACGTGCCTTTATCAAGAGCTTTCAAAGTTAACAGGATGTAAACTACTAAAAAGTTTTGGAATCAGTACATTTTCAATATCAGCTTAGTCTATATAAGTTTTCACTTGGACAGTACCAACACCTGCTAGTGTGCGCTTTTACCAGCTGAGTCCACAAAGCACCATTATTATTTTACTAGACAGAATGGGCATTACGGACTGGAATATCATCTAAAACACTGATGTAGGCCTAAATCAGGCTATGTTTAGGCTCCCAGAAGTCGTACTGGATTAAAACTGGACAAAAAACTAGAAACATTTTTGAACTATTGTTTAAAGGTTAACTTGTACTATTCCTTCTCTTTTGTAAAACTAAGTCAGTATAGTTTATCTTATATTTCGAAAAGTAAACTTCGGGATAGTTATAGTGGTTTTTTTTTCTTCTTTCTTTAACAGTTTCTCTATAGATTACAATTAAAATAAAAAATATTGTTACTCTCATATGCTTCCAATAAAGCTCAGTATGTTCTAAACAACAAAAAATTGGCTTGGGTATAGTGAAAATGAAAAATGTATTTTGGCTGGTTACTGAGGCACAATTTTCTTTCTGCTCTCATTCAGAAGGACAATTGAACCAAACCACATTTTTGTAGTGAAAGAATGGTGGTCTGGCGTGGTCATATTAATATGAAAAAAAAAATGCTTCACCACCCTAAATAAATAACCAGTGTCCACAGTTACCTTCAGGAAGATGAGCCTCTTCTGGCCCGCCTGCGTACCCATGGGAATGCCCAGCATTTTCAAGGTGACGCCAATAAAACGCTGGGCGTGCAGAATGGAAGATTACATAGGTGCCCAGTTTTGCCAGTTTAATGGCAAGAGACTCCTCAACCCCCTTTTTCCTCATTCCACCTCTGCTAGCAAGCACCAACTTTAAAAAAGAGCCTGGCTGCGACCCCCGATTGGCTTGCCACACTGGCCTTCTGTTGGATGGGCTTGAATCTTTAACAACACAACACTAGAACCTAAAGGAAACGTTACAGACTGTATACCAGGAGTGATGAACTACTAGGTAAATGTTTCTCTTCTGGGCATCTTCCATTCTGCACTGCCCACAATTTTGCAGTTACACCAGCTGGTTACTGCTAAAGCAGGGGAACATATAGGGGGCAAGCTCAATAAGCGGTGAGGGTATGTTATATAATTGTGCACATAAACATTCCACATGATACTAGATCAGAAACACCTTGCTTGTTTTTGCTTGAATTCCTGAGGTTTTCCTACTGCAATCAGGGCTTAAAGTGGTCGTAGAGAGGTGGTGGAGTGTATTTGTGTCTTACCTCCCATACTTAGGAGCAGTGGTCTCACAAAGAAGGGGTGTGGTCACACAAAGGTACCCCCATTTAAAATTATGCCACACAGTACCCCAATCTTATTCACATGTAGTGCCCAGTTTATATTACACCACATTGTAGTGCCCCTTAATCTTGTTACTGCACACAGTAGTGTCACGTATTCACCTTATGCCACTCAGGTGGCAGGACCCATTTTCTCTCCTTATGTCACTCTGCTCTACTCATGTTATGCTATGCAGTAGTACCCCTTGTACATGTTATGTCACACAGTAATGCAACTTATGTACATAATGTCAACAGTATTTCCCCTTATGTGCATCTCTGTCATTCCAGTGGCTCACCACCCTTGTCCCTCCAGCAGCTTTATGCCCTGTATCCTTTCAGCAACTTCCCCTCAAGCCCCCTCTCACTTTGGGGCACATTTATCAAAGAATATTTGCTGCTAAATCCTCGAAAACACCCGTTTTGGAGGGTTACCTGCAAATATTAAGTAGACCCCAAATGTATCAAAGGGGGATGCAAAGCTGCCCGATGTATCAACATCGGGCAGCACGGCTTCGCATCCCTGGGCTATCGCCATTCTGAGATGGCGATCGCCCATTGTAGCCTATGGCTATAGGATCGCACTGCCCCAGCAGCAGTGCGGTCGGCAGGGGGTCAGCACTAACCACGCATGCGCAGACCACCCGGCTCCGGGCATCGCAGGGATGGGCTATTTTCGGAGCTCTGTCCCTGCACCCTGAGGTATGATACATACCTCCGATGGGATCGCATTTTACAAGTAACATTCTGCCCAGATCGCATTGTAAATGGTCCCCTTTGTCTTCAGTGAGCACAGATCCTGCTCCTCTTTGTCTTCAGTGAGTATACCTCTTATACCTCCTTCACATTGCAAATGCCTGTCGTCCCCCCCCCCGGATCTGGACCCGGTTCCGGCATGGGAGCGACCCGACATTTGCGATAAATCCTGCCCTGTCAGCACCCGATGGAGCGGTAGCGCGTCGGGTGGGGGTGGAGGAGGAGGCAGCACTGGCTCTGCTGCCTCTTCCATAGCAGTGAACAGGATCCGGTTGCTCAACCCAGGGTTCCTGTTCAGACTGCCCAGCAACCTGGTTCCAACCCGCGTAAAACACTGCTTTTACTCCGGTTCAGATTGCTGGGTTGCTGGACCCAGGATATTGAAAATATCCCTTTCACACTGCACGCTCACACAGGTGGACTGGGCAAAAACCCAGGGTCCACCCAGGATATTTGTGCGGTGTTAAAGGGGTATAAGAGGGGTATTTAATGCTGCATTTGAAAAGCTGAATCTGCATTTGTGGAAACGCCCGCTAAATTAGCAAATTAGCAGCTGTTTTTGTGGAAAAGGAAGTGGATTCGCCAGAACCCCCCCCCCCCCCCCCCAAAAAAAAAAAAGAAGATCTAATGAGAATTTGATCTATTCAACACAAAAATAGCAGATATTTCCAAGGATTGGAAATATTTTCCAGGATTGAATACCTCGCTTTGTGGCACTTTTCACTTCAGCGATAATGATGGCATGACATCACATTCGGCATGCTGAAACCCAAGGAGGTGATGAACAAGGTTCAAAATACACAGCTTGTGCAAGTAGCAGGAGGATTGTTCCGCATATGGAGAACCATTGAGCCCCGGGACCTGAAAAAGGGGATGTGGCTGCAGCTCATCAATGACACTCAAGTTAGGGATGGCAATAGTGCAACTGGCCATCTTGTATGTTCTCCCCATGCTTTGCGTGAGTTTACTCCGGGTACTCTGGTTTCATCAATGTTTTTACCTACAGTATGTGTACCAGCCCCTAGGGGCAAAAGAAATGATTAGTTTATGCTTGACATCGATGGAGGGAAACCATCTGGTTCTCCCCCATCCAAACTATGGCCATCCAGCTGTTATGAAACTACAAGTGCCATCATGCCTTGCCACAGTTTTTCTATTATGGAGGAATAGAAACATCACCAGAGATGGTAAGGGGATAGGTGTGTAATAGGAATTGGTGGTATTATGGAGGAATAGACACATCACCCATCACCAGAGAGGGTAAGAAGACAGATGTGTATTACATGATAGGTGTATAATAGGAAGTGGTGGTATTATGGAGGAATAGATACATCACACATCACTAGAGATGGTAAGGGGACAGATGTGTATTACATGATAGGTGTGTAATAGGAAGTGGTGGTATTATGGAGGAATAGACACATCACTAGAGATGGTAAGGGGACAGATGTGTATTACATGATAGGTGTGTAATAGGAAGTGGTGGTATTATGGAGGAATAGACACATCACTAGAGATGGTAAGGGGACAGATGTGTATTACATGATAGGTGTGTAATAGGAAGTGGTGGTATTATGGAGGAATAGACACATCACTAGAGATGGTAAGGGGACAGATGTGTATTACATGATAGGTGTGTAATAGGAAGTGGTGGTATTATGGAGGAATAGACACATCACTAGAGATGGTAAGGGGACAGATGTGTATTACATGATAGGTGTGTAATAGGAAGTGGTGGTATTATGGAGGAATAGGCACATCACACATCACTAGAGATTATTGTGAGCGCTTCTCATTTAAGGACTATCGAACACAAATGAGGTTGTGCCGTGATGTCATAATGGTGACTGCCTACTGCATACCAATGCTTTGCTGTTGCTGCCTCTCTTACCTACCCAGGACATGAACACAGTATAACCTTTTCTGTCATTACTATCCTTCAGATACGTCTTCTGCAACCTGATGTTTCCTCATATATACCAAGCCTTCTTGGGGAGAGATCCCTGCAGGAGATAAGTATCTTGTCACAGACCCGGTGCCTCATTTGGATGTGCCTGCAGACTTGGAGCTTGACTACCCTAAAAAAATTACCTTGGACTTGTTTACTACTATTGGAGGTTGTAGCAGAAAATCGCAGCAATGGCGACATCATTGCCATTCGGGAATATTTGGTGCTTCTCAATAGGGGATGAGCATCCTCTTCCGAAAATTGCACAGCTTTTTGAGGAATGTGAATTGGGTAATATCAGGAGCCGTGGACAGGAGCGATATTAATGACGTCAGTTAATGTTAGCTATTAGGGCAGTGGTTCCCAAACTTTTTCAGTACAAGGTACCCTTTGCATCTCCTCTATTTTTTTAAGGCACTTTTAAGCCAAAATAATGCTATCATGCAACGCTAAAACAATGCTATCAGTCTTTAGCTCAGGAAAAAATGACTTATTAATTTATTTGTAAAAATAAGAAACAGAAATCCAAGAAACCCACCGCCACCTGCTTACCAGCTTGTTCTCTCTTCCCTATAACATTGTATAATACCCCTTTCATACAGTACCTGCGACCTGGCAATTAACCAGCATCATTTTGCCAGGTGCATTCTGACCCCCTTCCCCACCAAGCGGTAATTTGCTGAACAACATGGGTAATTCTTTGATGTGAAAGGGTCAACATGGGTCTTAAATCCTGGTTGCTGACCCTGGAGAAGAGTAGTGTTGGTGACTTGGGATTTAAGACCCAAGTTGACCCTTCCACACCAAAGAAATATCAGTGCACATGTAGTGATGCAGAAGCGATGTGAATGATGATAGATCGCTCAGAACACTTGAGCATGATCGCTCAGCACAAGCGACCTGTCAGGGCCAATGTTCTCACTGGAGAGCATGCTGCATATTAATCGCCAAGTGACAGTGATGCTATCGCCCCTACACACAGCGCAACGTAGGGGCATTTTATAAGCGAATTAGTGAGAAAATGCCTGTATATAGTTTTGTGTGTAGGCCCCATTATTCAGAAAATTACGGGATTGATATTTTTAACCCGGTAATTTGCTGCTCGGTGTGAAAGAGGTATAAGTCAATTACAGCGGGAACCCCCCTCCTATAGATTTCCCTATGCAGCATCTCACATATAACATATTCATTTTTTCTCACTTTCGCAGCCAGTGTACACTTTGCCCGACCTGCTGCGGCGGCACCCCAGGAAGCCGTGGCGCACAATTTGGGAACCACTGTGTTAGGATATAATGTATATTTCAGTACTTGTGTATTATCACGGCGCCCATGATTTCCATTGTAGGGCATTGTACGAGCAAAAAAACGGTCGCATCGCATGCAATCATATCGCATGCGATTGGACCTGATTTTTTATTGTACAGCCACCCTGATGGCTGATCCCTATGTTAAATGCCCCCCCAGACCCGATTTTTAATTGTACACCCACCCCAATTGTTAACGCCACCCCATTATCAATGCCAACCCAAAGCATGGCGAGCCCGCGAGGGGTGGCGGTACGGGTCCTCTGACCTTTTCATACCCCCACTATCCACGTCGGCGTAGAGTTGATTTTATATAGCGTGGTGAGCGCAGCGAGGCACCGAGCCCAAAGCGTGGCAAGCGCACGCGGAATACGAGCCCGAAGCGTGGCGAGCACCTGCGTAATACCTGTGAAGTAATGCGTGTCCCCTCGCGGGGTGCCCTGCGCTCGCCACGCTTCGGGCTCATATTCCGCGTCCGCTCGCCACGCTATGGGCTTGGTGGCTCTCTGCGCTCGCCACACTATATAAAATCAACTCCACACCAACGTGGATAGTGGGGGTATGAAAAGGTTGGAGGACGCATACCGCCGCCCATCACGGGCTCGCTGCGCTCGCCACGCTTCGGGTTGGCGTTGATACTGGGGTGGCGTTAACATTGGGGGGCATTTCACATAGTAATTACCCATGAGGGTGGGTGTACAATTAAAAATCGGGTCTGGGGGTGCATTTAACATAGGACTCTATGGGAAATCACGTTGCATCGCATCGTATGCCATTGTAATGTGTATGGGATAATTAATCCACGATGAGCACTCACCAGTAAAAACATCAATCTTTTAATTTCGTACTTGCTTGTTATAATATAAAGATCTGGTACTTATGTAGTATCTGGGCGTCCGATTTAGAAATCGGATCGGATCGCATCGCATGTGACAAAATCGTATGCGATGCGATGGTCAAGATTTTTCCATAGGATTCAATGTTAAAATGGTCTGAGTCCATTTTAACATAGAATTCAATTGGAAAAAGGGGTCCTTTTCCTTTCCCCACTATCCAAGTGGGCATGGAGTTGGATATAAACCTGTGGCGAGCGTAGCGAGCCACCGAGCCCGAAGCGTAGCGAGCCCCGCGAGGGGACACAGAATACTTTTTAAGAAATATGCGTCCCCTCGCGGGGCTCGCTTCGCTCGCCACGCTTCGGGCTCGGTGGCTCGCTTCGCTCGCCACGCTATATAAAATCAACTCTATGCCCACTTAGATAGTGGGGAAATGAACAGGACCTTCTTAACATTGAATCCTATGCAAAATCGCATCGAATCGCATCGCATCGCATCTGATTGTATGCCTTAAGGTAAGGCATACAATCACAAAATCGGCAGCCCAGATACTACATAAGTACCAAAGATCTTACTTCAAGGATCCTCAGATCCTGTAGGTCGACGTTTCGGCCACTAGAGGGCCTTTTTCAAGACAGCTCCAAATACTCACAACTGCACAGTTCAAGGATTTCAAGGCTGGATGCTGAATATCCCTGCATGTCTGCTAATGAATGTTTTGCATAAACATCCATACGAAGTCTTGTGTGGATGCCAACCATAAAATGATTTCTGAAGCGCTTGCTAATCTAAATCACTCCCTGGTGACTTAGATTAGCAGCACCCTGCTCCGTGAACAGGGCAGACTGCTGACATCCGGTGACGTCAGCTACCCGCCCCCGGAAGTCGCCCCCCGTTTGCATGGGGACGCCCAGCATTTTTTTCTGGGCGTGTCCCCCCCCCCTGCAAGCGCCTTGGAGACTATGCAAGTCTCCAAGGTCTATGGCAGAGAAGAACTGCACATGGCCAGACTCTATGTGCTTGTCACAAACTAATTGTTATGTCTGGAACCCGCAGTCTCAATTTACTGCCACTGGGGCAGTGCTGAGTAAGGCAGGTTGGACACCTTCGTGGAGGCTTCATAGGACCTGGCTGTTGGAAGGTAACAATTTAGGTGCATGAGCAATAGAATAGATGTAGCTTCATAATAAACTGGCAGGTAATATTTAAGGACATTTCACCAAGACTGTGTGTTGGAAGGTCAGCCCCCCAGGTAAAATCCGCCACTGTGTGAAGCCAGATGCAGTCTGTGAGACTGCACTGGCTTTACTGTGACTGGCAGTGGTTTATTTTTGGAAGTCCAACATGCCAGTCACCCAAGGCAGTCCCATTGGGAGACAGCCCATAAAAACGGTTCTGCGCATGCGCAGTACCGAGGACAATATTGCGCATGCGCCGGACCCGGGACCGTGAATATGCTTCTATGGATTGCTGCTGAAGCAGCTCATAGAGGCTGGGGGCGAGCGCAGGCCAAGTGACCGTGACGGGGGTTGGGACAAGCAGACACCGGTGGCGGGGACCAGCTGGAACCGGCGGTGGGGTGTGTCAGCAGAGGAAGGGGGGTACGTCCGGCATTGCAGCAGTTCCCCTTCTCTACAGAGGTAAGAGCCACCACTGCACATAATAGATGTGTACTTGTGTAGTTTCATGGCACCACACTACGCTACGTTGTCAGCGTAGGCCAACGGCAGCCCAGCGTAGTCAGCGTAGTGTCCCCACGGCAGCCCTGCGTAGTGTCCCCATCAGGCAGCATAGTCACCGTACTGTCCCTGCGAGCTGCAGCTATGTCCCCGGCATCCCTGGCAAGCCTAGTGAGCACCTCTCATACAGCGCCAGTAACCGCCAGATCCCCTGCGCTGGTGGACGCCGGTGGAGAGGCAGTAATGTGGGCGCCGGTGAAGAGGCGCTCCATCTGCCTGGGACACACGAGCGTCTCATACGCAAGTGCATCTCAGTAATTTGTGCGGCAGGGTAAGGCAACCCTGCCCGTCTCCGCTTCAGGAAGACCGTCAGGATTAGGGGTTCAGTAGCACGTGCGTCTCGTGCACAAAGGGGGGGTGCGGGCGCAAGTGCATCTCATGTGACATCATTAAGGGGCTTGACTGTGACATCATTAAGCCCCGCCCCCATTACGGAAAATAGGAGAAATTACTGATCTCCATGGAGGGGGCGGGGGGCGGGGCTTAAATGACACGACTGTGCCATTTTAGCTCCGCCCCCTCCTCTGAGACCCGCGGATTGCTGCATTTACTTGCCACAATTCGGGGGGCTCGGGGGGGTCCCCCAGATTCCGGGAGGGTTGCCCACCCTTCCGGGGGGGCCGGGAGGGGGACCCGATTTTCGGGAGACTCCCAGGAATTCCGGGAGGGTCGGCAACCCTGCACTACGCTGACTACATAAGTGGCGCCGTGAAACTACACAAGTACCGTTGAGTCTGTACCATAGTATGTGCTGCCAGCCCAAACTTTGCATTTCCAGTGCATTCGTGCAAAGCCAATTTATTCTCAACTCTGCTGTAGAGATTTCAGTGCATCAGGAGAGGGCTCCTGCTGCTGCATCGTACACAACACAGCACAGACGTATCGTGAGCTGTAACTCCGCCTGACCGCAAGGGGGCGCTATAACCGTCATCCCGCCTTCCTCCAGCTCCAATCTTTTAAGTCTGTGTTACCAGAAGGAATAGCTGGAGCTGCTGAAATTATGGCCGAAGGGGGAGCAGAGACAGAGTTAGAAGTCAGGAATAAACTGCAGGTATATGACCGGGTTTAAGGGAAAGGGGCGCTCAGTAAGATCTCAGCATGTATGCAGGGTTGCAGTGCCCGGATATCTGCCCAGGGTATGGATAACCCAGTGGGGGCTGCTTCTTGCTTGTGTGTATTAGTGAGTAGTGATCACTTCTGCCATAGGTGGGCACGGGTGTAGTACAGTAACACACGGGGTGTATGCTGTGCTGCCTATGCTGCATACATACATGTGCGGAGTAGGTGGAAGCAGTGCAGTATTGGGCTGTGTTAGGTACACAAAGCGCTGCACACTGTGTGCCAGCCCCCCTAGCTGCCGCAGTTCCAGCAGGCAATGAGAGCTGGCATGTTGCATTTCTTTAGGAAAGTTTGTTGCAAGGTTTCTGTCACTTCTACCTCGTGTTTGTTGCCATAGCAACATGTCCCCAGCCTCCCTCCCCTAGCTTCTGTCATGTCACCTGTGTGTGTGTTATCCATTCACTTGTGTTGGTGTCATTTTTATTGTATTTGAAAACAAAAAATATTTAGATTGCTGGCTATAAACCTGTATAATAAGTACAGTAACATCACAGTGTGATATAATGTCTGGTTATCCCCTCTCCATTCAGCCATCTGGTACTGTTTTGGATTTTATCTATCTTGCCCCCATCTTCAAATCACTGACCAGTATATATGGAAATCATTTGATAAGTAGGATGCGCTGATAAGGAATTTACAGTGGCATATAAGGGGAGTGAGGTTGCATTATTCAAACTTCTACTAAACCGCTTTATATTAATATTCCATGTTTCAATATGTTTGTGTTGCTGTGCTGTTGTATAAATGTATATACCATATTGCACCCACCTCCAACAAAGATGTTTTGATTTAAAAACAACCCCTTCCCTCATTATGTATGTTCATACAAGGGAGGTACTTGTTCCCCCAGCTGTCGCTAGCTTCTAAGCCGGCATTGGTGCTTTAGTTACTGTGTGATTCCATATACCTATGGGAAGTATGGGCCCGATTCAGACCTGATTGCTGGGCTGTGAATCTTTGGAGCCCAGGGATTAGTTAAGTGTTTCCCCACCTCTGTGCATGGCTGAGAATGCTGTCAATCATCTTGCGAATGGCCAGTTGCTATCCTTCATTCGCAGAGGGGCCTTGTGCATTCACACAGGGGTATTCAATGCCGAGGCGAGCGGCCGGCGAGGGGGCTAAACAGCGAGGATTGCAGAAAACCAGCGATCCTCGCTGTTAAACCCCCCCGCGCCGGCCGCTCGCTCTATTCAACATTCTGGGGAAATCCTCGTGAGATTTCCCCAAAACAGCGAGACCCGCGGCTAATGCAGAAAACTCGCTGTATTTAGCCGCGAGACTCGCTGCTTCTGGAGCCGCATACGCCAATTCCTCCTCGCTCAAAAAATGGAGCGAGGGGGGATTGGCATATGAGGGGGGGAGGGGTGTGTTGAATACTGTCAGGGTGAGTGGTGACAGCGAGCAGGAATCCCTGCTCGCTGTTGTCACTCGCACACAGCATTGAATACCTGCCACAGTGCGTACCGTGCGCATGCATTCTAAATTCTAGCAAGTAGTATTTACAATGATGAGGTTCTAGTCAGGGAACCCACATAATGGTGTATTAGTTTAAGTAAAGCTGTGATTAAATGTGACATTAAGGGGTATATTTACTAGTATCTGTTTTATAGAAGTGGAGGTGTTGCCCATACCAACCAATCAGATTTTACTTTGCATTCATCTATCATCTTTTATAATAGCTAGAATCTGGATACTATGGGAAACATCTTCACTTTTTTTTTTTTATTATTAAGTTTTTTTTTTATTAATTTTTTAAGTTAAGGTCCATACACACAGTCGCCCAGCGGGTATGGACAACGATGATCAGTATCATCGCTGCGGGAAAAGCCGCTCAGTGCCTACACACTCAGCGACTTTCCCCTGCCCGACGCCGACGGTGGGGGGAGGACGGCTTTGCATAGCGCAGCGCTATGCAAAGCCGTCCTGAAAGCCGCTCATCTGCTGGTATAACCAGCAGATGAGCGGCTTTCCCGGCGATGTTGCGGGAGCGCGCAGCAGTGCTCATCGCCGGGCCATACACACTGGGCAGCTTTGAGCTGAAAGCCGCTCAAACAGGCTGTTTTGAGCGGCTTTCAGCTCAAAGTCGCCCAGTGTGTATGGGCCTTAAATGAGCAAAAATGAGATAAGACTATACAGGTGCACAGCCAGTGCACACACTGTACACATACAAATCCAATACAGTCATGACGTGAAGGGAACAATGAATGAGTGTCTATCAATGGATATCAGAATTAGCAAAGCCAAGACAAAATATCATTGAACAGTAAGTGACCTGCTCTCACCCGTCGTGAGTGATGTGGGAGGTGGACAAGAGGACTGTGCCGGGTGAGCTGCTGCTGTTCACCCAGCGCTATCCTCCCTGCCTCAATCCGGCGTCTTTTCATGTCGGATTGAGATTGCCAGAAATGGGGTCGGATTTGTCCGCGTTTCCAGCAAAAGGAGGTGGATCCGCGGCTGTTCCGCAAATCCACCTGGTTACAGACAGCTTCAACTGTAATTGAATATAATATATACCATTGCCTGCTACAGCTGTAGCAGGATCATGATGCTCGCATATTGAAGCCGGCTCCCATTAAAGTGAATGGCCTGCTTACATTGTAGTGCAGGCATGTCCAACCTGCTGTTCTCCAGCTGTTGTGAAACTACACATCCCAGCATGCCTTGGGATGTGTAGTTAACAACAGCTTGGTCATGCATGCTGTGCTGCTCGGTGGGCATGTCATCCCCGCATTTAATGTCTCAATGGGCCTTATTTTAGTTCACTCTTTCTGACAAAATCCTTCTTAGATGGAAAAAACCATGTGCACTGCAGGGGGGCAGAAGTAACATGTGCAGAGAGAATTAGATATGGGTGAGTTATTTTGTTTCTTTGCAGGGTAAATACTGGCTGCTTTATTTTTACACTGCAATACAGATATCAGTTTGTAGTAAAACCCCACCCAAATCTAATTCTCTCTACACATGTTAAATCTGCCCCACCTGCAGTGCACATGGTTTTGTCCATCTAAGAAGTGAACTAGAATAACCCCCTATGTAATGTATGTAATCCCCCCCCCCCCCCCCCCCCTCATCCCTGCTGGTGTGCACTGTAAATCCACAAAAAAATCCTAGTGTGCGCTAGCACACATGGCCAATAAAGTTGATTGATTTATGTTGTATATACTTAGTGGAAGCATGCACATGCCCTGCTATGCTTTGAGTCAACAATTTAGAGACAAATCATAGCAGGAGCATTTGAAGCCGTTGATCTGCTATTGCTTCTTCATCAGCCCAATAATTGGATAGTGTGTGCCCGGTTTTGGAAGGTTTTTCCTCTACATAACAGAGTAAGCTGTATAAAACTCACTTTGGTAGAGGACTACGTATAAGTGTTACTGTAACTTAGAGAAACCTTTTTTTCCCCCATAGGTACTAGTAGACAAACTTTATCATTTTCGGGACCACTATTTTGAGAACCACAGTGTGGAGGATGCTATCCGTAAACAGTATGATGTGAAACAAGAAATGGAACAAACTATTTTGCTTATAGAGGAGGCTGATGGTAATGCAGACTGGCAATTATACTTACTATAATAGATGTCTTTGTCACTAATAGCAGAATGGTACTAATGAACTGTTTTGGGCTCTTTTGCAGATGTCTGGAAGAACAAGGCTTTTTTCTTAATGCTGAAAGGGAAGGCTCTGAATGTGACCCCAAACTATTGCTCAGAGGCAGAGGAGGTCCTCTCCAAGGCAGTCAAACTAGAGCCGGGGCTGGTAGATGCCTGGAATCAACTTGGAGAGGTGTATTGGAAGAAATTGGATGTTGCATCTGCCAAAACTTGCTTTTTGGGTGCCCTGAATCATGTAAAGTTCCATCTAGTTTTCTGTGTGTGTGTGCAATATCTATCTATCTATCTATCTATCTATCTATCTATCCCAGATGTATCAAGCTTCAAAAAGTGATAAAATGGAGAGTGATAAACAGCCAGCCAATCAGCTCCTACCTGCCATGTTACAGACTGGGTTTGAAAAATGATAAGTGGGAGCTGATTTTTTTTTTTTTTTTTTATCACACTCCATGTTATCACTTTTTGCAGCTTGAAGCAGCTGTTCCTATATATCTGTATCAATGTAGGTAATATAATACTCCACCTTTAAGTGCACTTACTTTATTTTTATGTTGCAGTGTAAAGACAAGGTCTCATTACGTAACCTGTCAATGGTGATGAGGCAGCAGCGCTCACAAGATGCTGATGAGAATTCTCGAAACATCATGGATAGTGTTAAACAAGCCAAACAAGCTGTTCAGATGGACACAAGAGACGGGACCTCCTGGTGTAAGTGTGATACATGCAGTTCTTTGGAGCCAAATCCACCTAAAATAAAATGGTTACTTTTAAGTTAAATTAAAACAAACAAACAAAAGAGCTTGTATATACTGCAGAGAGCCAAATGGAGTGTGTCTTCCTGTATCTGTAACTTTATAATGCAGGAGATATTGTCTGGTCGCTTTTTCATCTTAAAAAAGATGGCACCAGCACTGCTTGCTACATGTTTGACCATTACGCTGGATATTGACAGCATTTGATGTTCCACAAAATTTGGGTACACTTGGGGAGCAGACAACTTTGATTCTGTATAAACTAAAATCTAGTCAGAGATTTTGTGTTGGGTATAAAATAATTTCTTCACAAGGTTACAAAATCCAATATGTGTCAGGATCACAGAGAAGGTCTTTTTTTTTTTAATGCTCCAAATAAAAGAAAATAACAATAGTGCATACACCAAACCATGGGGATCTAAATTTGCCTGATGGGTTACTCACAAATGGGATCATTACCAGTAAACATGTAATAAGCCTTAAGCTTCTCCTCTACTTCCCTTTCATTTTTTTGACCCTTTGAGTGCCAACGTTGCTGTGAGAGATCCTCAGAATATCAGTTAAAAATGGCAGCGTCTCCCACAGCGAGAGGGTGCAATATTTAACTTTGACTTGGCTGTATTGGTCGCTGTGAGCGATATAGCAACTCTAAACAAAAATCCCATTTATAGCCCAACTTGAAGTTTGATATGGACGATTCAAAAACCTTTTTTTGAAATTGCTAAACCATATGTTCGTTTGTTTTTTTGTGTGTTTGGCTCATGTGTATCATATTAATGTCTGATATGTTCTGAAAGTTTTTATTTTTTTTATTTCACTATCCTAGTAAAATGTATGCAGAGAATAAAAATAAGTGGTATGCTATATTATTATTTTGTTCGCTAAAAACACATTTTAAGTAACCAATAGAAGGTAGAAAATCAGGAAAACACATTATTTTGCTAAAATTTCATATTACTGTCCTGGTCTCTTTGGAACAGTACATGGGGGTGTGAGAATGTGGGAAGCATGTGCCTGTCCCTGCTGAGCCTGGTCCTGGTGTTCTCCCCCAAACAGCTGCCCGCTTACCTTGAGGGTAGGCCTGAGGCTGTACTGATGTTCTAAGCCAGAGAGGTTGTTAGGCTTGGTCCCAGTTTTCACATGGCAGAGGTGAGAAATGGCCACATGGCAGCTGTGGTTGCCAGGCACCAATGGGATGCTTACCCAGCAACCCTAATGGATTGTGTCGGTTGTGGCTAGTAAATCAAGACCTAGACTACAGCCATGGCAAGCTCAAGGCACCACAACTCGTAGTCATTCTGAGACTGTCCTAAAAGACTTATAGCTTCTAGGATGAAGCTGGCTGGGCAGTGGATCCCGGTGCACAACTTTTAAAATAGAGATGAGCAGGTTTGGTTTGCCAAATAATCGTAGTTTTGGATTTTCTGATTGACTATCGGTTGTCCCGTGTTTTGGATAGCCAGTAAGATCCCACTTTGAGATCTGAGAAAACCAAAACTGCTCAACTCTAATTTAAAACATGCACTTTGGCTTTAGTTGGCAGTGGCAGCCTGGGCACCAGTTGGGGTGCACACATATGTCCCAAGAGGCATTGGTGCATCACAGCAAGATGACTTGGAGTGGCACCACATGGAGCCTTTACAATTTTAGGATTATTGTCGTTTATTACATTTAATAAAAGTTTTATGTTTATTTTGCACCACAAAGAATAGTTGTTTCCCTTGTGTTTTTATATCTTCTTGGCACAAAATAACTCCTAATCAATTACAGAACCTTTTTGTAATTTTGTGAATATAAATATCCGTCCTGTGCAGTGCTGAGTGATCTAGCATTGCTCAAAACACTCATCTACACACATTGCTACGTGTGTAGGCCCCATAAGTTTTCTTATTCCACTGGTCTTTAAATTATTTTGGCTTAATTTCTATGTCTTGTGGCTTATATTGACAGATATCCTTGGTAATGCCTATCTCTCGCTGTTCTTCTGCACTGGACAGAATCCTAAAATTTCCCAGCAGGCTCTGAATGCATACCTGCAGGCGGTGAGTGTGCCAAGACTTCTCTGGAAATATCTTGTACTTGCTAATACACTACCTTCCTCATAACTTGCTTGCATTGCTTTAAGAAACCAGAAATAATTCAGCTCTACTCAACCAAATGGGTTGGTATTCAATGCTGTGATGGCAAGCTATGATCAGTGGGTATTGAACTCTCCTTCACTCACTGGTTCCTTTTGGCGAGGTGGTAACAGCGAGTGTGGCCATTAAAACGGTGGGGCTCGCCACAAAATGTAGCGAACATGCTGCATTTGCAACGGACTTCGCCGTTTAAGGCGATCGTCGCGGATTTCTTCCTAACATTGAATATGGCGAGGTGGTTTGACAGCAAGTATGGCTTTTCCTCACCAAAAATAAGTCCTCCTCGCTGTACGAAACCCCCTCACAGCGGCATTGAATACTGCCCATGATCTTTACTTGGACCAAGCAGTTTTCTTATTACAGTATGGAAACGTTTGCTATAGCGGTGGTGTTTACATACAGCTCCTTTAAACAAAAGCCATCCCTGCTCACAGAGCACCCGTCCAACTACAGGATACAAACTTCAACTGTTATAAAAACTTTCTTTAAAAAAAAAAAAAACATGATCCAAACCTTCATGCCATAGACTCACAGGGTAGCCAACTTCAGTCCTTAAGTGCTACCAAAAGCTGACGTTTTCCAGGTCTCCTCACAGAATCATAAAGGAAGTAATTAGCTAGCTCCACGTTTGGATCTTTTAAAATTAATTTGTGTTCTTAAGTATACATTTTGTCTAAGTATTTTATTCATACCTTTTTTTTTTTATTATTATTTATTTATTTATTTTACTCAAAATTTTATTGTATTTGAGGCATGACATACTACAGTAAAAGGAAATGTAACCTGTTAACCATTATATAAGAGCAGTTCCATTTCTTGTTTTAGGAGAGAGTTGACAAGACTGCCACCAGTAATCCAGATCTGCATCTCAACCGAGCAACTGTAAGAGGTTAAGTGATGAAGCTGATAATCTGGGGTGGCCAAGCATTGCTTTGCATTATAATTTTGGCTGTTAACTGGTGAATTGTATTTAATTCAAATACAATTTAGTAACAAATCCTCCTATAAACATTTAATGATTTTATGAAAGGAAACTTCTAGAGCATAACCTTGCACAATGTAGTCTTTTTCTATATACTCTGTCATACCTGCACGGAATCAGTCTGCACTGCATGGTGGTAGGGGGAAATTCACTTGTTTAACCCTTCCTATTTTGAGAGGTTTGCATGGACCCTTCCCCTCTCCATCAGCCGTAGCAAGGTGCTTTGTTTAGTCCACCTCAAACATTTCCAAAAAGTCTGAGATTATTCAGTGTGTGTGTGTGGGCGGGCAGGCAAAGGGAGTGTGGGGGTCCTTGGAGGGAGTTTTGTAACCCAAGTGTTCTGTTTTGTAGTGTTTGACGTTTGGGCAGAGCTAGGTTTCTCTTCTCCGTCTATTTCAAGACAGGGGTATTGGCTTCTCCTGGGTAGATGCACTCCCAACTACAGAGGCTGGGCCCATGTAGGAGGTGGGGCAATACACTTCAGCAGTCCAGGCCTGCGGAGTGGGTCACCTCTGGATACTACAGATTCAAGGTGGATATTCCTACCTCTGCAGAAAAGTCTTTGTCACATTTCATCCCCTCCCATAAAAATCTCTAGGTTGTCTGAGATGCAGAATTATATCATACGCCTGTATACATAGTATATAGGGTATGTTCAGGATGATAAACATATGTTTGGTATATGTACAGCTCAGCAGATGTGCGGATAGATGGTAATATGTAAATACTAGTGTAGTTTCCACTATTCCATGTTCTATGAAATCTCTCTGCTGGAAAGGTCATGTCCTGTAAAAGCTTCTGTGCTCGGTTACTTCTTATCTATATACATAGCATACATAGCATAGTGGAGAGTAGAGTCTCCCACACTGCATGTGTTTTCCATGTAGGTATATTTTTACAACTTAGTGGAGTGGAAATTATATGGTTGCTTTATGTCTGACATGGTTCTCTTCTGTCAGCTGTGTAAGTATGAGGAGAACTATCAGGGAGCGCTGGATGGATTCTCTCGAGCTGCTGCCCTGGAACCCTCTTGGACAGAACCTGTAATGAGGGAAGAACAGCTAGTCGATTACCTGGGCAGACTGATTGGCCTGCTGAGCAACAAGGTATTATCCCTCACTCCTCCCAATCCTATAGCGTGCTTTTCTTAGACTAGGTGCTTTATGGCTAAGTGCCCGTGTCTTTAGTGTGTGGCGAGTGCAAAGCTTTAGGAATTAAATGTGCAAAATAAGCATCTGTCCATTTTTGTTCAGTTGCTCTTCCACAACAGTCCTGGGAAAAAAAATGAAGAGCAGCAATAGTAGCCAGCACTATGAATGAGAGTGGAATTGGCATCTCCATAAAAGCATTATTCTGCAGGTTAGCAACAGTATCCTACAATGGTGCAAATACAGGACACACACACCCCTATATTCATGTTGTTGTTTTTTTAAAACACATTATTTTATCAAAGCTTCAAGATGTGACAATATGATAAGCACAGTATTTGTATTAGAATCAGAGAAAATCATTTTAGAATTATCAAGTACAGATTGAGTATCCCTTTTTCCGAATTTTGGAATATAGAATTTTTTTTTTATAGATACTCACCTGGCCCCCTGGAGGTCCCCTGATGTCCATGGTGTCCAGGGGGACCACCGGATTTGTGTTCAGCAGCATTCTGGTCCCAAGGTAGCATTGCACATGTGCACAGGTGCGCCAGTGACTTCATCGGCACACCCATGCAATGCATCATTGGGACCAGGGATGCTGCTGAAGACTAATCCAATAACCGCCACACACTGGGGGATGAGGTGAGTATGAAAAAAAAAATGAAATATTCTGTAAGCCTATGGGATATCTGGATAAGGGATACCCAACTAATAATAATACATTAAAAAAAAAAGGTTACAATCATTGTGCTAATCCAAGTTCCATAAATAGTATTACACAAGAGAAATTGGAGGGTCATTTAGAAGAATACGCTCCTCATACCATAATGTATTTTTAAAACATTGGATTATAGGTTTGCTAGTAGAGTGCTAGAATCTCGATATGGCTTCCCCAAGTGCCAAAAAATAATTCAAGTGTGGGTTTGTGAAATATTTTTAAGTTGGAGGGGTCTCTTGAATCCACACATATGGTTTTACGAGCAGCAGATGAGACTGCAAAAAAACAACTTTTTCTAATTTCTCGGGGATATATTCACGTTGTGACTCTCACATGACAAGTGGCGTCATATTAAGTTGTAGTGTGCAATCACAATGCAGAGCGTGTTTTGTAGCACTCGCCAGGTATCCACTGTGCAGCCAGACTGGAGCCATTATCCTGATGTGTCTTAGCTCTTATTTATGTAGTATTTGTTAATGTCTTATTAAACCCTTAGCAATATGAAGGTAGTGTTTGTCATGGCTGGCACAATCCATGTGTATTTAGTATCATATAGGTTCAGAAAAGTAGCATTTAAAAAAGATACATCACGGCTTTTGTTGCTGTCTGACGTGACTCTTGCTTATATTTGTACAGGGAAAAATCCGTGGTAAGCGACTGCAGAACATGCTGAGCAGCCTAAGCCCAGTGCTTCTAGGTCACTATGGAAGTTCTGGGGGACTACAGCTAAAGCCACTCAGTGCTCTACAGCCAGGAAGGAACGCTGGCTGTGTGGTGCTTGGGAGGGTTGTATTCAGCCTAATGCCTGAGGAACGAGTTCCATTGTAAGTAATCGCCCCTGCAATATAGACCTCTTATGCTTTTGTTATCAATTATGTGTGTAGTTGCATTGTATTAGGTATAATTATTCTTGGACGTTCCATGATTTTGCTTTCTTTCTGTGATTTCTTTTCAATACGTGAACCTAGTCAGAATTTTTGCATTTCTGTGGCAATTTGCATTTTATAGCACTATGGTTTAAACCATGTACAGTTTTACATTATAACTGTTCATTTTGCCATTTAAAATAGTGTAGCTTTTTTATTTTTTGTTAGCATTAGCGGTTTTTCAGCTCTTCTCTATATGTTAACCTTTTGCAGTCCACATTTTCAAACAGTCTGGTTTAATTGTTCAAATTAATTTTAATCTTTTTTTTTTTGTTATTCAAAAGTGGTCTACATTGAATGTTCAACAATGTTAATGTTCTTATGTTAAAGTGGCTCACCCCTGGCTCTGCTACTAGCGCTAGGGCTGTTGAGCCTGACTAGACGTTGGACCTGAAAGGGTTAAACAAAGCTTGACTAGGTACAATCTGTTGTGCGTTAATATTTAAAGGTCCATTTAAAATGGAAGAACGTTGTGAAGGAACCCTGAACCCTGTTTAAATTTCTTTGTGAGTGTTGGATTTGGTGAAACTATTTATTAACTTTCTGTATAAATGAAACCAGTTGCATTTGAAGGACATAAAAAGCTTTTGCGTGGTTATAATCTAATGCTGGCCATACATTTCAGGGCTGAATGTATGGCCAGCATTAGATTATATACATTTCAGGGCCGAATGCACGATTTTGAGGGCTTGCGCGATGCATTGTGTGTGTTTGTGTGCACATCGTGAGGTATTTTGGTACAATTGTGATCCTATGCGCGGACCCACAGATCTTAAGATGGATGCTATTATTGTATGTGCAGCACATATGATCTGTGGAGAACTGTTCGGGTGTGAAAACTAGGAATGCCACTCCCGGGTCGCGGAATCCCAGGCAATTTTGTCTGGGATCTCAAACCCTGGATTGGAGCCTCCAATCTCTGGATTTTGGGATTGAAATGCACATGCACATTTCATCACTTTCTGCCGGGCAGCGCTGAAAAAATGCAATGCGGCTGCACAGTGTACGTTAGAAGTCCATGCTCTGCAGCCACACACCAGCCGCCTCCACCACCGCCTGCTCGCTCTGATGCTTTTTGGCCCCCCGCTGAGCTGCCTCCGTCTGCCTGCTACAATGCTGAAGGACTGCTTCTAAGAAGTTTGCGGCATCAGGCCGATCCTGTGAATACCGGAATTGCCAGTTTTTCAATCCTGAATACCGGGATTGAAAAATAATGGCCCGGTATTGGCATCCCTAGTGAAAATGCAAATTGTGAGTCTGGTAGCTGCTGGGGAGTTCAAGGGAAATTGTGAGAAGATTTAGATCGGATGCTGGTCATCCTAATGTATGGCCAATATTTGGCACGAAGTGGAATAAAGCAGGAAAGCAATGCCGTCTCTAATAGATACTGAACATGTTTCTTTTGGTGCTTATAAATCCTGTGTTTTTACATAAATGTATCTGGTTTTCACCACTCTATTCACCAAACTCTGGTGTCTTTTTGTTTATTTGTTTGTTTGTTGTTTTTTAGCACATTTGGGCTTGTTGATGCAGATGGAACTTGTTATGCTATAATGGTTTACAATATGGTGGAAAGCTGGGGAGTTCTCATAGCAGATTCCGTGACCATTCCTGAACCTCACCTAAAACAGCATAATATACAGCACAAAGGCCAGGTGAGATTTGACACAGTTTACCACACTTTTTAATCAAAGGGACAGTGTAGCTGACTGCTGATCCTGAGAGTCACGAGGGCCATATGCTAGGTACACACCAGGATGATCCTGCTCCTGAGTGGGTTGTCACAGGAATGTACGACCCGCTCACGAGCTGACTGACCCGCCGTCGACCGGCACAGAAAAAGCCCCTGATGTGATCGATCCAATCGCGACCCGCACCCACTACAATGTTCATTTCTGAGATCCTACCTGCCGTAGGTAGGATCTCAGAAAAGACCTAATGACCCGCGGGGCCACGCATCGGATTGGGATCGCATCAAAAGGGCAGCGAAATGGCCCAAAACACGGCCAGATACATACATTCGGTCGAGATTGTATCTAAATTGGCTCGTTTTGGGCCATACCGTCCTGGTGTGTACCCCACATTAGTCTAGCGCAGGCATGTCCAAACTGTGGCCCTCCAGCTGTTGTGAAACTACACATCCCAGTATGCCTTGCCATAGTTTTAGCATTCCCTAATAGTAAAACTGTGGCAACGCATGGTGGGACTTGTAGTTTCCCAACAGCTGGAGGGCCATTGTTTGGACATGCCTGGTCTAGCGGCACCAACGTTTTATATGACTGTTGTTTCCTGTCAGACTCTACAGCAATATTAAAAATAAATCCCTTAATTAACCTAGTAAAGAATATGAGCTGGATTACAAACCTAGCGCCTTGTTAGTCCATGTACAAATAATGTAAATTTTTAACTTGCTACATTTTATTTTTTAGGCGTTCGTTTTTCAAAGTATACGTGTGGATACTCCTGTGCGACTATTGGTGAATGGGAAGCCACAAGGGCCAAGCACACAGGCCAGTGCATCAGTGGCTTACAGACCCCAGAGCGAGTGATTGCAGGACAGCTGGATCTGTCCTGGATGCTGTGAAAACAGGGATGACGAAGCAGACGTGTCCGATCTGCTGTGTGTCCCTGACAGTCTGCGCTGAAGAGACTTACAAACTGCACTAATCTGGTACAATACAGTTAATTTTCTCTAATGCCTTGTTGCTAGTGTTTTCGCACGGTAAGGGATATTCCGCCTAGCGCTCCTTGGCACATGTCCACATTCCGTAATGCTTCTTGTATGTCCCATGTGCTATTTTCCCCAGTTTCAGATCTTTTTGTTTTATCAGTGGTAGTTGTATTTATAATGCAGATTCAGAATTATGACTATTTATTTTGCCAGTACTTCTTGTTGCCCTCTTATTTAGAGGAGGAATACAGTTTTTTTTTTTCTTTTGTATAAAAATAAAATTACTATTATTTACTAGTTAAGAGTAAAGAGCTTTTCTTTGTTATCCTGTGTGTGGTTATTTATACATGCAGGTCATATTTGGCTGGCAGTGTGTATGTCTTGGTTGTATGCATATTAAAAAAAAAAAAAAAAGTAGATGTTTAGGCCCCCATTCAGATGTGGGTGGAATAGCAGCCATAGATCTGTATGTGGACACCTCCTGCTGCAGTAGTGATCGGATCACTGCGACACCATTGTGTGGCTGGACGCACCCATGGCATCACGCAAGACACCAGTCGAAGATCCTTATTAGAGGCCAGGAAATCTCCTACAATGGAAATCCTCACCTCTTCGTTCTCCCTAAACCAGGGGTGGGGAACCTTTTTGTACCAAGGGGCTGAATAGGACTGACAGTCTCCAGTTGCTGTTGATTAAGACGAATCTTGCGAGAAGTACCGACCTCTCGTGAGAATGCCCCTGTACTTGACTCCCAGCAAAGCCGCCTGGTGGGTGGGAGGGCCACTCAGACCAGCTACGGGGGTCGCTTACGGTCCCAGGGCCTGAGGTTCCCCACCCCTGCCCTAAATGCTGGCGACTTGCCTCTATTTTTAGAAATGGAGACTTTCCCATTTTCAAAAACTGAGACTGCAACCTCCCGTCCCACGTACAGAGTGAGTCCTGCACATGAGCAAAGTTATGAATATTGGTACTTTGCAGCATGGGTGCAGGACTAACCTTATCTAAATAGGGTTATACTGCGATTTCTGGGCCTGATTCAGAGATGGACACCAAACGCATTGCTGTGCGTCTTTTTTGTTAAAGCAGCAATCTAAAAAGGCTAGTGCGACAGGAGGCGTCTATAGGCAAAGATTCCTCCTTGCCAGGATCTGCAATTCAAAGATGCAGAATAGGACCATCATCGTGACCATCGGTCACTATGGTGACAGAAATGCTTGGCCAGGGTGAGAAATTCTACATTGGAGGACACATTGGCCTCCGCAATCCCAGAGAATGGGGGTGTCATGCCTCCGCTCAACGTTCCCACCCCCACAGGCTTCAGCTTAGGAGGCACTGCATGCAATCAGTCAGGTCCCGTTCTGCACATGCTCAGGGCACCCACCTTTCAGGATGTACACAAAACAACTTTTTCTATTTATCTCTTACACATTTTTGTGGGCTATGAAAAAAAATATAATTTATAACTGATCTCTCCTGGCCCCAATGTCACTCTGAGGCTTTGTCCCAATTATGTCCCGCTAGGTGCAGTTGTTTTTTTGCTCCAGAACCCAAGAGTTTTATGTTGGGCAGGAAGTAATATTTATGCACTATAGCAGAGGATCCTAACATAGGGTACTTGTACACCTGGGGGTATGCTGCAGACTGGTTAGGACTACTTGAAAAGAATATTGGTAATGGTAGAAGAAGTCTCCCATTGCTGTGGAGATGATCCACGTCCGGCCACTTCCGGTTCTGTCTGCAGCAGCACCATCAGCATGTTTTGCCTGACCAGCAATCCACTTGGAGCTAACCATTCTGCCCTCAGACATCAGTGCCCCAGGCATTAGTGGGAAACCCAGAGACAGTACACAGCCAGTGGCTAGACATAGTGGGACCCAAACTTTGACGGCACACTACTCTGCTACTCTTTAATATAAGGACACACATAAGGATATGCCTGCCGATCACTTCCACTCCACTTGTAAGTACTGTGGATATTTCAAATTGAGAGGAGGGGTTACTCCTAAATGAAAAACCTAATCAAGATGTACAGGAGAGAAAAAATGTTGGGAACCGCCTCAGTATTGTGATGTAGAAATTCAGTTACATGTTTTTCTTTGAGCGCTGTATAAGTCTGGTTACAGCTTTATAATCATGAAATGTAGATACTAAGAAGAAATAAATGTATATACTGTAAGGTATAATTAAAATACGTTTTCTCCCTGAAAGGAGAGGGTCAGGTAGGCAAGTATGTTTCTATCCTGTCTATTAAAATACCAGAAGGGAGAAACTGTAAAGAGTCCAGACTTCCTTTCCTCAATACAGCCTCTCATGGTCCTAAAGCTCTCTGCGGTGGTGCATACTGTATGTCACTTTTGAAGGCGCCTCTGTCCTCTCTGCTACCAACATGTTTCCATCCTGCTGGATCTTTATCAATATACATACATAAATGATTCTTGTCGGCTTGATAAGAAGCAAAATTTGCTGCTTACAGAGCTCTGAAAGCTGCCCCGCCAAATGTACCCAATTGTTCAGAAAGGTCATGTAAGCATGATCTCAGGAATCTAGTAGATCAAAGTTGTCACAAGATTGAATTCCCCATGCTCCCCCATGGGTTCTATGAAGATGTGCCAGCCAGGGACTCAAGAACCCCATTTGTGACCAGAAGCGGTGCGGATGGCATTGATAAGATACAAACAGACTCTGTATCATCGACTTGGACCAGTGCTTTTTAATATCTTTATTGGTGATATTGCAAATGGAATTGAGGGTAAAATGTGCCTTTTTTGCAGATGACACAAAGGTATGCAACAGGGTAGACACACCAGGAGGGGTAAAACAAATGATTGATGATCTAGGTAGATAAGTGTAATGGTCAAGAACATGGCAACTACAATTTAATGCCAAAAAATGCAAAATCATGCACTAGGGTCTCAGAAATCCAGAGACTAAATATAGTATAAATGGCACTATAATGGAAACTACTGAGGAAGAGAGGGATCTAGGTGTCACTATTTCAGGGGACTTAAAAGCAGGTAGGCAATGTAACAAAGCAATGAAGAAGGCAAGTCAGATGCTTGGCTGCATAGGGAGAGGTATCAGCAGTAGAAAGAAAGAAGTAATAATGCCACTGTATAGGTCATTGGTACGACCTCACCTAGAGTATTGTGTTCAGTGCTGGAGGCCATATCTCCAGAAGGATATAAATACATTAGAGACTGTACAAAGAAGAGCAACTAAAATGGTGCATGGCCTACATCACAAAACGTACCAGGAAAGACTAAAAGATCTTAATGTGTATACTTTAGAGCAGAGAAGGGAAAGGGGGGACATGATAGAAACTTTCAAATATATCAAGATACAGGTGGGAGACATTCTTCACAGGAAGAGGAGCAACAGAACACGAGGACATACACTGAAAGTAGAGGGAGGAAGATTCAGGGGAAATGTGAGGAAGAATTACTTAACAGAAAGAGTAGTAGATAAGTGGAATAGCCCACCATCAGAGGTGGTAGACGCAAATACAGTAGTACAATTTACTGCTTGGGATAAGCATATTGATATCCTTACAAAAAAAATAAGGATCAAATATGGTTTGAGGTAACATGTTTAAAAAGGGGGCAGACTAGATGGGCCAAGTGGTTCTTATCTGCCGTCAAATTCTATGTTTCTATGACTAAGAACCCAAAGTGTGATAGACAATATGAGTGGCCACCAGGGGGTTCTGTGGTATTGCCATTCCCTGCTCTCTTGTTAGATGTGCAAGGAGCCTCTTTTGCCAGTAGCCACATCCTCAGTCTTCTCTTACCTATAATCAGGGCTATTTTTCAGAAGGCTCCAGCAGGAACTGAGGCCCTTATTCTAGTTCACTCTTTCTGACAATATTTCTTAGATGGACAAAACCATGTGCACTGCAGGTGAGGCAGGTGTAACACCCCACCCAAATCTAATTATCTCTGCACAAGTAACACCTGCCTCACCTGCAGTGCACATGGTTTTGTCCATCTAAAGGTGCGTACACACGGGGGCGATTTTGTACAATATCGCGGGAAATATGGTCGCTAAGCGACCATATTGCCCGCGATGGGAGTGTGCACCGGCGATATATCTCCGGGTGCGCTCTCCCGTTTTTACCCCTGCAGTGATCGCTGGTCGCAGGTCACTGATGAAAAGGAGAAACTGAGCAATATATTGCTCAGCTATATATGGCTGAGCAATATATCTCCTCCGTGTGTACGGGGCTTTAGAAATATTTTGTCAGAGTTAACTCCACGCCGACGTGGATAGTGGGGGTATGAAAAGGTCGGAGGACGCGTACCGCTGCCCCTCGCGGGCTCGCCACGCTTCGGGTTGACGTTGATCGTGGGGTGACGTTAACTATTTTTGGGGGGCCATTTCACTGGTCAGGGGGGGTTTTTGGAGTCTCTGGCCCATTTAACATTATTCCCTATGTTGATTTGGGTAAATTGTGGCATTTTACATTGTTCCCTATGGGAAATCTCGGGCATCGCGTCGGTACCATCGCATGCTTTTTTTGGCCACATACGATGCGACCGACGCGATTTTGACTATTTCAATGGGAAATCGCGGGCATCGTGTCGGTCGCATCGCAGACCATTAAAAATTACCCGCGATGCCCGCGATTGTGGCCGTGCTAGGAAACAAGTACCGAATCATTCTTTTATTTACCTTGGCGAGTGGGCTCCGTCACTTTTTGGACTTTTCTGACGCACTCCTTTTTCATGTATGAACCACCTTTTCGTTCTATAGTTGGAGTTTGGTGGTCGATGGTGCTCATCAGATAAAGGTGACACCTGTTACACTGTCACCATTGTGTATTTAGCAGTTTTTTATATAAATGGTAAGAGCATTTTAGTGACCGACTGTATGACGAGTGTCCTGTCCTGTACATAATTGGGTACAGGATTGGGATATGCAGAATACTGTTTTACTGTCAAGATTTTATCTTTTATTAGAAAAGCAAGTGACCTCCTAATGAGGTTACAGGCATCTGAGTGAGACGTCTCAGAGACTCCTAGCCATGCTGTCCCCACCGCTTAAACCACTGAATATTTTGTAGGGATCCACACTAATGATATATGGCTTTAATATTGCACAGAAAAGCCATGTGAATCTGCATTAGTGTAATAAATGCTGTGAGGTCTCTAACATTGGGGTAAAGTGGGTGCCTGGCCTAAGAGAACACTATGTAAATGAGACCACTAGTCACTAGGAATCTGTCAATATCCCACCACATATTGCTGGCATGTATGCCTGCCTGCCTCCCCTCTCCTCCCATATAGATGGATCCTTAAGTTATGTTTATACTGTACCTACAGTTATATTAGCACCAATCAGGGTGTTTATACGTTCCATTTCATTTTGTGCGCAGAGGGGTCCTGTATGTCAAACACATACAGGTATCATGCTGTAGACTCTAATACGGAAAATTCTGAGCCTGTTACAGGAAGAAAGACACATTCAATGGTGAAAAGGTGTTTTTGTTTTTTTGTTAAATATTTCATATTCAAAATAAAAGTCCCGTCATTATTCTAATACATCATCATTCTCAATGTTTTTACTTCCTTGACCCCCTCTGTGCATGTGGTTGGTCCTAACACCATCATTCTCTAAAATGATGATCCCTCTAAATATTTATTCCCTCTGAACACATTTCCTCATGTCTATTGATACTTGCATTGTACGAGAATATTGTTTCCCACTGTAACAAATATGGCTACAGCAATTGTACTCCTGTGTACAAGCATCATCTCAGACATGCATTCATGCAGCAAAAGGTTAGTGCACAAACAGAACCTACCTCTTCCAGATTTCTATTCTACAGTAGCTCTGGGGCTCCTATCTTATTCTAAAATAGGCTGACGTATCCATTTTACAAGGGATACACTAGACTGATTCAGAGCATGTCATATTATCTGTTGTGCCAGCAGGTTGTGGTGATTTCCTATTCTATAAAAACAATATCTGATCTGAATCATTGCTTAATTATTCTCCAAATTATGCTGTCTGGTATTGTCTTCACCATGGTCCTCATGCTGGGTAGGTCTTCACTGCGGGTGCCCTTGGAGACTTGCATAGTCTCTGAGGTGCTCACAGCAGGGGGGGCGTGCAGGAGGAGACAAATGCCCAGCATTTCCTGGGTATACCCACAAAAAAGGCTGGGTGTGCCCAGGAATATTCTGGGATGTCCCCATGCGAACGTCAGGGAGCGGGCAGCTGACATGACTTGGTGTCAGCTGCTCTTCCTGTTCTCGGAGAAGGGAGCCACTAATCTAAGTCACCAGGCAGTGTCAGTGACCATCGAATGATTTTGGGTCCGCACGCAAGGCTGCATATGGATGTTTATTCAAAACATTCATTCGCAGGCTTGGGGTGGGCAGGCGTTCATGGGGGCGGCGATTTAAATTTGGTACTTGGGGGAATTTTAATATTGTAGTTTCTTATTTTATTTATCACTAATCCTTGTCCTGCACTGTAGGTCCTGCACGGATCTGACTGATCCGTGCAGGCTTAAAGCAAATACGACAGGAAAATAAGGTGTATTTTCCTGCCATATTTTCGTGGCTGTTTCACGCCAATTAGCAGCCGTATTATCAATACGGCTGCTTAGTAAATCAGGAACCACCATTCTTTTGAATAGTGATTCCTGTCGTATCCTATCAATGGTGTAGACATTCGTATTTGTAAATACAAATACGAATGTGCCATCTTTAGGAATACGAATTGGTGTATTTTCGGGATAGTAAATCCCAAAAATACAAATGTGTAAAAAATAGGTGTATTTCTGACTACGAATACACCTATTTTTTACGAATTCATATTAGTAAATTTCCCCCTTCTACTCGCATATAAAGCTATTAACCATACTGCACCAGCATATATCTCTTTACTTATCACAAAATATCTCCCATCTCGACCACTACGCTCTGCACAAGACCTCCGTCTCTCTTCTGCACGGATCACTAGCTCCCATTCACTATTACAGGACTTTCATCGGGCTGCTTCCATCCTATGGAATGCCCTTCCACGCACAATAAGACTCTCCACTAGCCTCCAAACTTTCAAGTGTTCCCTGAAAACTCACCTCTTCAGGCAAGCCTATCATATTTAAGTACCACACGCATAACCCTCTGAGGCACTTATGTATTATATAGCTTCCCTTATGGACCTGCAACTTGGTGGGACTACTATGCTATTGCTGGTGCCTGTCCTTGCGTTTCCCTCCTATGACCCTATAGATTGTAAGCTTGCAGCAGGGCCCTCTAACCCCCAAGTCTGTCTGTTGTTACCCAGTTTGTTTTATCACTGTCTACCATTGTAAAGCGCAACGGAATCTGCTGCGCTATATAAGAAACTGTAAAGAAATAATAAATGTAGTTAATATAGTACTGTATGCAGTCTAGAATATTTTTTCCTAAGAGAAAATACCATAGTGGCGTTTTACAGTACACTATATGAAATCTTATTATATATACATGATACCAAAAGATATACTGTAAGTAATGTAACCTATGTATACATAAGAATTTAAAGCAATGTAATTCTACTAAAGATAACATAAAACAGATACAGTGTTTTCGGAGAATAGAGAACTTGTACTTTATTCACTGTAACTTTTAGGTTGCTGGAGAATCATCAATTGCTCTATATTGGCACTAGAGGGAGTAATACATTGTATACAGAGGAAGTCTTTTCTGCAACAACTAACATATTAGTGGTTACTGGGAGTGTTCCATCTCTCCTAATGGAGGAAGCAGGAGGAGACTGGAGAGGATCCATGTGGATGAGACACGTTACGTAGAAAGCAGTGTGTCACAGACTGAGGCGAACAGGCCAGTTTGGGGCTTAAAGAAAAGCAGGCCACAAAATCAGCATCAGATATTTTGTTCTTGCAAAGAACCTGCAAGTGAGTATTAAATATGATTTCTGTTATTCCCTCAGTCCTGCCGTCCTGTGATGGCGAGGATTTCCCCAGAACATTGAATAGAGCGAGCGACCGGCGTGGGGGTTAAACAGCGAGGATCGCTGGTTTTCTGCAATCCTTGCTGTTTAACCCCCTCGCTGGCCGCTCGCCGCGGCATTGAATACACCTCAAAGTGTGAATAGCGTGATGCTCACACATTCAGGAGGCTCTATCTTTAGACACCTTTAATAATGTGTTATTACAGATGTTTTATATTTTGGAGAAAGAAGAAAACTGTTCAAAACTACAATTTATTGCAATGCCAGAAATGCAGAAAAATCAGTTTTGTGGTTAGGGCAGTGGTTCCCAAACTGTGTGCCCTAGGTGTTTGCAAGGATGCCTCGGGTTGGGGTTCCACTACCAGAACAAATTATTTATGCTTTAAGTGATACCAAAACCAGGGCTGGAGGCTGCCAATCATAAAAGGTATGGACAATTAGATCCACAGCTATGTTCCCCACCACATAACTGCCAGTTAAGCACAATTTGCTTTATTTTTTTATTTATCCGTAAGAAACTTTTTGACTAGCAGTGCCTTGAGCAAATGCTGATATTCTAGGGCGTCCTGGTCAAGAAAGTTTCCGAACAACTGGGTTAGGGAATGCCCACCTATTAAAATGTTATTCTATTATGATAGCAATAGAATAAGGAGTATATTTACTAAGCTTTGAAAGAGATAAAGTATCAAGCAGCTCCTTTCATAAATATGGTAGTTAGGAGCCACTTAGTAAATAGACCCCTAAATCTCCGCTACAGGTCATTCGGTGTCAAATCAACGCACTTTTTGTTAACATTTTTCCTCACAGCTCAGATTTTGTTCAGATGTGCTCTATGTAGAATATATCTATATATAGCTTTATATATATATATATATATATAAATATATATATATATTCCAGAGGATCCCTCCCTTGTTGGGGGGGAATTAAACACTCGCCTTGATATAAAGATAGGACAAAGTCACTGGTGTTGTGTAAAAATCACATAAGTTGTTTATTCCAGTAAGGTAATTTCCATCATTGCCCCGACGTTTCGGTCCACAAACTGACCTTTCTCATGGAGCTTTTTAGATGGATCATCAGCGCATCAAATAGCCTATACCTCAGCCCTGGAGGATCTGGAAACAGCTACGGATCCTCCAGGGCTGAGGTATAGGCTATTTGATGCGCTGATGATCCATCTAAAAAGCTCCTTGAGAAAGGTCCGTTTGTGGACCGAAACGTCGGGGCAATGATGGAAATTACCTTACTGGAATAAACAAGTTATGTGATTTTTACACAACACCAGTGACTTTGTCCTATCATTATATCAAGGCGAGTGTTCAATTCCCCCCCAACAAGGGAGGGATGCTCTGGAATAGATTAGGGGCACGTGGTGATCCACGTCAACTCCCTTTGAACACCCCGGAAGTTACTCCATTATTAGTGAGAGTGCGGTCCTCTTTGCCTCTCTCTCTCTCTCTCTCTCTCTCTCTCTCTCTATATATATATATATATATATATATATATATATATATAGCGTTGCGGGGGGGAGTGCTGCACTCACGGAGTCTTGTACAAAGAAGATTCAGCAGTCTGATTTACAACGTTTCAATGCCTTTATTTTGGCATTTTCGTCAGGTATATATATATATGGTAAAATGCCAAAATAAAGGCATTGAAACGTTGTAAATCAGACTGCTGAATCTTCTTTGTACAAGACGCCGTGAGTGTAGCACTCCCCCCCGCAACGCTGCTTATACACTTGATCCCACAAGTGTTTGGTCCTGACACCCGGCGCACTACAAATCCTTAGACGGAGAGCCGGTACAATGGACTAAATACTTTTAAGTGTAGAATCAATAATAAAAATTTCTCACTGAATGCTCCAATTACCTGTATGTCAATGTACGTAATTTACAGAATAACCTGTGATTGCGGTCTGGCATACATTGGTAAGACAAAAAGATTAATTAAATTGCGCATTCAAGAGCATATGCGCAACATTAAAAACAAAGTGGTCACACATAGTCTACCTAGGCACTACCTGGAAAAGCATAACTCCCAGGTAGATAGCAACAACTTTAAGTTCACAGTTCTCGAACAAATATTCTCAGACCCAAGAGGAGGGGACAAAGATCTGAAACTATCGAAAAGGGAGACTTTTTGGATCTATTCGCTAGACACACTTGTCCCAAAGGGACTTAATGAGAATGTGGACATAGTTTCTTTTCTGGGACATTAAATTTTTCCTTTAGACCAAAAGCCGATTATATATCTCACAAGGGTGTAATTCTTCTTATTCCTTTTAATTTTACTTTTCCGTTTCCTTTTCCTTTTTCTTTTTCTTTTTTGAATTGAATGAATAATTGTAAAAATAAGTAAAAAGATGAAGTTGTAAATATAAAGGCATCTCAAATATCATGAAAAAGACAGGAACTATATCCCCCCCTTTCCATTCGAAAATTTAGCCATATTAATATATATGAAGATATAGCCACGAAATCACTAATATAAAAATATAAAATGAAAATATAAATATATCTATATAATAATTATATTATGCACCAATAAGAATAAACTATTTCTCACAAAATTTAGACTCTTGTAGTAATAAATAAATTAATCACTGCATTTATAATGTAATAAAATATATATATAACACACTGATTAGTAGGAATCCATATTTCGTAGTTTATATGTTTTCTATGGGAAAAGGAACCTTGGTGTTCTATACAATATATATAAAGATAAAGTCACGAAATCACCAATATAAAAACACAAAATGAAAATCAAAATATATTTAAATAATCTTTTATTATATAATAATCTTTTATTATAAAAGTTATGCTTTTCCATAATTTCCATATTTATTGATTTAAATAATAAATAAATATTATATTATGCACCAATAAGAATAAACTATTTTTCACAAAATTCAGACTCTTGTAGTAATATATAAATTAATCGCTGCATTTAAAACATAATAAATCACTATATATTTTACACTGATTATTTCGTTTTTTATGGGAATAGGAACCTTGGTGTTTAAACAGTATTTTCCCCAGCGTGAGAACACTAATTAGAGAGGGGACTTCCGGGCGGTGGAACACATTTGGAACGCACGCCCGCTAGAGGACGTTGTATAGCAGCCCCACTTAATCAGAAGTATATAATATACTATTAATCCCTGTTACACCGCCACATAACTTCTAGAATATCCAATGATCAAGGGCACGAAAATAACAATAAGCTCGTGGTAACCGGTAGTTAAGTTCAAGACTCCTCTTAGAGAAGTAGGAACTAATCTAGCGCAGTTTCCCTGAAGGTGGGAGAGCTAATCTCGGTGAGAGCTTCTGGGCGGAAGTAGCTCCTGAGCTTTGGAACGCATTTGGAACGCACGCCTGATTCAAGGTGATGCGCTAATGCTCTATCAACAGTATGATTATATAGGACATATCCCCGTCATTCCTGGCATCCCTCCTTGGTATAACTATTGACTAGAGGGGCTCAATAGCGCAAATAAAGGAGTTAGCACGATTTTATTAAACCGGAAGTGACGTTCCGGGTACTTCACTATATATATCAGTCCAGCGTGCATTAGTAGCCATCTGCAGTCATTTGGAGTGGCAGCTTGAGAATTACTGAATGCGTTCTGGGTAAGTTTCATGCCTAATTGATATGCCTATATATATTCCTATGTTATGTAATAATACTGCGGGCTTACCCTGTGCTCTGCTACTGACCACAGGGGAAGTAATAGCCTGACACTATACAGTTTTCCATGATTGCTACATTTTGTATCAATACTATGTATTCTGTAAACTTGTATCACATCTTGTGCCTTGTTATTGAGAACAAGAGATTTAATAGCCAGATGTAACCTAAAGAGAAAGCCTCTTATGTTGTCACTCTTGTAGTAATCTGTATGATACAATGTATATGCTTGTGTGAAGTCATGAATTATCAATTGATGGGATAAAGCCAAAGTCCTTTAGATTATTATGTACAAAATTATATCACACAGTGACATTTTTCAATTACCATGCACAAAACTACATGATATAGTATTTGGTGCAGGGTGAAAACCTTGTTGTTCTCTGGTTTTGGAAGTATTGAGTACTCCAAATATCCATCATTTGGGTAACTCTTAACTGAGATTTATGCATAATATCACCAGTGCTGACATAAATCATGTGGATCCCTTATTATATTATTTTAGAGAGGACTGAGGAAAAAAACCCTCTCCAAATCATCTACTCTTTTGCCCCATCCCATACTGAAAGGGGTATGTACCTTTTTTACCTTTTTGTACCTTTTTTACCTTCCTCCGTTTTCTACCTCCTTCTTCACCTCCTTTCCTATCTCGATTGAGAGAAATACGTACCTTCACCTCTGATGTTATTCCTAGCGTAATACCTGAAAAATATGTTCTGCTCTATAGAAATTGCAGAGACACGTTTTTAGACGGTTCCAGTATTCTACTGAGAAACCAGCACAATCCAGCTTTTTATCAAAGAACACATGCCAATATGGTATGTATATTACCATTTAAAAAGTCTTATATGTATAACTTTATGTTTTAAAAAAAAAATTTTTTAAAGCTGATTTTTGTTCTTCACCACCTAGAGTCATATGTAATACCCCTGATGAAGTCCGTAGGACGAAACGCATCAGGTTATTGTGATTAAGAAGACTGTGACTGCATATGGAACAAATTGTATTTTATAATAAATTGTACTAATTGTTTTACCAGAAATATCTATGTCCATCTGATATTTAAGGTGGTGGTGGTGAATCAATTGAAGGCGCACGCTATATCTTTTTTATCCATCCGTTCTTTCTCCTCCACTAACAGGGGGGACTTATAGAGGTGCTGCCGATATTTATATAGCGCAGTGAAAGGGTTATTTTCCCATCTCTCTCTATATATATATATATATATATATATATATAGTCTAAGAAAAATACAAAAATGTATTTAAATATCTCAACCAGCATATGTTCAAATTGCCATAGCATCTCCCCTAATTCACAGATACTTTTGATGTGCTGGAATCAACAGGTATAAAAACATGATGCTGCTGTGTTCCCTGAATTCAAGTACATCAAAAATATCTGTGAAAACCTTTTCTAAGGCTAAGCATCATATACAATACTAGTAAGCTTGCTTGAAGCAAATGCTTCGAAAGCTAGTCTGCTACCTTGTGAGTGCCTCTGTGTTTGTACATGTGTGAGAGAGAAAGAGCTGTAGTTTCACTCGCAGGCAACAGATGGCAGTGTTTCGGAGACATGCAATCAGACACTAGACCAGTGGTTCCCAAACTGTGTGCCTAGGCTCCCTGGGGTGCCTCGGAGCACTTGCAGGGGTGCCTCAGGTTGATGGTCCAGAACCAATTCAAATTATTTATGGCCGATGAAACAGGCCAAATCAATGCTTGGGGCTTCCGATTCTAAAATATGTGGGGAAACAGAAGTGAATCGTGTTCCTCACCACATAACTGGACCTAAGGATGACATTTAAGCACAACTTATTTGATTTAATTTTTTTATTATTATTCTTGGTAACAAACTTTGGCCTAAGGGTGCCTGAAATATATTCTAATACTCTAGGGCTGGGGTAGCCAACCCTAGTCCTCGAGAGCTACCAACAGTGCATGTTTTGCAGGTCTCCTCATAGAATCACAAGTGAGCTAATTAGCTCCATCTGTGGATCTTTTAAAATGTGTCAGTGATGAATGAGTGCAGCTGTGCAGCAGCTAGGTTGTCTGGAAAATGTGAACTGTTGGTAGCTCTCCAGGGCTAGGGTTGGCTACCACTGCTCTAGGGTGCCGTGATTCAAAAATGTTTGGGAACCTCTGCACTAGACATATATATAGATGATTTGTTACAAAAACTCTACAAACTACAGTTGACACAAATAAATTACTATATATCTGTTGTGCAACAAGAAATGTGATGTGATGGACAAGAATGAAGATACATTAAAAGTGACCTTTCTTCATCCAGCTGGGCCTTCACCATCGTTCTTCTATCCAAGAAAGCCTGAACACTATGGGCACCTCTAATAATAGATGTCTTCTGCAAAGTCATCCCTACCTGCTTGAATGTTGGCAGTTGCTGCTATGGCTGTAATAATCCGGTGCAAAAATCATCCAATCTCTTCTTATTTACCCAGGTTCTTACTAGAGATACCATGGGGAAAATTTACTAAGGTGGGAGTTCTATTTCACATGGGATGTTGCTTTGGGCAACCAATCAAAATCTACTACTTATTTATTTAGCACCTTCTAGAAGATAAAAGATAGGATCTGATTGGTTGCCCATAGCAACATCCCATCTGAAATAGAACTCCTATATTAGTTAATGTCCCCCATGTTTTAATGCAATGTAATACATTTATTCATTTTGCATGCAGGGTAAATTCTAGCTGCTTTTGCATGTAGCCCACACATGCTGGACAGATTTATTTTATATACAGTATTACAGATTTGAGGTTGGTAACAAAATCTAAATCTCTGCACAGTTTAAATCTACCCCCTTGCAGTGCTGCATGGTTTATCAACGTGCACAGTTACTCGCTTTTTTATTTATTTGCACCCATCTCATAATCAGACCTTTATTTTACTCTATCTCCTGTAACAACAAAAAACCTGTTAATTCCATGATTAAATCAATGATTTTAAATGATGAATGTTTTACAGTGTAAAACTCCCCTAAGTCAATACTGTAGAATAAAAGGCAAAATAATGGGGAGGGCTAGGAGTATGATGACCAATCACAAGCCGAAATCCAGAGATGGGACGTGTCTCAAGGTAATGCCTCTGTGGAGCATGACTACATCCCCCATCTCATCCCTGCTTTCTAGTAGGGATGGCAATCATTGCAGTCGCCATCAATGGTTGCCATCGATGGCGATTCTGCAACCAGCCATTGATAGTTACAAACTATGTGATGAACAACCATCAATAGTTTTAGCTGTCAGTGGTCACCCATTCTCTTTGACTGACTGGCCCATAGGCCAATTCGAACGTGGGGACGGGGCTTCAGCATTGTCGGGGGGCGGAGCTATGCTTCGTGTCCCGGCCCCTTTTATGAAAAAAAAAAAACATAATTTCTGCTGTGCCATCGATGTAGGGAAACCATATGGTTCTCCTCATCGATGGCAAAAGTATCTGCCATCTGCCATAAACCATTGATGATTTCGAATCATCAATGGTCGATGGCCATCCCTTCTTTCTAACATAAATTATGGAATCAATTGACTTTGCACAGATAAATGTGATGATTCAATAGTCATTGGCATGTGTATGATGATGCCATGGCTAATGAGTCCCATTTTATCATGTTCACTGTCCTGTATGTGTCAGGATCTTGTGATCTTCCTGCAATGTGTCCTTGAAGCCACCATGGTGTTAATTTTGGAACTGATTCCAGCATGGGGAAAAAAACATGGCAATATCTGCAGCCGGTCTTGCAAAAATGACATTATCGAGATTATTTTATAAGCAGGAAAAGACACCAGATCCCAGTGTCAATGATGTCCCCTGTCAATATTTTATTTAATTGTGGCGGACATATAACCATTATGAGATCTTCTTGTGCCTTCTTTTTTTGCAGGTGTCATCAGTCAGAATGTCACCAGCTTGTTGTCCTCTCATAATTATTGGAATTCTTGCCAGTGCGTCCCTTATTAAATGTCAGAACTTTGATACCTTCAAGAGTAAACACATTATTGATGATCAAGACAGCATCAATTGCAATGTAACTATTCAAGAGCGCAACCTCAATAAACAAACTTGCCGATTTCGTAACACGTTCATCCATGATACAGGTGCAAAGAAAATCCGCCAGATGTGTTCTCCGTACGTGACGTCTACAGTTGTTGGGAGTGATAGCGCACTAAAACTCACTGACTGTAGCTTGCTCAGGTCTCAATCCTCCACAAGCTGTTCCTACAGTCAGAAAGACGTGAAGGGCATTGTGTATGTCACCTGTGAGAGACACCTTCCTGTGCACTTCTCCAGATATGAGAAAAGTTCATCTGCATCCTGGTCTCCCTGTGTATGGAAACTAATTCTGCTTCTTCTCCTTAAAGAATTTCTATATTTTTTTTAATCTGAATTTTTTTTCTTTCAAGAAGTGTTATGAAGCTTAAAGGGAAATTTGCTAAGACGGGAGTTCTATTTCTCAGGGGAGATTGCTATGGGCAACCAATCATATACTTACCATTATCTTCTAGAACAGTTGTGGCTGGACTTTTGGAACCTGGGATTTACATTTTTACACTTACTAACCCTGTGCCAAATATTTCCCTCCCCGTGCAATACGCCCCTTACACATTATACCACATGGAATGAGCCAAAATTCACAATATGAGACACAACTGCTCAGACAAGCTCCTCGTTGTGTGCGGTGATGTCGCCCACAGGTGCGCGGTTGTGCGGGGACATCACCCCCCGCAATGCATATCTGGGACCACAACAGCTAATGCAGGTATTTTGAGGCCAGCCGCCAGATTTGATCGCGATCTATCCGCAGGAGCTCCACAATTTGACAGGTAGATCACCATAGATATTCTGGCCAGGTCAGTTTTAAGTTTCTGATTGGTTGCCCATAGCAACATCCCATGAGAACTAGAAATCCCATCCTAGTAAATTTCCCCCTTTGTACAGTATTAAGGGGGCAAATCAATTCAAGTGATGTAGTGTGGGCAATGGGAAATGTTTGTAAGTCAAGTAAAAAAGCAAGCAACTGGGAAAAAAAAACATATTGCACTGCAGTTGGGGCTGATATAATGTGCAGAGAGATTTATATTTGGGTGGGTTATATTGTTTCTGTGCATGGTAAATACTGTCTGCTTTGGCATGTAGCCCACAAATGTTAGATAGCTTTATTTTTTCACTGCATTTTAGATTTTTGTTTGATCACTCCCCACCAAAATCTAACTCTCTCTCCCATGTTACATCTGCCCCACCTGCAGGGCAACTTGGTATTGCCCAGTTACTTGCTTTCTTTTGCTTTACTTACACACATGCCCTCAATGTGGCATCACACTGCTATCGTAAAATCGCTCATTTTGCCTTACAGACACAAAGGGATGTGCCCTAAAATAAGTTGTTGGGCTAGCTTAAGTATAATGTCAGTCCTTTGGACCCAACATTGATCCAACTTCAATTGCCTCTAAAAGTTATCGATCTAGGGTACATTTGATTTAACAGAAGAAGGGAGTGTACCAAGCTCAAGTTGAGTATGTGTCAAACATTAATATGGTGCTATAATATTTTGACATGACATGTTTGAGTAAATTAGAGTTGACAGTCTAATAGTAAAATAACTAATTGTAATAACTAATTGCTATAGCAGGTACATCATCATACTACACAATTGAAAGATTACAGTGCACCTTTGTTTTATTATACTGCTTAATAATTCACATCAGCTGCACTGTTCCTTTTTATGCCTTTGTATATATAAATATACATATACATATATGCTTATTCTTTATTTATTTTGGTGTGTCCTTATGTGCTTGTTAGTATATATTAGCTGGGAAAGCCTACAGATATGTCCTTATACATCTAACCAATAGGTCAGGCACAAGAGAGCTGCACCATGCTCTATAGCAGGGCTACTGTTGAAATGTGCCTCTTATTTTTACAACAGATGCACCTAACACTGCTCACTCTTATCAGAGATACTGGGCTGAGACTTTAACTGCATGGGAATTAGTTTTAAATATGTACATAGTTGCTGATTATGCACATTGTCACAAAACAGATGGTCCGGCCGCTACATCATAGCACTCAGCCGCGACTTCAGGCCATGCTGTAGTAGAGTGGGTGACCGTTTTGAACATATAAACTACATGTGATCATATATGTCAGAGGCGGAACTACCATTGGTGCAGCAGGTACCCCTGTCACTCTCTTCCTGTCACCCATTGTTTTTCCCTGTCACCCTCTGCCTCTCCTTGTCACCCACTGCCATGTTGCATATTGTGGAGTTGGCCCAAATTATATTTTTATACCTGTCTCACCACCCACAATTTCCACCACTGATGTATGTAATGTGCTGAATACAGCAGTGCCCAGGAATCAGCATGCTTCACACACTGCTATACACGCCCCTGGACTCCCATTGGCTAGTTTCACAGAAGTCTGGGGGTTCTTCTTCGGTATGTGTGAAGTATTCTGATTCCCGGGCGCCGCGTGGCGCTTGCTGTATTCAGTGCTACTGATCCCCGGAGGAACCATCCAGCAATCATATTACATACATGATTACATGTATGTTTTTATGATCTAAGCAGTCTCAGTCACACACATATCTACAAGTATCACAAATCAAATTATTCAGTGAAGTCTTGTGATGTGATTTTGTCACATATAGACTAAAATGCACATAATTCGGCACAAACCAATGCTGCTGTCACATTGCAAGCTTGCTTTCAACCCATTTTTGTAAACGTTTCTTAAAACGGGTCTAAAGCAGTTGCACGGGACCTTGGGGCAGATGTATTAAGCCTGGCGAAGAGATAAACTGGAGATAAAGTAGGAGATAATGCTCCAGCCAATCAGCTGTGTTTGAAATATGACAGTTGGGAGCTGATTGGCTGGTGCGTTATCTCCTTCAACTTTATCTCAACTTTATCTCCAGTTCATCTCTTTGCCAGGCTTAATACATCTGCCCCCTTGTGTACTGAAAAGAGCTGTTTAATACGACTGTGGCAATAGTGTATGACAGTGATGGCTAATCTTGACACTCCAGGTGTTGTTCAGCTACACATCCCAGCAATATTATTTGGCCATGCTAAAACTGATGCAGGGCATGCTAGGATGTGTAGTTCAACAACAGCTGGAGTGTCAAGGTTAGTCATCACTAGTGGATTTTACTAAACTAAATTGCTTACAATGAATGTTAATCCCATGGTATTCCCGAATTCAATAAAGAATGTACACTTTTCACTGCCTATGTATATTAATATTTATTTTATATATTTAGTTTGGTCAGAATATTTGATTTTACATAAACAATAGTCTGTATATATATATATATATATTACATAATATCACTATTTTTCTGGAAAAATAGGACCATGAACTCTGGGCCTGGGGGTGTATCGATTAAATAAAAATAGATGGAGAGATATGTATATATTGTATTTAGAAACCAAGGCACTCACAGGTGACTTTAAAATAAAACTTAAATTATGGAAAGTACATTTTGGCCCAGAACAGGTTCAGGAACCCAGTTCCTGATGGTGTCATATTTAATTAGAGGTTTAGGAACTGAGTTCCTGCTTGTTCCTGCTGAAAATAGCACTGCATAATATCTATATATACATGGGTGTGTGCACATTAAGTGTTAGGGGTGCACAGACACACCCTAATGCTGTGCACACCCTTATGAATACCTCCCTGCCACTAGCAATACCAGCAATATGTTTTACCAAAGACTTTTCCTTTTTAGAACTGTATTCCATTAAAAGTAGTGCCCATAAATCAATTATGTGTGTTTTGCATTGTTAATTGTTCTAAACCATTGTCCTATCACTACATACCTGCGTGATCCATACTGTATATGTTTTTTTACTTTTTGCATGTACTGTTACACGGAGTAATTAGAAGATTAAAACTGAAATAGTAGGAGATTATGGTGTGGTCTGGCTGAGAGGTGTTTTATATCGTAGCGAGTGCCAATTAGAGATGAATCGTTCGCGAACGAAGCAGGTCTTTTGAACGGATCCCATAAAAGACTGAGGGAGCCGCCAATCCCAAAAAGGTGAACCGTCGTTCTTTTACTTTCAGTTTCGTTTTTCGTAACAATGCATTTGCCTAATCTCAGCACTGCCACCTGTGGCAGCTAAGATGTACTAACTCTGGGGACTGAGTACAGTGCTGTGACTGCAAGTAAAAGAAAGAATAACAAGGTTGCTGCTGCTAGGGATGGCCATCGATGGCGATTCTGCACCCAGCCATCGATCAGTGCTTTACTTGGTTATGTATGTTCTTATTTGTTCAGCTCACTGTTTAAAAAAAAAAAAAGTAAAAAAAAATCACAATAAATGATTGTAAAACAAATTACCCCTTCTTTCAAAGTGAACCACTGATCCGCCTAAAAGATACGGATATTTTCACTGACTGATCTGCTGGATCCCAGCTCTCGTTAGTGACCTGTTTGCCCATCACTAGTGCCAACAGATAATGGAAGACATGCCTGATTGGCGGTGTTAAACACACCCAATGGGCGTTATTAGACACTACCAATAGGTGGTGCTAGACGAACCCCTTTGATGGTGCACTACCTAATAAAATGTGCTGCACATGCCTATATATATATATATATATATATATATATATATATATATATATATATATGTACTCTTTACCTAGAAGGGCGCCCGTCGCGGGCATCGCGGGTACATTTATGTATGGCCGCGACGCGACCGACGCGATGCCCGCGATTTCCCATTGAAACCAATGTTAAACATGGAAATCGTGTCGGTCGCGGCCGGCCATAAATGTTCCCGCGATGCCCGCGACGCGATGCTCACGATTTCCCATAGGAATCAATGTTAAAAGGCGCGATGGACCCGATTTTACTGTTAAATGGCTCAATCCACCCGATTTGGCCATAGGAATCAATGTAAAATGGGCCACAGAGCCCATTAACCCTTAAATGTCCCCCCAAATTTTTAACGCCACCCCACAATCCACGCCAACCCGAAGCGTGGCGAGCGCAGCGAGCCCGCGAGGGGCGGCGGTACGCGTCCTCCGACCTTTTCATGCCCTACTATCCACTAGGGCGTGGTGTGAGAATATAATAGTGTGGCGAGCGGACGCGGATACCTTCACAGTTATGCGCGTCCCCTCGCGGGCTTCACAGGTGTCCGTGGCGAGGCGGACACCTGTGAAGCCCGCGAGGGGACGCGTCTACCTGTGAAGGTATCCGCGTCCCCTCGCGGGGCTCGCTGCGCTCGCCACGCTTCGGGCTCGGTGGCTCGCTGCGCTCGCCACACTATTATATTCTCACACCACGCCCTAGTGGATAGTAGGGCATGAAAAGGTCGGAGGACGCGTACCGCCGCCCCACGCGGGCTCGCTGCGCTCGCCACGCTTCGGGTTGGCGTGGATCGTGGGGTGGCGTTAAAAATTTGGGGGGACATTTAAGGGTTAATTTGGCCTATTTGGCCCCAAATCGGGTCCATTGAGGCATTTAACAGTAAAATCGCGGTCAATCTGCCGTTTTAACATTGTTCCCTATGGGAAAATCGCGATGACTGCGATCACCGCGATTTTTACCCACGACGACCGCGATTTCAATCGCTGGCGCCCTTCTAGGTAAAGAGTACCTATATATATATATATATATATTAGGGCGGAGTAAAAAAACTGAAATTGAGAAATTCAAAATCGGCTAGTGTGGGAAAGTTGTGACTTGACCTGAATAAGAATCGTGCAAAATCATTTTGATCTGAGTCAACATCTTCTGTTCTGGCAAGAGGCCTAAAGTTTCACTTTTTAGGTGAAAATGACGAAACCTATGAAGATGCTCCAATCTAGTTATAATTATGTCAGGATGTCTTAGAGTGGTTCATTAATATACTTTAGCATAGTAAAAGAGAGTACGAGCTTGTCCTAGTGCAAAGTGAATGACTTTGGTGGGAGAAAAAATCCCTAATAATTGACCCATTTTCATGGTCACAATTGTGAATATTGTGTGTTTTCTCCTGAACATGTTTATAATAGAAGAAGCACAAATACTCTAAATGGAATTTCATTGACACTGTGTGAAATATAACACTGCATAATAGCCCTTAATCAGACCTGATCGCAGTACAAATTTGTTCTCAAAATGGGCAAAACAAATGTTGCATTTCAGGTGGGGCAGATGTAACGTGCTGAGAGAGTTAAATTTGGGTGGGGTGTGTTGAAACTGAAATCTAAATTGCAGTGTAAAAATAATGCAGCAGGTATTTACCCTGCACAGAAACAAAATAACTCAACACAAATCTAAAGGTGGCCATACATCTACAGATCGATTGTCAGATCTGGCTGGTTGGAACAAATACCTGGTAATATCTAAATGACAGTTTTTGGCAGTTTTCCAGCATTTCAAAGCAAAGTGCTCTCATCCATTACCAGTATTGTCAGACAGATCGGACAATAAATCTGTAGATGTATGGCCACATTAACTCCCTCTGCACATGTTACATCTGCCCCACTTGCAGCTGCATTACAGCATATAATTATGCCAAAGATAAGCCAATATATTAAGTTAAATACATTAAAGTGCATTATGCTGTAATAAGTATTGCTGATCAATCCTGCCTAGCAGGGCTGTCTTTTTGTATGGGATTAATGGGCACTTGCCCAGGGGCCCCAGGCGTATAAGGGCTCTATTTTGATAGCTGAGGATCCCCTTTTTCAAGGGATACCAGAATTTTGAAAATCGGCCCTGGGGAACTGCAGATATTCAACTTCAAAGCAGCAGTCCACATCCGACCTGTTAATTACAATTTCCAGTCATATTTCTCAGGTTCTCTCTGACACTAGCGGCTTGTCTCTATCATGCCCAGAACCAGAGATATCACTCTTCAAGCAGCCGGTCCCTGCTCCAGCTCCAAACGTCTGGTGTAGTTTTATATTTTTGTCAATGGATTGCTCTGGCTCCTGATCTCTGATACCCAAGTTCCCAGCACCTCCTGAAAGTTGGGACTCTAGGTTTTTATACTAGGCTAAGAAATCTATTTCCAGATAATGGCGATATCTGCAGTCAAACAAGCTGCCCTTCCACCGGAAAATGACGAATATTAAGCCCACTCCATTATCCAACCGTCCCCTGTGTATAAAACACCCCCTACCTCCCTGAAAGTCATTTACAAGGGACCTTTCATACAGCTCAGTGCCCCCTTCCACACGTTAGTGTTCTCCCTCCCACCACCTGTGCAGTAAAGGAGTAATTAGCAGAAGTTACTGCTCCAGGTCCTACATGTTGAATGGAAGATAGAGCACCCCCTGCCACCCGTGGGACATCAAAGCTGCTGCTGATACCACCCCCCACCCCTAGGAGGGGAGAATGGGTAAGGGCCCCAGTGCATTGCTTTGCCCAGGTGCCCACACTGCTGTTGAGACAGCCCTGCTGCCTAGAAATGAACACAGTGATTGGCATATATGTACTGCTGGACACCACTCATAGAATGATTAACCTGTTATTTTTTGAATCAATGTTCTTGTTTTTTTTTCCCCAAACATTAGATGTATTTGTTTGTTTATTTATTTATTTACAGTTTCTTATATAGCTCAGCAGATTCCTTTACGCTTTACAATAGTAGACAGTGATAAAACAAACTGGGTAATGACAGACTTGGGGGTTAGAGGGCCCTGCTGCAAGCTTACAATTTATTACATCATAATACACTTCAACGTATTTAACAGTTAATATATTGGCTTATCTTTGGCATAATTATATGCTGTAATCCAGCCCAATCATGTTCCCAGTATAGGGGATGCAACACTGTTTTTCTGTCAATAAACAGAAGTGATATGTAAAATGATACATTAGACAGTTTACACTTACTTGTAATACTTATTGTAACAGTTACTGTTTTTCAATAACAGACTGCAACAGTTATTTCTTATTTATATACACAGGATTGTCTATCTTTGTATATGCACTGCAAAGAGAGCAGCATAAATCCAATTTCATGTATTTCAGTGACACTGTGTAAAATATAACACTGCATAATGGCCCTTACCTGATCGCAGTACAAATTTGTTCTCAAAATGGGCAAAAAAATGCTGGACTGCAGGTGGGGCAGATGTTACATGTGCAGAGAGATTTAAGGTGGCCATACATCTACAGATTTATTGTCCGATCTGTCTGGTTGGAACAAAATCCTGCTAAAAGATGAGAGCAAATGACAGTTGACCATTTGCTTTGAAATGCTGAAAAACTGTCATTCAGATATTACCAGCTGTTTGTTCCAACCGGCCCAATCTGACAATCGATCTGTAGATGTATGGCCACCTTTAGATTTGTGTGAGTTATTTTGTTTCTGTGCAAGGTAAATACCGGCTGCATTATTTTAACACTGTAATTTAGATTTCAGTTTCAACACACCCCACCCAAATTTAACTCTCTCAGCATGTTACATCTGCCCCACCTGCAATGCAGCATTTGTTTTGCCCATTTTGAGAACAAATTTGTACTGGGATCAGGTCTGATTAAGGGCTATTATGCAGTGTTATATTTCACACAGTGTCACCGAAATTCCATTTAGAGTATTTGTGCTTCTTCTATTATAAACACGTTCAGGAGAAAACACACAATATTCACAATTGTGACCATGAAAATGGGTCAATTATTAGGGATTTTTTCTCCCACCGAAGTCATTCACTTTGCACTAGGACAAGCTCGTACTCTCTTTTACTATGCTAAAGTATATTAATGAACCACTCTAAGACATCCTGACATAATTATAACTAGATCGGAGCATCTTCATAGTTTTCGTCATTTTCACCAAAAAAGTGAAACTTCAGGCCTCTTGCCAGAACAGAAGATGTTGACTCAGATCAAAATGCTTTTGCACGTTTCTTATTCAAGTCAAGTCACAACTTTTCCACACTAGCCGATTTTGAATTTCTCAATTTCAGTTTTTTCACTCCGCCCTAATATATATATATATATATATATAGCTCCAGGTGCTTGTTCAAAACGAGTTTACTGTAGGTCAACAGTGTATCGGGCCATAGCCCGTCTTCAGGACATAAATAAAGGTTTATGTCCTGAAGACGGGCTATGGCCCGAAACACTGTTGACCTACAGTAAACTCGTTTTGAACAAGCACCTGGAGTGACGCTTTTTTCTACATGCTATCCATACAAGCGCTGGTACAGCCAGCACACAGCGGGCACCCAGGTCAAGGTACAGAGTGGAGCAGGGGCAAGTGAGGAGTGCCGGACCCTCGACTATATATATATATATATGTATGTCCAGTGTCTGTGGCTCCGAAACACTGCCATCTGTTGGTAGCAAGTGAAACTACATCTAATAGGTTTCCAAGCCTTTGAGCAGACTTACTAGTTATATAATAAGAATAGAAGTTGCTAAAAATGTTGCATGTGTCAGCTGTGTACCCTGATGGAAAAGTGTCTCAGCCTTCATTCAGAGTAATGCTGGGTACACAGCACAGGACCATTTGGGCTCAGTTCTCCCAAGCATTGTGCGACTGATTGTATGTAAAAAGAGCAGAATCGTACCTTTTTTCTGTATGATACCGATCTGATGCGTGCCCCCGCCGGTCGTCAGATTGGAGATTTTACCTACTGCAGTAAAGATTCGTCATCTAGATTCGATTAGGTACAGATCATGCACTCCAATCCATTGTAAGACCATTGTGCTATTTTAAAGGAAATCGTTTCACGATCATGCTCGTCTTGGTGTGTACCCTGCATAAGGCAGTTACTCTATGGGGGGGTATTCAAATGTTGGTCTGTTCTTTTTTTTCACGCCTATTCTTCCTTTTTTCACCAACATTTATATGTCGTGATATTAGTTTGCTATTAGTGATATTAGTCTTTTAAAAGTTGACAGTTTTTTGAACATATTTTACTTCACAGTCATTTTCAATGGGCTTCGTATTCAAATGTTTGGTGATAAGTTTCAGTCTTTAACCCCTTCCCGCCGCAGCCTGTTTTTGCCTTCCTGACAGAGCCCTTTTTTTCAAATCTGACATGTATCACTTAAGTGGGGATAACTTTTTTTTGCTTTTACTTATACCAGTGATTTTGAGATTGTTTTCTCGTGACACATTGTACTTCAAATTAGTGGTAAATTTGGGTCAATACAGTCTGTGTTTTTTTGTGAAAAATACCAAAATGTCGTAAAAAAAATGGAAAATTTAGCAATTTTCAAAATGTTAAATTTTCTGCTTGTGAGACAAATAATCATACCACTCAAAATAGTTAATAACTAACATAGACCATATGTCTTCTTTATGTTTCCATCATTATTTCAACTTCCTTTTAAATTTTTGGGACACTAGGAGGCTTAAAATATGAATAGCAAATTCTCAAATTTTCAAGAAAATTTCAAACACTGATTTTTTTAGGGACCAGTTCAGTTCTGATGTGACTTTGAGGGACTTGTATATGAGACACCCCCATAAATGATGCCATTTCAAAAACTGCACCCCTCACAGTATTCAAAACAGCATTTTGGAAGTTTGTTAACCCTTTAGGTGTTTCACAGGAATTAAAACAAAGTGTAGGTAAAATTTCAAAATTTCATTTTTTTGGCAGATTTGCAATTTTAATACATTTTTCTAAGGAACACAGTAAATTTTACTAGAGAAATGTGACTAAAAATTGATTCCCCCAATTCTTTTGTTTTCATAAATATCCTATATGTGGCCCTAGTGTGCACGTTGACCAAACCACAGGCTTCATAATAGAAGGAGCACCTACTTGATTTTGGAGCCTCCTTTTTATGAGATTATTTTTAGGCACCATGTAGGTTTCTAGGCACCATAAGATGCTAAAAGTTAGGAACCCCCCCACAAGTGACCCCATTTGGCAAACTACACCCCTCAGGGAATTCATCTAGGGGTATAGTGTACATTTCAAACCCCCAGGGGTTTCACCAATTGTGGTACAACTGGGCAGTGAAAATGAAAAATTACATTTTTTACACAAAAATGCAGTTCTGGCTCACAATTTTTCATTTTCCCAAGGAATGAAGGAGACAAAGCACCCCAAAATCTGTGCCCCAATTTCTCCCGAGTACGGCAATGCCTCACATGTGACCAAAAAATACCATTTGGGTGCATGGCAGGACTCAGAAGGGAAGGAGTGATTTTTGGATTTTGCAGCTCAGATTCTGGTGGAATGTTGGTGGGTGCTATGTCGCATTAGCAAGACCCCCGAAGCACCAATACAGTGGAACCCCCCCACAAGTGATCCCATTTTGCAAACTACACCCCTCAGGGAATTCATCTAGGGGTATAGTGTACATTTCAAACCCCCAGGGGTTTCACCAATTTTGATACAACTGGGCTGTGCAAATGAAAAATTACATTTTTTACACAAAAATGCAGTTCTGGCTCAAAATTTTTCATTTTCACAAGGAATGAAGGAGACAAAGCACCCCAAAATCTGTGCCCCAATTTCTCCCGAGTACGGCAATGCCTCACATGTGACCAAAAAATACCATTTGGGTGCATGGCAGGACTCAGAAGGGAAGGAGTGATTTTTGGATTTTGCAGCTCAGATTCTGGTGGAATGTTGGTGGGTGCTATGTCGCATTAGCAAGACCCCCGAAGCACCAATACAGTGGAACCCCCCCCCACAAGTGACCCCATTTTGCAAACTACACCCCTCAGGGAATTCATCTAGGGGTATAGTGTACATTTAAAACCCCCAGGGGTTTCACCAATTTTGATACAACTGGGCTGTGCAAATGAAAAATTACATTTTTTACACAAAAATGCAGTTCTGGCTCAAAATTTTTCATTTTCACAAGGAATGAAGGAGACAAAGCACCCTAAAATCTGTGCCCCAATTTCTCCCGAGTACGGCAATGCCTCACATGTGACCAAAAAATACCATTTGGGTGCATGGCAGGACTCAGAAGGGAAGGAGTGATTTTTGGATTTTGCAGCTCAGATTCTGGTGGAATGTTGGTGGGTGCTATGTCGCATTAGCAAGACCCCCGAAGCACCAATACAGTGGAACCCCCCCACAAGTGACCCCATTTTGCAAACTACACCCCTCAGGGAATTCATCTAGGGGTATAGTGTACATTTGAAACCCCCAGGGGTTTCACCAATTTTGATACAACTGGGCTGTGCAAATAAAAAATTACATTTTTTACACAAAAATGCAGTTCTGGCTCAAAATTTTTCATTTTCACAAGGAATGAAGGAGACAAAGCACCCTAAAATCTGTGCCCCAATTTCTCCCGAGTACGGCAATGCCTCACATGTGACCAAAAAATACCATTTGGGTGCATGGCAGGACTCAGAAGGGAAGGAGTGATTTTTGGATTTTGCAGCTCAGATTCTGGTGGAATGTTGGTGGGTGCTATGTCGCATTAGCAAGACCCCCGAAGCACCAATACAGTGGAACCCCCCCCACAAGTGACCCCATTTTGCAAACTACACCCCTCAGGGAATTCATCTAGGGGTATAGTGTACATTTCAAACCCCCAGGGGTTTCACCAATTGTGGTACAACTGGGCAGTGAAAATGAAAAATTAAATTTTTTACACAAAAATGCAGTTCTGGCTCAAAATTAGTCATTTTCCCAAGGAATGAAGGAGACAAAGCACCCCAAAATCTGTGCCCCAATTTCTCCCGAGTACGGCAATGCCTCACATGTGACCAAAAAATACCATTTGGGTGCATGGCAGGACTCAGAAGAGAAGGAGTGATTTTTGGATTTTGCAGCTCAGATTCTGGTGGAATGTTGGTGGGTGCTATGTCGCATTAGCAAGACCCCCGAAGCACCAATACAGTGGAACCCCCCCACAAGTGACCCCATTTTGCAAACTACACCCCTCAGGGAATTCATCTAGGGGTATAGTGTACATTTCAAACCCCCAGGGGTTTCACCAATTTTGATACAACTGGGCTGTGCAAATAAAAAAATTACATTTTTTACACAAAAATGCAGTTCTGGCTCAAAATTTTTCATTTTCACAAGGAATGAAGGAGACAAAGCACCCCAAAATCTGTGCCCCAATTTCTCCCGAGTACGGCAATGCCTCACATGTGACCAAAAAATACCATTTGGGTGCATGGCAGGACTCAGAAGGGAAGGAGTGATTTTTGGATTTTGCAGCTCAGATTCTGGTGGAATGTTGGTGGGTGCTATGTCGCATTAGCAAGACCCCCGAAGCACCAATACAGTGGAACCCCCCCCACAAGTGACCCCATTTTGCAAACTACACCCCTCAGGGAATTCATCTAGGGGTATAGTGTACATTTCAAACCCCCAGGGGTTTCACCAATTGTGGTACAACTGGGCAGTGAAAATGAAAAATTAAATTTTTTACACAAAAATGCAGTTCTGGCTCAAAATTTTTCATTTTCCCAAGGAATGAAGGAGACAAAGCACCACAAAATCTGTGCCCCAATTTCTCCCGAGTACGGCAATGCCTCACATGTGACCAAAAAATACCATTTGGGTGCATGGCAGGACTCAGAAGGGAAGGAGTGATTTTTGGATTTTGCAGCTCAGATTCTGGTGGAATGTTGGTGGGTGCTATGTCGCATTAGCAAGACCCCCGAAGCACCAATACAGTGGAACCCCCCCACAAGTGACCCCATTTTGCAAACTACACCCCTCAGGGAATTCATCTAGGGCTATAGTGTACATTTCAAACCCCCAGGGGTTTCACCAATTGTGGTACAACTGGGCAGTGAAAATGAAAAATTTAATTTTTTACACAAAAATGCAGTTCTGGCTCAAAATTTTTCATTTTCACAAGGAATGAAGGAGACAAAGCACCCCAAAATCTGTGCCCCAATTTCTCCCGAGTACGGCAATGCCTCATATGTGACCAAAAAATACCAGTTGGGTGCATGGCAGGACTCAGAAGGGAAGGAGTGATTTTTGGATTTTGCAGCTCAGATTCTGGTGGAATGAATGGTGGGTGCTATGTGGCATTAGCAAGACCCCCGAAGCACGGTGAAATGATGAACCTAATAATCCATAGATGTGTGGTATATTTTAAAACACTCCTTTATACATAGGCCGGGTTTGTCGGGGCAAGTTTCACAGTGGAAAATAGTATCCTTTCTTATTCCCTTTTTATAGCAAACTTTGCACCTTTTTTGTGTCCTGCCCTTTCTTGCAGTGGAGGGGATTTCGTTAGGAAAATGCTGCCCTGGTACAATACGGGGGCCAGTACTAGAAGTACTGGGGCCCTCTGCCTGCTGGTTCCCAAATATTAGGCCCTTTATGACTTCCTCTTGAAAGTGCATAAATGTCCCCCTCTGGCTGGTAGAACGGAATAGCACGTAAGCGTTATACAGTGCCATCTGGATGATATACACGGCCAGCTTCTTGTACCAGATTTTTGTTTTCCGCAGGGCACTGTACGGCTTCAGTACCTGATCTGAAAGATCCACTCCGCCCATGTACCTATTGTAATCTAGGATACAATTAGGTTTTGAGGTGTGGGTACTGGTACCTCGTACAGGGACGGAGGTGGTACTGTCTCCATGAATTGTTGTCAGTATAAGGACATCCCTCTTGTCCTTATATTTGACCAACAACATATTTTCGGTGCATATTCCCCTGCTTTCACCCCTTCTCAGTACTTGGGCAATGTGCGTTTTTGGGAGGCCTCTTTGGTTCTTGCGCACAGTACCGCAAGCTGCTGTACCTCTTGAACCAAGGGCCTTAAACAGGGGGATGCTAGTGTAAAAGTTATCCACATAGAGGTGATAACCTTTATCCAGGAAGGGGTGCACTAAATCCCAGACAATTTTTCCACTAACACCTACGAGGGAGGGGGGGCATTCTGGCGGTTCAATTCTTGAATCCTTCCCTTCATATACCCTAAACCTGTGGGTGTACCCTGAGGTGCTTTCACACAGTTTATACATTTTTATGCCATACCTTGCCCTCTTACTGGGAAGGTACTGGCGGAATTTAACCCTTCCTTTAAAATGTATAAGGGACTCGTCGATACAAATAAATTTTTCAGGGATGTACATCTCTGCAAATTTGGCACTGAAATGATCAATGACCGGCCTGACTTTGAATAGCCGGTCAAAGGTGGGATCATCTCTGGGTGGGCACTGTGCATTATCGGTGTAATGTAAAAATTTAAGTATTATCTCAAAACGAGTCCGAGTCATGGCCATACGGTAAAGTGGGGTGCTGTACAGAACATCTGTACTCCAATATTGCCTAATTTCTGGCTTTTTTACTATGCCCATATGTAACACCAGACCCCAAAACGTCATCATCTCTACTGCATCTACAGGGGTCCACCTAGCAAATGATGACGTGGGGTTTTGAGCAATAAACTGCTGGGCATATAAATTACTTTGGTCCACCATTAAATTTATAAAATCACCAGAGAAAAATAGTTTGAAAAAGTCAATTTCTCTGAGACCTGTTGAATCAAATTGGATTCCTGGGATGGCCAAAAACTCAGGAACCTGGGGCTCAAAATTGTCTGGTGGTGGGGTCCATACGGGATCAATCATTTGGGGGGGGGTCTCAGCTGCTCTACGGGGGCGTCTTTGAGGGGGTCCCTCATCACCAGAGGAGGAAGAGGAGCTTAAGACGAATCCTTCAAATTCCCCGCTTGCATCACTGGCTGTGTCAGAGTCAGAGGCAAGCATGGCATATGCCTCCTCCGCTGAATACATTCTTCTGGATGACTGGGATGACATTTGGGATGACATTTGGGATGACATTTGGGATGCCATTTTTATTTTTGTGTTTCTGTAAGTGTAATGTTTCAACACGTGTATAGTGTAGGGGGGGTACAAACTTTATTTCAACACGGGGGGTATGTAGTGTGTAGTGTGTATGTAGTGCAGAAAAAAAAAATACTTTATACAGGAATTTGATCCCAATAAAAAAAAAAAAAAAAATTGAAGGGGTAAAAAAAAAAAAAAAAAAAGGTCCTGCGCCAAAAATTGAGCACAGATGTTGGTCAGTAACGTCCGTCACTGAACAGCGCTCAAAGGCAACAGGACACCCACAAAAGCAACGTGGGTGTAAAAACAAAAAAAACAATTTAAAAAAACTGCAGAAAAAAAATGATATCAACCCTGTGCCAAAAATGCTGTTCAGTGATTGTACGTCACTGATCAGCGGCCACAGGACACCCACAAAAGCAACGTGGGTGTAAAAACAATTTAAAAAAATATACCACAGCACTCTCCAAAAAAAAAAACAATTTAAAAAAACTGCAGAAAAAAAATGATATCAACCCTGTGCCAAAAATGCTGTTCAGTGATTGTACGTCACTGATCAGCGCTCAGCGGCCACAGGACACCCACAAAAGCAACGTGGGTGTAAAAACAAAACCCCACTGCACTCTCCAAAAAAAAAAAAAACTGCAGATCTGTGATGCAGTGATGCAACACTGATTAGCAGTGAGGGGCAGCAGGCACACAACTGTGGGTGCAACCTGACAGGGTATATATATATAAAAAAAAAACCCTGGACCCCCAAAAAGTTGCTGATTAATTAATTTAAACTGATCAGCACAAAAGGGGGGGGGGGCAGCAGGGGGGGCAGCAGTCAGTTGCACACGCAGCACAACCTTTGGTGCAACTGACAGGTATATATATAAAAAAAAAAACCTGGACCCCCAAAAAGTTGCTGATCTTAATTAATTTAAACTGATCAGCACAAAAGGGGGGGCAGCAGGGGGGGCAGCAGTCAGTTGCACAGGCAGCGCAGTCACCGTTAGTTTAAATGGCGCGCCATGGCTGTGATTGGTCCGTCGGTCCGACGGACCAATCACAGCCTTGGGGGCAGGTGGGGTGAGGTGTCGTCGTCACCGATGACCCCCTCATGCCCCCTCACACCCGGCGGTGATTGACACCTGTGTTACCGAGCGTCTGATTCGCCGGTAACACAGGAAAACGCTGCGAATGGCTGTTCACATTGAACAGCCAATCACAGCGATCGCCGACGGGGGGGCGGCATCGCCGCCCCCCCTGGGCATGCAGGGACATGTCTGCTGTCAGGGACAGCAGACATCGTCCCTCTGTCACTGCGTCTCTAGACGCAGTGGCACTTTGAAGTCATGACGTATATATACGTCATGTGTCGGGAAGTACATCCCGGCCATGACGTATATATACGTCAAATGTCGGGAAGGGGTTAAATAGTCGTCTAAACTTGGTCAATTTCTCGTCATTTTATTCACCTGGGTGAATAAATGAATGGCTTATTTAATGAGAGATCCTTTTTTTATAAGGGGTTAAGGATAAACTTTAAAAATAATAAAATGCAATAGAGCAGGGGTTCTCAAACTCAGTCCCCAGGACCCCACACAGCTCACATTTTCCAGATCACCTGGCAGGTGCACAGGTGTACTTATTACTCACTGACACATATCCCAGGTCACCCATCAGGGGCACAGGTGCACTCATTACTCACTGACACATTCCCCAGGTTACCCTGCAGGTGCACAGGTGCACTCATTACTCACCGACACATTTCCCAGGTCACCAGGCAGGGGCACAGGTGCACTCTTTACTCACCGACACATTTACCAGGTCACCCAGCAGGGGCACAGGTACACTCATTACTCACTGACACATTCCCCAGGTCACACAGCAGGTGCACTCATTACTCACTGACACATTTCCTAGGTTACCTGGCAGGTGCACAGGTGCACTCATTACTCACCGACACATTTCCCAGGTCACCAGGCAGGGGCACAGGTGCACTCATTACTCACTGACACATTCCCCAGGTCACACAGCAGGTGCACTCATTACTCACTGACACATTTCCAAGGTTACCTGGCAGGTGCACAGGTGCACTCATTACTCACCGACACATTTCCCAGGTTACCTGGCAGGTGCACAGGTGCACTCATTACTCACTGACACATTCCCAAGGTCACACAGCAGGTGCACTCATTACTCACCGACACATTTCCGAGGTTACCTGGCAGGTGCACAGGTGCACTCATTACTCACCGACACATTTCCCAGGTCACCAGGCAGGGGCACAGGTGCACTCATTACTCACTGACACATATCCCAGGTCACCCAGCAGGGGCACAGGTACACTTATTACTCACTGACACATTCCCCAGGTCACACAGCAGGTGCACTCATTACTCACTGACACATTCCCCAGGTCACACAGCAGGTGCACTCATTACTCACCGACACATTTCCCAGGTCACCAGGCAGGGGCACAGGTGCACTCATTACTCACTGACACATATCCCAGGTCACCCAGCAGGGGCACAGGTGCACTCATTACTCACTGACACATATCCCAGGTCACCCAGCAGGGGCACAGGTGCACTCATTACTCACTGACACATTCCCCAGGTCACACAGCAGGTGCACTCATTACTCACTGACACATTTCCAAGGTTACCTGGCAGGTGCACAGATGCACTCATTACTCACCGACACATTTCCCAGGTTACCTGGCAGGTGCACAGGTGCACTCATTACTCACTGACACATTCCCCAGGTCACACAGCAGGTGCACTCATTACTCACTGACACATTTCCCAGGTTACCTGGCAGGTGCACAGATGCACTCATTACTCACCGACACATTTCCCAGGTCACCAGGCAGGGGCACAGGTGCACTCATTACTCACCGACACATTTCCCAGGTCACCAGGCAGGGGCACAGGTGCACTCATTACTCACCGACACATTTCCCAGGTCACCCAGCAGGGGCACAGGTGCACTCATTACTCACTGACACATCTTAAAAGGTGGAGCTAATTATTTCACTTGTGATTCTGTGAGGAGACCTGAAAAACATGCACTGTGTGGGGTCCTGAGGACCGAGTTTGAGAACCTGTGTAATAGAGTATAGACACACATCCCCACATAGAGTGGAAGCACACCGGCAAAACGCGTATGGGTCATTGGGTCGACCACTGAAGTTCAACAGGGCTTAGGTCGACACTTGGAAAAGGTCAACATGGTTAAGGTTGTCAGGGTCAAAAGGTCGACACATGCATTAGGTCAACAATGGGAATGTTGACAGCCAAAAGGTTGACCTTTTGACTTTTTTCCCGCTAATGTTGACATACACTAGTTGACATGGACACCGGAAAAGTGCCTTGCGTGTGCTCGCCATGCTTCGGGCTCGGTGCCTCGCTGCGCTCAGCACACTATTATATTCTCCCACCACGCCCTAGTAGATGGTAGGGCATGAAATACCACCTGTCAGCACAAGTCGACTGAAAAACCCATATCAACACTTTAACTATTGACCTTCCCAATGTCAACATAATGCTTGTGTCAACTTTTTCCATGTTGATCTAATGCATGTCAAACCTAATAGTGTCGACCTAATGACTGTATACAGGCAAACCCCCCCCCCCCCCCCCAACTCCTTCACACACAAGTCTCCCAAGTGTGTGTGAGACAGACGGATCACCCTGGTGGGACAGCGGCTGCCGGCTCCCTGCACAGTGCAGCGGCTCCTCTTCTCTCCTGTGGGCAGTAGGCTCCGGCTCCATGCACAGCGCAGCTGCTTCTCTTCGCTCCTGTGGGCGGCATGCTCTGGCTTCTTGCTCAGAGCAGCAGCTCGTCTTCTCTCCTGTGGGCAGCAGGCTCCCTGCACAGCGCAGCGGCTCGTCGTCTCTCCTGTGGGCGGCAGGCTCTGGCTTCCTGCTCAGCGCAGCAGCTCGTCTTCTCTCCTTTGGTTGTCATGCTCCGGCTCCATGCATAGCGCAGCAGCTCGTCTTCTCCACTGTGGGCAGCAGGCTCCATGCACAGTGCAGCAGCTTGTTGTCTCTCCTGTGGGTGGTAGGCTTCGGCTCCCTGCACAGCGCAGTGGCTCATCTTCTCTCGAGTGGGCGGCAGGCTGCAGCACACAGCACACATCCTCTGCTCTTCGTCTTCCCCAGCAGCTCCCTGAATGTGGCATCCGCCTGCTCGCACATCTGCTTTTCAGAATCGGGTGTGGTATAGGGTTCCGACAGTCGGGATTCCAGTCTGTCAGTATTTTAACAGTCGGGATCCCGATGTCGGGTAAATGACTGTCGGGACCCTGTCTGGCAAACCCTTCAGAATCACAGTGCAGGACACATAAGGGTGTAGTTGGGCAAGGGCAGTGCGAATTAAATGGCGTCTGCTTAACGGGGTGAGGGGCGCTCTTATAATACAGACAAACTTGTATGACTGGGCAGAGGGCAGGGTAAAACAGGGTGGAACAAAATAGGGAATAAAAAATAATAAAATGGCACGCAAATAAAATATATGCAATCCGTGATATTAACAAAAAAGGGATAAAATGGGCGTGAGATTAAAAGAGGGGAATAAATGGACGTGATAAATAAAACAACTATTGCAGATTAGACGTCTACATAAAAAACATTTGAATAGCAAACCCGACCATTACTTCAAAAGACGTCAGATGCGTGAATTTGAAGTGTGATAAATATGACGCCCAAAAGTAAACATTTGAATACCCCCCTATGTATGGGGGAGATGCAGAAAACAGTGTGACCTTCCCCTCCCAGCCTGAGTAAGGTCAGACTTACTCAGGCTGAATTTGCAGATGAGCATAACGGTCCTCTTAAAGTACGATCGCATCACAGTTTAATGTGATCACAAATACAGGCATGAGGTGCTATGCACCTCCTTCTTCATTTGCATTTATAAGGAATATATATGCAACCAAGATCTCTGTATTATCTGATTATTATGTAGATATCTCTCACTCAGTGTGCAATTGGGATACAAAATTTTGTTTTCTAACCAGAATTGCCCCTCCCTTTTGGCACCTGAGTGACAGACGTCTGATTGAGCAGCTTACCAACAAAAGTGTTGTGCAGTTGAGAGAGGCATAGATGAGTCAGCATTAGGAGGGATTGCTGACACCTGAGTGCCATTGAAGAAGCCAGGAGTATCTTCAGGTAAGCTGGCTCTCAGATGTTACACGCCATTATCATGTGGCCTTACACTGGCATACCTCCCAACAGTCCCTATTTTAGCGGGACAGTCCCGATTATCAGGGCCTGTCCCGCTGTCCCACCTGCAGGCGGCAGTGTCCCGCGGTGTGGGGGGGCTGTTGGGAGTCCCCCCTGTCAGCTGCTAAGCAGCGGGGAATAAACGCTGTGCGCATGCGCACAGCGTCTATTCCCGCAGCCAGGGGGCTGGGGGCATGGCTAGAGGCTCACAGAGCCTCTGGGTCATGCCCCCATAGCGGCAAAATGGGGGCGTGGCCTCGCGGGAGAGCCGCGAGTATAGGCCACGACCCCCGAAAATTTCGTCGCACCTGCGGCGCGCAGCAGCAGCGTCCCGCCTACAGCCCTGGCAGAGTTGGGAGGTATGCACTGGGCTATTAAGCCCAGACATATATGTTATTGCTAATGGGATGGGTTTGGGAGTGTGGTGCCCCCTGTGTTGGTAGAGCTGGTCTGCTCCAGGTTAGCACACCCTAACACTTTATTAACATTTATTTTTTCCTATCACATTGTATATATTTTGTATTTTAATCACACCTTCACTTCCCTATATAGCACTTATGTGCTTCTTATTAACCCCCACTAACTTTCATTTGTGTGCTGCCCTGGAGTACTCAGCCTGTGTCGGCATGTTGGGGGCCCACACCCCAGACCCATACCCAGTATTAGGGACCCCCAGTGACAGAGATGCCTTGATGTTCGGCCTGGGGGCTTAGCCCTATATCTGCAGATATATGCAACCAAGAGCTCTGTATTATCTGATTATTATGTAGCTATCTCTCACTCAGTGTGCAATTGGGATACAAAGGGCAGTATTCAATGAGCATTTTGGCGATGTGCAGCGAATCCACTGCTCGCCACGTTCTGGAGCCTCGCCGGCTCTAGTATTCAACGAGTCAGGGGCTCACTGCCCCTGACCGGCGAATTTTAACTCCTGCGGCGATGCCGCAGGGAGCCTGAGGACGGCGGCAGGCAGGGAGATGGAAGTCTCCCTGCCTGCCCCAGAACGTTTGTGGGGGGGAGGTGGGCTCCCTGGGTGCCAGGCAGCACAGGCTGCCCCCCCCGGGGTGCCAGCAGGGGACCGGGTATATTCACTACACCCAATCATGCATATGTAATGATCGAGTGAAGTGAATATATGAATATCTAATGAGCGGCTCGGCTCCGGCCCCCTGCTGGCTGGTCTGTGTAAAAAAAATATATATATATTTTTTAAATTAAATATATATTCATGTGCTTACAGCACATGAATAAAAATAGCATGCCCCTCCTCAGAATAAAATTCCTGATTTTTTTTACACCAAATGTAAAAAACAAAACACTTTATTTTAAAAGTTCACATTCCACTTCACCATAAAAAGATAGCGATTGCTACTTGGTGAATCATGGCGAAAAAAACCTTGAAATGTATTCGCCATCTGGTCATTGAATAGGGTAATTCACCGTTTTAGTCAAAAATTCTCCTTACAGCACAAAATCGCCATAAAAACCTGGCGAATCAGCCTCATTGAATACCGCCCTAAATGTTGTTTTCCTAACCAGAATTGTCCCTCCCTTTTGGCACCTGAGTGACAGATTGAGCAGCTTACCAACAAAAGTGTTGTAAGGTCAGACTTACTCAGACTGAATTTGCAGATGAGCATAACGGTCCTCTTAAACTACGATCGCATCACAGTTTAATGTTATCACAAATACAGGCATGAGGTGCTATGCACCTCCTTCTTCATTTGCTTTTATAAGGAACACATATGCTAAGCTGCTGTGAGCAGCTTATATCATATGCGATCCATACTGAATTAGGCCCATAATACTGTGAAAAAACGGTACTTGTGTAGTTTCACAGCACCAGCGATTCGCTCGCCCACGCTGCGGGCTCGGTGGCTCGCTACGCTCGCCACGCTATCTAAAATCAACTCCATGCCAACGTGGATAGTGGGGGTTTGAACTATCCACGTTGGCATGGAGTTAAGTTACTTTATTTTAGATAGTTTGGCGAGCGTACCCAACACGGAAGTACAGTAGCTGGCGCCTTGAAACTACACAAGAACCGAAAAAACCTTATTAACTACTTTAGGAAATATTATTTTCTAAATTACTACAGGTTGAGTATCCCGTATCCGGATATCCGTTACCCGAATTATTCCAAAAAACGTGTTTTTTTTTTTTATACTTACCTAGTCCCCTGAGGTACACGGCAGGCCTTCAGCTTCATTTCCGGCATCTACAGCGGTCCCAGGGGTGCATTGCGCGCAGTGGCGTAACAATAGCACCGCAGCCCCCGCGGTCGCGGGGAGACGCAGTGTAAGTGCGGGCGCCGGGGGGGCTGCGGTGCTATTGTAATGCCCCCCACCCCCCATGCCCCGCAGCTTTACCTGTCAGCGCTGCGGTGGTCCCGGCTCCCGTCCTGACTTCATTCTGATATGAAGAACGGACCATCATAAAATGTCCGCCCCCATATAGCAGACAGTTCTCTGAAACTGTCTGCTGTATGGGGGCGGACATTTGTGATGGTCCGTACATCATATCAGAATGAAGCCAGGATAGGAGCCGGGACCACTACAGCGCCGACAGGCATCCCAGCTCCCACCCGCATCGCTCTGAGTAAGTTAGTATATGGGTGGCTGGCGGGTGGTGGGCGGGTGGTGGGGAGGGGGGAGCACCAGATACCTTTGGCGGGGGGGCGCAATATTTGAAGTTACGCCACTGATTGCGCGAGTTCCCAGGCGCGCCGTTGACGTCAACGGCAAGCCTGGGAACTCGCGCAATGCACTCCTGGGACCGCAGGAGACGCCGGAGATGAAGCTGAAGGCCTGCCATGGACGCCAAGGGACCATCGGGGACCCACCAGGGGACAGGAAAATATGTAAAAAAAATATTCCAAAAAATGTAAAATTCCCTTATCCGGAATGCTCGAAATGAAAAAACACAACAGGGAATGAATCACCCTGCAGACTAGTACTGTTGTTTCTGTCCACCTACTGTACATTGCAATAATGATCAGGAAAAAGCTTGCTTCACAGCCCACGGTTCGGTTATTCCTTATGCTGCAACATAGGATAGGACATGATAGGAGCATCTCCTCAGAGAGAAAGACGCCCCTGACAGCTCTTTCCTTGGCACCAGAGAGACATTTAACAGGCCTGATATCTAGGAAGCACATTGCCGATACCGCTTCTCAGCAAGGTGGCACTAATATGGTGTACAAGCCCCGACATGTTTTGCACATAATATTACTGTAATTCCACTTCAACCATAAGAGAAGCCATTACCTCATAAATATACCCCACAGACTAATAACGGACTAATTAATGTCCCACTTATCCTTCCTAACCATTATAAAATGAAATTATTCATATCCCACTTCTTACCATCCTTAGGGCCTATTTACTACTTATCGGGTTTTAATCCAGATAATTATCATCTCTTATTGCTGCAAATGATGGCACTATGAAATGATGTACCACTGAAATGTATGAAAAATGATATGCAGGGAAAATGGTACCAATAAGTGATCATTATTGCAAATAATGCACTTTCTGCTTCAGTATCCCAGTGGGTACTGGGGTGGGTCAATAGTTTGATCTATTAACATATGGAAGCTGCTGTTGCAATCAGAAATGTGGGATCTTAGCAAATATTGGAGATATCCACCGTGGTACCAACTGCATACATCCTAGGGGTGCTTACTTTTTGCGGAGAGCCTCTCAGGAGATGTCCTGCTAAATATGTTTATGCTAATGTAGTTATCTATCACTGTGTATTAGTCTCTACTCCAAGCAATATGTGCTTACTATCCACTATAGGTACAGTATTTTTGGTCCTTCACTGGTTCATCATACTGGTTTCCATAGCATACTAGATTCTGTACATCAAGTAACATTATAGAGCCACAGGTCTTGAAAGCACGTGTAGATTTATTGTTAACAATTATTGTCTTGCTTACACAGTATGGTACTTGTGTAGTTTCACGGCGGTAAGCTACAGCCTAGCGTAGTTAACATAGTGTCCCTGTCAGGCAGCGTAGTCACCTTACTGTCCCCACGAGCTGCAGCTCTGTCCCCCGCATCCCTGGCAAGCCTAGTGAGTGCCTCTCACACAGCGCCGGTAACCTCCAGATCCCCTTTGCTGGCGGACGCAGGCAGAGAGGCGATCATGCAGGCGCTGGTGGAGAGGCACGCTTGTGCATCTCAGTAATTTGTGCGGCAGGGTATGGCAACCCTGCCCGTGTCCGCTTCAGGGAGACGGTCAGGGTTAGGGGTTCGGTAGCCCTTGCGTCTCGTGCACAAACGATGGGTGCTGTGCGCAAGTGCGTCTCATGCACAATAAAGGACGCATTTGCCAGTGCTCCATATTACATACTGGCAAATGCCTCCATTTCAAACCCCCACTATCCACATCAGCCTGACCTGTTCATACCCCCACTATCCACATCAGCCCGACCTGTTCATACCCCCACTATCCACGTCGTCGTGGAGTTGAACTTATAAAGTGTGGCGAGCGCAGCGAGGTAAGCGGATGCATAAAACAAGCCCGAAGTGTGGCAAGCGTCAAGTAATCCAGGTTGTGCTCACCACGCTTCGGGCTCGGTGGCTCACTGTGCTTGCCACACTTTATGAAATCAATGCGCAAACGTACACACAGTCACAGACAAAGATGACTACACTGGCCGTGGGAACACTACGCTTATTCTGACAGGGACACTACGCTGACTACGTAACTGGCGCCGTGAAACTACACAAGTACCCAAAGTAGGAACTTGTGGAAATTAAACTGTTTGGGTGGGATGTTTTAACATCCACTGCCCTGTATCGCCCCCCTTTGCCGGCCACCGCATTCTTAATAATCGCATATGCTCTAACATATGCGATTATTAACACAAGGGACAGCTCTTGCGATAAGAGCTGTCCCTTGCGATGCGGCGCCGGTGCTGGACTTCCGGGTCTGAGACCCGAGAGTCCGTTTGCGCAGAGTGCCGGGTCCGGCCGAAGGGCATGGTGGGAGGGATCTATGATGGATCCCTCACACAGCGCTGTGGTAAGAAGCCAATAGGCTTCTGCAGTGAATTGCCAGCTTTTGCTGGTGATTCCCTCTGCAGCTCTGACACTGCGGAGGGGCAACAGAGAATACAGAAATGGGGTTTTTACCGCATTTCTGCTTTAGAGAATCCCGCCCCCTTTGTGGACATTGTTTAATTAGCATCATGAGGCGCTAAATGACAGTGGCCAACTAATAACCTTAAGCAGTATACAGATAGGACTCCTTCCCAGCAATTTTGGCTGAGCGTAGTGTATCAAGAATATAGTTCAGCCGTCAGAGAGACGGCTAACTACATCATGCCAGCCTGGCAGTCGCGGCCAAATACAGTGTACCAAGAATATTCTGCGATGCTGCGGGGACGTGCAACGCTATCACCCACTGTGTATACATGGGGCCATTTAGGCAAACTTTCTAAGCGATTTTGACAATGTAGTCAAAATCACTTAGAAGAATCACCCCGTGTGTACACCACCATTAGGGAGATCTCCACTAGGTAAATATACACCTACAGCACATTTTGTGCACACTATTTTAGTAATAAACAATACATTGTATGTTTAGAATGGTATCCGGATTATAGGTTGACAGTATCTAGATAGACAGTCAATATGTTGATACAAATCGTCGACATTGACAAAAGGTTGACACAAGCAAAGGTTTGACATGGTAATAGTCGACACGTGAAAAGGTTGAAATTACTTTTTCAAGGAATGTGTACTTATTTGAAGTTTTTCATCCATGTGAACTCGGACTGGGAAGGGTACAGTGTGCCGAGCAGATCAGTAGTGGAGTGAGGCAGCTAGCCCATGCGAGGGTACAGTGTGCCGAGCAGATCAGTAGTGGAGTGAGGCAGCTAGCCCATGCGAGGGTACAGTGTGCCGAGCACATCAGTAGTGGAGTGAGGCAGCTAGCCCATGCGAGGGTACAGTGTGCCGAGCACATCAGTAGTGGAGTGAGGCAGCTAGCCCATGCGAGGGTACAGTGTGCCGAGCACATCAGTAGTGGAGTGAGGCAGCTAGCCCATGCGAGGGTACAGTGTGCCGAGCACATCAGTAGTGGAGTGAGGCAGCTAGCCCATGCGAGGGTACAGTGTGCCGAGCACATCAGTAGTGGAGTGAGGCAGCTAGCCCATGCGAGGGTACAGTGTGCCGAGCACATCAGTAGTGGAGTGAGGCAGCTAGCCCATGCGAGGGTACAGTGTGCCGAGCACATCAGTAGTGGAGTGAGGCAGCTAGCCCATGCGAGGGTACAGTGTGCCGAGCACATCAGTAGTGGAGTGAGGCAGCTAGCCCATGCGAGGGTACAGTGTGCCGAGCACATCAGTAGTGGAGTGAGGCAGCTAGCCCATGCGAGGGTACAGTGTGCCGAGCACATCAGTAGTGGAGTGAGGCAGCTAGCCCATGCGAGGGTACAGTGTGCCAAGCACATCAGTAGTGGAGTGAGGCAGCTAGTCCATGCGAGGGTACAGTGTGCCGAGCACATCAGTAGTGGAGTGAGGCAGCTAGCCCATGCGAGGGTACAGTGTGCCGAGCACATCAGTAGTGGAGTGAGGCAGCTAGCCCATGCGAGGGTACAGTGTGCCAAGCACATCAGTAGTGGAGTGAGGCAGCTAGCCCATGCGAGGGTTCATAATTCATAAATAAACTATATATATATTTGTATATATATAATTTTAACGAAATGGTTGAGGAATATTGAAATATGAATTCCATGGGTTCCAGACTTTAATAAATTTAGCTGAAGAACCATTTAAAATTCTAGTTATAAACTCCATTAAATAAACATGCCATATTTTATTAATTATCTCATTCAAAGTTGCACTCTCTCTCATCATGTCCCTCTCTCCTGCACTTCTTCCCCATCTCCCTCTCTCCTGCGCGCTCTTTCACCATCTCCCTCTCTCCTGCACGCTCTCTCGCCATCTCCCTCTCTCCTGCGTGCTCTCGCCATCTCCCTCTCTCCTGCATGCTCTCTCACCATCTCCCTCTCTCCTGCGTGCTCTCTCCATCTCCCTGTCTCCTGCGTGCTCTCTCCATCTCCCTCTCTCCTGCGTGCTCTCTCGCCATCTCCCTCTCTTCTGCGCACTCTCACCATCTCCCTCTCTCCAGTGCTCTCTCTCGCCATCTCCCTCTCTCTCTGCTCTCTCTAGCTATCTCCCTGTCCTCTGCAGTTTTTCTCACTATGTGGACCATTTATAAAAAATAGCATATGCCCTGCAATCCTAGCGTGATGTTAGCACTGCAATATGCGATTCTATCGGCAGGATGCATGTCCCTGTGATGTGCTCTAAGGGCTGCCTGGGCTACTGCAAATGCGCACCGGCCATTGCCAGAGAAGATTCCCAGGGAACTCTCTACAGGCATAACTATGCAATGTGTGGCTCATACTGTGAGGAACGGTGGCTGCAGTCTCTATCACTCTGGGGCCACTGGCTTTTGTTTGCCTCCCAGACCAAAAGTTGCCAGCCTAGTCCATGTGGATAGAAAATTATAAGAAATGTCCCCAATTTTTTTTTTCAATTGTGAAAAACTCATGTTGACCTTTTAGTGTCATATCAGACATATCGGGCAGAAGATTGGTAAGTGTGTGTGTATGTACAGTATGAACAAAATCATTTGCTAGCTCGTCAGGCTGCCGATCCATCGCATAAGTGTGTTCCCAGCCCAAATAATTTCCCCTAATAAAAGGGTTAATTAGATAGATGCAGAGAGCACAGGAAACCAGTATATCGGGTATCAGTTGTGCAAGACCCAGAATAGTTAAACAACCACTCACCTATGCGGGCAGGAATACGAAGCACCAGCACTCACTTATTGATGAAGAAAAATACATTTTTAATGAAGGCTTGGCATAGTATCACACTCATATGCCATATATAATGAATTATACACTATACTAAAGATAAGTGCAAAATCTACACAAAAAAAATTAACACACAGGCCACGCTAAAACAAATGGTTAATAAAGAAATAGAATCAGGAGTGTTTAACATGCTGCCCTCCAGCTGTCGTGGAACTACATATCCCAGCATGTCCTGCCACAGTTTTTCTATTAGAGAGTGCTAATACTGTAACAGGGCAGGCTGGGATGTGCAGTTCCACAACAGCGGAAGGCCAACTGTCCCGCTTTCCATCAGTGAGGGAACACTCTGGGTAGTGTGAAACTCGCCGAAGGCATTCGCTCCGGGGGTTTTCACATCTGCATATTCGTGCATGTGCAAACCCCCACCATCGGTAAAGGGGCCGAATTCAGACCTGAACGAACATATAGTCACAATTATATACAGAATACAGGCATATCATTTAATCAGCAGAAGCTGTATACAGTGGCGGAACTACCGAGGGTGCAGGGGGTGCAGCTGCTATGGGGCCCGGCGGCTGGGCGGAAGGCCATGGACAGCAAGCAGTCCCCTGCACCCTCAGTAGTTTCATTGCTTTATTATATAGCAGCCGTGGCCACCTGCTTCAGCGTACCTCCGCCACAGCAAGGAGAGTAAGAAGCCTGGTGGGGGATTGCGCCGTGGGGAAGGAGCCAGGCGGGGGTAGCGCCATGCAGCACCATTAATTAGAAGCCAGACGAGGGGTTGCAGTGTGCGCAAGGAGCCTGGCGGGGTTTAGCGCTGTGCACTGCAGAAGGAGCCTGGAAGGGGGATGGTGCCGCATCCATAGGCGTGCGCACGGGGGGTGCCAGGGGTGCACAGGCACCTCCTAATGACCCAGCATCCCCCACAGGATTGCACGCAAAACAGATTTTCAGTAGCACCCGCGGCGGTCAGGACTGCTGCATGACTTGCCTGCCGCCGCCGGTCTCCAGCATGCCAAACCGATCACTGCGGCTGAGGACATAATGGGTGTTGCTGCTGCGTGGATGGACCTGTGGCGCTCTCTTGCTCAGCTCCATAAGGTCAGACCCCGCTCTGACCTTTAGATGTCACAGCGCACAGCGTGCACATCCGCTCCGTCCCACAACCCGCCTGTCTGGTCTCCTACCTGCTCTATCCCACCTCCCGCCCGCCTGGTCTCCCATTATGGTAGGTGGCATTATGCTTGATGGGCATTACAGTGTGTGTCAGTATGTGGAATGAGCATTTTGGTGTGTGGCATTATGTGAGATGGGCTTTAATGTGTGATGGGCATTACAGTGTGTGGCATTATATGGAATGGGCATTACAGTGTACATTTTTGCAGTGCGCCGTTGGCACGCACTGTCCAGATTTCTAGTGTACTCAAGGGGTATGATTCTTTCTACAGTGCATATACATAAATAAGTCACCTTGTATTTTGTGTGCATTGATGCCCAATAAGAGTTTATAGACACACCCAGAAGGCGGTGATGGACATGCCCAGAAGGCGGTGATGGACACACCCCTCCAATGGTGCACCGCCTAAAACTATGGGCTGCGCATGCCTATGGCCGCATCACTGTGTTGGAGAAACCGAACAGGGAGAGAAGCGGGATGCGCACGGAGCCTGCTGGTGCTGCACCGCATCTTGCATGACTAGCCATCCACCAGCGCTGCCAGCTCAGTGTGCCCTACAGAAAGTATACGGGAGATGTTCTGCTGGCTGCTGTTGCTGGTCAGATGGGCTACTGCACGTAAACATGTTGCAGCAGCATTATGCAATATGATTATATTAAAATAATACAGGTATACCACCGATTTCCCGGCAACCGTTGGTCCGGAACCACTTTTAATCCGGACAATTTTGCTTTGTCCGGATTAAAAGAGTTTAAGGACCTCTTTTTTTAAATCTGGACAAAGCAAAATTGTCCGGATTAAAAGAGGTTGACCCTCCTTTTAATCCGGTACACTTTTGCGCATAGGCGTAACATGGCGGAAGTGTCAGTGAGTACAGCTTCCGCGGACACTGCAGGTGACGCAGGAAGCATCATAGGGTGTAAGGTCACAGCAAGTACCGCACATTGGCGGAACACACAGCATGAGCAAGTGCCACTGGGTACAGCTTCCAAGGACACCGCAGGTGACACAGCAGGCAGCAGTGAGGCTGATATGGCATCCAAGGTCCCAGCAAGTACCGCACATGGGCTGAACACACAGCATAAACAAGTGTCACTGGGTACAGCTTCCAAGGACACTGCAGGTGACACAGCAGGCAGCAGTGGGGTTGGTATGGCATCCGCAGATGGTTCAAGTGACAGTAGTGCTGCTATGCCTTCCAAGAACAGTCGTGGTACAGGTATAAAGCGTAAACACAAGTCTATATCGGTGCAGGCAAAAGTTGAGATATTACGAAAACTTGACCGTGGTGTGTCATTGAAGAAGCTGTGTGATACATACAGTCTCGGTTCCTCAACAGTGTATGACATAAAAAAGCAAAGGGAGAAAATATTGTAGTTCTGTGCAGAAAGTGAATCTAAGATGCAAATGAGCATTAGGAAAACTATGAAAACTAGTAAACGCACTGAGCTTGATTGAGTGTTGCTGGAATGGTTTGGACAACGTCGGAGTGATGGTGTAGACTTGTCGGCCATCATGGTACAGGAACAAGCTAAGTTGTACCATAAAGCACTAAACCTTGACTATGAGTGTGATTACAGTGAAGGATGGCTGCATAGGTTTAAGACACGTCACGGAATTTTGATGTGTAAAGTGTGTGGAGAAAAACGGTCTGCAGACCATGAAGCAGCTGAAGAGTATGTGGTTGAGTTTGCAAAGCTTGTTTCTGACAAAAACCTCACCCCCAGCAAGTTTATAATGCGGATGAAACCACTTTATTGGAGATGCACTCCTAGGAAAACTTTATCTATGGAGGATGAAGAAGCCCCCACAGGGTTTAAACAATCGAAGGACAGAGTTACTGTCTTTGCTCCAATGCTGCCGGATCTCACCGATGTAAGCCACTAGTGATCGGAAAAAATGAATGCCCTAGGGCTTTAAAAGGTGTTAAAGTGTATCCTGTAATTTATCGTGCAAATAAAAATGGATGGATTACCACTGAGTTAATGCTAGAGTGGTTTACAAAGTATTTTGTGTCAGAAGCCAGAGCACACTGCACATCTGTAGGCCTACCAGAGGACTGCAAAATCATTCTTATCCTGGACAACTGTTCAGCTCACCCTAGAGCTGAACTGCTGCACAAAAATAACGTTTTTACAGCAGTGGCGTAACTAAGTTTTGGGCGCCCCCCCGCCAAGCACCCCCAATCCCCCGCCGCCGCGCCGCCCATGCAACCCCCCCCCCCCACCACCCCAATCCCCTGCAGCCTTACTTGTCGCGCTGGTCCCGGCGGCTCCGTTCTTCTTCTGCTGAGGACCACCACAAAATGGCCGCCCCCATACAGCAGACAGTTTCAGAGAACTGTGTGCTATATGGGGGCGGCCATTTTGTGGTGGTCCTCAGCAGAAGAACGGAGCCGCCGGGACCAGCGAGATAGGTAAGTCTGCGGGGGATTGTGGGGGGGTGTGTAACTATAGCACCGCAGCCCCCGGCGCCCCCACATGCACAGCGCCCCCCCCGTGGTGGCGGGGGCTGCGGTGCTATAGTTACGCCGCTGTTTTACAGCATACTTACCACCAAACTGTACATCGCTTATCCAACCACAAGATCAAGGAATATTGCGCTCTATGAAGGCCAAGTATCGCACACTTTTCATGAAACACATGATAGATGTGGTGAATTCAGGAAAGCCTATTCAGTCATTTATCAAAGACTTTAACATGAAAGATGTTCTTTGGTTTGTTGCTAGTGCCTGGGAGAATGTAAATCCATTAACACTAAAGAATGGGTGGCATAAGTTGTGGCCTGCCGTGGTGTTTGAAAATGCACCTGATGAAGATCCCAGTATTGCCTTCACAGGATTTCGTGTAGCAAATGATAAAGAATGTGTTCATGATTTACTTGAATATGCAAAAAGATGTACTGGAACTGCTGCCAACGATCTATCAAGTAGGCTGAACGAAGAAAACCTGGCAGAGTGGATGGAGGTTGACGTTGAAATACCTGTTGTACGTCACTGTACTGACTCTGAAACAATAGATATGGTTTTGAATCCTGAAAAAATAATTGAAAGTGATGATGGTGAGAGTGAAGAAGACAGTGGCGTGCGGTGGGGTGAGGCAGGTGATGTTGCGGGAGCGCGCAGCAGCACTCACCGCTCATCGCTAGGCCATACACACTGGGCAGCTTTGAGCTGAAAGCCGCTCAAACCACCTGTTTTGAGCGACTTTCAGCTCAAAGTCGCCCAGTGTGTATGGGCCTTTAATGTTTGTTTCAAAACGTACCTGATACCTGTTTTGCTTATACAGCATGTAGTACACTGTAATAAACAGTTTTGCATACACTACTGTGCTTATTCATTCATTAATATTATGCTGTAGCATATATTTTACTATTTATTGCTTTAGAAATGTACTGAAGGTGCAAAATTAGTAAAAAAATAAATAAATATTAACATCCTTCGTTAATCCAGCAAAATCGATAATCCGGCACGGCACTGGAGCCGATGATGCCGGAAAATCGGTGGTGTACCTGTAATAAGTTTAAAATGTTTTATTAACTTTTTTTTATGTGTTTATCTGTGTTTGTGTTTATTTTTTTATGTGTTTATCAGGCTGTGACTATTGGCATACTTTGTAATGGGCATTACGGTGTGCTGCATAATGTGTATGGGGACTTGCAGTGTGTGCCACATAATGTGTAAGGGTATTATGGTGGACTGCATAATGTGTATGGATATTGCAGTGTGTCGCATAATGTGTAAGGGGCATTGCGGTGTGTCACATATTGTGTAAGGGTATTACAGTGTGTCACATATTGTGTAATGGGCATTTTTCGGGGGTCCCCATTATAAATTTTGCTATGGGGTCCACAAAGTTCTAGTTACACCCATGGCTGTATATGCATCCGATTTACATAGCGATGCGAAAAAAATGCATTTGACGGGGAAAAAGTACAAAAATTACATGTATCTACTTTGACAAGTATATTTTTCATTTTACAAATAATAAAAAAAAGAATTATTGTAAATGTGCTGTAACTGTATACTTATAATTTATTTATTTATTATCAGTTATTTGTATGGAGTATTTTAAACATTCACACCAATCACTGCCCCAGTGGAGCTTACAATCTATATTCCCTACCACACACCCACACACTTACACACACACACACACACACACACACACACACACACATATTCTAGGGTTGATTTGTTCAGAGCCAATTAACTTACCATTATATATATTTTTTGTGGGGGCGGAGGGTGGTGTTTATAATTGATTTTGAACATTGGCGAATACAACTCAAAACAAACCCAGCTCTAATTATGTCCAACTTTATAGAGCTGATTTGTGAATGACTCTCTAACCTGGATACCATTACATCGGTCGAGATGCATGTTTAACATAGGCAAAACATCTGGATCTGACTTTTTAACCGGCCGCTCTCATTTGGAGATGAAAACCTCTGATTTTTAATGAACTCGGATGTTCTAAAATTAGCTGAACTTTTGCAGGAAAAATTGCATATTCCACAAAATCGGACCAAAATCATCTGTCATTACATCAGCTATAGGCTCCAATAAGAGTCCATCCGGTGAACAGCTGGAAGCAGAGTTATACCTTACCTAATTAGAGGATCCCTCTCCAGTAGCAGCCCATGATTAAGTATCCAACTCGCCACAGGTTGCATTGATACTAAATAAGGGATTAATACGGTCTTATTCCGGTTTGGAGACACCTATTCTGTCGCCAGCGACCATATTTCCAGCGATTATAGCCCATATTGCTGCCGTATGTACACGGTTTAAGAATCAGCATCTATTGGGCCCTTAATAATAAATGTCTCTTTTACATAAAACATGCGCAAACAAGCATTTCCAGTGAAGCATCTATAGACAAATCTTAATAATCTTGTGAGACGAAATTAAATACTGAGCCTGGCAGGATAGGCTTGTTGGTCAGCACAAATTGCTGTCATGTCTAACTAGACTACCTTCTATTAAATCTAATTGCAGCATTATGCATCTGGACTAGATATACCAATTTGTCCAGAAACAACATATCATGCTGATATCGGTGTAGTCTGTGCCCACCGTTGGAGGCATGTGTACACTGACAATAATTGCTCATCTGCATAAATATTAGATTTGCATACATCCGTGAATCAGGCCCATAGTCAGTACTGATAATATGTAAATGTGCATCCTATACAGCCACCATAATATGACCATCTGACTGGACTTACTCATTTACACTTTCTGCTTGGGCCACAGTTGCTGTTCTGTAGTAAGTTATGCCTAATGCTGAATACACACACACTACGTGATGTGTACCCAGCGACTTCACAAGCAACTGGACCTGGTGGGGTAGCTGACATTAGAGAGTGCATACAAACTTGCCAATGTCAGCAGTGATGGTGGTGGTGAAAGGCTTCTTGAGTGAGGCCATTCTGCATTTGGCAGCATGACATTGATAGCACCATCCACTGATTTAGCTGCATGTACAGACCATGGGGGATGTCACTAGTTACCCACAGGTTTACGCATCACTAACTATGTAGACGATTTTAACAATATGTCGTAATGACATAATAGCAAATAAAAAATGTAAAGTTTCTTTCACACTCACAGGGAAGATGGGCCCTTGTCCTCCATAAACAGCTGCTTAAGAGACCTGTGAGAAGTGCTGCCTTCCCACCCATCTTTAACACTATGCACCTCACAGCCTGTCCCCTCCAGTCACCACACACACACACACACACACACACACACACACACACATGCAGCCTGTCCCCTCAAGTCAGTACACACACACACACACACACACGCAGCCTGTCCCCTCAAGTCAGTACACACACACACTGTCCCCTCCAGTCAGTATATACACAAAGGGGGTTATTCTGGTTGAATTGCAACAAGTCCACCAGACGCCGCCCGTTGAATGCCAGTATGCCCACCCCCCACCCCCCCCCCCCTCGAATGCTGCGTACGCTCGCACAGGCTTGGAATGGATGTTTAACATAAGCATCCATTCGCAGGCTGTGGGGGAACACCCACATCATTCGATGGTCACAGACCATCGAATGATGTGGAAGGCCCACGCACATCTAAGGTTACTCTCAGGTAACCTTAGATATGTGTGGACATTCGGCAGGAAGTGGGCGCACCCGGCACCCACATCACAGGCCGACTTCCCTGGGAACGCCCATGAAATGCTGTGCGTTCCCATGGGTGCAACTATCCGCCGACGCTCCACACCCGCCTGCTGTCTTGGGTGCGTGCACCTGGCGAATACTCTGTTCGCCGTATACACCCAACAGAGGTTCCCCGTGCGAACGCACAGGGGATGCGAAGGGCCAAGGGCCGGTGTCATTTGGGCATGTAGAACCCATACACTATAAGCTTGAATGTTGCCCTAAATATTTAAAAGTACAAGAATAATGCAGTTTTTAATCAATATGATTTTGGACCAACTATTTGGTGTCTGGTGATCATCATGCTGTCATCAGGATGGGCCTATTTCTTTGAGGACACCTGGAGCTGCAGCTCTATCCACCCCATTGTTAACCTGGCCCTGAGTATAGCATAGCGGAGTTCACTCATTATAGTATAACCGGGCCAGAGCCATAACTAGACATTTTGGGAACCTGTGCACAAGAAAGAATTGGTGCCTGCCCCCAAACCCCCCCCCCCCCCCCGCCTATATGCAGGAAAGGGACAGTGCACCCAGAAGGTGGGTCCCAAAATTATAGGGGTGTGCCACAAAATAGTACCAATTCACATTGCACCACACAGTAGTGATAACTGGCCATATTCAGGGCAGTAGATAGCCAGGCTGGGCCCAGGTACTTTTCAGAGGGCATAGCCTAATCACAGGAGATGTGGCCATGCACCCTTTTAGATATATAAAATAGAACTTTAAGCACCTCCCAGGCAAAACTGGAGCACAGTACACAGCCGCATGTGCTGGGTTGAGAAGAGCAGCTGCTACTGCCTGGTAATGAAGGCCCCACTGGGCCCCTCAATCAGACCTGGTCCCGGGCAATTAGTACTCCCTGCCCCCACTGTTCATATTACTCCTCACAGTAGTACCCCTCATACACGTTACACCACAGTAGAGTCCCTTACCAGGGCCGTAACTAGGGGGGGGGGGGCGCTGGGGGGGTTCACGCGCACTGGGCACTGGAGGGGGGGGGGGTGCTAGTGTGAGTGGGTGTTCCCCCACAGCCTGCGAATGGATGTTTATGTTAAACATCCATTCCAAGCCTGTGCGAGCATACGCAGCATTCGAGGGGGGTGGGCATACTGGCATTCAACGGCGGCGTCTGGTGGACGGGCAGCGGAGGTCCGGGGACTGGTGGGTTAACTCCAGCTCCTGATGATGAAGCGCTGATGATTTTGAAAAGACTTGCCGGACGCTGATTGGCTGAATTTAGCCAATCAGCGTCCGGCAAGTCTTTTCAAAATCTGCTTCCCGCCCACCACCCGGCAGCGCTAGGAGCTGGAGTTAACCTACTCCAGTCCCCGGACCCCCGCTGCCTGTCCCCAAGGCAGTCATTTGGTGTGTTTGGGGGGGGGGGGCGACCAAATGACTGCCGCCCCAGACACCGAAACACCTAGTTCCGGCCCTGCCCTTATATATGTTACTTCAGTGGGCAGAGTGTATGTGTGAGCTGGGCGTAGTGTCAATGAGCAAATTGTGTATAAGGAGTATTGTAGTTTCAGTTACACTAATTGGGGGTTCACGTCTACAGATGTTGACATAGACACAACCAAATTTAAAAACCCATGTGGACCATTTACATGTTGACATTTTGCTTGTGTCGATCTATTGTCCATGTCGACCTAATGAAACACACCCAACTACCGCTCACCCCACCACCACTCTAGCCGCTGCCTCTTCCTCCAGTACCCCAGCACCTGGATAATCCTGCAAATGCAGCACAAATGGAGGCTGCTGACTCACCCAGAGACACTTGCAGCGGGACTCTGGACCCTTGTCCACCAGTCATGCCATTTTGATATGTATGCCCTTAGACATGCCAAATGCCCCAGGCATTTGCCTAGTTTGCCTATGCCTTGAGCCATCTTAGGCTGTGCTAATTAATTGCTGAAGTGTGTATCCAACAATAGCAGTTGCTACTATCAGCTACATCTGTCTGTCTTTCCATTTCAATCACCCAATTATTTTATATAACATTGGAATATTCTACAATGAAACCACAAGTTGTCCTGTATAAGCAGCAGCAGCAGCAGCAGCAGCTGGGGGGGGGGGTTTCCTTCTGACACTTTAATACATCCCCCAGTATTCTCTCTCTCCTAGAATCACATGGGTGGGGGTGCCCTGTGCCCTATAGTTACCTCTTGTGTGGTGTGTGACTGCACTTTGTTATCATAGCTGGAGTGGGAGGGGAATAGGCAAGGCCTTTATATTTAACTCTATAAGCACACACCTACCCATTATGTATATATAGGCTCATACATATCAGGTTAGTCTGGAACTTCTTACATATTCCTTAGAAGTTTGTGATTAGCAGAGCAGCCTCAAACAGTGCTAGCATTATGCTCACTTATAATTCACCTTATAGTCATATATTCTACAGTGACAAGCAAGAAGGATACTTAAAAAAAAATGATGCCAATGTGTTTATATTATACCCCTCCATTTCCTCATATAGGCCCTCATTCTGATTGAGTCGGATGGCTGCGTGTGCGGTTGGATGGCCGATGTTTGGTGTTTGCGCGTGTGCACAGGCGTTTCTGCGCATATGCGAATGCCTCGCACGCACGTCCGAACATGGCGTGAGTTCCGTGCAGAAAACTATTGGTCTGAACCATCCGAGCAGGGGGTGGAGAGGGGCTTCAAGGGATGTTTGGGCTCATTACCATTTGCGTACGCCCTGCATTTCATGGGTGCTCCCATGAAATGCTGGGCATTCGCGTCTGTGACGAACGTGTGGGGGGCGCACATCTGATATAGCCAATGCCATCTGCCCGCCCATATCCCTGCTTTCATACGGAAAAATATCAGAGTGGTCTGGAGCAACATTCGATGGTGGCGACCATCGAGAATGGGGGAGGTGTTCGCATGAAACATCCACTCGCGGTCCATTAGCTCGGCGTCTTACCGCATTCGGACGGTGTGAGCGATCCGTACGGTAGGCGGGGCTAAGAACACTTGTGCCCGTCCGAAAATACGCATCCGTCCGAGTGAACTAGAATAAGGGCCATAGAGCGATATGCAGCAGCAAGCTGTCCATTTTGCTTGCAATGCTTCTGCCACTCTTCACAAGCGAAACAGCGTTCATTGGGGGTTATTCTGACCTGAAAAAATGGCAGTGAATTGGAAGGCAGTCTGATAATCGATTGACTGTGCATGCATATGGATGGTAGCACGCAGGGCCTTTCTACGATAAAATTTTGCAGTTGTTTTTTTTCGTTGGCCAGCACTTGAGAAGTTTGAGAGAAAGCTGTCCCGGACACCTACACACCAAAGTGATGATGACTTATTATGACTTATTACCAAGTGGCAGAAGTCTAGAACTCACTTGTCATGTAACCCCATTGCCGTAGGCCTCAAGAGGGATACATCAAACCAGGGCCGAAACCAGGGCCAAATCACTGGCGGGGGTCCGGGGACTGGAGAAGGTTAACTCCGGCTCCTAGCGCTGCCGGGCGGTGGGCGGGAGGCAGATTTTGAAAAGACTTGCCAGATGCTGATTGGCTAAATTCAGCCAATCAGTGTCCAGCAAGTCTTTTCAAAATCATCAGCGCTTCCCGCCGCCAGGCAAATAGCGAGCGGCTGTGTATGTGAAAGCTGCCGCTACACCAGTCCCTGGAAGCCCGCTGCCAACATACCTGTGTGCAGCCAGCGGGGGTAGGCAGCGTACAGGGGTCCAGGGACTGGTGAAGCGGCAGCCTTCACTCACTCCGTCTCCTAGCGCTATCTGCCTGGCGGCGGGAAGCGCTGATGACTTTGAAAAGACTTGCCGGACGCTGATTGGCTGAATTCAGCCAATCAGCGTCCGGCAAGTCTTTTCAAAACCTGCTTCCCGCCCACCGTCCGGCAGCGCTAGGAGCCGAAGTTAACCTTCTCCAGTCCCTGGACCCCCGCTAGATCCTGGCGTTAACCCACCAGTCCCCGGATCCCCACTGCTCATCCCAGGGACCACGCTGCCGGGACACCACACTAGCACCCCCACCCTCCAGCGCCCGGTGCGCGTGACCCCCTAACCCCCCCCTAGTTACGGCCCTGATCAAACAGCCTGTGCAGTGATGGCAGGATCCAAGTAAGCAAAAAAATTGGTACTTGTGTATTTGCAGGGCTCCCACTAAGCTATTTGCTTAGTGGGCTATTCTGTGTTGTGAGATCGCATCGCATGGCAAGCTTTCGTGCCGTGCGATGCAATCTCACTAGTTAATTCTTCACTGCACCCTGGCCGCGGATTGCATCGCATCGCACACAAAATCACATGCGACTTTGCTTGCGATGCGATTTAGCACAACACCCCCAGTATGCACGTCTATGCGATGCAATGGGATTTAGCACACCCCCACTATCCACTTCACCCCGAAGCGTGGCGAGCGCAGCAGAACGCGTCCTCCCGACCTTTTCATACCCCCACTATCCACGTCAGCGTGGAGTCGATTTTAAAAATTGTGGCGAGCGCAGCGAGCTACCAAGCCCGAAGCGTGGCGAGTGCAGCGAGCCCCGGGAGGGGTCACAGATTACTAAACATGTATTTCGTGTCCCCTCATGGGGCTTGGAGGCACGCTGCGCTCGCCACACTTTATAAAATCAACTCCACGCCAACATGAATAGTGGGAGTATGAAAAGGTCGGGAGGACGTGTAACCATGTCCCCTCGTGGGGCTTGCCGCACTCGCCACGCTTCGGGGTGAAGTGGATAGTGGGGGTGTGCAAAATAGCATGCGATAAAATCGCATGGGTGCTTTTAAAATGAAGTACCATCACATCTCATTGCATGGGTGCTTATACAATGAAAAAGATTTTCCTACGGTGCCATACAAATGTAAATTTGGCACCCTGCAAATACACAAGTACTAAAAAAGCAATATACATTGGGCAGGCCTTATCTTAAGGATAAAATGGAGACAAAACTTCATATTAAGGAAATAGCAAAAAGTGGTGGCAGAGAAGCATTTAAATGAACTGGTGGGAGAAGTTTAAGGATAAACTGGGGGCAGAGGAGCAAGTATGGGAAAATGTGTCTTTGGGGCTTATCTGAAAAAAAACACCCTCTCCTGACTCCCAGGTTCATTTACGGGGCGCGCCGCCGCTCTGCACCCCTTTGGCACCCGGAGGGTGTGCTCCACTGGCTCCACCCTCCCTACGCCTACAGACCTACAGAGGCAGTGCTGAGCCTGTGAGGTCTCCTACAGAGTAATGTACAGAGGGACAAACACAGGCTTTTCATGTGGTATATAAATATATGAAGAAAAAAGGGTATAGAGGTGCGCTTAGATGTGTTTTACCAACATCAGACTTTTCTTAAAAATAGAATATGTTTATTCCAGACACTAAAAAGTTTTCAGATAAAATATGTATAAAATAAAATACAGAATACAACAATTTTCCAGTAATTGTTTTCACATAGGTGTATAGATTCCTGATTCGACCTCAGATGTCTATTGGTCTGAGAAACCCTACGCGTTTCGTCCCCTAGGGACTTCTTCAGTGGTAATACACCAAGATCATTTGGTTTAAGCGGTTATCACTCATAGATATACTGTAAGAGGAACCTTAGAGATGTACATGTTAAAGTGTGTCCGAAGTAGGTTTTCGTGAGTCACGAAACAGCTAGTATTCGGTATCACGAATATTTGCGTTCTCAGAAATGAACAATAACAAAAACACCTCTCCTGCTGTGTCCTTTCCAATTCGGTATATTCAGCGTCTATGTCGAATGTGGTGTCCGCAGTCCAGGTGATACCGAATACTAGCTCTGGAGGGCACCGGGTCTTGTAACGATTTATGCAGTGAGTGCCGGAGGTATAACAAGCTATATATAACGAAATCTCCAAGATTGCACTAAACGGTACTTGTTTCCTAGCACGGCCACAATCGTGAGTAATCGTGTCCCTTACTTAAGGGACACGATTACCCACGATGGACCCGATTTCTTTTGAAATCAGGTCCATTTTGCCGGCTAGGATAAAATATCGGGGGCATCGCGTCGGTCGGGACCATTAACATTGGTCCCGACGCGACCGACGCGATGCCCCCGATATTTCCATAGACTTCAATGTTAAAAAATATTTTAACATTGAAATCTTGTCGGGAAAGGTAAAATATCGGGGGCATCGCGTCGGTCGGGACCATTAACATTGGTCCCGACGCGATGCGACGCGATGCCCCCGATTTTTGCATAGGATTCAATGTTAAAAAAATTTTTAACATTGAAATGGTGTAAAAATGTCAAAAAATGTGAAATGGGTCCATATGACCCATTTCACATTATAGATGTCCCCGTCGTCGCCCCACGATAGACGCCAACCCGAAGTGTGGCGAGCGCAGCGAGCCCGCGAGGGGCGGCGGTACGCGTCCTCCGACCTTTTCATGCCCTACTATCCACTAGGGCGTGGAGTGAGAATAGAATAGTGTGGCGAGCGCAGCGAGCCACCGAGCCCGAAGCGTGGCGAGCGCAGCGAGCGGACGCGGATACCTTCACAGTTATACGCGTCCCCTTGCGGGCTTCACAGGTGTCCGTGGCGACGCGGACACCTGTGAAGCCCGCGAAGGGACGCGTTTACCTGTGAAGGTATCCGCGTGCGCTCGCCACGCTTCGGGCTCGGTGGCTCGCTGCGCTCGCCACACTATTCTATTCTCACTCCACGCCCTAGTGGATAGTAGGGCATGAAAAGGTCGGAGGACGCGTACCGCCGCCCCTCGCGGGCTCGCTGCGCTCGCCACGCTTCGGGTATGCGTCTATCGTGGGCTGCTGTTTACGCGCTTCAATTTGGGGGGGTTGGGAATTTTTTTCATTGAATACAATGTAAAATTGGGTCCCAGGGACCCAATTTACATTGGATTCAATGAAAAAAATCGGGTCAAAAATCGGTCGGTCGCGTCGATCGCATCGCATGCGACCAAATCGCATGCGATGCGATCGACCCGATTTTTTTCAGCACGACCACCCCGATCTTAATCGGTGTGGCCGTGCTAGGAAACAAGTACCCACTAAACAATTTAAAAAAGTTTTTCCATTTTTCTTTGGTCACTATAACACTAAGTTCCCTACTAGTAGGAACTTGAAACAAACTGATTTTTATACCAATAGTGTTAGCAGCTCCCCATAATAAAATTATTTATTAAAGTAGATAAATAAATTCTCCTTGTGGCTGGAGTATGTCTTGGTGTATATAGTTGTTTTTTAATCAAAAAAATGCAGCATACCCAACGCGTTTCGTCACAAAAACTTCATCCGGAGTAAAAGATCTATGGTTGTAAAATACAATAATAAATACCATTGTACACATGTAGTTTTACATCAACATTTTAGGTACTTATGTATTATCTGGGCTCCCATGTTAAATGCACCCCATTTTTTCATACCCCTACTATCCAACTACGCATGGAGTTGATTTTATATAGTGTGGCGAGCGCAGTGAGCCACCGTGCCCGAAGCGTGGCGAGCGGACGCGGTCTCATAAGAAAAACGGGAGCCCAGATATTACATAAGTACCACATTTTATATTAACAATAAAAAATGACAATAGCAATAAAATTATTCATAAACAATTATTGATACAATTTAAATTAAAAATAAATATATAAAAAAACACAATAGTAGTAGTAGTAGTACGTTTATTTATAAGGCGCCGCAAAGTGTCCGCAGCGCCGTACATTGCAAACAAAAAACAAATGACAAGGTAACAAATGACAATACATATAGATTGACCATTGACAACAGCTATATATATATATATATATATATATATATATATATATATTCACCCACTTATGGTAAGAATAGTGTGGCGAGCGCAGCGAGCCACCGAGCCCGAAGCGTGGCGAGCGCAGCGAGCGGACGCGGATACCTTCACAGTTATACGCGTCCCCTTGCGGGCTTCACAGGTGTCCGTGGCGACGCGGACACCTGTGAAGCCCGCGAAGGGACGCGTTTACCTGTGAAGGTATCCGCGTGCGCTCGCCACGCTTCGGGCTCGGTGGCTCGCTGCGCTCGCCACACTATTCTATTCTCACTCCACGCCCTAGTGGATAGTAGGGCATGAAAAGGTCGGAGGACGCGTACCGCCGCCCCTCGCGGGCTCGCTGCGCTCGCCACGCTTCGGGTATGCGTCTATCGTGGGCTGCTGTTTACGCGCTTCAATTTGGGGGGGTTGGGAATTTTTTTCATTGAATACAATGTAAAATTGGGTCCCAGGGACCCAATTTACATTGGATTCAATGAAAAAAATCGGGTCAAAAATCGGTCGGTCGCGTCGATCGCATCGCATGCGACCAAATCGCATGCGATGCGATCGACCCGATTTTTTTCAGCACGACCACCCCGATCTTAATCGGTGTGGCCGTGCTAGGAAACAAGTACCCACTAAACAATTTAAAAAAGTTTTTCCATTTTTCTTTGGTCACTATAACACTAAGTTCCCTACTAGTAGGAACTTGAAACAAACTGATTTTTATACCAATAGTGTTAGCAGCTCCCCATAATAAAATTATTTATTAAAGTAGATAAATAAATTCTCCTTGTGGCTGGAGTATGTCTTGGTGTATATAGTTGTTTTTTAATCAAAAAAATGCAGCATACCCAACGCGTTTCGTCACAAAAACTTCATCCGGAGTAAAAGATCTATGGTTGTAAAATACAATAATAAATACCATTGTACACATGTAGTTTTACATCAACATTTTAGGTACTTATGTATTATCTGGGCTCCCATGTTAAATGCACCCCATTTTTTCATACCCCTACTATCCAACTACGCATGGAGTTGATTTTATATAGTGTGGCGAGCGCAGTGAGCCACCGTGCCCGAAGCGTGGCGAGCGGACGCGGTCTCATAAGAAAAACGGGAGCCCAGATATTACATAAGTACCACATTTTATATTAACAATAAAAAATGACAATAGCAATAAAATTATTCATAAACAATTATTGATACAATTTAAATTAAAAATAAATATATAAAAAAACACAATAGTAGTAGTAGTAGTACGTTTATTTATAAGGCGCCGCAAAGTGTCCGCAGCGCCGTACATTGCAAACAAAAAACAAATGACAAGGTAACAAATGACAATACATATAGATTGACCATTGACAACAGCTATATATATATATATATATATATATATATATATATATATTCACCCACTTATGGTATGGCGCCTATTAAAAACGGAAAACAGTCCATAAATATGTCGATCCAATGTCAAGTGAAGCCAACAACGTGTATTCATCCAGAACTTGTTTATTAATCTTCAAGTTGTCACTGGAAACATGAAACATGTTATACATCCCAACGCGTTTCGTCAATCAAGACTTCATCAGGGTAAACAATGTATAAGTCTTCAATGAGTAAATTGTGTATGCCAGATGCTTCTGGACAAAAGGTTGATGTCTCCTATTGTTTATTAGGAGGTGATCCAATATCGTGTGTGGTGAATTATTTTGTGTAGTAGTCGATGTGATCATATGTCGATGCGATACCAATAAAGAATTAGGGACTGCTTATCCTCCCCCGTAGTTCTATCCCAAATCTGATATATATATATATATATATATATATATATATATATATAGTGGGTAGACGGACTGGCACTCTCCTTTCCTGAGTCAGCCACCCTGGTGCTCGGCTAAGCAATGGTTAGATGGGTAGAAGAAAAAGCAGGCACTCCAGGGACTTGATGCAAAACGTGTATTGAAAAATCAACAATAAAAAAAAAGCCAACGTTTCGAGGCAACAACGCCCCTTTGTCAAGGCAATATTATTAGTGTAAAACACGTTTTGCATCAAGTCCCTGGAGTGCCTGCTTTTTCTTCTACCCGTCATATATATATATATATATATGATAGATCCATGTAGGCAAACCAAGGTATAGACATGATTATAGAGAGTAATGGAGAATTATGTTCACCAAGAGAAAAAGGGGGGAGATATATAATATATATAATATAATATATATTAACCCTCCACCCTGCACTTACCCATTGACCAAGTTTATACTGCCTTTACTCTGTATTTTGACAGTGTAATATTCCCCCCTGTCTAAAGTGACCCGGGCTCCCTGAAGGCTTAATCTGCCACTGGCGCCGTTAGTGATGAACACGGTGAACGTTTTCACCAGGATATTTCTAAGATGGAGATGAGATACCAGGGGAAATGGAATGCTTCAATGCTAGCAGACTATTGCTGGACACTTGTCAGAGATGCCCCGGAAATAGTGTACAAGCGACTTGCAAAACGGAAAGCAGCATTAAAAGCAATGATTTGTATTATTGTTGGTGTTGTGTATGTATATTAAGCTATTTGTTTTAGAAAACAACAAATGTGAATAACTATAAAACGGCAACAAATCTTTCAAATTCATTGTCATTTTTATTTTCAGCACCCTAAATTCTATTAATAAACATATGGAATTTTTAGGATCCAAATTTTTTTTTTTTTTTATTTGTTTGTCTGGGTCTGTCAGATGCCAAATTAAATGCTGCATACTGAAGTAATACGGTAAGTAACAATGTGCTTTGTTACCTAAATAGAACATTTGAAAGGGATACAAGAATTTGGCAGAACTTGACATTGCAGCACAAAGTAGTTTATCAGTAGAAGAGATATGTCTTAATGAAATAAGGTTTCGGCAGACCGGAGATACAGTACTGCTTCTGGCCTTTTGTGATAAGTAATCTATTTTAGAGCTACGATTTTTCATATACCCAAACAAGAAATGTGCTGGCTGGTAACTTAGGTTCCTGAAAGACTTTGCTTCATAGAACCCTTATTCCCACATTAGTCATTTTAATAGTAATAAAGCATCATACTGTATTCTGTAACAGTGGTTGTGGATACACCTTAAACTATAAAGCTCATAAATACTGTAGCTATGCTAAAGGCAGAAGTTCTTGCCATTCTCATGCTGCCCATACACGGAGCGATGTACGGTTGCGATGCGCACTCCCGTGCACATCCCATTGTGCAGCACATAAAGTATGTGCTGTCTGTACTTTTTTGAACTAGATTGCATCACATCTAGTTCAAAACCCACGGTGCTTTAGCACATCGCATGCATTTTGAACTAGGGGGGTTATTCTGGTTGATTCGCTCGGATGCGAATTGGCATCCTTGTGAGTCAACCAGATCCCGCCTTGCGAATGGTGGTACGCTGGCTCACCATTCGCAATGGCTGCGAATGGATGTTTTACATAAACAGCCATTTGCATGCCACTGGGACACTCCCACATCTTTCGTTGGTCACCGAAAGATTTGTGAGCCTAGCTGCAGAGTGGAGTACAGATTGGAGAAAGATGGGAGCGAGTGAGGCCAGTGAGGAGAGCGTTGCAATAGTCGAGCCGTGAGATGACCAGTGAGTGGATAATAAGTTTAGTTGCACACCTAATGCGAGCAATGTTGCATATCTGGAACCGGGAGGATTGTGCTAGAGCTTGGATTTGAGGTACAAAGGAGAGGGAGGAGTCAAGAGTGACACCCAGGCAGTGGAGTCAGGAATGGGGAGATAACAGTATTGTTAACAGTGACAGAGATATTAGTAGGGGGTGTTACTCTGGCTGGGGGAAAGATAATGAGTTCAGTTGTGTCCATGTTAGGTTTCAGAGAGTGCTGAGACATCCATGAGGAGATGGCAGAAACAGTGGCGGAACTCCCGGAGGCAATGGAGTCATCTGCCGCCGGGCGCCAGCCTTAAAGGGGGGCACTGGCTCCATTGCCCCCGATGTTCCGATCATTTTAGAGGTGCTGCCCGGCAGTAGCCTTTTGTATGCAGCGGTTCCCCCCCTCCCTGCTACTTCTCCCTGCCACTTGATTTGCTGCTGCTGTACGCACAACGTACGAGTACGAGTAACAGCAGCCTGATCAAGTGGAGAGCCAGCGGCAGCAACACAGTGATGAGGAGCGGAGTCGGGCAGGAGAGCCCCGCGTGTCAGCCCCGCCTCCCGTCACCAGCAGCTGAGGGCCCCGGGGAAAAGCATCCACACCGCGCATTCCCCTGACAGGAATCCAAAGTGCGCACATACAGTATCCCTGCCGCAGCTTTTCCTCCGTTCTCCAACGTCCCAGCAGCTCATCTGTCACCACCTGCTGTACAGGCCCTACCGAGGCTGCTACCGCAGCCCAAATCTAACCCTGCAAGCAATCTGCAGGACTGACCGAGGCCTGGGGACCTGGAGGGCCGAACCCAGAAGCATGCACCACCATCAGGAGAATCCCGGGGAGCCCAAGTACATGGAAGGTACCTTTGCCTGAGCCCCCTCTCAGCCCATCCCGCTCTCTGCCTGACCCCTCTCTCACCCCTCTCTTTTTGCCTGACTACCCTCTCTCTCTGCCTTACCCCCTCCCACCCAATTCCTCTCTGCCTGACCGCACTGTCCCCCATCTCTTTGTCTGACCCCCTCTCTCTCTGTGCCTAACCCCCTTTCACCCCATTGCTTGCTCTGCCTGACTGCACTCTCACCCATCTTTCTTTGCCTGCTACCCTCTCTCTCTCTCTCTCTCTCTCTCTGCCTAACCCCCATCCCACCCAATCTCTCTCTGCCAGGCCCCACTGTCACCCATCTCTCTTTGCCTGACCCCACTCTCTCTGCCGAACCCCCTCTCACCCCATTGCTTGCTCTGCCTGACCCCACTCTCACCCTCTCTCTTGCTTAACCCCCCTTTCTCTGCCTGACCCCTCTCTCTCTTACCCTTAAATCCTCTAACCCTCTTCTCTCTATCGCTGACACCATCTCTTGTCCTGACACTCTCTCGCTCTCCCCTCTAATTTCCTCACTTTCCCTGATGCACCCTCTCCCCCTGACATTCTTTCTTTATCTCTGACACTCTTGTTTCTCTCTTTCTCCATCTTTCTTTCTCTTTTTCTTTCTCTTTCTTTTTCCCCCCCCCCCCCTATTTATCATTCTCTTTCTATCTATCTATGGGGGGCACCAACTTTTATCCTGCCTCCGGGCGACCTGGACGAACTTACGCCACTGGGCAGAAAGGCAGCTGGAAACCTGAGAGAACAGTGGGAGACAAGTCAAAAGAGGAGAGGTAGAGTTATGTGTCATTAGTGTAGAGGTGGTATTGGAGGCCAAAGGAGTTAATGAGTACACCCAGGCAAGAGGTGTACAGGGAGAACAGAAGGGTGTTAAGGACAGAGCCATGAAGGACACCAACAGGAAGAAAGGAGGGGGTATATTAGGTAAACATTACAGATCAATATGATGAATACAAATGTTTGCTTGGCAATTTTCATACCTGTTTTGAAAAAAATTCATACCCTCAAATTAAAACTGCTAGCAATTTAAAACTATTATTATATAACTGTAATTTGACAGGTAAAATATAAAAATTTGTGTTTATATATACACAGTGATACTATAAAACACAGGTTCTCAAAATCGGTCCTCAGGACCCCACGCAGTGCATGTTTTGCAAGTCTCCTCGCAGAATCACAAGTGAAGTAATTAGATCGACCTGTAGATCTTTTTAAATGTGTCAATGAGTAATTAATGCACCTGTGCACCTGCCGGGTGACCTGTAAAACGTGAACTGTGTGGGGTCCTGAGGACCGATTTTGAGAACCCCTGCTATAAAAGATAGACACTTTAAACGTTTTATATAAACCAAAGTACAAAGCCAGTATAAGTCACCATAGGCAAAGCTTCAACCTACTGCCCATCTTCCTCCAACCCAACACTGTCACCAATAGCACCTCAAGTGAAAGTACGGAGGTGGCATTTACAGGTTCCAATGCTACCTAAATGGAAGAGTCAGCCCTGCTAAAGCATAATTGATATAGTAAAAATACTTACATATAGTATATGTCTGTAAGTTTCTATGACACACCAGACGATTCCATTGGCCGCCCATATAGTTAGCTATATTGGCAGTGCCGCGGGAGAATGATATTGAGCATGCACACTTTCCTATATCTTTAAACCCGCCACCCGTGGGGGGGGGGGGGTCGTTAATGATGCGTGGGAGCGTGCATTGTTAACAATATTGAGCATACACACTGACCAATGTTTACTATCTATCGTAAATATTATCGGTATTGTGCATATCGTTAACGATATATTGCTCAGTGTGTACCCACCATAAGTTATAAATCATAATGTAATGTCTCAAAGCATGGGACGTCCACCAGGGCTAGCGTCTTAAGCTGGCCATACATCAGAAAGATCGATCTTAAGATCGATTGCGCTCATGATTGTGTACAATTTCCCTTGAAATCCCCGGCAGTCCTTGGTGGTTTTTGGACACACAATCTACACACAATCCATCTTACAATCAGTCATACAATCCATCTGCTGTATGATTGTGTATACAAGATGTGCACACAATCTGCATACAATCCATCATACAATAAGTCATACAATCCATCTGAAGATTGATTGTATGATTTGTGTACACAAGATGTGCGCACAATCTGCATACAATCCATCTTACAATCAATTGAGATTGTATGATTGGGTACAATATCTTTCTGATGTATGGCCACCTTTAGTTCCAGCACACATCAACAGCAGCACAATGAGATACTAGGCCAATTCAGATGCAATTTGGGCATTATTCAGGTTATTGCAGCAGTCAATCACCTGAAAAGCGCCTAAATTGCATGGTCCACTGCGATGTGCGGTCCCGTGCGCATCGCACCAGAGCCTGCGAGTCACACTGGCTGCAGAATAATCTGCTGGATTGCTTCCGAGCTGGGCAGACTAGGATCACATGTGATATATTGTAGGCAAAAGGACCGCATGCAATCCTGCTCCCCGAGAAGCTCCCGAGCGGCTCAAGGGGAAATCGCGGGTGACTTCTCCATTGGGAGAAGCTGCCTTGACAACATTTTTTTGACCCTCAAGAGAAATATTATACAGCTCAGGCCAATTCACAACCAAATTTGATTCAAGACTTTAATAGAACTGTGTGGGCAGTCTCTAGAAAACTTTTACGGCTGGTTTAGGAAGACCAGTGGTTCTCAAACTTAGGGCCTTATTCTAGTTTACTCTTTCTGACAAAATCCTTCTTAGAAGGACAAAACTATGTGCACTGCAGGGGGACAGATGTAAAATGTGCAGAGAGAATTAGATTTGGGTGAGTTATTTTTTTTTCTGTGCAGGGTAAATACTGGCTGCTTTATTTTTAAACTGCTATATAGATCTCACTTTGAAGTAAAACCACACCCAAATCTAATTCTCTCTGCACAAGTTACATCTGCCCCCCTGCAGTGCACATGGTTTTGTCCATCTAAGAAGGATTTTGTCAGAAAGAGTGAACCAGAATAAGGCCCTTAGTCCTCAGGACCTCACACAGTTTCAAGACACCTGTTGATCTTTAAAATGTAAAGCGCGGGTCAAGAGGTGACTAAGGAGGAACAACTTACGGTTTAAGGCACACTTTACAAATTATAAGAAAAATGAAAAAAAAAAAAAGAAGAATTACATTTTATTTCTTAGAGTTAAAATAGAAATCGCTATTTTAACTCTAAGAAATAAAAGTTAATTCTTAATGTATTCATTTTTATTATCATTTGTAAAGTGTGCCCCAAAAAGCTTAGTTGTTCCTCCTGACCCTTGCTTTCCAGTTATACTGCTGAACTCTTTTGTGAGCACCACCCTCCAGGTAACGCTAGGTATAGCTACCAGTGCGGGCTTCATGTTGATTTTATATTATTGATCAGTACCGTAATGTAATTCAACGGCCAGTGACAATCCTTACTCCTACTATACTTGATCATTAAAATGTGACAGTTCGTGATACACCTGTGCCCAGCTAGGTGACAACATGGAAAAAGTGAACTGTGTGGGGTCCTGAGGGCCAAGTTTGAGATTTACTCATTCATATGTGTTACTTTGTGAAAATGTACATGTTACATGAAAAACTATAATTCCTTATGATTTGTTTTGTTTTTCCTTAAATGTTATTTTGATATTTTTCCTCATAGCATTGGTCAGAAATACACATAGGCCCTTATTCTGGTTCACTCGCAAAAGTAACATGTAACATGTGCAGAGAGAATTAGATTTAAGAGAGTTATTTTGTTTCTGTGCAGGGAAAACACTGACTGCTTTATTTTTACACTGCAATATAGCTCTCACTTTGAAGTAAACCCCACCCAAATCTAATTCTCTCTGCACAAGTTACATTTGCCCCCCCCCCCCCCCCCCCCCCTCCCCTGGAGTGCACATGGCCATTATTCAGATCTGATCGCAGTACAAATTTGTTCTCAAAATAGGCAAAACCATGTGCACTGCAGGTGGGGCAGATGTGACTAATGCGGAGAGAGTTAAATTTGGGTGGGGGGTGTTCAAACTGAAATCTAAATTTCAGTGTAACAATAGAGCAGCCAGTATTTACCCTGCACAGAAGCAAAATAACTCACACAAATTTAACTCTCTCTATACATGTTACATCTGCCCCACTTGAAGTGCATATGGTTTTGTCGATTTGAGAACAAATTTGTACTGCGATCAGAGTCAAATAAGGGCCATGGTATTGACCATTTGAGAGGGAGTTTTCCTTTGTGAGGGAACCAGAATAATAGCCTATAGGTTTTTGTGATCAATGTTATAAGCTAAAATGTTAAATAATAAAGAACAAAAAATAATCTTAAGTTTAAAGCTCTGCAACTTTTCTTGTTTTTCCAGAAATCCTGGCTGTTTTTCCAGAAAATCCTGCACATACAGTATTTTTGTATCAAGCGCTATTTAAAATGCGTATGGCTTGCTTTCTGTAAAACTGGCTCAACTTACATGCATCCAGGCCTGTTTCCAAAGACAATTAAGTACAATATAACTCTATGGAATGACCATAATACATCAGAATTTCTCAAATGCTTCATGTTTTGATTGTATTGTATTTTTAATTTAAATTCCTTTAGATGCATCGGGTTTACCTTTTATTTTACATCTTTGTTTTTATTGACTCAATTGTTAAGTACAAAACAACAATAAACAAATTATATAACAATATTTCTTGTTGGGCGCAAAGCAAGACAAAATGTAAATAATAATAATAAGTAGTACATTAAAAGGTACTGCTTTCCTAGCATGGCGCCCATCGCATTAATCGTGTACATTTTTATATGGCATACAATCTGTGCGATACGTGTGATTTCGGTTTTTAAATCGCATGTATCGCATGAAAAACAGTAGTATTGTAAGCTACGATGCGATGACTGCAATGTATGCGTTTAAATCGCATGCATCGCACTCATCGTTCACTTTATTCATGTGCGATGTACGCGATGCGTGCGATGATTGTATGTCGAGTCAATTGTATGGATTGTATGTAGTTTTATATGTACAACGAATGCGATGGGTGCGATGCAAAATACTAAAGTGCATATACTATGGTGTATGTATGCCCCCTATACGATTAAAAATTGTATAATCACCCTAAAGGGTGCTTTTAAGCACCCAAATGGGTGCTTACGATGTTAAATGCAGCCCCACGCCAACCCCCCACTAAAAACGTGAACCCGAAGCGTGGCGAGCCCGCAAGGGGCGGCGGTACGCGTCCTACGACCTTTTCATACCCCCACTATCCACGTCCGCGTGGAGTTGAGAATAGAAAGTGTGGCGAGTGCAGCGAGTCACCGAGCCCGAAGCGTGGCGAGCGGACGCGGATACCTTAACAGGTATCTGCTTCCCCTCGCAGGCTTAACAGGTATCTGCTTCCGCTCGCCACGCTTCGGGCTCGGTGGTTCGCTGCGCTCGCCACACTTTCTATTCTCAACTCCACGCCGACGTGGATAGTGGGGGTATGAAAAGGTCATAGGACGCGTACCGCCGCCCCTCGCGGGCTACAGACGAAATCAGAAACTCACTCTCCAAATCTCAATAAAAATGCACCAGCTCTCCAAGACACCTCTACTTCTCACACAAATAAACCCACAAAGAAACTTCAGGGAAGGAGATGTCTCAGGGGGTCAGTCTTACACAGGGGGTTGGAATTACAGTAAAAACATGTTTAGCGTTATGTAAACATGTTACTATGCAGAATAAGGTTAATAAACCAATCAGAGATGTAACTATGCAGAAAAGGGGTAATTGGACCTATTAAGATGGGCCTGTGAGCGCCAAATGTATGAAATCCCGTAAATCGCGTCCATCGCATACATTGTATGTATATAGGGGGAGGGGCCCTAAACTGCACACCCTGGACATATGAGGTGCTACCTGCTGAGACTTGTAGTGCAGCAAGCAGGAGGAGGAGTTTGCAGGTGCACACTAAATATATATGCTATACCTTTTAATATCTTGCTATATTGCATTTGAGGTTATTAGCATAGTAATGGCCATTAGTATCGGCTTGTCCACCGCGTCCAGGTTACCTCATTAGGACAAGTCCCTAACACTACTCTGGGACAGGTCCAGGGCACAGGGCCCCCCAGGCCTGCCCAGCAGAACCACCCCATTGCATCACATTAGTGTAAAATTAAAGTGATAGTAAAAGGGATAGGGGAAATTATATGTGATAGGACTTACCAAGGTAAGAAGTAATAATAAATGTGAAGGGTGCTACATATATATTAAACAAACTAAAGGGGTGATTGAAAGTATACGATATGATGCCATGGAGCAGCCCAGCAACAGCAGCCCAAAGAGCCCTGAGCCCCAAACACGGTCCCACAGACTAACACTCAGCATATATGTATAGTAGGACTTACCCTCATAGTGCCAAGCTGAGGTGTGCAGTCTTGAATGTTGGGACTCCAACCTAATTAAAATCAATTTGGGACAGGTGGGTGGGGTGCAAGTTTAGGAGGAAGGCGTCTCTAGTTCCTTCCAGTGTGTATGAATACACAATATATAGTACATAGGGGGAGGGGCCCTAAACTGCACACCCTGGACATATGAGGTGCTACCTGCTGAGACTTGTAGTGCAGCAAGCAGGAGGAGGAGTTTGCAGGTGCACACTAAATATATATGCTATACCTTTTAATATCTTGCTATATTGCATTTGAGGTTATTAGCATAGTAATGGCCATTAGTATCGGCTTGTCCACCGCGTCCAGGTTACCTCATTAGGACAAGTCCCTAACACTACTCTGGGACAGGTCCAGGGCACAGGGCCCCCCAGGCCTGCCCAGCAGAACCACCCCATGGCATCACATTAGTGTAAAATTAAAGTGATAGTATGTATGTTTAAGAGTATACAATGCATGCGATTTACAATGCCCAAGATAAAAAAATACTTTCATCGCATCAATCTCAAGCATCGCATGCATCTTATGACATTAAAACAGTACGACCGATGCGATGCATGTGAAAAAAATGGATACGATGAAAAAATCACTGTAGTCGCATTAATCGCAAGCATCGCATGCATCTTATGGTGCAGAAACACATAAGATGCATGCGATGCTTGCGATTAATGCGATGCTTATCGTGGGCGCCGTGCTAGGAAAGCAGTACCCATAAAAAACATAAAGGTTTTGTAACCCAGGACACTAGCATGCCAAAGCCAGAAAAGGAGGCTTGGCCTTGCCCCATTGGGGAGGGGGGGGGGGGGGGGTGCATGACTAGCGCTCTGTGAGGTGCTGGCATGCCCCCAGCCCCCTCTGTCTCCAGTAAACAAATTCTGCGCTAAGTAGAGCAGCAAGTGACTGGGGGTCTTCCAACTGCCTCCCCACTGCGGAACACTGCTGCCTGTTGGTAGGACAACGAGACAGTCCAGCAAATATCGGGTCATTTGGGAGGTGTGTGATGTGATCCTGAGAGGGCACAAGATAGCTAAACACTTTGAGTTCTGGCTGCTCTAATAATAAGTAAACAAAAACAAATGAGTATAATTCCCTAGGCGTGCCTAATGGAGGCAGCGGTACTTGTGAGTTATCCGGGCGCCTGATGTTGAAATTGAATGTCAGTACAATAAGAGTACGATGCGACGCGATGCGACGCGATTTCCCTTGAAATTTCCTCGTATCCAAAATCGCGTCGTAATCGCGTCGCATTGTATGGTATACAATGCCACGCGATGCGACGCGACGCGATTTTAACACTGAATGATATTGGATGTTCACAACCAGGCCACTATCAACGTGAACCCGAAGCGTGGCGAGCGCAGCGAGCCCGCGAGGGGCGGCGGTACGCGTCCTCCAACCTTTTCATGCCCTACTATCCACTAGGGCGTGGAGTGAGAATAGAATAGTGTGGCAAGCGCAGCGAGCCACCGAGGCCCGAAGCTTGGCGAGGGGACGCGGATACCTTCACAGGTAAGCGCGTCCCTTCGCAAGCTTCACAGGTATCCGCGTCCGCTCGCCACGATTCGGGCCTCGGTGGCTCGCTGCGCTCGCCACACTATTCTATTCTCACTCCACGCCCTAGTGGATAGTAGGGCATGAAAAGGTCGGAGGACGCGTACCGCCGCCCCCTCGCGGGCTCGCTGCGCTCGCCACGCTTCGGGTTGGCGTCAATAGTGGAGTGGCGTTAACAATGGGGATGGGATTTAAGTTTTGTCACTTTTTGTGGGTTTTGGCCATTTTTACATTGAAATTAATGTAAAATAGGGTCTCAGGGACCATTTTACATTGATTCCAATGTTAAAATCGGGTACACTGCTAAAATCGGGTGCTGATCTCATCGCGTCGCATCGCATGCCATTTGGTTAACACGCGATGCGACGCGATCCGATCCGATGGTACCCGATCTAAAATCGGGCGCCCGGATAACTCATAAGTACCGAGGCAGCAAATAACATATATGGATAAGTCACTACTGAACTTATCATCTAATACAGAAAATAGATGTATAATTTGCACCAACACTTTCTTACAACAGAAGGAATGGTTGAAAAGTTCATTTTCAAATGATGTATGACTAGGATTCTCAAAGGTGTTCCATTTCCAAATGGTGAATATGCATGGAAAACATACCAAATCAGATAAATACTATATGGTAGGACTTTTATAAGGAAGCTAGGGACTGTTTCGGACCTGTTTGCTAGGCTGCATATGCTCGCAGCCTAGCGAACAGGTAATTGCTGCCCTGCCAAACACTTGCTAGACGAATCCCCTCGCATGAATACACGATCACATCCCCTCGCATGTGGCCGCCCGGACTCTGATAAGAGGAAACTTTTCATAACATGATTTCTGGGAAGCGCTGTGATTTTGGGCATAGCAGTCCTAAGCAGGGCCTGTGTAACCCTAGGCAAAACTTCAACCTACTGCTCCCCCATACTGCCACCAATACCCATTCCCAACCCCTTAAGGCATAATTGCCTAACATTTCAGAATGGCAGGGAGGCTTCCAAAAATTGGGTGGTCCTCCCAGCCCCACCCCAGGAAGGTGGGCAAGTCCCCTGCTTCCCCACAACAGAGTACAAGGAGGGGGCAGCAATGGTAGGGAAGTAAGCCTCAAGGGAAAGTGTAGAGGAGAGGTCTTAAAAGTTCCACAGCAGCCACCTGCATTAAGTACAACAATGATCCTCATAGACATTCTTGATTTTTTTGATAGGCAGACTTGGTGGCGCCCCCCCAGATCCCGGCACCCTAGGCAGCTGCCTAAGGTACAGCCGGCCCTGGTCCTAGGAGGTTACCATCCCAAGTTCCTTAACATTTCTTTTAAGGAATCTGCCAACCAGACTTTGAAAAAGCTATTTCATCTTTGTCTCTCTCCAAGGTTTAGTAAATTACCCCACAGTCCTGTCTGAGCAGCACCTCTGCCCTCTAAAGCTTGATACACTTCCCCCATAGGGCTGACATGACATGTTTTAAGAGTGAACTTCTGATGATAAACATGTCAGCGGACAGTATTGACAGACTGCACCAGTTTTGATTGAACCAGTGCCAGCGTGACTTCTCACTACCCTGTACACAGGCTCATCGTTGTGTAACGCCATATAACTTCCACAGCACAGGGCGAGTCCCTCACACGATCCCTAATCATAGAGTTACAATACTGAGGTAAAAACGCATCATACACTCGGGCAGGTTTCCATTTCCAGAAACAAAACGGGTTGTTCCTGTTGGTCAGGCCCTGGGAGCGGATATACTGTGCTCCCTGCTGTGTCCCGCCGCTGGTAGAACCACCAGAAGCGCAACAGCAGCGCGGGTGACAGTTACTGGTTGTGAAAGAGTTAACGCAACGACGGGGAAGCGTAGCCCCGCCCACAGGGGATGAGTCGCTGTATGCCCAGCGGCGGCTACTGGGCCCAGTCAGATATAGCAGCGGCAGCTCTGCTCTCATCCGTGCAGCAACCATGAGCAAGGACGGCGCCGCGGAGCAGAGAGACGAGGCCGAGGACGGCGATGTTGGGGTCACCCCTTTTAACCCCTTCCTGCACGAGTTTCACCCCGAGGGGTTCTGGCAGAAATTTCGGGTGAGTTGCAATAGAGATGAGAGGGCATTATAGGAGGTCACAGTGTGTCAGCCATAGGCAGTAGCTCTGGGGGTGCGTGTCACTGGCTGCTGGGAGGGGGGCACTGCCAGTGTGCAGCAGCCTGCTAAAGTTCTGCAGTGGGAGGGAGAGCTGCTCTGTGCATACAGGGAAAGCAGCACTGCAGATAGGGGGGCAAAGTAATGTACAGTGCAGTGTATATACCTGCATCACTCGGTGCACTACTGCCTCATCGTTTGTTTGTTTGTTTGTATGTATGTATGTATGTATGTATGTGTGTGTGTATGTGTGTATGTATGTATGTATATATATATATATATATATATATATATATATATATATATATTTTGTGTGTGTGTGTGTGTGTACACACACACACACACACACACACAGGCTTTTACAGTGTCAGTTACAGTGGTGGTCAGTAAGAAGTCTATAACTAATGCATAACACAAAACTCCTTGGTCTGGTGCCAGTTTGACGCTCACACATTAAGATGCACCCCTAACCTCTGCCATCAGTGCTTCTCAGTGTGTGGAAAGATGAAAAACCTCCAGAGTTGCGCTGCCACAACACTATTTCCTGAATTAATGATGTCAATAAACCTTTTATTATATGTGGAAGTTTTGTGAAAACTTTAGTACATTGTTTGGAACTTGTGTCCACCAAAATGCACCATAGAGGTGAAAAACTGCTCTCATTTCAAATATATGTGGTGAGATTCCGGATGCTTTATGCAGTATCCGGATGCTAGTGTATAGGTACTGTAAGCAGGTTCTAAATGTAGATGTCGCACTGGTCAATACAAGCTTTTTATTTAATTTTTTTTATATGGTTTTGCAACATTTGCTTCCATCCACATGGACTACAATTGGGAATAGCAACCTAAGCGGAGAAAGCATATGTTTTTACTGACGTTCGCCATGCATTAAACATTCAAGAGTTGACCCAAAAAACCTGTAAAAACCTTTATACTCAATGACCTAATTACTGTAGGTCTATACCACACCTGCAATAAACTTCAAGGTGTTTTTTTTCTGTGTGGGGTAATGAGGACAGAGTTCCCTGACCACTGTGCTAGAGTGTCCATTACATGGTCTGAAATTGCTGTCCTACTCTTAAGGGGCTGCCCTCACCTCATGGTAACTGGCCAAACCTCTTAATAATGGGCCCTTACAATGGTATTTTCATAGTGGTCCTTTCATACCTCAGTCCAACACTGCTTGCGTTATTCAGTGCAGGGTGTACGTTTTTATATGCGCCATATTTAAATGTCAACCAATCACCTTGTTTTGTGTGCACATTTTAAGCTTTTAATACACTAAGTTCAGCTATATATATGTATTTCCATATGTTACAGTAATGACTATAAATCTGTAAACCTTTGCTGAATATTGCTTACTAATCACAGTCACAAGATTGTGCACTGAGGACTGCAGTCATGCAGAGCTGATCTATGCTTAGGCTTGTTTTAAGTAGTTGGTTATAATAGGCCTCTGTGTTGTGCTATCATGTGTTTCAGAGCTGTGTTTAGCCCCGGGTTCATGGCTTATTTGGGTTACATGTAAGTAACCTGTATTTTCCTAATTAAAATAAAGGGTGGTTATGTAAGATCTCTAAATAAAATTTTTATTTATTTCTTCCCCTACATTTAGGACGTTTAAAACTATATGTATTCAACATTACTGGACTGCTTACTGCTCACCTTAAACATGGCCCCTGTCCCAGAGCGTAGTGACAAGAAGACAGCACTGTTTGTGAGTCTGTGCTAGAGGCCTAACTGCTCATTAGTAACCAGGGAAACATCAGCGTTTGGCTTCTCACATCTCTGTTTATACAAATAGCATTCTATATACTATTTATGATTAACCAGAGCTCTTGACTTAGAGCGATTTGATGCTGCTTGTAAATATTTACCATATCTGTCAGGTTATTGTAGTGACTTTTCAAACTAAGTATATTTAAATCGTCCCATTATTCTTAATATACATATTTTAAAACCTCCCCTTACAATTACTTTAATATATATATATATATATATATATATATATATATATATATATATAAATCTTGGCTGATAATTCTCATTTTATTGAGTCTTAATATGGTTACACACTGGATCGATACCAAGCTGATATGCCATTTGGTAATGACTTATTTCCTATATCGCTCAGTTTATATGCATGATCGTGATTGGTCGTTAGCGACTGTCACTGGTCATCCGTATTGCACATCAAATCTAGCAATATTGCTATTGATTTGGTGCCTATCATGCAGTGTGTATGCCAAACTGGGCGACAAATGATATGTTGGACTTCTTTGATGTCACCTTTATGCCACCCCTTAGAATGGATTGAAGGAGCGATGATATATCATACGTGACCAAGCAATATCATTTGTTAGGCAGATTGCAGTGTGTGTGTGTACGCTCAATCTTTCTAGTTCTGGACTCAATGGAAATCGTCCGTAAAGCCGAAATGATTAGCATTCACCCCAGTGTGTGCCCAGATTTATTTAATCAACTGGAGTACTGCTAGCATGTATCTGGTATACACATACCACAGATTGAGCAGCTAAGTGCTAGAAGCCAGATATGCATCTTCCATGCCCTTATATCGTATAGAACATTCTCTGCAGTGATGATCGTTTGCCAGCAACATTGTTTTGGATCTGTGCCTTGCTTAAAAAGAACTTGATGTGAGTTATAATTAAATATAGGATTTACATTTGTGCTTGTATAGTACAGGGAGTGTGGTGGTTTACGTTATCAGTACCTAATGTATCATATGTTCATACTTCCTGACAGTGAAAGGCACACAGTATGTGTACATTATTGGAAGTTCCTTGCTCTAACCCTGAGTTACTATATATAGACTGTACTCTACTTGGCAAGATCCTATTAATTTTGTGCTGCAATGGTCTTGCAATGATGACCGCAAAGAGGTGTTTTTTTTTTTTTTTTACAAAGTTTTTGACCATTGGGGGGTAACTGGGAGTGACGGCAAATATGTAGGCCTGTCAGGACCATTTTCAATACTTATCTGAGCCTGCGAATCACATCCCATAACTCTAGTCTTACTTCCTGCAGCCATAGGGCTACTCAGAAGTACCATAATTGGCTGTTCAGCGTTCTACACTGCATCTTTGTACACAGCCTCTGGGACTTGCTAAGCCTCTGGTGGGCATCTCAATTCCAGTCCAGGTGGCTGCAGCATTTCATAAATGTTGTACATTTGCTGTGTTACACATTCACAGCTGTGTCAGTATTAGGGTACGTCCCCCAAATCAGGCCTGTAATCTGTATTATCCTTCTAGTTACCATCTGCATGGTGGTCCCTCGTCCAAGTGTACAGAATGCTATTTTCAGTATAGTGATCATTGATTCTATTCCAATCAGTCTTTAAAGTGAGATAAACAGAGAGCAGTTTGATGGGTGTGGTATATTAGGTAAACGCATGAAAAGGTCGACAAGTCTTCTTTTTTTTTTTTTTTGATTTTTTTTTTTTTTCCAACACCGGAGAATCTGGACTCTTAGAGTCTAATGGGCAGTACGGATGGTGTAATGGTTAGCATTACTGACTCACTTCACGGAGGTCCTGCAGTTCATTCCCGCCATGGCCCTAACTGTGCGGAGTTTGTATATTCTTCCTGTACTTGCGCGTGTTTCCTCCGGGTACTCCGGTTTCCTCCCACAATATAAAAATGAACTGTTAGGTTAATTAGCTCCCAACAAAATTAACCCTACAATGAATGTATGTGTGTTTACATGTGGTAGGCAACATAGATTGTAAGCTCCACTGGGGCAGGGGCTGATGTGAATGTTTAAATATTCTCTGTAAAGCTCTACGGAATATGTGTGTGCGCTATATAAGAAACTAGTAATAAATAAATAGATGCTGCTCCTGGCCAGAAGCCTACCTTCACTACTGCTGCACTCTGCACACTTTACCACTCCCAATTGGAGACCATGTAGAGCAGGCATGTCCAAACTGTGGCCCCCCAGATGTTGTGAAACTACACATCCCAGCATGCCTTGCCATAGTATTGCTATTCGGGAATGCTAAAACTATTGCAAGGCATGCTGGGATGTGTAGTTTCACAACAGCTGGAAGGCCGCAGGTTGGACATGCCTGATGTAGAGGGTAAAGTATGAGGGGGGGACCATTAACCCCCCCCCCCCCCCCCACCCCCCCAAAAAAACAAAAAACTCATGTTGACCTTTTGTCGATCTGTTGACTGTCGACATAGAAATTCTCAACCTACCACCCTGATCCCCAGTTCGAGCACTGTCAGGAATATATATATTTTCGGTACTTATGTAATATCTGGGCTCCCGTTTTTCTTATGAGACCGCGTCCCCTCGCGGGGCTCGCTGCGCTCGCCACACTATATAAAATCAACTCCATGCGTATTTGGATAGTAGGGGTATGAAAAAATGGGGTGCATTTAACATGGGAGCCCAGATAATACATAAGTACCATATTTTCTGTATAATCTTGTCGATACTTCTGTTTTGAAGATGCAGAAGTCATTATGACTAACACTTATCTACCACTATGTAAACACTAAAAAAGTAATCTGTTCATATTAAATGTTCTCTTCGCACCTTTTAATCACTTCTTACTGAAGACATAGTAAAGTTATAACTACTTATCATATTCTGTAGCAGTCCTAGGCTTTTTGTAGATAACAACAAGGTGTAATAGATTAGGAAACTACCTGCATATATAAGGGACTGGCTGCATCTCCTCAGTGTTTGTTCTGACTTGTAAGCAGACTGACAGTGAATTATTTTCTAAGTTTTGAATTGCGTCAAATGTGATAGGAAATGTTTATGGTTGTTTCATATCTTTCTATTACAGCATAACCTCGCTTTTAATTTATTCAGAAGCTCTACTAACTCTGGAGAGGGTTGGGGGTCATTTTAGAATGCCAAATAGACAAGATGCAGCCCAAAACCAATCTAGATTCCCCCCCCCCCCCAGTAGCGCACGCAGGGGGGGTTTCTGAGTACCCAGAAACCCCCCCAGGAGTCTAAGGGACTTAGGCTGATAGCTGAGGGTCCCCTCTTTCCATGGGTATAAGAATTTTGAAAATCGGCCCTTGGGAACCGGAGATATCTGACTTCAAAGCAGTGGTCCCCATCCAAGCCTGTTAATTGCTCTTCCCAGTCAGATATTTCAGGTTATGTCTGATTTAGAGTTTTTCTGAGGGTATATTCCAAAATCTGGGACTCTCCCTCTTTGGGGGACACTAGTAGCTTGTCTCTACTGTTCCCAGAACCAGAGATATCAGCCTTCCAGCAGCTGGTTACTGCTCCAGCTCCACACACCTGGTATGTAGTTTTATATACTCGTTGGCGGATTGCTCTGCCTCCTGAACTCTGATCCCCTAGTTCCTAATACCATTTGGTAGGTGGGATTCTCTAGTTTTTAATTCCATTACAATCTAAGAAATCTATTTCTGGGAACTGGAGATATCTGCAGTCAAGCAAGCTGTCCTCCAACCAGATAATTATGAATAACAAAACCACTCCACTATACATCCCTCCTCTGCATATTACACATCCTCTACCACCCTGGAAATTATGTATCAGGGCCCCTTCATTCAGCCCAATGCCCCCTTCTCCCACGCCATCTCCCACCATCTGTGCAGTAAAGGGGTAATTAGTGGAAATTACTGATCCATGCCCTACATGCTGAGTGGTTGATATAATACCCCCTACCACCCGTGGGACATCAAAGCTTCCCCCACCCCTACCGCTGGAGGATCGGTAGGTGCCCCAATACATTGCTATGCCCAGGGGTCTACACTGCTGTTGACGCCCCTGTGTGTGTGTGTGTGTGTGTGTATATATGCGTGTGTGTGTGTGTGTGTGTGTGTGTGTGTGTATATATATATATATATATATATATATATATATATATATATATATATATTTATTATTATTATTATTATTATTTATATACATTTGGTCTATCTATAATACTTTAACTGACCCGGCATATACTGGGTCACCTAAGTGTCCATCTCCGTGCTTTGCTCCGCCCCTCTGGAAACCCCCTTCTGAAAATCCTGCGTTTGCCACTGCCCCCCCATGCAGGTATACATATATTTCCAATAAAATGTTCATAGCTTTATAAAGCAAGGTGGCAGCATCTGTGGGGAAGAAGTTTGCGTTGGAAAGTGTAGTGAGGGGGATTTTTTTTTGTTTTAACGTACTACTTAAGACCATGGGTAGTATTGAATGTCTGCAGTGAAGGTGGCTTGTTTTTGGCGAGGATCGCAGAAAACAAGCCACCCTCACCATTTAACCCCCACGCCACCCGCTTGCCCTATTTAGCGTTCCAGGGGACTTGGAGAGGTTCGCCGCTAATGCAGTTATAACGACACAGAAATTGTCAGTATCATTTATATGGTGACACCAAGGGGTAAATGTTATAGGGTGTGAAACTTTGGCCATAGAGTCACCGTATTTTTAAAGTGCAGTCATTTACAAGCAAAGCCAGGTTTCTTTTTATACTTGATATACCCTAAATTTTGCTGGGTAGTAGTTAAGGTGGCCACAGCGGCGTAGCTACGTTTTGGGTGCCCCCCGCCGCCCATTCAAAACCCCCCCCCCCCAATCCCCCGCAGCCTTACCTTTCGCGCTGGTCCCGGCGGCTCCGTTCTTCTGCTGAGGACCACCACAAAATGGCAGCCCCCATACAGCAGACAGTTTCAGAGAACTGTGTGCTATATGGGGGCGGCCATTTTGTGGTGGTCCTCAGCAGAAGAACGGAGCCGCCGGGACCAGCGAAATAGGTAAGCCTGCGCGGGATTGGGGGGAGGTGTAACTATAGCACCGCAGCCCCCGGCGCCCCCATATGCACAGCGCCCCCCCCGCGCGGTGGCGGGGGCTGCGGTGCTATAGTTACGCCAGTGGGTGGCCATACATCAGAAAGACCTGCTTACAATCGTGATTGTGTCCAACTTTCCCTTCAAAACCCCTGCAGTCCTCAGTGGTTTTTGGACACACAATTTACTCACAATCCCTCATACAATCCAGCTGCTGTATGATTAAAGCTTAATTTAAATAGGGGGCTGGCCTACTAGGATCAAAAGGATCTGAGTACCATGAATCCCTGTTTTATTAAATTTTTTTTCTACTATTGTGTGCACTCGAGATTGTGTGATTGGATACAATGTCTTACAGGTGTATGGGGGCCTTTAGCTTAGACCAGGGGTTCTCAAACTATTTTGCTTGGGACCCCCTCAGACAATAAAAATTATTACAGGACCCCAACAAGTTACCACAGAATGGCCGCCACATGTGTGGTCAGTGAAGTGACCGCTATTGTAATAGGGAGGCAGTGGGTAATGAGGGGTGTAAAAGGGGGAAAGGTGGATGGAAGAGGGAAGCAGAGGGTGTTTACTTAATGAGTTATCCCCTGACACCCCCCCCCCCCTCCACAGACACATTAATCTGATGGTCATCAACATGGAGTCGTGACCCCATGCTGAGGGGGTCGGGACACACTTTGGGATCAGGACCCACAGTTTGAGAAACGCTGGCTTAGACCCTATTTCCACTGCATCATAGTCCCAGCTGGCTTTCATTTTCACTGAACTCTGGAAAACTTGGTAAAGTTCAGCAAAACCTGTGGATGTTATTAAAAACAGTTTATTCAACTGCTTTAGTATTTATAGATTTCACTGCACTGTTAGATTTTTTGGTACTTGTGTATTAGCACGGATCCCACGTTATTAACACATATAATCGCATCGCATGCCATACACCCAATGCACAGCGATACAATTTTAAATTGTATACGATTTGTAATTGTATAAGCACCCTAATGGGGGCTTACAATGTTAAATGCACCCCCACTATGAACGCCAACCCGAAGCGTGGCGAGCGCAGCGAGCCCGTAAGGGGTGGCAGTACGCGTCCTCCGACCTTTTCGTACCGCCACTATCCACGTCGACGTGGAGTTGATTTCATATAGAGTGGAGTGATTTTATATAGAGAAGCATGGCGAGGGGACGTGTATTACTTTACATGTATTCCACGTCCCCTCGCGGGGCTTGCTGCGCTCGCCACACTATATAATATCAACTCCACGCCGACATGGATAGTGGGGGTATGAAAAGGTCGGAGGACGCGTACCGCCGCCCCTCGCTGCCTCAAGGTTGGCGTTGATAGTGGGGATGCTTTTAACATACTAAGCACCCATCACGTTTAATTATCCTATAGGGGGCACTTTTAACATTGAAAAACCCATTAGGGAGCTTATACAATTTTAAATTGCATACCATTGTAAATGCGATACAATGGCATACAATGCGATGGTATAGAATTTAAAATTGTATAACATCGCCTGCCATCGCGTAACATTGCATCGCATACCATCGTATGCCTTATGGTCTGCGCTGCGATGAGCACCGTGCTAGTACCGATTTATTTTTAATCTTTTCCCCCTGCTAAAAACTCTGCTAGTGCGAGCCTATTTCGGGGTATACCTGGCAATTACCTGGGTTTTTCAGCAGTGGAGAAGGGGCATTGGTGTCATGCCAAAAGCATAAAGAGAAGTAAGGAATGAAACATGCCATCCTTACTGTACATAGTTTAGGTTTGCTCCATTGTTAGTAGTTAGGATTGCCTTGCAATAATCATAATTCTACATCACTAGTAGCTCTGTAACCTCCTGTCAGTACAGTTTGTCTTATACTTTTATGAAATATATTCTTCTACAAGTTCTAGCAGTGTCCTATTGGTGTGACTGTCACTTACAGACAATTGAAGCCGTTATGTTCTCATCTGAACTAATTAAAAGAACAGTCTAGAGGTTCAATGGAAACCATTGGTATAGTTGAGGCACTTTGTGATTTCCTTAATGAAATCAATGGTTTGCTTTATTTCCATTACTGTTGGTCATATTTATTAATGGTAATCACTCCTCCAAAAATTATTTCCTTTTAGGGAAAGTTAAAAAATGTAATATAGAAATAAAAAAATTGCAATTCTTTTAATGCCATGTTGGCTGGATCCTCTAGTCCCTGAAAGCTCTAATGGCCTTTGTGCTCCTTCCCAGGTTTACATCTCGGCCTCTATAAAACATTCATGTAATTGGAAGGTTCTTTGGTAATGATATCAATCGTAACAGTCTCCTAACAAGAAAGATTATTGAGCTGGAAGTGCAGCCAATGGACACTTCAAGAAAATAGGACTTTTTTTTTGTATGAACTAATTGAACTCTACACAAAACATAATTAAAGTTGTCTGTTACTGCAATTAGGAAATAAGAGGAGGATTAAAGAAAAACGGATTTCAGTTGATGTCTGTTCAGAGTTATAAGTCCTAGTGCACTGTTACATGAAAAGAGACTGGGGCCTTTTTATCAACGAGTTTTAGTTATTTAAAGCTTGTTGCATATGATAAATGGTGCCCAGACCGCACTTTTTACCTGGTATTTTGGCGGGGTTTTTTTTACAGTTTCAAAACTAATAAAGCAGTTTTTTTACCCGTTTCAGACCTGTTTTTTTTTTTTTTTTTTTTTTTTTTCATCCTCTGGGTTTAAACGGGTTCAATGTTGTGAAGGGACAAAAACTGCATTAAAAAAAACCTTTGAAACTATGCGCTGTGAAAGGGGTTTTAGCTGGCAGACCCATTTTTAGAAATGTTTTAAAATACTGGGTCAATGCCGGTTTGGTGGTCTGAAAGCTGCATGATTGTCATGTTTTAAAAATTACAGTTGGAAGCTGATTAGCTGGAGCAGCAGTAATCAAATGCAGCAAGTTTTAAATGGCTAAAACCTGTTGATAAATAAGATCCACTGCTAGATAAGCTTTATAACTTTATAGAGCCTCTGTAATAGAATATGTATCTCTCCTAAAAATACAAAAAATACATTTGATTAGCAGACCCACTTTACTGGCCATTCTGTGTTTTATGTATTAGGAATAAATATCCTTCAAAGCTCTGAGTCCTAAGGTCAACTTGTTAATCACCCAGTTCTTTTTTTATTTTACCACCTGTCTAGATCTCATTTATTGTGACTTTGAAGACATGGCTGTGGTCGTGTATTTCCAAGACTTACATGGGGGGAAAACAACAATACTCCTCTAACAATGTTGTGTGTTTATGTATTTCAGGCAGAAACAATGTGCGTATTGCGTTAGTTCCTAGATACGATATAATTTGTAGCAGTGGTATTTGCTATATTTGTACATCTACTTCCAAGAATGTCTTAATAGAATACATATATTTCTACAAAACAGCCTTTCTGTGGCCCATATGTTCCCACCATGGAAGATGTAATTTTGTACATTTATACCACTTGCTCATAGCAAATTATGAGGTCAGTCCAGTTGCCTGTAATATGCTATTGCCATGTCATGTTAACACTGACGGCACCCAAGCACACGCCCTGCGATGGTTGGTTTCAGCCCTAATTCGCACAAAATGGGAAAGCGAGCACCTTTGTGCAAATTCTGGCCACCTGTAAAATGTGGCTGCTGCTGCAATGATTTGCACACGAGATCATCATGGCTAATTGGATTGACCACTAAGTTTTTCACAGGTTAGATTAGAAAGTGGTAACCCTTAGCGGAAAGTTTCAGTTATAATGCACCATATTTTGCCTGATTAAATGAAGGCCTCATACATCAGATGTATTGGGGCAATGTCCGCATACCCCGACATCCAGGACGGGGAATCGGGAATATGATTTTTGGTCAGAATCCCTAATTATTGCTGGCTTCCCATGGATCGGTCAGGCAATTGGCACTTCCTAGTGGCTGATGTATGGGAGTGTAACATGGGTACAGTCCAGCAGTATCTACTAATCGCAAGTCATTTTCAGTTTCACCTTTTCATGTGGGTGACCAAACCAGATAAGCTTCAATCCTTTGTCCCATGCAAGTGCTGTGGGGAAGCAACTGTGCCGCTCCCAGGGCCCTGCACCCTGTAAGACTGCATCACCTGCACAGCCCTTGTATGGTTGAGTGAAGACTGCACTTACTGTATGAGCATCTGTCAATTTAATGCACGTACTGTATGAGCATCTTTCATTGGCTGATAAAATTTCTCCTAAATTTAAGGTTGGTGCTGGGACTTGTTTTTAGCTCGGTGTTGTGACATTAGGCAAATTGCCTGGTATGGGCTCTGGGAATATTTTAAGAAAACTGATAAGCTTTTCGTGCAAATCTAGTTTTTTTTGTAGACTAGCTGTCTGTCCTTGTAATCTGTGGCTTGTATAGTTCTGGCTTCAGGCCTAGAAAACCAATTAACAGCATGTTTACATTGATCTCCTGAGTAGGACTTCCTGTGGAATAGGCCCCATGTCTGTTCTGTTCAGTGTCACAGCACAGTGGTTTACCCTTTCATGGCCAGAGGTTTTTTATACAATGGTCACCAGACCACATTTAATGGATTTTTTTATGTGTTGGCTAAATTTTATATATTTTTTAACAGTAGTGTTCCCTAATTATTGTTAGCCATACATATAACATCCGTTGCATTTTACAGAATGGTAAAATACAATAATGCAATTGTCCAAGGTTCATCCGTAGTGACTCCTATTTATAATGTAGGTCCCATGAGTACACCAGATCTGTGTGTGTGTTGTAAGATGTGAACACATTGTCAAACCTGCTAGGCTACATTCTTTGGTTCTGATTTGACCGAGGTTTGATTAATCTGACCGATTAAATAAAACAATAGAATATACCTTTTTGTATCAGGCTGATCTAAATTTTGTTAGAGTGCAGTGCAAGGGTTAAAACCTGAAAAAAATATTCTATGTTTACATTTTGGTTTACGACAGTTCCTATATTTTTTTTACAGTTCTATGTACTGGGCACAGTCCTGTTCCCCTTGCGCTTTCTACTGGCCGCCATTTTCCTGTTTCTCATGTGGCCGATTGCTGCACTTCGAGTGGCTGGGATGACCGAGGAAGAGCTCCGCCGGCCAATAAGACACAGGCGCACGTAAGTACAAAGCCAGTCACTGTGCGAATAGTGGAAGTATATATACTGTAGGTATTTGTCATCATTATGCAGTGCAGCACAGTCATTTATTGCCATTTCTTCCCTTTCATTGCCCATTCCATGTGTTTCCTTCCCTTATTCATACAGTTTTCTGCATCACCTGATTTACCTTCTGAGCCGCACTATGTTCTTCATGTGTGGCTTCCACTGGATCACCATCCGTGGCCGCCGTGCCTCCAGCTCTGAGGCCCCACTGCTGGTTGTGGCCCCTCACTCCACCTTCTTTGACCCCATTGTTACTGTGGTTTGTGACCTCCCATCCGTTGTGTCTCGAGTGGAGAATCTCAACATACCTGTGATTGGAGGTGAGCAGATTAATGTACCCTTACAAAAAGCCACATGCTTTTCTAGTGTATTATGCTGTCGTATACAAAGGTTTAGGCGTGTCTTTTGTTTAATTATTGATTAAGGTAAACATTGGTAAAGTATTAAACAATACTTTTCACAATGGAAATTACAGGCAGTTTTTGTGTCAGATTAAAGTTTATTTGCTGTATTATCTTGCATGCCAAATAGTTATACACTGTTGCAGTTGAAGAGTAATGTCTCAATAAATGTAAATTTAAGACCACATGTCCTGCCAGCAACTGGCTGTACTATGGGAACGCCGTTCCTTGGATTCTTGTCCGAACTGGGGCAACCTGTGAAGGAGAGGCAGAAACAGTGCTGCATTTGTAATAGAGGTGCTGATTGTTGAACATTCGGTGATTCATGTTGCTCTGTCTACGTTGAAAGCTAGAGTGTATACAGAAGCTTATAGGAATGTGAAAAAGGTATGCTACTATAATCCAATATAACTGAGTAAAACAGACATATTACTAGTGAATAAGACATGCATGTATAGATTAATTTAGTAACCTGTAGAAGTCTTTAAACAATGGGGCAGATGTATTACGCCTTAGCAAGAGATAAATGCAAGGGTGATAACGAGATAAACGTTCAGCCAATCAGCTCCTTACTGACTTTTTTTCAAACACAGCCTTTAACATGACAGTAAGCAGGTGATTGGCTGGACATTTATCTCTCTTTATCACCCTTGCATTTATCTCTTGTTAAGGCTTAATACATCTGCCCCATAGAGTTTTTTCAGGAGTTCTACACACTTCACTCAAAATTGTTATTCAAACTGAATTTTGCTCCAGCTTTGTCCTCTCTCCCTCAGCACTGCTTCGATTCAACCAGTCTATTATGGTGTCCCGACATGACCCAACATCACGGAAAAAAGTGGTGGAGGAGGTGAAGAGACGAGCAACATCAAATGGGGAGTGGCCTCAGGTGGAGTTCCTGTTGATTCCTATTCACAACTAGATATCCTCATACACTTTGAGTAGACCACTGATGACCATTTTCTTTCCTCCTCATTTTATCCATTTCTTTCTGATATTTTATTTTTATTTATTTTTTTATTTTTTGGTCTATAGGTTTTATTTTTCCCAGAGGGCACAAATGGTAATGGGAAAGTATTATTGAAGTTTAAACCGGGTAAGTATAACCCTCCGGTGCCCCAGCTATCACATGGAGAATGTATTTTCCTGCTCCCCTGGTGACCATTGCCTTATTTTGTAGGTGCCTTTGTGGCAGGTGTGCCTGTTCAGCCAGTATTGATGAGATATCCCAATAAATTGGTGAGACATCCATGTTTGGAACTCCTTCTTTTTTATTATTTTCTCAAATAATTATTACTTTCTGTTGTCTTCTTCAATTGTAAAACCGTTCAAAGCCTGTAATGACATTTATTGCACATGCCATACAGTACACATGTACCTTCCAAGCTCTTACATAAATACATATGTTTCTATTTAATGTAACTAATTTGCTAATTCATGTCCTTTTTTGCAGCCAGCAACAATTTGGACATGGAAAGGAAATGGGGTGTAAGTAATTAGTTTTTTTTATAAATATAGTTGAGACTGTGTAGCCTTGTATTTTTATGCAGTTGGATCAGCTAAAGGGAGGAGTAGACGGAGTCATTCGATGTATTCAATGCTTTTTGCTCGCTGTCACAGCTTGCGGGTCAGTATTCAACTGACCCCCTGCACACGTCGTGTCCCCCTCACTAGGTTTTTGGAGCAAGGGGGAAACTGTGTGCAGCTGCTAAAACATGTAGGCTTGTGGCTTAATGCAGTGGGCTCCCTGCATTAGCCGTGAGCCTTGCTGTTTGGGAAATCCTCGCCCTCATCTGACGGTGAGGATTTTCCCGGCGCGTTGAATAGGGTGAGTGGCCGGCGCGGGGTTATAGGCGAGGATCGCTTGTTTTCAGCGATCCCCGCCGTGTAACCCCCTCACCAGCTGCATTGAATACAGTCCATTGTGTCTACTGCTGCACTAGTTCAATGTTTATTCCATTAACCAGTTAAATTCAAACAATGACCAGTATTTGGTCAAGTGCTTTATAATGTGACATAAACTGGGCAGACTTGTTTCTATTGTGTTACAGAAGCTCTTAATACCTAAACCTCTTTGGGCAGGAGATGTGAGGGGGGTATATTCCCATGCAACCACCCCTTGCATCCCTTACTGGTGGTCTGGAAAATTGGCAATGTTGCAGAACAGTGTTCCCCATTGTGGAGAATAAGATACTGGCTAGGCAGGGAAGATGTAGGTGGGCGATTGTAGCATTCACATGTAGCTAGCACGTGTAAATATCTATGCAATAAGAATATAAATAAGCTCATATGTTAACGAAAATGAGAACAGCTGTGGTGAGTATAATCGGGTTATGTTATGTGGTATGTGGGTGTGTCTTTCAGTTTAAATTTTAACTCCTTTTGTTTGTTTCAGATTAAAGGTCCTCTGGCTCACAATGTCTCAGTTTTACATCAACCTGGATATAGAGGTAAGATTCTGCAATTTCCTGTTTGTCTCTGAGCCTGCTGACCTCTGCTAATGTTGCGATATTGGCAATGACCGAGCAAAAACTGGAGTAAAAGTCCTGGTCTATTAGATTTTTTTTTTTTTTTTTATCATAGTTTCAAGTAATGTAAGTGCAAATGTATGCCTGAATTAATGTTAACTGCTGAAGGTTATTTCTTTTAAAGTAGAACATTATTTTTTTTTTTATTTTTTTTTTGTGAATTATCTTAATGTCCATTTCATAGAAATAGGTGGCCATTTTAGACATTGTGGGGCAGATGTATTAAGCTTTAACAAGTGATAAATCCAAGGGTGATAGAGCGATAAACGTCCAGCCAATCACCTGCTAACTGCCATGTTACAGCCTGTGTTTGAAAAAAGTCAGTAAGGAGCTGATTGGCTGGACAGTTATCTCTCCTTCTCACCCTTGCATTTATCTCTTGTTAAGGCTTAATACATCTGCCCCTATATTACACTTGCATGATTGTTAGGCAGTTTCTTATTGGGTAAAAACCTTTACATCTCTTTACATGGCTTTTGTTCTCAAACCAAAGTTTAAAGAAGAATTCCATGAAGTCTTCTCTTATTGCAGTTTTTGCCAGTTTATCATCCGACTCCTGAAGAGAGATTGGATCCTGTATTATATGCCAACAAACTGCAGACGATTATGTCAGAGTAAGTCAGAGGGTGTAACAGGCTGGAGAGAGGAGCAATGGCTGAGAGAGTGGGAGGATGACTGCACGGTCGGTACAATGGAATTCGTCTATTTCTAATCTCTTTAGAGCACTTGGGAAACCAGCAACAGAGTTTGAGCTGATGGGGGATACACCGGTAACACCTGTCGGACACCTGAAAGTTCCATTGGACCCCAAAATTTGGGAATTGGGAAAAATTCTGCGCAAGGCTGGGTGAGTAACTTTGGATAGTCTGGATATGAGAGGCTGAATGTAAACACTCATATATTGGACTATGTCCTATGGATTGTCAAAGGTGCACATACAATACAAACGTTCATTTAAAGTAGTACACAATCACAATTTGTGCCTTTGGTATCCAGCAAATAATAATTTTCTTTAAAATGAGAATGTACAACAACTAACGCCTTTAGCAATGCCAACTGAGATACATTTTGTGTTTGTACCCCTCACACTTATGGAGGAGTTAGGTGGTGTCTTCACGGAAATATGCCCCTTTGTGACCATGAAAGAGTATTATATTTGCCTGTGAGTGACACTATTTACACTGCCGGGTGTGTGACGTCAGTGGAGGTGGGTCTTGAGCCGGCGCAGTCTTTTTAATTGCGGTGAACAAGTCCTGGGTCGCACCCGGGGCTGGTTACACTGCTCCATGAGCCATGTAGAAACCTGGGATATTTCAGGCGGCGTAAAAGGGTAACATTGACACCTTTGCTTTCTAGGGGATCCGTATACTCAAAAATCATTTCATGCACAAATTTATTTAAAAAATGATGTATAAAATTATCTTCAGGCTGTGAGTATAAGGTTTATATGAAACAAATGCATTTTGTGTTTAGACTTGGGTCGCAGGTGCCGGACGGGTTCCCGACAGTCGGGATCCTGACTGTCAAAACGCCGACAGCCGGGTGCCCGACGGCCACCCGCTATTTTCCCTCGTGGGGGTCCACGACCCCCATAAAGGGAGAATAGAATATGTGGCTCGCGTAGGCGAGCGCAGCGTGGCGAGCCCACAAGGGGCTTATTTGCGCTCACCATGCTGTCTGACTCCGGGCAGTCGGGATCCCGACTGTCGGAGTCCCGTACCACACCCTTGGGTCGCATCCCCAAGATATCTTTTTATGGAGGGCAAGTATTCCAAAACACAAAAAATCCCAAATACTTTTAATCCCAAGCATTTCAGATATGGGAGACTAAGGGGGGTATTCAATCTGGGATTGACATTCGGAATACCAAGCCATTGTAGTCCCGCTCGACCGCCAAATTCAATGTTCCGAGTGACGGAAAGTGGGCGTGTTTTAAAGTCTGACTTGTTTTGTCAAAATCCGCCATTGCAAATGGCAGCATTGAATAGTTGGCGGCTGCTATTTCCCCTGACTGACTACCCCCCCTAAACCTGTACAATAGCAGTGTTCTGTGGCTGCTGTAGTCTATATTCTTATTAATAAAGTGATATTTTCAGTTTTTCTGCAGCAAAAGCCTATAGTATATTCATTTCATCTTGTGAGGGGAAAGTGACAGAATTTTGTAATAATTTACACTTTGATGGCTTCATATTTTATGTGGAAAATTTGATTTTTGCCTACTAATAACACTGTTATGTGCGCCTGGTGTAAAGCAAGCGCATGTACTCCAGGAGAAAAGTAGGTGCATATACTGCCTTACACTGCAGGATCACAGGCACATATACTACTGGAGTAAAACCGGTGCATTATGCTTCTGCAGGCTCAGGAGCATATGCAAATGACTCCAGAAGTAATGCATGCACCTATACTAATGTACACTCCAAAAGTAAAGCATATACTACTGCATGCTCCTGACACACTTACTACTGTAGGCTTCAGTAATAAACCAGGCGCATATGCTGCCGCATGCACCAGACGTAAAGCAAGCTCATATACTAATGTACACTCCAGGCGCATACTACTGTACACTCAAAGAGTAAAATAAGTGCATATACTACCGCATGCTCCAGGCACATCAGCTGACGGAGGCTCCAGACTCATATGCTACTGTACACTCCAGGAGTAAAGAAAAAACTATTCCGAACCCTAAGTGGGCTCAGACTATTATAGACTAAAAGTAACCATTTTGATTGCCAGTTAGGCTATTGATCTATCTGTCTGCACAATGCTGCATATGCTAAACATCTAATTAAAAATATTTAATTGTTGGTTTAAATTTATTAGAAAATTGTGATTGCCTCGCCCTGTATGTGGTCATACACAAACACTTCTAGTTGTATTCAATTGACTCCAGCCATTTCAGTGACGATTGTGGTAGACCTTTTAATCACACTAAATCTGTGGTTCTCAACCATTTTTGAACCTGACAAATGTATTATGACTACTTGGTATATGGCCCTTATTCTGGTTCACTCGCAAAGGCAAATTCCTTTTCAAATAGACAAAACCATGCTGCACTGCAGGTGGGGCAGATGTAGCATGTGCAGAGATTTAGATTTGGGTGAGTTATTTTGTTTCTGTTAATACTGACTGCTTTTTCTTTTGTACAATGCAATATAGATTTCACTTTGGGCAGTATTCAATGAGGCTGAATCGCCATGTTCTACGGCGAATGTGTGCTATTTTGGTGCTCTAAGGTGAATCTTTTTACTGAAAAAGTGACTCACCCTATTCAACGTGCGATATTCGCCGACGGTGCAGTGAATGACTGACAATTCGCCGTCTGATAGTCACCGCAATTCGCTGTGGCTTTTCAATGGGTTTTTCAATTCGCCGTGAGTGTATTCAATGATCAGATGGCGAATTGCTTTCTAAGTGATTTTCGCCGTGTGTCACCGTGTAGCAACCCCCATCTTTTTTTTGTTGAACTGGAATGTGAACGTTTAAAATGATGTGTGTGTGTGTGTGTGTGTGTGTGTGTGTGTGTATGTATGTATGTATGTATGTGTATGTGTTTTTCAATATATTTTTTTTTTTAATTTGGTGTAAAAAAAATCAGGAATTTTATTATGTGTAGGGGCATGCTATTTTTATTCATGTGCTTACAACCTGCCGCCGTCCCCCAGCTTGCCGCAGGGGTTAAGAATTGCCGCCAGGGGCTCGCTGCATAGGGCAACAGGGAGGGCTGGCAGCGAATGCTCCAGCCCAGCGGAACATGGCGACTGTGCAGCAAATTCTAAACAGGATTCGCTGCACATGCCGAGTATTCTCATTAATTACTGCCCTTTAAAGTAAAACCCCACCCAACTTTAATTATATCTGCACATATTTCATCTGCCCCACCTGCAGTGCACATGGTTTTGTCCATTTGAGAAGGAATTTGCCTTTGCGAGTGAACCAGAATAAGGGCCTATGTCTCTCCTGTAGAGTTGGTTCATTGGGAAGATCAGAATTGTGAATCCTTTGTTAAAATCTACTACAGATAGGATCAGTAACCTACACATAAAGTCTCTTGCATGTAATTAATACTGGAAAATAGGATGGTTGAATTACATAGTATCAGACCAGCCATTCTATAATAACAATTAATGCACATCATCCGCAGGTTTTCATTTGACAGTGTACAGGGATTGATTGATCTATGTCTAGAAGGAGTTTGTTCTCGAGTGGGATTGGATGAGCTGGCGGAGAAGTTGGGTCTCACACAGAGCGATGTCATTTCCCGAGTGTTCAGTTACTTCCACAAGGTGGGTAGACTGAGGCTATTATTATATACTACATACGGCAGTGGGACTGGTGTTGCATTTTCTGTGGTGAATGAGAGGCTCATTAAGTACTGTAAGGGAGGGTATGCGCTAGAATGGTATCTGAGTAAAGGCCCCCATACACTAGGGCGACTTGTCCTTAGGACAAGTCGCCCCCGACTTCCCCCTGAGCTTCCCCGGCTGCTCCCCGGGGGAGCTTGATTAGATTGGCACTTGATGTGCCATTTTTTACATGTGATAAATCGTCTCGATTTATCACATGTAAAAAAAAACGGGGAGCAGAGGGGGGGGGGGGGGGGCTAAAGAGCAGGGCTGCTGGTGAGAGCAGGGGGGTCTGGGGACGCTGCGGGGGACACAGGCGGCATAGAGCCGGGCAGAGGGAGCCGGGAGCTGTCAGTGCTAGAAAAAAAGCCTATACAATGAATGGGCAGCCTGTGATTGGCTGAGCGCTCTCTCAGCCAATTGCTGACTGGCTGAGAGAGTGCTTAGCCAATCACAGGCCGCCCATTCATTGTATGGGCTTTTTTTTTTTATTCAGTACTGACAGCTCCCGGCTCCCCCTGCCCGGCTCTATGCCGCCTGTGTCCCCCGCAGCGTACCCAGCCCCCCCTGCTCCCTCCATCGCCGTGCCGCCCCACTAGGTCCCAAGTCGGGTGGTCGGACGTGCAGCAGGTCCGACCACCCGACGCAGATCCGATGCGCACGGGACCGCGCATCGGATCTCGGGACATCAAAACTAGCCGATTTTGGTCCGATTTCGGCCAGATCCGACTGATCTGGACGAAATCTGACCAAAATTGGCTAGTGTATGGGGGCCTTTATTTGCCATATTGGACTGTCTATCTCATTGTCTAATGCTGGGGTAGCCAACCCTAGTCCTCTAGAGCTACCAACAGTGCATGTTTTGCAGGTCTCCTTACAGAATCACAAGTGAGCTAATTAGCTCCATCTGTGTATCTTTTAAAGTGTGTCAGTGATTAATGATTGCAGCTGTGCAGCAGCTAGGTTGTCTGGAAAATGTGCACTGTTGGTAGCTCTCGAGGGCTAGGGTTGGCTACCACTGGTCTAATGTGTACACACAATTGTGCGGTACTTTGGGTCACATGCGTCATCGTCTGGTCGGTCACACTGCATGGTCAATCAGACATTATTGCATGCATGGCTGTTCAGTGTATTGAAGTATGGATTGAGCTAATGTTCCGTCGTTCATTACATTAGGATATATTCTGTCTTTGGGCGAGCTGTAAAGGCGAGCAGTGCCGATTAGCTCGCGAGTCAGTATTCAAATGCCCCCCTTCACTCGCTGGTTCTTTTCAGCAAGGTGTAAACGGCGAATGCGGCCACCAAACGGCGAGGCTCTCTGCTGTATGCGGCAAACCTCGCCGTTCCAGGGAATCTGATATCCCCGGAACACAGAACAGGGTGAGGGGGTTAGACAGTGAGGATGGCCATCCTTGCCACAAAACCCGCATTGAATACTGCCCATTGTGTAGTACAGTATGTCTCATGGTCTGGGCAGAAAGAAATTTGGCCCGACCATCAGGATGATTGGTCTTCATTTCGGTGTGTACCCACCGAAATCTTACAACGTACCTCTGTGCATTTGAAAATATTTAAACTGTTGTGTGCTGAATGCTTGCAAAATGTGATATGATGATTGTGTGGGTTGGGATAGAATATAGTTATGCACCCCCTATAGAAAGAAGTTATCTAGTTAACATGTTTTATTCCTTTTTTTGTGTCATAAAAGTTTAAATTTTGTCAATTTCACTAGTTACATTTGGTACTTGTGGAGTATCACGGCTCCCATCGTATGGCATTGTATGCCATATGTAGTGGCATACGATGGTATACGATGCGATTTTTGGTCAAAAATCGTATGCGATCGCATTGGATGCCATACGATGGCATACAATTTTAATCTTAAATGCATTAAAATTAGTATGAAACGTTAATTGGCCCCCAAATGTCATTTTTCACTGTGTACCACCCCCCAATATCAACGCCAACCCGAAGCGTGGCGAGCCCGCAAGGGGCGGCGGTACGCGTCCGCCGACCTTTTCATACCCCCACTATCCACGTCGGCGTGGAGTTGAGAATAGAAAGTGTGGCGAGCCACCGAGCGGACGCGGATACCTGTGAAGCCCGCGCGGGGACGCGTATAGCTGTAAAGGTATCCGCGTCCGCTCGCCACGCTTCGGGCTCGGTGGCTCGCTGCGCTCGCCACACTTTCTATTCTCAACTCCACGCCGACGTGGATAGTGGGGGTATGAAAAGGTCGGAGGACGCGTACCGCGGGCTCGCTGCGCTCGCCACGCTTCGGGTTGACGTTGATAGTGGGGGTGGTACACTATGAAAAATGGCATTTGGGGGCATTTCACAAGTTTACTACACATTTCAATGCATTTTGATGCATTTCAGTGCAAAATCGGGTGCGATCGCATCCGATTTGATCGTATGCGATTTGTTAGCATACGATCAAGGTCGTGGGAGCCGTGATACTCCACAGCTACCTTACATTTTAATAGAGAAGTCAAATAAAACATAAAAAAGTGCGTTATCCTGGTTCACTACTCCTAGCTAACTCCTTCTCAAATGGACAAAACCATGTGCACTGCAGGTGGGGTAGATGTTAATTGTGCAGAGAGAGTTAGATTTGGGTGGGGTTTTACTTCAAAGGGAGATCTATATTGCTGTGTAAAAATAAAGCAGTCAGTATTTACCCTGCACAGAAACAAAATAGCTCATCCAAATCTAATTCTCTGCACATTTTACATCTGCCCCCCTGCAGTGCACATGGTTTTGTCCAACTAAGAAGGAATTTGCCAGGAGTGAACCAGGATAACCCCCATAGTGAGATCCAGCAACTAAAGTAATTATGTTCTGAGATTATTGATATAGAAAACTTGGCACAATAAAAAAAAAAAAAAAAAAAGAATGCATTGTCTCAGTGCCATTTATATTGATAGCTTATTATCAATTATTTGATTGGAAATTTTTCATTTTGAAAAGAGTTGTATTGCCCTCTGAGATTAGATTGAAAATCAGACTTAGATATTTTAAAATGTGTACTGGTACATAACATTGTGTCTATCCTCAGGATGCCAGTGGGATGATTGATTTTCGAGAGGTCTCGCTAGTTTTAGCCGCTCAAGATGCCACACGCTCTGCAGAGGAGTTGGCAAAGCTTGCTTTTGATGTGAGTGATATTCTCTGAGCCATTAAAATTACTTTGATAACAGGAATAGGAACTAAGGATATATCTTTTCTTTCTTTTTTTTTTTTAAGATCTGTCACTTTCAGTAATAGTTAATTTTGTCTATATCCTGTCTCCTGTACGTTACCAATGTCCTCCCTCCTCTCTCATCTAGCTCTTCTCTACCTGTGATGCTGATGGCTGCTTTCTGCTCTCTGCTGATGGGTTTTCCTCCATCCTGCGCTCACTTGTGGGTTCACCTCCTGCAGATAGTGGCAAGATCTATGCGGAGCTCTGTTCTCATGAGTGTTGTGGCCTTACCCAAGGTAAGAAAGGAAATTGCTGGAGAGTAAGCCTGTCTGGTAAACGAAGTATGAATGTGATTGCGCAATGGAGCCATACACCAAGTTGGCCAAACAGATGTGATCCAACTGTGCTCATTACATGCATCAAGGTTTGCTTTTAGACCCACAACTCAGTATTATTGGACTAAGTGCCCAATATTGGTGCAATTAACATTGGCGTGTGAGGAGGTATATTTGAGAAACAACTGATATAGTCTTACATTGCTGTTTATGTTAAGGTCTCCAGCATGTCACTTGTTGGAGACCATATGAAGGCAGAAGGACCCACAAATGAAGGCATCTGTAGTGAAGGCTTGGCAAATCTTCACAATAGAGGAAACCCATAATTTGGTTATGTCTATGGCAGGGGTGGGGAACCCCCGGCCCTCAGGCATTAAATGGCCCCCGTAGCCAGTTTGTGTGGCCCACCCACTTGCCTGTCCGTCTGCACTGGAGACAATGAAGGGAGTCTCGAGTGAGGTGGTGAGTGACATGGGCGGGTGCGACATCACGCGACAGGCGTCTAGCAGCCGGGCGCCGGCAGCAGTCATTGAGCGGCAGCCGGAGGGGTTAATACTTTTTAAAGGTGATCATTTTGATCTGGCCCTTGTATGGAACCCATAGACCTTTTCCATAGATTAGGCAATCCTTGCCTGCAAAGGATTCTCAACAAAGTATTTAAAATTAACATTTTGTTTCTTGTTACTTACTTGTACAATTATATTTGAGCTCCTTAATTACAAAAATGATTGCAATTCACAAATGTGTTCACATCATTTGCATCTCCATTGGTTTATTTCAAATCCATAGTGGTAGTATACAAAGTCAAGATTATGTCACTGTCCAAATATACATGGACCTTAACTGTGTGTCTAAATATTTAATATATAAACATATATAATCTGATGCCAGAATACTTGTTTTTACTTATCCTAAGTTGTTTTATTTATTTGTCAATAGATGGATTTCTGGGATTTGCTATTCGCCACCCTTGTTATCGTCACCTCTTCCTGTTTTATCTGCGCCCTCCAGCTTCTGGACGTAAAAAGCCTTCACGAGTTCAGCAGAATGGGGGCTGTGCTGGGAAGTACAAACCTGGGGACCGTCTTAAGTCAGATTGACACAGTGAGGGTGGGGGGGGGGGTTTATTGGGGCTTGGGGAGGTGGGAGGGTCACTCCAAAGTTTCTTGGCAAAGGAGAGTTTTTATGTCTACCATAGTTTGATAGGAGTGCCCAGCTGCTCTGCCCCTGAACAGGGAGAATACTGCTCAGTATGGGGTAGAAGAAGTTGGCTGCACAATAAAAGTTTTCCTTTAATGGTGGTGGGCCAAGAAGCTAGGTGCAATAGATTTAATGGAAAATGTAAGCCGTATAATTCTGCATGTCTGTGATGAAGGAGCAAGGATTTCTGGTTTTCAGGAAGAGACATTATTTGAGGGACATGCACAGAAAGGGGGTGGGGTGAAACTTGATAAATATGGCGAAGGAGCAATATTCTGCATGTTTGTAGCCTGGATAGGTACAGGTGCAGATTGGGGGGTGCCGTTCATACCCCAAATATCTCAGCTCTCAGGGACACAGCCTCCCTTCCCCCAGAGAATTTTAAATTTTTACCTTTATTTGGACATTTTAATTATTATGGTCCCCATGTATTATTGCTCTTGTCATGGTTCTGAATATTATAATTATTTTTCATAAATATTCCAGTGTATTGTGGTTTTTTATGTATGTAGCATGCTAATTGCTTTGTCGTGGCTTAGCGGCATTGGTAGATGGAAGAAACATTGAATGCAATTGTAGGAAAGCAAAACTGAAATTTACATGCGATTTGTCACGGGTTGATAAATTTCTTGCAATATATCTGATGCGAAATAAACACTCAAGTACAAAATCTGACATGCAGACTCTCCGGAAGCTGCCAGGGAGTTCAAGGGAAATCTGATGCAATTGTAGGCCTCAGATAAATTGCCCTATTGCAGTGGTTCTCAACCTCGGTCACCCAGGTGCACTCACTATTCACTGACACATTTTAAAAGATCACAGGTAGAGCTAATTATTTCACCTGTTGGAGGGTCCTTAGGACCGAGGTTGAGAACCACTTCCCTAGTGTATGGCCACCTTTTTAACCTTCTCAAAGGGATTGGGAAGTGTCCCCAATCAATAGTTCAATGAAAATCAACTAAGGCTACAGAAATGGGCTTTATTGACCGCCTAGAACAAACACTGCTGGAGGTGCATAGGAAAGTGTTCTCTTCTGGTATCTTGTAGATTCAGAGACTATTTACCTGCAAGAGATGCATGGTGGCACTATCTAATTCTCTCTCTCTCTCTCTCTCTATCTATCTATCTATCTATTTTTTTACCTGTAGTACCAAAAAAGCAGCAGATTGGCTGTCACACTTTTCATAATTTCAAGAAAACGTCTGATATATACAAGCACGCTGACCAATCATGGTGAAGCTTTTTAAGTCCTGACCAATGTGACTATAAAGAAACTACGCTAATGAGGATTTTTTTACAGTTGATTTAGATGCTTGTCCTGTATTCATCATTGATTAACCCATAGTTCGTAACCTGTAGCTCTGAATTTCTTGTAGTTGGATTATTTAGAACATGAAAAGGATCAGATCAGCTGGCAGGTGCGATCAATATAATAGCTACCCTCACCACGCCACCATACAGAACAGAAGAGGCTGCAGCCTCCTTGCAGTCACTTCAGCCAAGGCATGGGATGTAAAATGGAGCTGACCAGTTTGGTGGAAAGTGGGTAAACAGCGGATCATGGGGCCAGTAATGTCTACCCCACTGTTACCACCACTGCTGAAGTGTAGAGCATATGAGACATGGTAGTAATTATAAGAAGTCTTTACATATATTACAATTGGCTCATTAAAATGTATTTACCAGAAAGGCAGTGACTTACTGCAGACAGCTAGCGATTTGCTTTCCTTACTGAGCGTGGTAAATAACACTTTAATATGTTCCCGAGAATAACTTTACTGCAGACCTCATATGCAAGCATGTTACAATCCCATGTTGTGAATTTAATTAGGAATGACTATCCACGTGGCAAAAATGTTTTCTGAAAACCATTGATTTTTTTTCCAAATGAAATTACTATACAAGCATTCTATCTGCTGCGTATGGAGCCTATAAATGTGTGAAATGCATTTGTTCGATGTAATAGGGCAGTTTGGTATTTCAGCCATTATGGCTAGATGTAAAGAATGGATGGGGGAACTGTTCTACAAAATAGGGACACTTTGCCCTCTGTTGTAAAGGTATGCTGAAGTCGTCTGGTAATGTTTCTTCATTACCAGACTCAGCATACCTGGTCCTGCTGAGCCGTTCCGCTAGTCATTCTAGGTAACCAGAGGCTTACTCAGATGGCCGAAGGCTGCAACAGATCACTATTGTCTCCAGATGCAGCAAATTAATCTGCAATACATGCAGAAGGTGTCTTTAGCCTGTGGAACTGTAGTAAACCAGACATACCAAGAGTATACAGACAGCGCATGACATAGATAATGTAACCCATAGGCTTCTGAACCTCCCTTACCCAAAATCCGCTGCAGATCTATATGCACACACCTTACTGCTCCCTAGCATGTCTTCTGCAGTTGAGCTGCCAGTGCCACAGTACAGAGGAAGAAGCGATGCACTCCCAGCTTTGGAGTTCCTTTTGTAGATTAATTGCAGTTAGCTCTGCCCTCTCCTTGGTGCCAGCTGTGGGACATTGGAAATTACCAGGCACTGGCTCCCAACAAGTGAGGCAGAGGAACTGGAAGCCATCTTTCCTTGACTGGGTGCAGGCTGATACACGACTTCACTGACACATATTGCTCCCAGGAGCAGAGGTGCAGTCCTGGCATGTAGGTTGCAAATAGATGCTAGTTCGGTGATGGCTAACCTTGACACTCCAGCTGTTGTTGAACTACACATCCCAGCATGCCCTGCTACAGTTTACGAATTGGCCATGCGAATGATGCAGGCCATGCTGGGATGTGTAGTTTAACAACAACTGGAGTGTCAAGGTTAACCATCATTGTGCTAGTTGGACAGGGTCTGCGAAGAGAATGGACTGTCAAACATAGGTGGACACTACCTGTCATCGTTAGCTGGTTGGAATGATATTGCCCTGATGTATGACCAGCTTTCGTCCATCTGTTTAACTTGTCTGTAAATATAAAACACTACCCCACACACACCATTTATCAGACTAGCCAACCTGCCAATTTTTCAGCACATTAGCCAACTTGTGATTTCACAAAAGTAGGTCGGTAGAATTCTGCATGTTTGCATCTCTTATATATTTGGCTACATCTGTCACTCAAAGTGTGTGAGTGTGTGTATAACGCTGGGTGGAGCCTCTGACTCGCATGACAGAAAACCAGCCCAGTGAGCCCACACTGCCAGACACCCTCTGCTTCCCCATGTTGCCCAGCACTGCTACTCCACAGCCACCAGGTGAGCGCCCCCCGCTGCACACCACCCCGCGCCCCCCCCTCCCGCGATTTGCGGCAAAAACACCCCCCCCCCCCCCCGCGATTCGCGGCAACAACCCCCCCCCCCCCTCCCGCGATTCGCAGCAAAAACACCCCCCGCGATTCGTGGCAAAAAGAACCCCCTGTGCCCCTCCCGTGATTCACGGCAAAACCCCGCGACCCCCCCCCCCCTCCCGCAATTCGCAGCAGCCCCAGGATTAAATGGCACATGCAAAACACTGACATGGCTATGGTCGACAATGAAAAAGGTTGACATGAGTTTTTGAATATTTATTTTTCATTTTCTGAATGTTTTCATATTCATTTTCATGTGTCGACATGGACACCAATAAAGTGCCACACTTATGTCAACATTTACATGTGTTGACCTTTCTGTGTTGATTTTTTTCTTGTGGCGATTCGCGTCACACCCCCAACCCCCACTCCCGTGATTCACGGCGCACACACACACACACACACACACACACCCCCGCGACCACCCCTCCCGCGATTCTCGGCACCCCACCCCGTGACCCCCCCCTCCCGCGATTTGTGGCACACCCCCCGCGACTCCCCCTCCCATGATTCGCCGCAACCCCCTCCCGCGATTTGCGACAACCCACCCCCGCCACCCCTCCTCCTGCGATTCGCGGCACCCCCCGCGACCCCCCCTCCCGCAATTCGCGGACAACCAAGTTGCAATACAGGGCATCTTTCATACAATTCTAACCATATTTCTCATATACAAACGTTCACAAATTAAGGGGGCGCAGCCTCTTTCCGATGGTGTAAAGAGCGCCCATAGAGCGCGATGAATCACCTAGTAAATAAATATTTGGTGTGGTTTTTTTTAAGGGAAAAAAAACTGTCACTATTTTGAAAAGGTTGCAGGCATTTGAAATGAATGAATGGTTGATAAACCTTGCTAGGAGATCAAATAAATCTGATGATTCCCATGTTTAAATTATAAAAACTTAACAGTATACACAGTAACACATGAAGTATTAAAATAGAAGTCTTACTAAAAAAAAGTTACTTTGCACTTATCAGTATTTTATAACACACTGAGAAGTCTCATGCCCTCCTGTTAGATAGTCGAATGTGTGTCCACGGTGCATTATTAAGTAAGGCAAAGCAACAGTTTGCATATTACATCCAACAACCTCAAGTATGGGATATTAATGATGATCTATTGGTGACTGGAAGCAGGGATCTTAAAATGAGGTTTATCACCTGAGCGCAAGAATGGAATCGATAGTGTCCTTGTACGCTAACGAATGTTCCTCGATAAAATATCACCTTTTTAAATATATATAAAATATCCAAATAAACATCTCCCTTGAATACAATACTGATTGTCCAGTCATTGTGATTTCACCTGCCTGACCCTATGAGAGGTCTGGTGCAATATACACCTAACGGATGAAGGAACACACCTCCACCTGGGCTCCTGACTGCATCATGAGTTTCCCAGCATCATCCAGCATTGTCTTCCAGCAACACCTAAGAATGCTCCCATCCAGCATTGTCTTCCAGCAACACCTAAGAATGCTCCCATCCAGCATCTTCCAGCAACACACAAGAATGCTCCCATCTAGCATTGTCTTCCAGCAACACATAAGAATGCTTGGGAACCATCTCCATTGCCAACATGGCTGTCGCTGATCCTCCTCCTGCAAATGCCACAGATTGGGGATCATTGGGTGACTGGTAGCGTGGCACCAATGATGGCCTGCTGCCCCAATTCTGTTCACTGGTCCCGCATCACTGCTGCTGATCCCAGGCTGACGGGCAGCTCAGCAGTCATGAACATGTAGCTGAACCAACTGTTTTGGGGGCATTTTTCTGTGTAAGGGAGCCAACGAGTGATTATCACTTGCTTCAATGCACCACACAGATTATCATTCCAACCAGCCTAGTATATGAAACTATCACCAGCTCTTGATTTATGCTACTTTTTGACCTAAAGGCCCAGAGCAAACATTATTTTGCTTCAATCTTTTTGACAAAATCCTTCTTAGACGGACAAAACCATGTGCACTACAGGGGGGGGGGGGGGGGTGGCAAAGTAAAATGTGCAGAAAGAATTAGATTTGGGTGAGTTATTTTCTGTGCAGGGAAAATACTGACTGCTTTATTTTTACACTGCAATATAGATCTCCCTTTGAAGTAAAACCCCACCTAAATCTCATTCTCTCTGCACATGTAACATCTGCCCCACCTGCAGTGCACATGGTTTTGTCCATCTAAGAAGGAATTTGTAAGAGAGTGAACCAAAATAACCGCCTATATGAGCTTAATTTTGCGCTATTTTTTATTTTGGTTCCTTTTAATTATGTTGTGTGGTTTTGTGCTAACACAATCTTACTGCCTTGTCATAAACATTACTCCGTTTATTTAAATGTGGGAATGGTGCTTTATTGAGCCAAGCCTTGGTTAGCTGGACTTTTAGTCTGGTATTGCTCATAGTGGTGAACTGCTTCCATGCACAACTGCCCCTGTGACTCTGCATGATACCAGTGTGCGCTTTGGGAAATTTACAGTAGCATTAACCCCTCCAATACGAGAATAAGCAGTTTGGTTTTCTTATCTTACATCTTGCTTTAATGTAACCTTTGCTCTGAGATTAGTCTTTGGGGCTAATTCAGCCACATTTGCTGGGCTGTGAATTTGCAGTAAAAGCAATTATCAGGAGACTGCACATGCTTCATAGTGCACATGCCTGAGGTCTCCCTCCGATTAAAGCCAGGGGCGGCTTGTCATCGCTAGCCGTTCACAAAAAGATTTACAGCCGGCTGGCATTTGGAGGGGGCGGCACCCGGCCTTTTTCTAGGAGTTTCAGCGGAAAATGTAGACTGACCGTCTGGAGGGGAGGATGTCTTACGTCGGCTCTGGCGCCGGATCTCCCCAGGATCTTTGCGGCGCTGAGTAATGGCTACTCGTCCCACTGCACATAGGGGTGGGGTTGGTGGGGATCTATTCGAATGGATTTCCCCATTTTTGCACAGCTGCAATCACATTGGCATCCATGCACATGGGTAGGATTTCACTCTGGCGGCTAACTGACCGCTGGGCTATGAAGATTCGCACCTCAGCGATGGGGACTGAATTGGGCCCATTATCTAGTCCTTTTGTGCTAAATTTGGCTATTATGGGCCCACCTGATACCACCGGCACCATTTAATCACAATTGTTTTTATTTATATCTTTGCATGCTTGATGTGTCTCCGTAGATCAGTGGTTCCCAACCTCGGTCCTCAGGACCTCCCAACAGTTCAAGTTTTCCAGGTCTCCACACAGAATCACAAGTGAAGCAATTAGCTCCAACTGCGGATCTTTTAAAATGTGTCGGTAAATAATGAGTGCACCTGTAGCGTAAACTGGAAAACATGAACTGTTGGGGTGGTCCTGAGGACCGAGGTTGAGAACCACTGCCATGGATAGTTTTGGCTTACTGTATCTGTCCTACAAATGCATTTTGCTCTGGCTCTTCTGCCTTGCGTGTGTGTACAGGATTTTTTCATGGGGTGTAACTAAATGTGTATCTAACACAGATTGTTACCATCTGATTTTTGTTTCCTTAAATGGATTGTCCTGGAATGATCTTGCACTGTCCTTAAGTGACACTCTCAACTCACAGAATACTGCATTAGGCTCTGACTTGTGAAGACTTGTATCTACAGGAGATTGCATGAAGATTAGATGTCTCAGGCAGATGGAGCATAGAAGAATAGAAACATCAGCATTTTAAGTAAATGGATTTCATCATAATTATTTTTTTCATAGTATAGGACAGACACCTTTAGTGCGTAATCACATTATCTAATGGAATTAAGTTGCAGCACAGGTTCAGCAAGTTATTTTTTTGTTACACTACTGTCTCTTTACAGGCTTCACAAGACCAGTATAACCAGCTGCTATAAATACCATTAGTAAGTAAGATTTTTTAGCCTAACCCTGATTGATACAATAATTAAGGACATATATTCTTTTTATGTAGCAATGGCTATCAAAAAGCAAAGACATAACCAAGGCCATGATATAAATGACTGAAGATAACAACCTAAAATGACTGAAACCGTTGCAAACATTCCATAGTTAGGATCCCACCACTCGCCATCCTAATGCTCACAACACCGATTCCAGAATTCCGGTGGTCAAAATTCTGATGGTGAGTATTATGAAGCCCATACACCGGGTTGACTACTATGAGGGGAGAATTTGCCCACGATCCTCCTTGACGCGATCTGGAATATTCCTGGTGGCAAGACAGCATGGAATACAACATATGCAGTCCTTTTGCATACCATATATTGTATGCGATCCCAGCCAAGCCTGCGATCTATCTATAGTGCAGCTCATGTGATCTTCAGGCTCCGATGTGATGCTCACCTTGTAGGCACTAGAGCAGGGACCGGCAACTGGGACTGCGGTCCATCTCCGGACAGCAACAGTGCGGCGCTGCTAGTTTCAGGAGTTTAGAATGTCAGCTTTTCTATCCGCCTGCAGCGGTCCCAGGAGCGGCATGACGGCTCTGTTATGCAGTGAGAGAGGGTTGCCAGGCAACATGACAACAACCTCCACCCATCAGACGCAGCCAGCTGTAATCACGTCCCCCCGACTTTCACATTGACCGGAAGCACACACGGACACCACTCAGCCGCCCGGAGCGAGGATACTGTGAGCACATTCTGTATGTATTTAAATGGTCACTTGCAGTGTTGTTTTTTTGTACACCTTGAAAAAGGGGTCCACAGACCCTGAAACATTGTTTTCTTTAATACACTTTTTGCTTGATTTTATTATTGTTTTTCTGGACCTCGATCAAAATAATTCGAAATATACGGACTCCATAAAAAAGTACTTGCATACCCTGCACTAGATGGTGTGTTAGGCTACAGGAGACAGAATTATAGAATACTTACCACAAACGTCTGGATTTTGCGGCCGGTAATGTGACTGTCCGGATTTGCTACCATTTATTTTATTTAAAAAAAAAAAAGACCAATTTTACCAATGGACCTAAGAAAACCATGAGGTTCCCGCTTGTTGTATGACAACATCCGTTTTTTAATTTCCGTTTTGCCAATAAAGATTACCCTATTTAACCCCTTCCCGACATTTGACGTATATATACGTCATGGCCGGGATGTACTTCCCGACACATGACGTATATATACGTCATGACTTCAAATTGCCACTGCGTCTCGAGACGCAGTGACAGAGGGACGATGTCTGCTGTCCCTGACAGCAGACATGTCCCTGCATGCCCAGGGGGGGGCGGCGATGCCGCCCCCCCGTCGGCGATCGCTGTGATTGGCTGTTCAATGTGAACAGCCATTCGCAGCGTTTTCCTGTGTTACCGGCGAATCAGACGCTCGGTAACAAAGGTGTCAATCACCGCCGGGTGTGAGGGGGCATGAGGGGGTCATCGGTGACGACGACACCTCACCCCACCTGCCCCCAAGGCTGTGATTGGTCCGTCGGACCGACGGACCAATCACAGCCAAGGCGCGCCATTTAAACTAACGGTGACTGCGCTGCAGACGCCATTCCGGTCTGGAATTGCGTGCAGAGCGGTCACCGGCCACTCTGTCGTGATATACATACCTGAACCTTGCCTGATACTTACCTGATCACCGCTGATCACCGCTGGTAGCGTGCTGCCAGCAGTTGGATGCTTCCTGGATCTTGTGACTTCCTGTGTCCTGCTGCTGCAGTGTCATAGAGTCACAGATTGTGAGAGATAGTGATAGAGAGTGATAGAGAGTGCTATATTTTGTGTCTGCTGCACCCCTTTTGTGCTGATCAGTATATCTGTGCTGATCAGCAACTTTTTTGGGGTTGTTTTTTTTTATATATATATACCTGTCAGTTGCACCAAAGGTTGTGCTGCCTGTGCAACTGACTGCTGCCCCCCCTTTTGTGCTGATCAGTTTAAATTAATTGACTGATCAGCAACTTTTTGGGGGTCCAGGTTTTTTTTTTTTATATATACCCTGTCAGGTTGCACCCACAGTTGTCTGCCTGCTGCCCCTCACTGCTAATCAGTGTCGCATCACTGCATCACTGATCTGCAGTTTTTTTTGGGGGGGGGGGGGGATTGCAGTGGGGTTTTGTTTTTACACCCACGTTGCTTTTGTGGGTGTCCTGTGGCCGCTGATCAGTGACATACATCACTGAACAGCATTTTTGGCACAGGGTTGATATCATTTTTTTTCTGCAGTTTTTTTAAATTGTTTTTTTTTTTGGAGAGTGCTGTGGTATTTATTTTTTTTTTATTGTTTTTACACCTGTTGCCTTTGAGCGCTGTTCAGTGACGGACGTTACTGACCAACATCTGTGCTCAATTTTTGTCGCAGGACCTTTTTTTTTTTTTTTTTTTTTTTTTAACCCCTTCAATTTTTTTTTTTTTTATTGGGATCAAATTCCTGTATAAAGTATTTTTTTTTTTTTTGCACTACATACACACTACACACTACACTGTTTAAATAAAGTTTGTACCCCCCCAACACTATACACGTGTTGAAACATTACACTTACAGAAACACAAAAATAAAAATGGCATCCCAAATGTCATCCCAGTCATCCGGAAGAATGTATTCAGCGGAGGAGGCATATGCCATGCTTGCCTCTGACTCTGACACAGCCAGTGATGCAAGCGGGGAATTTGAAGGATTCGTCTTAAGCTCCTCTTCCTCCTCTAGTGATGAGGGACCCCCTCAAAGACGCCCCCATAGAGCAGCTGAGACCCCCCCCCAAATGATTGATCCCGTATGGACCCCACCACCAGACAATTTTGAGCCCCAGGTTCCTGAGTTTTTGGCCATCCCAGGAATCCAATTTGATTCAACAGGTCTCAGAGAAATTGACTTTTTCAAATTATTTTTCTCTGATGATTTTATAAATTTAATGGTGGACCAAAGTAATTTATATGCCCAGCAGTTTATTGCTCAAAACCCCACGTCATCATTTGCTAGGTGGACCCCTGTAGATGCAGTAGAGATGATGATGTTTTGGGGTCTGGTGTTACATATGGGCATAGTAAAAAAGCCAGAAATTAGGCAATATTGGAGTACAGATGTTCTGTACAGCACCCCACTTTACCGTATGGCCATGACTCGGACTCGTTTTGAGATAATCCTTAAATTTTTACATTACACCGATAATGCACAGTGCCCACCCAGAGATGATCCCACCTTTGACCGGCTATTCAAAGTCAGGCCGGTCATTGATCATTTCAGTGCCAAATTTGCAGAGATGTACATCCCTGAAAAATTTATTTGTATCGACGAGTCCCTTATACATTTTAAAGGAAGGGTTAAATTCCGCCAGTACCTTCCCAGTAAGAGGGCAAGGTATGGCATAAAAATGTATAAACTGTGTGAAAGCACCTCATGGTACACCCACAGGTTTAGGGTATATGAAGGGAAGGATTCAAGAATTGAACCGCCAGAATGCCCCCCCTCCCTCGTAGGTGTTAGTGGAAAAATTGTCTGGGATTTAGTGCACCCCTTCCTGGATAAAGGTTATCACCTCTATGTGGATAACTTTTACACTAGCATCCCCCTGTTTAAGGCCCTTGGTTCAAGAGGTACAGCAGCTTGCGGTACTGTGCGCAAGAACCAAAGAGGCCTCCCAAAAACGCACATTGCCCAAGTACTGAGAAGGGGTGAAAGCAGGGCACAATCCACCGAAAATATGTTGTTGGTCAAATATAAGGACAAGAGGGATGTCCTTATACTGACAACAATTCATGGAGACAGTACCACCTCCATCCCTGTACGAGGTACCAGTACCCACACCTCAAAACCTAATTGTATCCTAGATTACAATAAGTACATGGGCGGAGTGGATCTTTCAGATCAGGTACTGAAGCCGTACAGTCCCCTGCGGAAAACAAAAATCTGGTACAAGAAGCTGGCCGTGTATATCATCCAGATGGCACTGTATAACGCTTACGTGCTATTCCATTCTACCAGCCAGAGGGGGACATTTATGCACTTTCAAGAGGAAGTCATAAAGGGCCTAATATTTGGGAACCAGCAGGCAGAGGGCCCCAGTACTTCTAGTACTGGCCCCCGTATTGTACCAGGGCAGCATTTTCCTAACGAAATCCCCTCCACTGCAAGAAAGGGCAGGACACAAAAAAGGTGCAAAGTTTGCTATAAAAAGGGAATAAGAAAGGATACTATTTTCCACTGTGAAACTTGCCCCGACAAACCCGGCCTATGTATAAAGGAGTGTTTTAAAATATACCACACATCTATGGATTATTAGGTTCATCATTTCACCGTGCTTCGGTGGTCTTGCTAATGCCACATAGCACCCACCATTCATTCCACCAGAATCTGAGCTGCAAAATCCAAAAATCACTCCTTCCCTTCTGAGTCCTGCCATGCACCCAACTGGTATTTTTTGGTCACATATGAGGCATTGCCATACTCGGGAGAAATTGGGGCACAGATTTTGGGGTGCTTTGTCTCCTTCATTCCTTGTGAAAATGAAAAAATTGGAGCCAGAACTGCATTTTTGTGTAAAAAATGTAATTTTTCATTTGCACAGCCCAGTTGTATCAAAATTGGTGAAACCCCTGGGGGTTTGAAATGTACACTGGTACTTGTTTCCTAGCACGGCCACATATCTTATGGATCGTGTACCTTTAGTTAAGGTACACGATCCATACGATGGACCCGATTTCCTTTGAAATCAGGTCCATTTGGCCGGCTAGGACAAAATATCGGGGGCATCGCGTCGGTCGGGACCGTTAACAATGGTCCCGACGCGACCGACGCGATGCCCGCGATTTCCCCATAGGCTTCAATGTTAAAAAATATTTTAACATTGAAATCGTGTCGGGAAAGGTAAAATATCGGGGGCATTGCGTCGGTCGGGACCATTAACATAGGTCCCGACGCGATGCCCCCGATTTTTACATAGGCTTCAATGTTAAAAGATTTTTTAACATTGAAATCCTGAAAAAATGTGAAATGGGCCAATATGACCAATTTCACATTTTAGATGTCCCCGTCGTCACCCCACGATAGACGCCAACCCGAAGCGTGGCGAGCGCAGCAAGCCCGCGAGGGGCGGCGGTGCGCGTCCTCCGACCTTTTCATTCCCCTACTATCCACGTCGGCGTGGAGTTGAGAATAGAATAGTGTGGCGAGCGCAGCGAGCCACCGAGCCCGAAGCGTGGCGAGCGCAGCGTGCCCCGCGAGGGGACGCGGATACCTTCACAGTTATACGCGTCCCCTCGCGGGCTTCACAGGTGTCCGTGGCGACGCGGACACCTGTGAAGTCCGCGAAGGGACGCGTTTACCTGTGAAGGTATCCGCGTCCCCTCGCGGGGCTCGCTGCGCTCGCCACGCTTCGGGCTCGGTGGCTCGCTGCGCTCGCCACACTATTCTATTCTCAACTCCACGCCGACGTGGATAGTAGGGGAATGAAAAGGTCGGAGGACGCGCACCGCCGCCCCTCGCGGGCTTGCTGCGCTCGCCACGCTTCGGGTTGGCGTCTATCGTGGGGTGGGGTGTACGCCGTGACATTTGGGGGGGTTGGGAATATTTTACATTGAATCCAATGTAAAATCGGGTCCCAGGGACCCGATTTACATTTAATTAAAAAAATAAAATCGGGTCCAAAATCGGTCGGTCGCGACGATCGCATCGCATGCGATGCGATCGACCCGATTTTTCCGACACGACCACCCCGATGTAAATCGGTGTGGCCGTGCTAGGAAACAAGTACCTGTACACTATACCCCTAGATGAATTCCCTGAGGTGTGTAGTTTGCAAAATGGGGTCACTTGTGGGGGGGTTCCACTGTATTGGTGCTTCGGGGGTCTTGCTAATGCGACATAGCACCCACCAACATTCCACCAGAATCTGTGCTGCAAAATCCAAATATCACTCCTTCCCTTCTGAGTCCTGCCATTTTTTGGTCACACATGAGGCATTGTCGTACTCGGGAGAAATTGGGGCACAGATTTTGGGGTGCTTTGTCTCCTTCATTCCTTGGGAAAATGAAAAATTTTGAGCCAGAACTGCATTTTTGTGTAAAAAATGTAATTTTTCATTTGCACAGCCCAGTTGTATCAAAATTGGTGAAACCCCTGGGGGTTTGAAATGTACACTATACCCCTAGATGAATTCCCTGAGGGGTGTAGTTTGCAAAATGGGGTCACTTGTGGGGGGGTTCCACTGTATTGGTGCTTCGGGGGTCTTGCTAATGCGACATAGCACCCACCAACATTCCACCAGAATCTGAGCTGCAAAATCCAAAAATCACTCCTTCCCTTCTAAATCCTGCCATGCACCCAAATGGTATTTTTTGGTCACATGTGAGGCATTGTCGTACTCGGGAGAAATTGGGGCACAGATTTTGGGGTGCTTTGTCTCCTTCATTCCTTGTGAAAATGACAAATTTGGAGCCAGAACTGCATTTTTGTGTAAAAAATGTAATTTTTCATTTGCACAGCCCAGTTGTATCAAAATTGGTGAAACCCCTGGGGGTTTGAAATGTACACTATACCCCTAGATGAATTCCCTGAGGGGTGTAGTTTGCAAAATGGGGTCACTTGTGGGGTAGTTCCACTGTATTGGTGCTTCGGGGGTCTTGCTAATGCGACATAGCACCCACCAACATTCCACCAGAATCTGAGCTGCAAAATCCAAAAATCACTCCTTCCCTTATAAATCCTGCCATGCACCCAAATGGTATTTTTTGGTCACATGTGAGGCATTGTCGTACTCGGGAGAAATTGGGGCACAGATTTTGGGGTGCTTTGTCTCCTTCATTCCTTGTGAAAATGACAAATTTGGAGCCAGAACTGCATTTTTGTGTAAAAAATGTAATTTTTCATTTGCACAGCCCAGTTGTATCAAAATTGGTGAAACCCCTGGGGGTTTGAAATGTACACTATACCCCTAGATGAATTCCCTGAGGGGTGTAGTTTGCAAAATGGGGTCACTTGTGGGGGGGTTCCACTGTATTGGTGCTTCAGGGGTCTTGCTAATGCGACATAGCACCCACCAACATTCCACCAGAATCTGAGCTGCAAAATCCAAAAATCACTCCTTCCCTTCTGAGTCCTGCCATGCACCCAAATGGTATTTTTTGGTCACATGTGAGGCATTGCCGTACTCGGGAGAAATTGGGGCACAGATTTTGGGGTGCTTTGTCTCCTTCATTCCTTGTGAAAATGAAAAATTTGGAGCCAGAACTGCATTTTTGTGTAAAAAAATTAATTTTTAATTTTCACTGGCCAGTTGTACCACAATTGGTGAAACCCCTGGGGGTTTGAAATGTACACTATACCCCTAGATGAATTCCCTGAGGGGTGTAGTTTGCAAAATGGGGTCACTTGTGGGGGGGTTCCTAACTTTTAGCATCTTATGGTGCCTAGAAACCTACATGGTGCCTAAAAAATAATCTCATAAAAAGGAGGCTCCAAAATCAAGTAGGTGCTCCTTCTATTATGAAGCCTGTGGTTTGGTCAACGTGCACACTAGGGCCACATATAGGATATTTATGAAAACAAAAGAATTGGGGGAATCAATTTTTAGTCACATTTCTCTAGTAAAATCTACTGTGTTCCTTAGAAAAATGTATTAAAATTGCAAATCTGCAAAAAAAATGAAATTTTGAAATTTCACCTACACTTTGTTTTAATTCCTGTGAAACACCTAAAGGGTTAACAAACTTCCAAAATGCTGTTTTGAATACTGTGAGGGGTGCAGTTTTTGAAATGGCATCATTTATGGGGGTGTCTCACATACAAGTCCCTCAAAGTCACATCAGAACTGAACTGGTCCCTAAAAAAATCAGTGTTTGAAATTTTCTTGAAAATTTGAGAATTTGCTATTCATATTTTAAGCCTCCTAGTGTCCAAAAAAATGAAAAGGATGTTGAAATAATGATGGAAACATAAAGTAGACATATGGTCTATGTTAGTTATTAACTATTTTGAGTGGTATGATTATTTGTCTCACAAGCAGAAAATTTAACATTTTGAAAATTGCTAAATTTTCCATTTTTTTACGACATTTTGGTATTTTTCACAAAAAAACACAAACTGTATCGACCCAAATTTACCACTAACTTGAAGTACAATGTGTCACGAGAAAACAATCTCAAAATCACTGGGATAAGTAAAAGCAAAAAAAAGTTATCCCCACTTAAGTGATACCTGTCAGATTTGAAAAAAAGGGCTCTGTCAGGAAGGCAAAAACAGGCTGCGGTGGGAAGGGGTTAAAGGAAAACAAACAAACCATTAAACATCCTTGAAAAAGCACCTTAGCATGTGAAACGCATGTTGAATAAGGAGCCCTAGAAGGAGAGACAAGCAATCCCAGTTACCACTTACACAACTACAAGCAGAAGCCGGCGGGTGATGTCACTGCTGAAAGCCACGAAGTCCCGCCGCAAGCATATAAAGCCGTGGACATCGGCACTACAGTTACAAGCTGCAGGGTAATCTAGGGAAAGTCTCCCCTCAATCATCTGGCATGCTCTCAAAGCTCCAATAAGGAGTGTAAACATTGCTTTGGTCGATTTTCACTTATTTTATTTATTCATTTTTATTTTTTAGATCTTTATCTTAAAAAATATATTTAATTATTTATTTATATTTCTATTCTTTTTATTTTATTTACATTTTATATTTATTCTATCTGCTTCCTACTAGTCTCACCTTACCTCACTTTCTCAGTATCCCTCCTCCCACTATCCCCCTTGTTCACCTCTTAGCACTTGATTCACGTTGTGTTCGCACAACGCCACCTTTAACTACCAAATTTAACCAAGCTGCTCGCACTATTTTATTTATTAACAGTTTCTTATATAGCGCACACAAATTCTGCAGCGCTCTACAGAGAAAAGTTATGAGCAAAAACACAACAAATTACATCACAAGACAGTTTAGGACAAGTACATGGTTAATATGGATAGTTGCATCAGGAAACAGGACACTGAAGCAATCATCAGGGTGGCAGAGGTTTATATATTCTAAGAAAGGCACATGAGGAGAAAGGGCCCTGCTCGTGAGAGCTTACATTCTAAAAGGAGAGGGTTAGACAGACAGGGGTGACACAGAAGGGGTAGAAGTGAGTTTTAAGCAGGAGGGTGGGATCAGGTCAGCTTAGTCTTTGATATTTTAAGTCTAAAAAAACGCTGGGTCATCCAAGAGTAGACAGCAGAGAGACAGTTGGAAAACTGAGTGAGGATAGAGGGAGAGTGATCAGGAGAGGAGATGTAGAGTTCAGTATTATCAGCATAGAGGTGATAGTAGAAGTCGAGTGAGCAAATGAGCTCACCCAGGGCCTTATTCTGGTTGGTGCGGCCGGGCCGTACGCGTACGTTCCGGGGTTTTTCATGATCTGCGCATGCGTACATTCGCTAATGCGCAGGCGCGAACACTCCACAACGCTTACGGACGGGTCTCTCCGTGCGAAAAAACCTGTACGCGAGAGTACGGGCATTGGGGGCGGCATAGGGGCATGTTGAGGGGAGCGGCCGAAATAATGAGGGAAAATGGGCGTAAATATGGGTGTACACGGGGGTGTGCACCAAAAATGAGCGGTGCTACTACCGCACGATCGCCTAAAGCACCGTTCATTTCGGACACAAAACAGGCGGCCGCCAACTGCCACCTCAGACCACCCCTACAGATACCGCATGCCTGCGTGCGCCTGGGTTTGCTAATTTACGCTGATTACTACTCAAACACATACACCTGAATGTAATAAGCAATGCTGCAGTCTATTAAGTCCAAACCATGATTTCACTACCTGCAAGCCACACACAGCACTCAAACACATTGGAAGCTTATCTTTCTATACTTCTCTACATTTAAAGGTTTGTTTAATTTAAGGTAAGAATCTTTTTAAGACCTGCTTATATATGCTAAGGTAGGTATTTGTTAAACAGTTAGACACATTCACTACGTGCTTTCATAGACTTTACACAGTAGCACACTCAATCTACACAAGTCGACATGTGTCAACGTGTTCACTCTAATACAAACATAGGTTTTGTATTTATGATACAATAACATAAACCACATCTAACACCTACAAAGGATGTTTCAGCAATGTTTTAAGCCCATGCCCACTATTTTGCACACAATCTTTGTATAGTACCCAAAATACAGAACTGTACCACTATCTGATCTGCTATGAATTGGATTTTACTACACTCTGGATGTAAGATGCCACCAATCACATTATTGCACTCACATCTCTCTAACAAAGGATTCCTACATCTGCTTATGACACTGTAAAATCATATATATTTAAAAAGTTATACATGTTTGTTCACAAGCAATTTTCTCATGTTTGGCCGATTCACACATCTTTTTTTAGGGAGGACACATATGCATTCCTACACAAATGTACCTTTTGACCCTTGTTTGTCTGCCTCACCCACTCCATGAGGAAAGCATTGTTCTGGACCTGCTTTTACCTACTACTGTAGGAGCTACCTCACCTGCACACAAACTGCTTTCTCACCTATTAAGTTGCTCTGCACATGTGCTGATGACACAAACTAATTAGCAGGGAAAAGTTGGATAGGAACATGGGAATGGCCATGGAGAGGGTTACACATGGGAAACTTCTACCACACTTCAACAAATGTTCAAAAATACCCTGGTCAGTAAGTACACATAAATGTAGTATTTGTTTCACACAAGAAATTACACATACAACAATTTTGTTTTAATTGGTAAAATAAATTTATTTGCTGTTCAGCATCACAGCTTATTTGACACTTTAATGTCATAAATCAAATAAACAAATAAAATAGACACAAAAATAAAAAAACAGCCAGAACAAGAGGTTGCATATCTCCAAACGGGATGCAGTTGATTTCCCGGCGGTCGGGATCCCGGCGGTCGGAATCCCGACACTGGAATCCCGACCGCCGAAATCCCGAAACTTTCTCCCTCCGTGGGTGTCCACGACACCCATAGAGGGAGAATAAAATAGCGTGCCGAGCGTAGCGAGGCACCGGGCCCGCTGCGTGGCGAGCGCAGCGAGCCCGCAAGGGGGGGCGATCCATGTCCCCCCCTTGTCGGGATTTCGGCGGTCGGGATTCCAGTGTCGGTATTCCGACCGCCGGGATCCTGACCGCCGGGAAATCATATCGGATCCCTCCAAACATGTGTTACCCTGCAAATGCAATGGTGAAAGAAATGGGGACACCAGAATACGTACTGCAACAACCAGGGTGAATACTAAGCAAGATACACACCACCAAAAATTAATCCTGCATTTGTAGAGGTCAAAATAAGAACTTTAATGCCCATGGCACAAAAATGGATCGATGGCCAACTCAGGAAGTGGATGTCCAGTGCAATTTAAACATTTGGGGTCCAACCACAGAGGAAGTGAACCAGGTCTCATTATTTGGGCCCTTTTTTCCCCCTTTTAGATGGGGCCTTGGGGACAGGGGCCTTTGGCTCAGATGGCTTGCGGCGTCTTCCCCTAGTGGACACAGGAGGGTCAGCAGAGGTGGAAGGTTGGGGAGCAGCTTGGGGTGGGCCAGCAGATGGGGGATTGTCCCTTAGGGACCTGGCGGTGGTCAGCAGCTCCGCAAGAATTTCATTCTGGCGGCTGAGGTGTTGGCCAATGCTTTGCATGCCAGCCGCCAGAGTGTCATTCATGCGGTTGAAGGCCTCACACTGCTGCCTGTTTGTGGCCTTCCAATCCGCCAGAAATTCCCCAACCTGCTGCTGACGGATCGCAGCATCCACCCCTTGCTGCTCGATCCTCTCCAGCATCACCATCACGCTCTCATCCCATGTCTCCTGTGGCTGGGGGTGTCGTCTTGGTGGAGGCTGGACCACTTGCTCCACCTGTGGCTCTGCAGAGGAAGATGCTGCCGGTTCATCCTGGGTTTCTGCTTCTTCTAGGATAATAATTGAAAACAATGTCACCATCACATACGCACAAAAAAATATCTTTCAAAATACAATGCATTACTGTGACTTACCATCAAAAGCAGCAGCAAAGACCTCCGCCGGGAGCTCACTATCCATATTGGATATCCCCCTGACCTCGGCCACATCAATGACGTCCAAGGCGTCCTGCTCCAGGGGGGTATACTCCAAATTATCTGGCATAGGCCCTCTCCCGGTGGACATGCTGTGGTTGTACCGGTCAGTCATCTTCCTCTTCAGTGTCGTTTTGAAGTCTGTCCACCTACAAGTTTAAAAATACAAATATCACCATGAGATATGTGCACCACTGTGCTACGTGACATTTCCTAGTGTGGGTGATCTTATGTTTTTTAGCCATATGTGTCCCACACACACATTAATGTCTCCATTAGGAGGCATTTCAGTGTCTCATCTCATTCATTAGGCCACTAAATGCACATACATAGATCACTATGCAGAAATGACATCATCCATGGCCAAATTATGCACCTCTACCTGTTGTGAAACTACACATTCCACCATAGCTTGACAGTGTGGTTATTATGGAGTAATTTTACTATGGGATGGCATACTGGGATGTGTAGTTTCTCACCAGCTACATGTGCACAGTTTGGTCATTCTTGTTTCAGTAGCATCATATGAAACATGTTACAACAACTCTTTCAAAAACACACTTTCTCTTGTCCCATCACATACTTCACATACTTCACATGAGCAGAACTGTGCCCATAACCTCACATTACACCAATGGTGCATGTTTCATATATCAATGTGGGTTATTAGACATGGTTGTGTTCACATGTGACATTAAAGTGTAGCACTATCTACAAACACACCTTTCTATTATTCTCAAAACATACATGTAACATATGTACACACATATGACATTATCAGGGGGACAAACACACTTGCCTTTTCTTCACCGCTAGCCAATCTCTGACCACTGGTGACACCTGGTTCACTTCCTCTGTGATCTTGTCCCAAAGGTTTCTCCTTGCACTGGCACCCGGCTTCCTGGTTGCCAATTCGATCCATTCGCGTGCTCTGGGCACTAAAATTCTTAATTCTGCCTCTACAAATGCAGGGTTTCTCTTTTTGGTGGTGGCATCCTGCTCAGTCCTCACCCTAGATGTTGCAGCTCGTTTTCTGGTGGCCCCAGTTCTCTCACCATGCACCTGCTGGGTCACACCTGTTTGGAGAGATGCGACCTCTTGTTCTGGCTGGTTGCTTGGCCCTTGTGGAGCTGGTGGAGGTTGAACAGGGCCTGTTAGTGAGGGGCCCGCTTGGTCTTGCAGGCTACTTCTCTCTTGAGCCCTCCTTCTCCGCTCCTGTTCCCTCTTCTGCAAAGCTTCAAGCAGGGATTCTGCTGTAGCTCTCTGTAGAGCGTCCTCAGCTGCGGAATCGTCTGAGCTAGACATGTTTGCAGCAATTCTGGCCTGCATTTGACTGAATATTTATATGTTAATCTCCCGCCATGAACAAGGGGGCGTATATTTTTCTCCGCAATGTAGTTGCTAATTTACGCCGATATTTCCCGCCGATAATTGCCGCTTAAATTACGCAGGTCTCAACGCACCTGATCAATCACCTGTATATGCACATACACAGGTTGTGGAGCATTGTGTGCTACATCGTGAAATGTGTGCACCTGTCATTCCAATGATGAGTGTTGTCAGCTGGTATCTGTTGGAGTTCGTGTATGCTTTGTGAGTCACATTTCAAAACATCACGTTATAATGCTTTCCTTACATATGTAATGAGTATGAAATTGTCATACACCAACATGTTGCATTGTGCCCCTTTTAGCAGCGTATTTATTAGTAGACGGTTGCGTGTATTCTTTTCCGCACACTGTATATACAGTACGTCTCTCCATGGAAATCGGTGTATTGTGCCCCTTTTAGCAGCGTATTTATTAGTAGACGATGGCGTGTATTCTTTTCCGCACACTGTATATACAGTACGTCTCTCCATGGAAATCGGTGTATTGTGCCCCTTTTAGCAGCGTATTTATTAGTAGACGGTTGCGTGTATTCTTTTACGCACACTGTATATACAGTTCCTCTCTATACATTGAATGCATGCTGTTGGTTATGGTGTGTGTATATCGGAACGGTCCGCGTAAGTTTCTATTCGCATCCAGTTTGTTAATGTAAGAAGGATTAATAAAGTTAATACTAAACAAACAATTTTTTACACCAATCAGCAAGCACCAAAAGTGATATATGTACCTGCAATTAATAACTGCGCCATTGCCACTATGACTTCAACCAGGGCTCGCGCGTTTTCGACCCAGGAGCTGCTGGCCTTGGTTGAGGTCATGGACCGTCGGCTGGGGCCCAGGGGCCCATATGTGTCCAACATGGACAAGCGGCGGGCGTATAATGCTGCCCGCCGCCTAATATACACCCGGACCGGCGTCCGCAGAAGCCTGGCACAGGTGGAGCGCCGCTGGTCTGACCTGCGCCGGCGGCAGCCAGTGTTACTTTGCTCTATTCGCCGCCATATTGCCCGATGTAAGTTTTTATTTACTAGTATGTCTGCGTTTTTTTGCAATGTTTTCTGTACTTTTTATAAATATGTTCCTGAGTATGTGGGTGTATAGGGGGTGTATAGGGGGGGTTTAAGTAGTTGCTCAGTTTTTGGGTGTAGCATATCAATTAGTTTGCATGATAAATGTCTGAAATATAACAGCAATGATAATTTGGAAGGTTATGAGCATGACTAATGTGAATTTTTCTTTTCCCCTTTTTTATGAAACCCAATCTTCGATTTCTATGCCATCAACATGAACATTTCCGCACGGGCAAGAGCACGCATAGAAGCCCGGGAGCAGGCAGCCCAGGAGCAGCCGGAGGAGGAAGAGGAGGAGGAAGAGGAGGAGACAATGGGTCCAGCTGGGGCCCACCAAATTTCGCCATCCCCTTCCACCAGCCACTCCCCAACCCCGACCCCCCACCCCCAACCCCGACCCCCCACCCACACCCCTACCCCCACCCCCTCCCCAACCCCCACCCCCTCCCCCTCCCCAACTTCCACCCACACCCCTACCCCCACCCACACCCCTACCCCCACCCCCTCCCCACCCCATTTCCAACCCCCCTACACCTCTCCACCACCCACCCCCAAACCTCTCCAATCCCCACTCCAACCCACTACCAGTATCCCAAGTCCTTTCCCATCCCCCTTGCTCCTGACCCCCCCAACCACCGCACACCCAACCAGCGGCGAGCAGGATGGCTCAACTAGCCGTAAGTAAATAATGTGTCTAATGTTTACCTACACATTTCTACACATAAACAATCACAACAACCACATATGTGTATCCAACATCAACATTAGTTGCAACATATCACTGCAGGGCGACCATGAGGTGTGGCCTGTCCTTCTCCAGGAACAAGGGTCCCCTTGGTGTTTTTTTTTGAGTGTGGCCATGCCTCACCCCTTGAATAATTGACATAACAGTACATCCAATGACATATCCGACATTAGTGGTGTTGTAGTTATGTGGATCCAGGTGTTGTGTAACTCCACTTCCCAGCATGATGTGCAACATAAATTTAGAGATTGTTTTGTTAATAGTGTGTGAGGCCATGCGGATGCATGCTTTACAAACATAGCTTTAGGCCTATAATTTGTACAGCAATGGCAAACATTTTACTAAGTAAGGAGTGGTTAAGCCACAACAATGTCATTACCCTTAAATAGCACAGGTTAATTGTGAGGTTAGAGGTGATTCCCCCAAAACAAACCTCCCAATGGTGATACAGCATACATTTATCCAATAAGGAGGAATTTATTTCATTTCATGTAATATATACAGTATGTGTGTGAAAACATACTAGTCTTTTGTACCGTGTTTACAGCATACCCATCTTCAATGTAGTTGAAAAATGTATGTGGCCTTCACACTTAACTCACAAATTCATATTATGTTACAATGCAATAAACATTTATGTATATGATATATTAATTATAATGTGTTTTTCCCCTTCACTACAGACACTGAACAGCACCAGGAGGAGGTGGCCAATATAATGCGGGAAATATTCCTGACTTTATTTTATTTAAATATTCTTTTTCTACGTCTGGAGGCCCTCATGTAATTTTTTTTTATCCCCCCCCCTTATTATGTTTGTTACGAATAAAAGTTTTTTGAAAGTTAGAAGTTGACTGTTTTTAATCATAAATATGTGAGAGGGTTTGTAAGGGCAGGTACATACAGATGTGTAATGTAAGTTATATTGGTAATTTGAGGTGAGGGGTAATGAATGATGTGTGAATGTGTGTGTTTTGGGGTGAAATAACACATAGTGAAAAGGCATGATTTTTTATTGTTGTTAGATTAAAACATCACACATAACATCAGGGTAGGTATACATGTTAAAAAAATCAGATCAAACTAATTATGGACATAATTTAGTACATACACACAAACACCAACATAAATTTATTTAAAAGTAAAAGCAATGTGGGGACACATAGATAGTGATTGAAATGCCACATTAGAACATAACAAATATACATGTAATGAGGGTTAAAATGTTGTTTTATTAGGGTCTTTATTAAGGTAGACAATTGAGTTAATAGAAAACAATAATTGAATAACAATTAGAAAAAATAATTAATTGTCTGAATTTTAGTTGAAAGGCAAGATTTGCAGGTCCATACATGTGAAGGGTATGCCAGCGTACACGGACGTACGCTCACTCTCATGAGCGGTGACATAAGCTGAGTTTTCCATTGAAAACAATAGCGACCCGTCCGTGCAAGCTGGCGTACGCTCAGATTTCCGCAAGAAGTCGGTGGGAAGACGGACGAGAGACGTCCGTAAACGGTGGCGTACGCTCTGTTGTACGCCAGTTGTCGGAGTGTAAGGGCTGGTCCGTCCGTGTACGTTGGCGTACGCTCAATTGTACGCCACTCCCCTTTGACGTTGTTTCTGGCCGTACGTATGCGGCTGAGTTGTGGGTGGACTTAACCTCAACGGCCGCGTACGGAGAGCGTACGCTAATATGGAACGTACGCACGTTTGGCCGCTACGATCAGAATAACCTCCCCAGAGAGGACCAAGAATAAAATGTTGGGGGACACCTACTATCAATGGAAGTGCAGGAGAGGTGAAGTCATTAGAGGTACAGCTGTGCATTTTCAAAACTGACAGTGCAAATACAAGCATTAACAGTGATAGTAAAAGTTGTTTGCAGAAAATGGTGATATTATGGTTGAATAGCCAGATTAAGCAGCCAGGGGTAGTATGGCTGGGGTGCCGGATGGCTCCCCGACAGTCGGTATTCCGACAGTCATTACTCCGACATCGGAATCCCGACTGCTCCCTTGTGGGGTCCACGACCCCCATGGAGGGAGAATAAAATAGGTGGCGAGCACAGCTCGCCACTGTGCCCGCAGCGAGCCCGCAAGGGGCTTCATTGCGCTCCCCCCACTGTGGAGTCGGGATTCCGAGTCTGAGTAATGACTGTCGGAATCCCGACTGTCGGTGAATTGTACCACACCCGTATGGCTGTGAGGATAGAGTAACCTCACTCAAAGCAGTCTTTGGTTTTCTGAGTAGTTGTTGTTTTCTGTCCTTCTGTTTCACTTCAGCATAACGCTGCAGTTATGTTTCAATTATGCCACCCTTTAAAAATGGTGCACTTTAAAAACTATTATGCACACAGCTACACTATGCACACAGCCCATACGGCCCACAGCCTATGTAGTAAAGCAGTGTGCAGAATGATCAATTACCAAAGAAGATAAACGGTACTTGTGTAATATCTGGGCGCCCGATTTTTTTCATCGGTCGGAAAAATCGGGTCAATCGCATGCGATGCGATGTGATCGACCCGATTTTTCCATTGGATCCAATGTTAAATGGTCCCTGAGACAAGATTTTACATTGGGTCCAATGTTAAATGCCCCCCAGACCCCATTTTTCATTGTATAAGCACCCTGATGGTTAATTATGTGAAATGCCCCAACATTGTTAACGCCACGCTGCGATCAACGCCAACCCGAAGCGTGGCGAGCTCAGCGTGGCCACGAGGGGCGGCGGTATGCGTCCTCCGACCTTTTCATACGCCCACTATCCACATTCTCATGGAGTTGATATTATATAGTGTAGCGAGCCACCGAGCCTGAAGCGTGGCGAGCGGACGCAGAATACGAGCCCGAAGCGTGGCGAGTGGACGGGAATACATGTTAAGTAATCCGTGGCCCCTCGCAGGGCTCGCTGCGCTTGCCACGCTTCGGGCTCGCTGCACTTGCCACGCTTCGGGCTCGTATTTCGCGTCCCCTCGTGGGGCTCGCACTTACCACGTTTCGGGCTCGCTGCGCTCGCCACACTATATACAAACCAACTCCATGCGAACGTGGATAATGGGGGTATGAAAAGGTCGGAGGACGCATACCGCTGCGCTCGCCACGCTTCGGGGTGCCGTTGATCGCGGCATGGCGTTAACAATGGGGGGCCATTTCACATAATTAACCATCAGGGTGCTTATACAATGAAAAATGGGGTCTGGGGGGCATTTAACATTGGACCCAATGTAAAATCGGGTCTCAGGGATCATTTAACATTGCATCCAATGTAAAAATTTGTAAATGCAATTTGGTCGCATGCGATGCGATTGAAAAAAATCGGGCGCCCAGATATTACACAAGTACCAGTTAAACACATCCAGCACCTGAGGAGTAATACTCTGCTGCCCACAGCCTATGTAGTACTACTACTAGCACAAATCCTACTAGCACAAATCCTACAAAAAGGAAACTACAAAACACAGTTCAACCTATTAAAAAGTTAAATTGTTAACTGATATTTTCATTGAGCAAAAAAAAAGTGTCAAAGACATATAATATAGTGAATTGCTATATATACTATACATTATATACTCATGTACACATATATGACAAATTCTTTAAAAGAAGGGCTGGTACTTGTGTACTTTCACGGCGCCAACATAGATTAAATCATCCAGGACTGTGTCTTCTTGTGGGGCTCGCTGCGCTTGCCCAAGCTACAGGCTCGGTGGCTCGCTACGCTCACCACGCTATCTAAAATCAACTCCATGCTAACGTGGATAGTGGGGTACGAACTATGGAGTTTACAGCCCCGCAGCTCGACACAGACGCCATGCTGGCGCCGTGAAACTACACAAGTACCGAAGTGCTTCTTATTGAAATAAAAACATCTATCTATTTATATTAAATACTACGAAGCTCAACCACAAATCAAAACTTTTTAAACTTGTTTTGTTAGCCATTGTTGATTTTATTGTTTTGTTTTTTCTTAATTACCTTAATAATTATGGCTTTTAAGACATGAACACAATCTTTTAATCCATGGGTGTACTTATAGAAACTTGGGTACTTGTGTAGAATCATGGCTCCCATCGCATGCCATATGTAGTGGCATGCGATGCGATTTTACCGTGTTTTTATGCATTTTTGCTAATCTGATGCGATGTGATGTCATTTTTCACTGAAATTATGGACATGAGTTGAAATCATGTAAAATGCACCCCAAATGTCATTTTTCACATCAACGCCAACCCGAAGCGTGGCGAGCGCAGCGGTACGCGTCCTACAACCTTTTCATACCCCCACTATCCACGTCGGCGTGGAGTTGAGAATAGAAAGTGTGGCGAGCGCACGCGGATACCTTCACAGGTATCCGTGTCCCCTCGCGGGCTTCACAGGTATCCGCGTCCCCTCGCGGGCTTCACAGGTATCCGCGTCCCCTCGCGGGGCTCGCCACGCTTCGGGCTCACCACACTTTCTATTCTCAACTCCAAGCCGACGTGGATAGTGGGGGTATGAAAAGGTCGTAGGACGCGTACCGCCGCCCCTCGTGGGCTCGCTGCGCTCGCCACGCTTCGGGTTGGCGTTGATAGTGCGGGTGGTAGTGTAAAAAAAGACATTTGGGGTGCATTTTACATGATTTCAACTCATGTCCATAATTTCTGTGAAAAATGACATTGCATCGCATCAGATCGCATGCGATCTCATGCGATTTTTCCCTGTATGATGCCTATCGTGGGAGCCGTGATTGTACACAAGTACCGAAACTTGTTATATCTGTTTATGACACCTTTTCACATTGTCACAAAACAAAGAACAACTACAAGCTGGTGGAAAGGAGTGTATTGTCACAAAAGGTGTTCAAAACATTTTGTATAGTATATTTTTGCTCATTATGTTATATTCTCCTACCTGTAATACTTTCTGTGTAATAGTCGCAATTTTTAAAAAGTATATTGGGTTCCGTCATGCTCACAATTGTACAATCTATAGAATGAATTCGGGAAAAAAAATGCTAGAAAAGGGGGCTACCTTTGACCCATTTGTACCTGTTTTCGATGGTGGGGGGTCTATTCATGCTGCAATATGAGCAAGTCCAAACACCTTCACCAAGACATTTGCAGGGGAGGGCTGGGGGCGCTTGCAGGGGAGCGCCCAGCATTTTATGGGCGTCTTCATGAAAACACTGCATACGCAGCCTAGCGAACAGTTCTAAATCAGGCCCAAAGTTGTATGCCTTTATTCAAATAAATATCATACCATGCAGATGCCTGCAAAATCCTGCACAGGTTTTATATTTCTGGAGTCCGTGTGAGCAAATGACTCTAATAAGCGTCCCAAGTAATGAGCTAGCATACAGGTCAGATGATAACGACCATCATTCAGAGAGAATTATGTTTTCAGTATTTCTGTCTGTGGACACAGGCAGGATCATGACTGACCTAGAAACATAGATTAAATCATCCTGAGGACTGGAATTGAGAATCTCTGCTCTAAAGTATTTGATGTAAGTATCCTAGACTAGGATATGAAAATAGCTGAGATTATCAGCTCTTCCCTCCAAATATCCAGCCTGTTAACACAGTGGGCCTGATTCAGAGGAGCACACAGATTATCTGCAGCTGCAACTTCTTCTGGATACGAAAATATGCAATGAGCTTTTCAGCATTTTCCTTGTGAACTACCCTGCAACAGACTTTGAAAGTCCTGCGACACCCACTTTGAATATCTAAGCAATGCACAAGTGATCTGGAGGATTCCATCTTCTCACCATCTGTCACAAAATTTACTTTTCCTGGTGCACAGTCTTTCTTCTCACTTTCTTAAAATAAGGGACTCGAACCACATGCGTGCTGTAACGTGAAGCCTGCTTATTTTGCAAAGACTTTAGGTCCCCTCTCAGTCTCCAACCTGAACTGCCATGGATTACCGAAGCCATGGCTTGTGCGTGTGTAATGGAAATGTTACACACGAATGCCTAGGCCCTGTACGAACTTGTGACTGGTGGGCCCAGGTGCAGATATATAATTTGGGCCCCCCTCGAACCCAACTCAAGATCACAATATGCAACATGGCAATGGGTGAAGGGGGAGGCAGAATGTTGAAGGAAAAAAACAGTTAGTGACTGGAAGAGGGTTAAGGGGCAGCAGTGGGCCTCTTAGTCCTCAGGGGCCCTGATGCACTTCTGCTGCTACACCAATGGTAGGTCCGGCTCTGCATACGCCGTTGGACACTTTGACGTGCATGTAGACCGTATTGGTTTACTGGACTTTTTGTGCATAAGAAAAATAAAACAAATTTCTCCAGACATCAGAACTGTGTCCACTACTGAATCGGGGCCCAGCGTGCTTGCAGTAGTTAGATATAGATATGTTTATAAAACATTGATGGCTCAAGGTTGGCCGTTTGCCAATCACTGGCAGAGGTACAATGTTTCTTCACCCTTGATTTTTTAGTTCTGAATTTGGTGCATGTCTATAGTGACCTGCAACATACCAATCATTGCTGCATAACTCCCCCAGGGAAAGCTCCTGCTGGGAAATCCATGGTATACATTAGCAACGCTAGTTATATGTAAGGTAACCAACTTAATGTTAGCAACTAGAAGAAGCTTCAGCCTTAAGATCCCTGATTTTGCCAGAAGAAGGTCTCACAAATTAATGCAGTCCTGGTATTTTTTGTTGGTGTTATTTCTACATCTATTTTGTTAGATGTAGCTTTATGGTGTTCTTTGTGTGAGTGTTTATTTATTGTGTGGAAATGCTAACCTACCAGTGAAGAAGAAAGGTTATGATGCTGCTACTTGGGTGTGATGCTGAGTGTAAGGATGGCCATATGAGATTTCCTGCCAGTGATGAAGACAATTGATTAGTGATCTGTCAAATGCGTGGCCTTATCCAATACATAACCATGGCCCTCATTCTGGTTGACTCACAAGGCAGCAGTATTTTGCTGCTTTGCGAGCCAAGTAACGTCACCTGCAGGATTTGTGGATCCCCCCCCCATAGATGGTGAATGTCCCCGCAGGTCTGTGAATGGATGTTTTGCATAAACAGCCATTTGCAGGCTTGCATGCGGGCCTAAAATCATTCCATAGTCGACGACCGTCGAATGCTTTCTAAAGCTCTCGCTAATCCAAGTCACTCTCTGGTGCCTTAGATTAGCGGTGCCCTGCTCCATGAACAGGGCGGGCAGACATCCGGTGATGTTAGCTGGTCGCCCACGGAAGCCATGTAGCTGACTCCGTTCTCATAGGGATGCCCAGCATTTTCCTGGGTACGCATGCAAAACGCCCCCTGCCCGCCCCCCCTTCTGCGTGTGCCTCAGAGACTATACAAAGTGTCCGAGGGCTCCAGCAGTAAAGCGATTATGCACAGGACGTCACCATTGGTCTATGTCGCGAATTTGCATTGGAGCAAATCAATCAGAATGAGGGCCCAAATCCAGAGTCATGTTCATTATGGCTTCTTCTCTGTAAAAGAGCCATGTGAGTTTGATTCTGAAACATCTCTATGAGGGTATTTTGAGTGCCATCAGTCCAGTGGCATTATGTGACCTCTAAAGCAGGGGTCAGGAAACTTTTTTACCTTTTTACCCCAAAATATATTTAGCTACGCCGACGTTACCCCCTTGATTTAAAGGATGGAAATCATATAATTGTGACACACTCTGTACCCTCAAAAATTGATGATATATCCTGCTAGTACAGTACACAGTAGATACAAGGGAAAAAGGATATGAACCAGATAGGTGGGCAATTAAAACACAGTGCAGCTATAAGCCAATCAACAGAGTAGAAACACCTGAGACAGTACTAGTACAGTACTAGTACAGTACACAGCCTGGAAGCAATTGATGATGTTGATTACCATGTATGGCTGTGTGTGGTACAAAATTTGTAAACATGGTAATCATCATCATCATCATCATCAACAGCCAATGGCTGCCAGGCTGTGTGTGGTATAGCCATTGATAATGTGATGTCCAGGCAACTATTAGTGGTAGTATTTCAAGATGATATAGTGACAGTCTGTGCAAATTTATTTCCCTAGACTAGAGATACCTTGACAGGAGCCTATAACCAGGCAAAGAAACTCAACGTCGCAGCGGCAGTACAGACTGTGCGCTGCCGAGATGGTGCAGCAATTAGTCAACTCTGAAGAAGAGGGTGGATTTGGAGGCAGGGCCTGAGGCATCACACAGGGAAGCATGTTATTCACAAGAGCCTGACACACTGCACTGCGTCAGGTCCTTGAACACTACAGTACTGTAACACACACAGCTGGGCATGCATATATAATCTATATATAGATTCTATATGCAATGAAATTAAATTCCTGGGCGTAATGCATGGTCATGCTTCCGAGATACATATACATGCCCGGCTGTGTCTCGTCAGCATGACCATGCATTACCCCCAGGAATTACATTTTTACCCCATTTGGGCTAATTTACCCCTGTTCCCTGACCACTGATCTAAATGGTCACACGGCAAATATTGTTTGAAGCTATTTTTGACCATGAATAGATTAACAGAAAATGTGCATAATCCTTAGGTAAAACAAAGTATTTACATAGACATCTGTGGCAGTATTAGGGTATTGCCAATTGGGGCAGTACGGATGGTGTAATGGTTAGCATTACTGCCTCACAGCACTGAGGTCATGGGTTTGAATCCCACCATGGCCCTAACTGTGCATAGTTTGTATATTCTCCCCCTACATACTTGCGTGGGTTTCCTCCAGGTACTTTGGTTTCCTCCCACATTCGAAAATATTTGGCTCCTAACAAAATTAACCCTAAAATATGTACATGTGGTAGGGAATATAGATTGTAAGCTCCACTGGGGCAGGGACTGATGTGAATGTTCAAATATCCTCTGTAAAGCGCTGCGGAATATGTGTGCGCTATATAAGAAACTGTTAATAAATAAATAAAGTTGCCTAAATAAGAGATTATGATCCTGATTCTGGTTGACGCTGTAAACTGTGAAGCTCGCAGGTTACTGAGTCCCAGAGGGCCTGCTTTGCCGCCCGCCGAATCCCCGCCCCGTCACTGCCGTATCTTCTTACACATCCCCTCTCATTTCCCACTGAGATCAGCGCCCGTCACCTTTTTGACCATCTCCGTCTGAAATAAAAGTCAGTTCAGGTGACTTAATTCCGAAGGGGAGAAAAATCATTTGATGATAGGAGACCATCGAATGCTTTCTCTTTCCATCGGCCACATGTGAGGGGATTTTCGTACACATCCCCTTGCATGCTAGATATGTGATGCAACGGAGGGCGGGCTGACTTGTTCACTAGGCTGTGCGTATACGCAGCCTAGCAATCAGGTCTGAATCAGGCCCATTGTGCCTGCTCCCCTCCCAATCTACAAAATGCTGCTGCTGTAGGATAAGTGTGGGTGTGTGTGTCCAGTATATGTTTAGACTACAGTATGTGAGTAGAAAGTGGTATTTCAATTTATTTGTGATGTTTGTGTTATTCAAGACAATCTTTCTGTCATTTTAATCCATTTACTACACTCTCTCCTACCTTCACTCAGGATGAACTCTCATTCAAACTGTCAATCCTGCGCTGAGCACACCCATCAGGACTTTCACATGGATACACCCTACTCTATTTTTATGAAGGTTGGGTCTCCCGTTCACTGCTTTCAGCAAACAGGGAGCATCCATTAGATCATGACTCACTTCTATCAAGCTGCCGAGTCTGCGTATCACAAAATTAAGGATGTCTATAGGCCATGACAAAACATCCTTGTGCTTCATACAGGTGGAGGCTGTGGAACTTCTATGATGCCATCTTCACACTTTCACTTGAGAAGTTCATACCTCCCAACTTCTGTGTTGGGGAAATAGCGCCCGAAAAGGGGGCGGGGTGTATGCAAATGAGGGCGCAGCTTATGCTAATTGGCCGCAACCTCATTTTCATACGAGAATAGACGCTGTGCGCATGCGCACAGCGTCTATTCTATTAGATTGGGGGGTCTCCCAACTGCCACCCCCCGCAGCGGGACAATGCCTGCTGCGGGTGGGACAGCGGGACAGGACCCGAAAATCGGGACTGTCCCGCTGTAATCGTGACAGTTGGGAGGTATGGAAGTTGGAAAGTTTGGGGTGGGGGCGAGGCAGTAGATTGCAATTAAAACTGAAAAGACACACTAGCCCTGATTCTAGGACAAAATGTGGGTGTGTTTGGTACCTTCTTGCTTGTGCTAGTTAAGAACTCCTATCTAAAGCTCTTGTCATGCTACTGTATATTTTATTTAAATCTTTTGAACACTATTTCTCTTTGGTACTCTTTACCTAGAAGGGCGCCAGCGTTTGAAATCGCGGTCGTCGGGGGTAAAAATCGCGGTCATCGCGGGTAAATCGGGATGGCCGCGATGACCGCGATTTTCCCATAGGGAACAATGTTAAAAAGGCTAATTGACCGCGATTTGACTGTTAAATGCCTCAATGGACCCGATTTGGCCCTAGGAATCAATGTTAAATGGGCCACAGAGCCCAAATAAGCACAATTAACCCTTAAATGTCCCCCCTAATTTTTAACGCCACCCCACGATCCACGCGAACCCAAAGCGTGGCGAGCGCAGCGAGCCCGCGAGGGGCGGCGGTACGCGTCCTCCGACCTTTTCATGCCCTACTATCCACTAGGGCGTGGAGTGAGAATATAATAGTGTGGCGAGCGCAGCGAGCCACCGAGCCCGAAGCGTGGCGAGCGGACGCGGATACCTTCACAGGTAGACGCGTCCCCTCGCGGGCTTCACAGGTGTCGGCGTCGCCACGGACACCTGTGAAGCCCGCGAGGGGACGCGTATAACTGTGAAGGTATCCGCGTCCCCTCGCTGCGCTCGCCACACTATTATATTCTCACTCCACGCCCTAGTGGATAGTAGGGCATGAAAAGGTCGGAGGACGCGTACCGCCGCCCCTCGCGGGCTCGCTGCGCTCGCCACGCTTCGGGTTCGCGTGGATGGTGGGGTGGCGTTAAAAATTGGGGGGGACATTTAAGGGTTAATGGGCTCTGTGGCCCATTTAACATTGATTTCTATGGCCAAATCGGGTCCATTGAGCCATTTAAGAGTAAAATCGGGTCCATCGCGCCTTTTAACATTGATTCCTATGGGAAATCGGGAGCATCGCGTCGCGGGCATCGCGGGTACATTTATGGCCGGCCGCGACGCGACCGACACGATTTCCATGTTTAACATGGGTTTCAATGGGAAATCGCGGGCATCGCGTCGGTCGCGTCGCGGCCAGACATAAATGTACCCGCGATGCCCGCGACGGGCGCCCTTCTAGGTAAAGAGTACCTTCTCTTTCATCCATCCTGGTTACACAGCTCAACCATGGGATGTAGGAGGATCCGCAGGAGCCAGGCACCTATGCTAAGTCTTTGAGAGAGGCAGGCTCCTCCCTTCTGCATCCCAGCATTCCTCAGTTCGTTTTAGGTGCCCACCGGAGTGGGTGCTATGCTGAGGGGATGCTGAAGCAGCCATGTTTTAGAGTAGCTAGGGGTTTGTTTGTTTTATTAGTATTTCAATTAGTTAGTACAGGACTACAGTGTGAGGCTTCCAGGGGAAGTTTCCTCACACTGACAGTGCAGCAGAGGCTGATGATGTGTACACACGGTACTGTTTGCCTTCCAATGTTGACGATATAGTCAACATCGGATCGGATGCAGATCGCAAGGGTTTTAACCCTTCAGATCCCGATCCGATTCCGATGTGCGTTCACGTATCGCAAGGCAGAAAGTCTTGTCTGCCTTGACTATATAGTGCAGATCTGCACTATATAGTCAGACTTGTATGCAAATCGGATGTGCCTTCAGATACTATCCACGATCCGATCTGATCGTGGATAGTATCTGAAGGCACATCTGACCGTGTGTACACACCATGACAGAAGCGTGTCCTGTCAGCTCTCTGTGTGCTGAGAGATGCTGTCTGGTCTCTCAGCACAGCGCTTGGACCTCCTCACAGAGAGGTCTTCTGGGCCCTGGGGGACTCCTTAGTCGGCTCCCTGCTTAGGGGGGGATCATGGGCGACGGACACCCCGCGATGGCGGCTGCCATCTTGGAAAGGGTTTACAGGCTGAAGTCCTTTGGTGTTGAAGCCTGTTAAAGGAGCTCAGCACAGCTGGGCACTTCCAAGTGATCCTGATCTGAGGGGAGACACTGGAAGGCAGAAGAAACACAAGGTAGGAGCGACTTGCAGTGGGAGGGTGCCAAAATAGCTTCCCTCCCCGCTGAAGCAGGGACTTTGTCTCCTCCCTCACTCTGCCTGGTGCCCTTTCATCTCTAAGGCCATGATGGTTTGGGCAAATACATTGTGTTCGCTGCTTCAGCCTGATTCATAAGCATTTGCTTTGGCAGAAAAGTTAAAGTCTGCGGCTGAATACGTTTGTGAGGCTCTGGATGCCATGACAGTTCCGTGGTGTTTCAGCCTTGTATATGTCTTCCCACCGTTTCCCATGTTGGCTCAGGTCCTGAAGAGAGTGAGGACACAAGGTGCGAAGGTCATTCTAATAGCTCCCGATTGTCGCACGAATCTTGGTATTCCAACGTACTGAGATTGTCGACAGCGTTGTGGCATCTTCCTCTTTGACCAGACCTTCTCAAGCAAGGTCCTTTTCTTCATCAGGACCTAGCTTGTCTCAATTTGATGGCCTGGCTTTTGAAACCTCCTCTTAAAATAGAAGGGTTTCTCGAAAGGAAGTTATCCGGACTATGATTAGTGCAAGGAAACCTGTTTCAGCAGCTAATTATTACAGAGTCTGGAAGACGTACATTTAAGGTTTCTAGACTTCTGGAATTTCTCCAGGATGGTTTTTCCTCTGGGTTGTTTGCAATCCCTGAAAGTACAGTTGTCAGCATTGTCCATTTTCTTTCAAACGAAAGTGGCATTGTTAACGGAGGTTCAGACATTTCTCCAAAGGGTTACCCATCTTAAACCTCCATATAGACAACCAGTGGCGCCTTGGGATCTGTCACTGGTGTTGACAGTACTGCAGAAACCACCGTTTTGAACCGTGGAGGTCGGCTGACCTTAAGTTTCTGACCTGGAAACTAACGTTTCTATTGCTTCGGCTAGACGTGTGTCTGAATTAGGGGCCTTGTCTTGCAAGTCTCCTTTTCTGGTGTTTCATGAAGATAGGTTCAGAACAGTTCCAAAATTTTTGTCTTAAGTGGTATCCACTTTTCATTTAAACCAGGAGATTTTGCTCCCGATGCATGTTTATGTGGACAGAGTGAAGGAGTTTCGTAAAACTGACTTGTTACTAGTACTGTATGACATACATAAGAGAGGGTGGCCAGCTTCTAAGCAACCATTGCTAGGTGGTTATAGTTGGTTATTGCCTTTGCCTATACTAAAGTTGGCAGACCAGTGTCCTCCAGAATTAATGCTCATACCACCAGGCCGGTTGCTTACTCTTGGGCTGTGTGTCATGGGGCTACTGCGGAGCAAGTATGCAGGGCATCCACTTGGTCCTCTGTTCACACTTTTACCAAATTCTACAGATTCCATGAGTTCGCGTCGGAGGACGCTCCATTTTGGTGAGCAGCCATGAGAACTGCGGGCCTGAGCGTACCTTCCCAAAGGACCGGATCTTGAACCATGACCGGCTCATGATTGAGCTGTGTCACCAGGATGGATGAAAAAGAAAAGGGGATTTTTGTAAGAACTTACCATTCAAATCCCTTTCTCTGAATCCATCCTGGTGACACAGCGATCCCTCCCTTACGCTCAGTAAGTTATACCGTTTCATGTGTTGTCATGTTATATGGTTATTATTTGATTGTGCATATTAATATGTTAAGGGGTTGTACTGAGTAATGTATCCTAGTGTGCTCTGGAAGTTGAACTGAGGAATGCTGGGATGCAGAAGGGAGGAGCCTGCCGCTCTCAAAGACTTAGCATAGGTGCCTGGCTCCTGCGGACCCTCCTACATCCAATGGTTGAGATGTGTCCCATGGATTCAGAGAAAGGAATTCGAACGGTAAGTTCTTACAAAAATCCCCTTTTGAAACATAGGGCCTGTGAAGAGGCGGACGTAGTGAAACAATGCTTTACTACTGCGCACATGATGGATTAGTGCCGGTATAAGCACTGAGGATTTCTTCACTAGAGTGAGGAAGTTGCAATCGGGGTGCACACACTTGCAATCCATATGCAAGTGTGTGCACCTCAGTAAGGGGTAGATGTGTTATGAGGTGATATGAGATGAAGTGGTTGTGCACGGATACCGCTTCTCTCCTATGTATGGATGTGGGTATGTTTGACAAATTATAGGGGCACCATGTTTATGTAAGAGAGTGCTGATGTGTGGGGGAATGTATGAATGGTCAGATCTCATGCTTCCACAGGAAAGCTGGATAGGAGAGAGACAATGTGCATCATCATTGAGCTGATGAGCTGTGTGCTCTGTTAGGGGTTGGTGGAGGGGGGGATTTTAAAGCTCATTCTCACCCTTTCACACCACGGTATCGACCTGGGTTATTGCCGGGTTGGCACTTATCAGTCAACCCAGGTCAGGCATTGCAACACCATGTTATGTATTTTTAAAAGGACTTTTTATGGCTCATAAAGATGAGGTGTCAAGTGAACAAAAGGAGAGGGTGGGGCCAGCTCAGCTGACAGCATGGCAGACCGAGCACAAGGCTTCATGATTGTTTCTACTTTCCTTCTGGTAGATTCTGCCATTGAGAACTTATTTCAAGTTTATTATTACCCCCTTATTCTTAAGAACTCCTTCACCTCATCAGGACTTCAATTTGCCATGGCTGTGTGCGCATGAAAATAAACAAAGAGCTCTCTATAGTCTCCTGTGTACTCTGCTGTCTGGGCACAGGCTGCTGACATAATCAGCCAATCAGCACTTTTCCATGATTCCCAGTTTGAATAACCCGAGTCGGTCAATTAAATGTACCTTGACCTGGATCCAACCCATGTTTAACACTGCTTATATCCCGGTTTGAAATGCTGGGTTGCTCAACCCGGGATATTTAAAAGTGGTGCTATTAGACTGCACCACACCCCGAATCGAGCCGACTCAACCGGCAATAACCCAAATTATTTTGGCAATGTGAAAGGGGTATAACTGTCTAGATCAAAATTAAGGGTTTTTATACCCACTGAAGAGCCATGTTTTGGTTTAAATTTGTCTTTATTAAATTTTGTAAACAAATACACATACTAGACAAAACAAGGGTAGCAGTGATGTGTATACAGCACAGTAGTTTTTAAAGAAAAAAAAACATATTCTCATACATTATATATTTAAACACATCGTTGCAGACACTAGACACTAAACATCCATACAACATATAAAAGAAAAGGAAGAAAAAAGAAAGAAGAAAAGAGGAGAAAAAAAAGAAAAAAAAAAGAAAAAGAAGTCTGCAGTAACAATAGATCTATCCTAGTTGATCGAGCTGGATACAGGGAGGACAAGACGCAGCTTTATTTTGGCACATTTTCTAGGTATGGTCTATCTATATCCTACATTCTAACTGAAAGTTTTGGACCCTATTCCTGCATTGACCTTAGGGTGAGCTTTCGTACTGTATCGTGACCTGGATCACTAGTCCGTAGAGCCTGGGACATAGGTCTCAATGAGAGGGAAAGTGGAAGGGAAGTGGAGAAAAAAAAAAAAAAAATTAAGAGAAAAAAAGGGGGGAAAAAGGATTTCCTTACAGTATAGTGCTTATAAATAGTGCCCTTAATCCTCCACATTTTAAGGAACAATTCTTAATAGTGTTATTGTGGGTTATCTAAAAAGGTTTGTGGTTAAGTATCAAGAAAAAAAAAAAAAAAAAACACCATAAATAAGCTATAAATGTTCAACCTCTCCTTCACGGAGTAGTTATTAATAAATTCAGTGTTCTTAATATTATATTATTAATCTTAATATTTATTTATTTATTTATTTAAAACTTGATCGTGGCCCTTGTGTAAAAAGTCTTAAAGAAAAAACAGGGAGAAAGGGGGGTTAAAAAAGAAGTGCGTCAAGTCTGTGCATCCCGCTACGGACTGTGATAGAATTTTGAATTTATCCATGTCCCCCACATACAATAGTACTTCTCAATACTATTCCTTGAGAGATATACTCCTCGTTCATGGGCGCATGTAAAATTAACTAATGCAATCCACTCTTTTATATTTGGTGATTGACGGGCCATCCAAGTCCGAGCTATACATACGTTGGTCAGAGCGCTCATGTATATGGCATATTGTCCTTTTAATCTAGTTGTACCAGCTGAGGGCCAAATACCTAGAACAGTTTTCTTTTTTTGATTTTCCTCCAAATATGGGAGGCTCAGTTCTCTCCAAATCTCAGTTACCTCTTGCCTAAACCTATAGACCTGGGGACAGTCCCATATTAAGTGCCAGAAATCACAGCTTGATGTATTACATTTAGGGCACCCATCGGAGGAGGATCCAAAGAACTTAAACATTCGATCAGGGGTCAAATAAATGCGATGTAAAATATTATACTGTATTAACTGAACTCTAAGGGAGGAGGTAGATTTCTTGGGATTGACAACTGCTCGTTCCCATTCCCTATCTGACATATCCGGTATATCCACCGCCCATTTAGATCGAAGTAAATCACTGTGTGTGTCATGATTTACAGATTGAAGAAATCTGTAGCATTTAGAGATGTTCTTCTCTGGTCCCAGTATCTTAATAAAGTTTTTAACAGGATTATCTGATACAGTGAAGGGATTGTTTTGCATATATTTGGTATAGGCACTTCTCATTTGCATGTATCGAAAGCCCATCTCATTCGGAACGTCATATTCATGTTTAAGAGTTAAGAATGTTTTAATTTGGTTTTGGGAGACTATTTGGCCGATATTCTTAATTCCATATCTCGCCCAGGCGGCGGTGTTCTGTTGTATATCAACCTTATTTAGAAATAATAGGGAAAAAATATTGGTCTCCGAATCCATATCACTGTATCCGGTCATCTTATCAATCTGCTGCCATATTTTAATTTTTTGGCCTAATAGTGCCGGGTATGCCTTGCGGTAGTTCAGGGTAAGAATGGCTTGTAAGGGAGTGTGGCCCGGGAGTGCATGATCTATGATTTTTCGGAGTTCAGGTGGCTGACCCCGGCCTAAGCACCACTCTTTCATGTGTGCCATTTGGGCTGCCCAGTAGTAGAATTTAAAGTTAGGGAGTGCCAGACCGCCTTTATCCCTATCTTTCATTAGCGTGGTGACCTTAATTCTTGGGGATTTATTTTTCCATATGAAAGGGATCAAGATTGAGTTAATTTTCCTAAACACTGTTTCGCCGATATAAAGAGGGGATTGTTTGAATATATATAAGAACTTCGGCAATATAACCATTTTTATTAAATTAATTTTACCCAAAATTGTTAGGGGAAGTTTGGTCCATATTTTAAATTTATTTGTGGTGTACGCTAGGAGTTCTAAGATGTTGTGTTGGATAAAGGCCGCTGGATGGACTGATATTTTAACGCCTAGGTAGTCCAGCCTATTTACCCTAGGAATGGAGTATTCCGTACGTGTACTCATCCTCCCACCATTTGATTGACAACCGATCAGTATTTGAGATTTAGCCGTATTTATAGTGAGTCCTGACAGTAAACCAAATTCAGCTATAGCTCCCAGGACCCTTGGGAGATCTACTTTATAATTAGCAAGACCTACCAAGAGGTCATCGGCATAGAGTGAAATTATATTATCATTCCCCACAGGGTAGCCTCCAATGCTCAAAACTTCCCTAAGTGTACACACCAGGGGCTCCATGGCAATGGCAAATAGGGTGGGGGAGAGTGGACACCCCTGTCTAGTGCCCCGTTTGATATAAAAGGGGTCTGATACACAGCCATTAATGGTCACTCTAGCCTGTGGGGAGTGATAGATAGAAAAAATCCTTGTCCTACAGATTGGGCCAATTCCAAAAGCTTCCAAGGTCTTACCCATGTATGCCCACTCTAACGAATCGAACGCCTTATTGGCGTCGAAAGAGGCTATCGCCATCTCTGCGCCAGTTTCCTTACTGGTCTGAAGATATGTGAATACCCGTCTGATGTTAATGGCAGTTGACATACCTGGGCGAAAGCCAGTTTGATCGGGATGAATGATCACATTTAAAATTGAGTTTAGCCTTTTTGCTAGAATAGATGCATATATTTTCGCATCTGCCGTAATTAAGGAAATTGGCCTATACGATTCGGGTTTCAACGGGTCTTTTCCCTTCTTTAATATCACTGTTATCACTGCTTCCATCATAGACTGGGTAAGAGAGCCATGTTGCTCCATTTCTTTAAAGAAGTACAGCAATCTCGGGGCTAGAGTGTCCTTAAACATCTTATAAAATTCTGCCGGCAGGCCGTCAATCCCAGATGCTTTACCGGGGGCTAAGTTCTGTATTGCCCATTGCACTTCACTGAGTGTAAGTGGGGCATCTAATAATTCTCTATCTGCTGAGGAAATACTAGGGAGCTTGAGACCTGCCAGGTACCTCTGAGTTTGTACACCCTGTATGGGGGTTTTGGATTCATATAACCTTTTATAAAACTCAACGAATACTTCAAGTATATTAGGTGTACCTGTAACCAATTCTCCTGTTAATGTCTGAATCTTGGTAATAATCCTAGAGGGGTCCTCAGTTTTGGCAATATAGGCCATCATCTTCCCCGCCCTATCTACATTAAGGTATCTATTATATGATTTTCTTAGTAGATTGCATCTAGCCATTTCCTGAAGGTGACACACCCAGGCTTGTTGAGCTAGCAACCATTCTGTTTTGTTATTTTCTGACTGCTGTTGTAAATAAATTGATTCTAGGTTTACCGTCTGGTTCTCTAATGTAGTTGCCGTATTTTGAAGCAGCCGCTTAGTGTGAGATATTTTTTTAATCAGTGACCCACGTACAAAGGCTTTAAAACAATCCCATACCATTATTGGCTTGGCCGTATCTATATTGGTTTCAAAGAAACCGTCAAATTCGGTGCACATCTCTCCCTGGTTTCCACAATGCGATAGCCAGTAAGGTTGGAGCCTCCAGTATTGGAGACCGCGATTAACCTTAAAGTCTAATGTCATTAACAGCGGAGAGTGGTCTGAGATACCACGCGCTTTATACTCAATGTGTGCGACATTATTAATCAGGCTTCTTGAAATAAAAATGAGGTCTATCCTGGAAAAATTATTATGTACAGGGGAGTAACAGGAAAATTGACGGTCTTTAGGATATTTTTCTCTCCAGATATCGCACCAATCAAATCCCCCAACTAGCTTAGCTAAGGAAGTCATACCATTAGGACTAGATTTCCTAGGACACCAGACATCTTTTCCATATTCCATGACCATATTGAAGTCTCCAAGGCAAGCTGTGTGCTCTGTTAGGGGTTGGTGGAGGGGGGGATTTTAAAGCTCATTCTCACCCTTTCACACCACGGTATCGACCTGGGTTATTGCCGGGTTGGCACTTATCAGTCAACCCAGGTCAGGCATTGCAACACCATGTTATGTATTTTTAAAAGGACTTTTTATGGCTCATAAAGATGAGGTGTCAAGTGAACAAAAGGAGAGGGTGGGGCCAGCTCAGCTGACAGCATGGCAGACCGAGCACAAGGCTTCATGATTGTTTCTACTTTCCTTCTGGTAGATTCTGCCATTGAGAACTTATTTCAAGTTTATTATTACCCCCTTATTCTTAAGAACTCCTTCACCTCATCAGGACTTCAATTTGCCATGGCTGTGTGCGCATGAAAATAAACAAAGAGCTCTCTATAGTCTCCTGTGTACTCTGCTGTCTGGGCACAGGCTGCTGACATAATCAGCCAATCAGCACTTTTCCATGATTCCCAGTTTGAATAACCCGAGTCGGTCAATTAAATGTACCTTGACCTGGATCCAACCCATGTTTAACACTGCTTATATCCCGGTTTGAAATGCTGGGTTGCTCAACCCGGGATATTTAAAAGTGGTGCTATTAGACTGCACCACACCCCGAATCGAGCCGACTCAACCGGCAATAACCCAAATTATTTTGGCAATGTGAAAGGGGTATAACTGTCTAGATCAAAATTAAGGGTTTTTATACCCACTGAAGAGCCATGTTTTGAATGAGAATGTGCCCACATGCACATACAGATATGCAACAGGTTCAGTTATTTGTTCTTCTCAGCAACAAGCATGGGCGAGGACCTCTTTGGACTCACAAAGAGATATTGGATAATGGGCAATTTTCACTAAGCAATTTTGGCTAAAGGGGTGTACACCTTGCCAGGGGTGGCCAGGTAATTTTGACTAGATAGTCATAATTGCCTAGGAAGTTAGCCAGAGTTACACACTGCCTTCACTGTGGGCGATAGCGGCCACACCGGCTAAATAGATTGTGCAGTCTAAGCAATTTGTACTAAGCCACGCACTGTGTGTATTTGGCCTATGGCCAAATACACACACACACAGTCAAAATCGCTTAGTGAACTTAACCGAAATCGCTTGTGCACTAAGCAAAAAACAGCTTAGTCAAAACTAGCACTAAGCCAATATCTCACCATTTGTACACAGCTTTAGCCCATTTTGACCATAGTCCAAATAATATGGTTGCCTACCTGACCTCCTTCAGGGAGAAAATGCTCTGTTCCTGAACTTCCCTGGTAATGTATGATTGCCATCACCTGTGGTGAAACACCTTTCCTATCAATTACCTAGCTCACCACAGGTGATGGCAATCATACATTACTAGGGAAGTCCAGGAACAGAGCATTTTCTCCCTGAAGGAGGTCAGGTAGGCAACCACGGTATTTGGACTATGGTCAAAATGGGCAAAAGCTGTGTACAAATGGTGAGATATTGGCTTTGTGCTAGTCCAGGAACGGAGCATTTTCTCCCTGAAGGAGAGGGTTAGGTAGGCAACCATGCCAAATACAGGCAGCGGCTTTGTCATATTTGCCTTGCCTGCACTGTCTTTTTTGCTGGGCAATAGCTACGCTGCGGGGCTGGCATTGCTATTGCCCTTTGTCTATGATTATTTTTCAGACTCGTGGTCTGGATCTTGTTGTTCCATAAACAGGTGGTCCTGTTCTCTGGTGAGAAGTCTTTGTGTAATATGCAGTATTTCTCAGAAAGACTCTAGTTTAGTATGGTAATGATAACAGGAGAGAGGTTTATTCACATGACAGATGATATGCACTTTTGCAAGTGAATATGCACAGTGCACACCAAATGTATTCACAGCTATTAATATTCTCACAAAATAAATGTGTACACTCCAGGTTGATATGAGCTTATTAAAGGCATATGACTTTATTTTTTATCGACTTCGACACAATGGTATTAATCAAATAGGGCAACACTGTATTTTTTTTTTTTTTTTTTTACAAAAAACACAATCAATTCTTAAAAGAATATTGCCTAAAAAAATACCATCAGCACACATGGCAAATATGTTTTAATTAATATTTCCTATTCTATTACCTAACTTATACAATATATTTTAAAACCCTCAAATTTGATGGTGGATAATTACCATTCAGCCCATCTAATACTGTATGGACTTTATTTGTAAAGTGTTCTTTCCTACATATTTGAAATTGTTACTTAGGGGGTTATTCTAGTCCATTCTTTCTGACAAAATCCTTCTTAGATGGACAAAACCATGTGCACTGCGGGTGGGGCAGATGTAACTTGTGCAGAGAGAATTAGATTTGGGTGGGGTTTTTATTCAAAGTGAGATCTATATTGAAGTGTAAAATCATGCAGTCAGTATTTTCCCTGCACAGAAACAAAATAACTCACCCAAATCTAATTCTCTCTGCACATGTTACATCTGCCCCCCTGCAGTGCACATGGTTTTGTCCATCTAAGAAGGATTTTGTCAGAAAGAATGAACTAGAATAAACCCCTTAATGTTTGTTCTTATCAACTGAGGATCTCATACTCCTATTTTTAACTACAGCTCAATAAAATTTGTACCAATTTAATAACCATAGTTGCCTACCCTCCTGCATTCTGCAGGAGACTACCTAAAATAGCAGCAATCTCCCGCTCTCCCTCATTAGTCTAGCAATCTGCCTCATTTTACCTAGCCCACATTACACTTACATTTTTTTGGGAAAAAGGAATGAGAGATAGATATTTACATTGAATCATCAGCACCATTTCCCAGCACTTGACCAAGTATAGTAGCTCTTACTAACTGCTTTGGGGCTCATCTACATTTGTATATAAGTCATTTTAAAAGCTTCCTCTCAGATGTAGCAGTACACACTCACGCTTCTATACCTGACCCTCTCCTTCAGGGAGAACATGCTCTGCTCCTGGACTTCTCTGGTAATGTAGGATTGCCATCACCTGTGGTGAAACATCTTTCTTATCAATTACCTAGCTCACCACAGGTGATGGCAATCATACATTACCAGGGAAGTCCCGGAACAGAGCATTTTCTCCGTGAAGGATAGGATCAGGTAGGCAACCCTGTTTTATCTAACCTAAATAACTTAGTCCAAATCTCCCAGCTGAGCCCTGTGTGTACACCCCATTAGGTACTAAGGCAGTGGGTCTCAAACTTTCTTCTATCACAGCGCCTTAGTCTTTCAACATTTTTACTAAGGACGAATAACATATAGTAACCTTAAGCTGAGTACACACTATGGGGGTAATTCGTACCTGCTCGCGAGGCTGCATATATTCGCTGTCTAACAAGCAGGTAAACGACTCCCCGCCGAACACACACTCCGCCTCGCTGACCGAAGCCCCACGACACGATGCAAGCGCTTACACACCCGCTCGCAGGCAGCTGCACAGAGTAAAAAACATTTCATGGTCACTTACCATCAAATGATTTTTTCTACCTTCGCAGATAAAAGTAAGCCTGGACTTACTTATATACTGCACGCTGATGTGTGAATTGGGGGCAGGTGCTGACATCAACCGCCCCTCCTGAGCAGGCACGGGTACACCTGCATTCGCAGGGGTACGCCCAGAGTTTCTATAGGCGCGGACACTGCTTTTGTGGGCATACCCCAGCGAATGGCCCCTGCCTGTCCATCATGTTGCGAACTCCCCGGCCTGTGTAAAACTTGCCGAAGGTGGTTCGCTCTGGGGGTATGCGCATGAGCACCCTCCACCATTGAAAACAGGGCTGAATTCACTGGTCACCTATACGAAAATGGTAGATGATATGCACAATAACTATATCATTAACAATATTATCATGCATATCTTTCAGTGTGTACCCACTGTATCACTAACAATAACCCCTGTCAGTTGAACATGCAATCAAATCTACCAATATTGTCAGTGACTGCATGTTCACATGGGTCCTGGTGACATCACTCAAAGATATCGTTCAGCGTCAGCGCAAATCTTTCGTTCTGCAGCAGCACTTATATTGTTAGCAATATTGGCGGTACCGCATATTGCATAATGTGTACAGGGATTAGATTACGCTTTAAAGTCTACAATATATGGGTTTAGGTGGTACCTAAAAGCTTTGTTTAACATAGATTTTTCCTTGCAGCTCATGTGGCTTAGACCTGGTAATTATCATTTTTTATTGCTACTATTGGTGGCAATAAGGACTTCATATTCACCAGGTATGCATTTAAAAAAATCATGTGATCACTTTAAGATACTGTACTGCTACTTCGCACAGGTGACATGTTCGGCGGCCATTGTTGGGGAAGTTTCCTATTTAGCTTTCCCCCCGGTAATTCTGTGAAGAGTAGCCCATAGTCAATAGCAGAACCAACTGTAAATTTGGCGCCCACAGCCAATCAGATTCTGTCTACCATTTGATAGGATGCTGTCTAGAAGTGATAACTAGATTTTGTTTGGTTGCTATGGGTGCACATCCACTTTTCATTTTTTTAGATGCTTTAGTAAATGTACCCATAAGGGTTGAATTGGGTTTTCTCCCCACTGCCGACACTAGATTGTGCCCAACAGAGCAATTTAATTGCTGCTCTGTTCGAGTGTGCAGAGCTGCAGGGAGACACATTTCAGCTAGCAGCCCCCTGTGCTGGGGAGCTTAAATGTCCAAAAAGTGACTTGTTTGGGTACCCAAACAGCACTTTTTAGGTCACTCTCCGCACTTAAATCCTGTTTACCCATTATGGACAGCTTAAACTGGCCTCTCTGGGTGCGATAAAAAAAACCCAACTGAATATTGTGCCTTATACTCTCTGAATCCCCGTCTCTTATGGTGTGTACACACGGTCAGATGTGCCTTCAGATACTATCCACGATCCGATCGGATCATGGATAGTATCTGAAGGCACATCCGATTTGCATACAAGTCTGACTATATAGTGCAGATCTGCACTATATAGTCATGGCAGACAAGACTTTCTGCCTTGCGATATGTGAAAGCGCATCGGAATCGGATCGGGATCGCAAGGGTTAATACCCTTCCGATCTGCATCTGATTCCGATCCGATGTTGACTATATCGTCAACATCGAAAGGCAAAAAGTGCCGTGTGTACACACCATTAGATGGGGAATTGGGCAAAATAAACAATTGAATCACCCATTAAGTGTCTAAAGTGTGTATGCGCATTTTGAATTGTGTATTGTACGTTCCATTAAAGCAGTGTAGCACCTTGCAATATGTTTGGAATTTAGGGATTCCTGACCCACACCTATGGATTATACAACTCTACATAAAAATAACAATATTTGTTGTCCTGATCTGTTGCTATTATATTGTTTATGCTGTGTAGTTCTAGCTTAATTACAGATTGTGGTGTTAACAGCTCATGTGGAAAGTGGATACCTGTCACATTTGCAGTGTCGGCAGATTGTTAGTGCGTATTTAGAAACTTTAGTCAGTGTATCCACAGCAACAGTTTCCAAGGTTATGATGACATATGCAAAATATCAGCTAAGAGGAACATCGTTTGCAAACCAAAACGGCTGGGGACCTAAGTTGGGCAATTGCATAGGGAGGGGAACAACAATAAATATTTCATAACAAAGCCCTTTTTTAAAGTGTTTTACTTAATGCAGGCATGTCCAAACTATGGCCCTCCAGCTGTTGTGAAACTATAAGTCCCATCATGCCTTGCCACAGTTTTGTTATTAGGGAAATGCTAAAACTATGGCAAGGCATGCTGGGATGTGTAGTTTCACAACAGCTGGAGGACCACAGTTAGAACATGCCTGATCTAATGTATGTAAAGCACATTAACCATGCTTTAGGTTTTCCTCCATGAAATGTTAAACATTCAGTGGTGTTCCAATGGTACCCCCTTCCCCAGCTAGCAATTCCTAATGCTATGTGACTCACGTTACAGTTTAAGCTCATTTTTTAAACGTCACACTCACAAAAATGAAGCTGAAATACAGCATTAAAAAATATAATGCCTAACTAACATATAAGTACCGTATAATATATGTGGGTAGGTAGTTATAACGAATGCCTAGAAGCAGGCAATTGTATTGTTTATACGTGCGACGGTGCGAGTCATGTTACGTCAACAGTTCCATGCCGGCCAATCGCATCCAAGGCTGGCACTACATACCCCACAAGGCAGAGAAGCCGGACGTGACGAGTCTCCCGGAGGTCGCGGAAGTAGTGCTGCTGCTGCTAGCGGAAGTGCGTGTGTAGCAGAGGCAGAGCACGAGTGTGCAGCGTGTGGCAGCGGTTCGAAGTGGTACGGTGCCGGCAGGATGTTTCTGCAGTATTATCTGGACGAGCAGGGTGATCGGGTGTATACCATGAAGGTGAGGCGGATGGAGATCACTGCATAGCCGAGGGATAGGGGTCCTGTAAGCGGGAAACGCCGCCTTAGCCGGGGAGACTCCGCACGCTATGCTCCTTTACTGCAGCGCCGCCTGCTTAGTATGTATGTCCCCCATATGCTGCTGCGTGTTACACTCTGCGCTTACTGTATTGCAGAGACTGTGGCATGATAACAGGATAACGTCTAGTACTCCGAGCATTGCCCATCAATGTATGGTTACCCGCTGTTATGTTTGGTGATGCAAAACGGTGACTCACAGCGAAAATCATGCTGAAAGCAGTTCTCCATCCTAGCATTGACTGCACTCTCTGTGAATCACAGTGAAAACCTCATTTAAATACACCAGCGAATTGCAGTGAGCATGAAACTGTACTGGCTGGCATTCATTGTTCGCTTTCGGCGAACAGTGGGGCAGATGTATTAAGCCTGGTGAAGAGACAAACTGGAGAAAAAGTGGAAGGAGATAATGCACCAGCCAATCAGATCCCAACTGTCATATTTCAAACACAGCTGATTGGCTGGTGCGTTAACTCTTCCAAGTTATCTCCACTTTATCTCTTCTCCAGGCTTAATACATCTGCCCCATTGATCGTTGAATAGGGTAAATCAGATATTCAGTGAAAAGATTCACCGCAGAGCATAACAGCCTGATTCGCCGGGGAGAAAAAAAGGTGAATCCAAAACATTGAATGCTACCCCGAGAGTTTCTCATTTATAAAATCGGGGGAAAAAATACAAAGTTAATTGAAGTGTGTTAATCTCATGTTAGGGTCAATCATGTGGTAATGGTCAAGAGTCTCTTCTATTTGTCCACAATTTATCTATTTCATTGGTCATAATTTTAATTGGTCATGGACCACCACCCCAGGGCACCTCTGCAAGTTCCCAAAGGCACCCCAGGGTGCCACAGCACACAGTTTAGGATCCACTGCCCTAGTGTAACCAACAAAGTCACACCCTCTCCAATTATTGGACAGTGAGTAATATAGCAGTGATTAACTTCATTGGGCAATACATAGGGAAGCTACTGGTGGTGTATGCATTGATGGGAACCTCAATGTTGTGAAACAATCTGTAATGGACCGATCAGTGGTCATCCCTAGCTTATTGTTCCATGAACTTTGAGTCAGTCAGAGTTAGGCTCAGTCCTGACACATTGGCTAAAAAATACAATAGTTTTGTATCTTCGATGGCAGCAAAACATTTGGTTCTCCCTCATCAACATTAAAAAGGGGACTCAGACGCATGACGCCGTGAAACTACACAAGTACCTTTAAAAAGTTACCGTTGGCCATAGACCATATATGATTTCACGTCTACAGTTGATGTTAATGTTCTTCTATAGTTTTGTCATTGATGGCACAGCAAGTGGCTGTGCCTTGCCCCTGCTGCTAAATCCCACTCCCATCCATGATTGGCCTGCTGCGTTCTATTGTCCATTGCAGGAATGAACATTAATTGTAATGGATGCCTGTTTCATGCCCTCAGTGGTTAACCCGCTGATGAGGTAGATGTCCCTTCTTCCCATCTTTATCCCTTACTATTTTCAGCTTCTGTTGTGGGGGTGCTGGATCTAGGCATTAGCCGCAGGATACAGACCTATACAGCATTGGGAAGAATGAGTCTTGGCCAATGAGAGTTGTGGATCTGCACGTGCTTCTCCATTTAACTCGCAACCCTGTCTTTCATTACATGATCGAGGGGGGGGGGGGGGTGCTGTTACTTCACCCCATCCCTTGCAACTGCTGATAGATGTGGTGTAGTCTGTGCAGTTGGAAATAACTTTAACTTTATTTTTTATCCTATTACAGAGGGTATCTCCAACTGGACAACCAACCTCTTCAGCGCATCCCGCCCGTTTCTCTCCAGAAGACAAACATTCCAGACACCGTATTACAGTCAAGAAAAGATTTAATCTGTTGCTGACTCAGCATCCAAGACCTGTTTTGTGAGCACAGCTGTCTGGCTTCCATCTTATTGCTGCATAAAGACTGCTTTATAATATGACTTGTGTAGAGTCACTATTTGTCACGTTATTTCTCAATACCTTGTGATCACCATTGTACCTCTCATATATACTTCTTGAATCACTGTTAAATAAAAAATCTATGTGTTTGAAACCTTTATTTATTTTTGGGGGGGCTGGTTAGAAAGATTTTACAAGTGTGTCATGATGTAATCCTCTATTCATGGTTTGCTAGGTGAAAATCTATAATATGAAGATATTAGTATATGGAGCATTATGCTCATTAAATATTCCTATTTTCTGACAAAAAAAAATAATAATAAAAAAAATCTCTGCTTTTAATTTGATGAATAAAACTACTATCCCCTATAGGTAGCAGGCATTTTAAGTGTATCTCTTAATGCAGAGGTTCACAAACTTTTAAACTCCCGGTTTTAAGGTTATCCATGCTTAACCATTCATGACTTAATTAGTATTTCAGTACATTTGTTTTAAGCATCTGGACTTCAGCAATGGATATTGTTAACCTGGACTGTAGAGTTTATTTAAACCAGTCATGTCTAAACTGTGGCCCTCCAGCTTTTGTGAAACTACATATCCCAGAATGCCTTGGAATAGTTTTAGCATTCCCTAATAGCAAAACTGTGGCAAGGCATGATGGGACTTATAGTTTCACCACAGCTGGATGGCTATAGTTTGGACATACCTGATTTAAACTATCTTAGGGAGGTCTTCAATCCCTGGTGAAAAAGCTGAAATTCTTGCATGTTTTAAGGGCAAATCCGACTTGACTTTTAATCAGAGTGCCTTTAAAAAAAATAATAATAATTTGCCTGGGTGAAAAATCCAGCGTCTGTATAAAATGCATGGATTGGGGATTTTGCCGTGATCCACGTGGCTTTGGAGAATTTGCCCATGTCTATTTCCACCCCTCAGTTTCTTATGTAGTGCAGCATATTCCCTTGTGCTTTACAATTGGAAACAACAGTGATAAAGCAAACTGGGTAGAAACAAACAGACATAGAGGTAGAATGGCCCTGCTCGCAAGTTTACAATCTATAGGGATAGAATTCCATAGCATGGCAGTCCCACCAGATTACAAGACAGTCCTGATGCAATTCGATATGAATGCTACTGGAGGTTCTGCAGTTTTCAGGGAATGCTTGAAAGTTTGGAGGCTAGAGGAGTGTCTTAATGTGCGTGGAAGGGCATTCCATAGGGTGGGTGTTGCCTGACAAAAATCCTGTAAGTCTAAGTGGGAGCGAGTAATGAGTGTGGATGAGAGACGCAGGTCTTGTGCAAAGCAGAGTGGTCGGGTGGGGGGTATAAAGAGATATGTCAGAGTAATGGCTATGTATCTAAGCAGAAGTATTTTATATTGGATGCTGTAATATACAGGCAACAAATGGAGGGACTGACAGTGGATTAACAGACGTTGAATGTCTAGCCAGGAAGTTTTGTCCTGCCCCAGAAATACCACAAAAAGGGCAGTCGCTGCCTTCGGCAGCAGCCCCTGCTCCCCTGGGGCTGTTGCGTCTGGTATTGGCTGTGTGCAGCCGTTCAGTATAGTTCGGGCCACTGGCGCATACCTGCTCATCAGCAGCATGGCCGGAAATTTCTCAGGAGAACCTGCTCCTGCAGCTCAGCCCGAGAAATTACCGGGCATACCACCAAAGTGGTGAAACATTAAACAAAAGCATAATGAAAAACCCAGAAAAGTAAACAAAAACACTGATGAACAACAGTGGTGGGGAGAAGCAGTAGCTGAATGACTCATCAGCTCCCTCTAGTGCCAAAAGAACATCACAGAGCTGTTTTTTTTTTTCTTACACAGGGTAATTGTATGTTGTTGCTACCATTCACTGTGAGCTGCAGCTGAGCCTATCTAATACTGCTTAGGTCAGCAGTGGTAAGAACTATTTATATCCCAAACCATACTTTTCTGCCTACTACTTCTAATTTCATTGGCTGCAATTAACTCTTCCAGACAGCAGTCAATCATGATCAACACCCTGGACTGTACTCAGTCAGATCAGCTTGCCAAAGGAATTATTTTCTTTATTTATGTATATAGCACCACAATTTAACACAGTGCAGTACCAGGAAAAATAATATTGTTGTTCACATCAGTTCTAGTGCAATTGGAGATTGCTTTACTCTGGGAGAATTTAGAAGCCCAAGTTGCAGCTAGACTATTAGCATAATTAGGTCCTGCCCCCTCACAGCATACTTACCCACCCTTCTGGAAGGTGCAGTAGGCTCCTGATATTTTGGGAAGTAGTCTCCCGGACCCCCTAATGGGTTGGTGGAGCCCCTGCATCCCATCCACCTCCTGGTGAAGTGGACAGGATGTTGAGATAATACAAGGATGAACAAAATGATTATAAAGGTAATGATTTTAGCTAATTAGATTAAGGCACGCAAGCTGTGTACACACGGTTCAATATCGCTGGCAATATGGTCAGCTTTACTCTAACATGATTCTCTCACTACTTGACAATTTAATAAATGTGTAATGGTTTTGTGATCTGTCGATGGTCCACTCACAGTTAAACCCTCCACATAGCAACAGACTATAGTGACCGTCTATAATCTGTATATGAGTATAAGTACTTCATTATAGTTCAGTCCCGGGACACTGGAACACATCTACCTAAACAGCTGAGACATAACTAAACCCCAAATGAGTGTGGTTTGGGCTGGTCTAGATGCGTGGTTTTGGGTGGACCAGTGGCAGTGAGTGCTTTATTTTTACATTTACAATTGAGACATTTTGAACCAAAGGCCTGATTCAGACATGTAAGCTAATGTTACAGCAGCTGTGTATTTGTACCCAGCAGCTATAGAAAAAAGGTGCAGTACAGTGTGCTGGCGCTATGCCTATATCAACAAGATGTATCTTTGAAGAATACTTAGCTCGGGATTTTCCTTAGAAGATCTGGTAATTTCTTGTAGTGATCTTCCTTATCGTTCCTCCCGTTCCGAATATGTTTGTTATGTGAAAAAAATATTTGATGTGTATTAAGTCTCAACAAATCGGAATAAAAATGCTTTGCAAAATATATTTATCAAGATCTGGGATTGAAGATATAGTATTTCTGTAGCGCACCTAACTCACATCGGGTTAGGTGTTTCCAGACTTATCAAAGTTTTTGCATTGGCAAATACAGATGTAGTGTCAGCACTCTTCTTATGCTCCTTTTAAACTACCTCTCCTCTTGATCCTGTACCCTCACAAATCAGTAGTTCTGTTCCCTGTGTTCATCCTATGCTTAACTAAAATCTGTAATATCTCCCTCCCTCTGTCCTGTATCACTGTACACTACTCCCATTCTGAAAAAAAAAAAAATATCTGAACCGGACTCTTTCTCAAACTACCATCCTATGTCTCAGCTTCCATGCCCCTCCAAGCTACTTGAGAGACTTGCCTACACTAGCCTCATACATTTTCTTAAATCGCACAATTTATTGGACACTGTCAGATCTGGACAAATTTGTGTCCCTGGCAATGATGCTAGTAGGCCAGTGGAGGGTGCTGGAAACCTGTCCTGAGGTGGTTTAATATATTTAGAGTTCTCAAACTGGAGCTAGGCAATGGTATCTCGGAGCAGCTTGTAGCAGATTTGGCATGTACCCATGACAGGCGCAGAGTCAAAATCGCCAGTGGTTTTCACCAGGGAACCCAGCAAGGAGATTTGGACTATGCTGCACTTGACGAGCAGGCCGCAGCCCTCTGCGAGGATCTCTCTTGGTAAAGCAGCATGGATATCGGATACCAGAAGGCACAGAGATGCTAGAACTTGAGAAGGAATAGATATTGATGTTGGGAATTGATGTTGGTACCGAAGAGTGCGGGTTACTGGACATGACTGAGGTTGGACTGGTATCCGATGTTAACATGGATTTGGGCTGTGAACCGAAGGTAGTTTGGAATCGGTCTGTGAACAGATGGTAGTTTGGAATCTTCCTGGGAATTGATGGTAGCCAGATCCTGTGTACAGAATTCCTGGGCTGAGCACAAAAGAATTCTCGGGCACGCTGGAGATGGATTAGCAGAAGTTTCTGCCAGCAGATGAAGTAACCAGGAAGACAGGTGAATAGAAGATCACAGGTATATGGAAACAAGCCTGGACCCATGGAAGTTGAAACTGTAGAAACTCAGTTGGAAACAAGCCTGGAGCCTTGGAAGCTGACACTGGAGAAACCCTCAGATGCAGATAATTGTTCAAGGCACTGGCTTATTATGGGAGACCTGCTAATACCCCTTTCACACCAGAAAATGTAGGGTCCCTGCATTTTCTGGTGTGGGGAGGAGGCGGGCAGGAGTGGGTTGGCGGCGGAGAGTATCACCTTGGGTTGCTGGTCCTCGGTACAGGCGGCGGGCGCAGATGACACAACTCATTGGCTGCAGTGAGGGCGTGGAGAGCTGAGTCATCTACATACGCCACCTGTCATCTGCGCCCACTGCCGGTGTGGATCCCCGGCCTGACAGCACGCACCGAGGACCGGCAATCCGGGAGAGTACTCCTACCCCTTTCACACTGGCCAGGACCCCGGGTTGAACTCGGGAACAACCCTGCTCCATTGAAATCCTGGCTGCTGGCCGCAACAGCAGTTTGAACAGAACCAAAAAGTATCTGTACCTGGTTTTGCCTGAGCCATGTGATCTTTGCTGAAGTCACTGGAGCTGCTGGATAGGTGTGCAGAAGTCAGCTGACTACAGGTGTCATGGTGGTACCCATGTCCCTCTGGAACTATGGAGATGGAAAAGGAGAAACTGGATGTCATCAGCTGGTCCCGCTTGTGGGGCCAGCTGAAACCTCCTTAGTAGGTGGCAGAAGGTGGATCCTGGAACATGCTGGATTCTTTGCTATTTTCTGACACTCATAGAGGGGAAAGTTGAGGAATGCTAAAAGAAAGGTTTACATGCATGCTTTGTAAATATCTGACATTTTCCTTAATTAATGTATTGTCGGTTGGAATGGAAGTAAGGGGGGGAGTGGTAGAAATGATATATGAGGTTTTGTGAGTATGGGTAAAGAATGTGTTTTATGTGTTAAAGGTGATGGGTTAGGGTGAGGGTGATCGGGATGAGTGATAGGTATGGATGATGGGAGAGTGAGTGATTGGGAGGAGTGTAAGGATAAGTGAGAATGATGGTTGGTATAGTGTGGTATGGTAGGTAGAATGAATAGGGGAGTAAGGGTATGGAAGGGTTTGAATTGATTTGGATGGAGTAAGGATACAGTTCTCATTTCCCGGATCAGGAGGTAGTAGATATTAGGTCTAACACAGGGCTGGGCAATTGCGGCCCTCCAGATGTTGAGGAACTACACATCCCAGGATGCTTTGCATTAGTTTTGCTATGTGGCCATGCTGAAACTGATGCAAGGCATGCTGGGATGTGTAGTTCATCAACATCTGGAGGGCCGCAATTGCCCAGCCCTGGTCTAACACATAGTTAAAGGAATGTAATTGAAGAGAAATGGTGAAGGTTGGTGGGGAGGGGGGGGGGGGGGCAAGGTGTGTGTGTGTGTGTGTGTGTGTGTGTGTGTGTGTGTGTGTGGGGGGGGGGTAGGTTTCCTGGTTTGATTCTATATATGTAAATATGTATAATACTTTAACTGACCCGGCATATACTGGGTCACCTAAGTGTCCATCTCAGTGCTTTGCTCTGCCCCTCTGGAAACCCCCTTCTGAAAATCCTGCATTTGCCCCTGCAGCAAGCCCAGTAATGGGCCGCATGCTGGGACTTGTGGTTGTCCCAGTATACGGACCAGGCTTGCTAGGACTCATAGTTCCACAGCAGAACCCAATGGTTTTATTCTACTTTTACACCACCATTAGCCTGGTACCGGGGACAGCCCCACTTTCAGTCTGGGCTGGTAAATTATGGATGAGGGACCCCTTCATTAGGGGGGACCCCACTACCCCAGCCAAGACTGACTGGTTAGGGAGTTAAGGCTTTGGCCAGGGGGACTCCCCCCGGCTGTGGCATTACACTCCTGGCTGGTGTTGGGCTGGTGCTGTTCTTGAATTACGGGGGATCCCTATTTGTTTTGTCCTCTGTATTTTGGGAACCAGGACCGGATCTTGGGCATGGTGTTGGTTTAAAAAAATAAGGGGAATCCTATTTAAATTGTTCCCTGATTATTTAAAACCAGGACCGGCTCTTTGAGCCTGGGGCTGGTTTTGGCGGTGGGGGGGGACCCCATGCCAGTTTTTTTAAATTATTTATTTTTTTATAAACAATTTTAACACTGCAGCCGGAACGAATCTGACTGATCCATGCAGCCTGCCCATAAGAATTTGTATTTAAAGTACGAATTTGTATCAGCAAAAATACGAATCCATACGCCATTGGAAAATACGAAGCAGTCAAATACGACTGCTTTTTTAAATTTCCCTCCGGAATATGAATGTGTAAATAAAATATGACTGCGATGCCAGTCATATTCATTCGTAATAAGAATACGAATACAGATTCTGACCGGCAGCAGATTCTTGGGGCTCCAGCCTAAATCCCCTTAAAAACCCCTCCCGACCGCGAGCCTCACCCTCTGCTGCCCTCCGGCCGGGATCCTCTGCCTCCGGGACACGGGCGGCGTGGTCTGCGGGGTCAGGGAGTCTCCCTGTGAACTGCGGCCTGGTCCGCAGGACGGAGCCGGGGGCTCGATTTCTGCCGCGCCCGGGACATCGCGCGGCCGCGATCAGACGCTGGCGTTCTGCAGACTCACCCCAGCTGCGGCGCAAGGACGGGGGTGACAGTGGGCTCCTCACTGACGCCCGGACACTTGCTGGAGACACGCTGCGGGCGCCATTCGGGCCCTGGTCACAGGTACCAGGGCAAAGCGCTGTGGGGGGGCCCGGCCGCCTCCCGCCCTCAGCCAATCCTCCCACACTCTCCACTACTGCCCACACATCCCACCACTTGCTCCGGAGCCCACACGGGGGTACCTGGTGGGCACAGGTGACTCCACATGATAAAAGGGGCACCTCCAAATCCCCCAGCTGTCTGCAGCACACCAACAGGCTGGTGCTGGAAGGGACCACACCAGTAATCTGGGTCTGGAAGGGGATATCCTGCACCCCACTCTCCCAACCCTGCAGCAACCTCTTCATATAATACCCCCCTGGCCGCCTGGCCTAACTACCTCTGCCAGCCACATTACATCTGGACCCTGCCTCCTTCCCCCACAGTCTAAGGCTGCCCCCCCCTCACAATACACAGCCTACCTGAACCACCAGCATCCCTCTTTGGGAGTACCGCTGTGCACACGCATCTGTTAGGCCTTGGGACACCTTCATGTTTTGAATATACACCTTTATATAGACTATGGCCTGCTGTTGTGATGTAATGTAAAAGGCCTGCATCTTTCGACTCCCAACGGGTCTGATACCACCATACCCCAACCTGCTCTATGATGTGACCATAGATATGCAACCTTTGATATTTTAAATCTCACGCATACAGCCCTCCTACTACGCTGATAGTGCTCCTACATCTGATATCTGGATTATAGTGGGACCTCTGTTTATGAAAAGGTTCCTGATACCTCTACCAATGTCCGCGGTGGACCCAGCTTTAGTCCACTCTGAGGCTACCACGTGTGGAAATTCCTCTGATTCAGATCACTCCTCTACCAGATCATCCTCAAAGAAAAAACGTAAATCCACTACCAAACCCAAAAACCCCAAGATGAAACCAGCCGACATTGCTGCGGTCCTCGGCCCTCTGCTAGATGAGAAGCTGGTGGGTATTAAGGAGGCCATCTACACCACTCTTACCCAACTGACCCACCACTCCCAATACCTGGATGAGGTAAAGCAAAGAGTTTCAACTGTGGAAGATGATCTCACCACGGCCCAGGGCACCATCGACTCCCAATCTAGGGATATAAAGGCGCTACATGAGAAAATCGAGGACCTGGAAAACAGGAGCCATCGCAGTAACCTGAGGGTGGTGGGCATCCCCGAATCGGTGAGGGGCCACGAGCTCTTAAACCTTCTGTTGACCTGGCTCCCAGAGCAACTAGCCCTCGATCTCAAAGGAGTTCCACTTGCCATAGAAATAGCTCACCGTATAGGCCCAGAAAGACCAAACCGTGGGGGGCGCCCCCGCCCTGTCATAATGAGGATCCTCAACTACGCAGATAAAACCAGAGTTTTGGAGCACTACCGCAAAACTGCTAACCTTCCTACAATGGTGACCAAGTACTCATCTTTCAGGACTTCTCCGCTTTGGTAGCAGCTAAACGTAAGGAGTTCACACCTGTCTGCAAACATCTCATCGACGCTAACATCAAGTTCTCCCTGCTATACCCGACCCGTCTGCGTGTGTTCATAGATGGAAAACCAATCTTCTTTGACACCCTGGAAGAGGCGAAATCCAATTTTTCCATCCCTGACACTTGAACATGCTCAGCCTCCCTTTTACAGGCTCTCCTCTATTTGTTATACCCAACCTTTTTATCTCTTGCTGGGCAGTGGTGAAGACGAGACAATCTCTCTCCTTCCCCCTTTTTCTCGATGTACACTGCAAACTCGAGGTTAACACTGCATATACCACCTTTCACTGTTTAATATTATTTACTCGATAATGGCTGTATTGTGTGAATACTTAACATAATGTTCTAGGTTCAGACGACCATTGGGCCTTTTTGAAATTAGTTATTAATGTTATACTTGATAGTTTGTATGTTATTAGTACTTTTTGCCCGCTCGGTACCCAGGCGCACCTCCTCTGTGGGACTCCCCCCCTTTGCTCGCTGGGACAAAGGGGGACTCCCCATAACATGTTTATCTTTCTTTATGATCCCGCCTACAGGAGTTGGTTAGCATAACTGACCAGCTTCCCCCATCTACCTCTTCTGGGAGAGACATCCCTCTTCTCTCATTCAATATCTTATCTTGGAATGTAGAGGGCCTCAACCACCCAGTTAAACGTAGAAAAGTTCTCTCACATCTGCAACGAATGTCCCCACATATTGTTTTTCTGCAAGAGACCCGTTGGGTAGAGGGTGCACAACCAACACTCAGGGCTCCCTGGCTCGGAGAATATGTCTCCGCTCCCTTCACTACCAAAACCAGGGGTGTTGCCATTTTATTTAGTAACAACTTACAATATTCCATAGCTAGGAAATTCATTGACCCGGAGGGCAGATTTATCCTTCTAGATGTGCTTATTGACAATGTCACCTATACTATGCTCAATGTGTACACTCCTACAGGCCCCAATGATTCTTTCTTTGCCTTACTCTTACAGAAATTACTCTCCTGGGGCCATACCAATCTTATATTTGAAGGTGACCTTAACACAGTTGTCGACCCATCCATGGACAGGTCTGGGGTGAGTACAAACCGGCTTCCAGCCCTCTCTCACCTTCTTTCTCCTCTATGCTCTCAGCTCACTCTAATTGACCACTGGCGCATTTTCCACCCCTTACAGAGAGACTATTCATTCTACTCCCATCCTCACTCGACACATTCTCTAATTGATTACCTATTTATCTCAGACCACCTTCTCCCTAAGGTGACACACACTTCCATTTATGACATCATTATCTCTGACCATGCCCCCATTTTGCTATCCATCCGATTATCACTACCCCAGACATTTACTAGATGTTGGCGGTTTCCGTCTCACCTCCTCCACTCCAATGACTTCCTCCTACACCTAAAACATTCTTGGTTAAACTACAACACTGATAATTCAGCTCACGTAGAAAACCCTCCACTATTCTGGAACGCCTCTAAGGCGGTGCTCAGAGGCCATATCATGTCCTATGTTCATTCTACACGCAAAAAATGTGCTCTTCGTTTAAAAGAGCTAAGTAAAACCTTGACTGAGACTTATAGAACCTATAAGCAATCTGACACTCCTGCTAACAAAGAAGCGTATCTTGCTTCCAAACTGATCTATGACACCTATCTTACAGAACAGGTCCAGACTAAACACAACTTTTTTAGAAACAAACTACATAGATTTGGGAACAAATCTGGTAAGCTTTTGGCTAAATTGATTAAGGGGACACATTCTTGCACGTGGGTAAACACTATTAAACAATCGGGAACATACATTACTGACTCCAACGACATATGTACCGAGTTCATGAACTTCTACAAGTCCTTATACTAGGCGGGCCCTGATAACGTAGCTGAAAGCGATTCCTTCTTGAAGACAGCTAATTTACCCACACTCTCACAGGAGGAAAGGGATATGCTAGATAGCCCCATTACGGAGGAAGAAGTATGCACCACTATCAAGTCCCTCTCTAACGGCAAAAGCCCAGGCCAAGACGGATTCGGAGCTGAATTTTATAAATTGCTACGCTCTGAGATCTCGATAATCCTGGCCCTTCTCTTCAACCACATCCTGACCTCCAAAACCCTACCGCCCAACTTTAATGAAGCCAAAATTATAGTCCTCCCGAATCCTGGAAGGAACCCCTCCCTGGTCGGCTCCTATCGCCCTATCTCCCTCCTGAATCAGGACTTTAAAATCTTAACAAAATTAATGGCAAACCGCCTACAGAAGTGTCTACCACACCTAATTTCACCTGCCCAGCTCGGCTTTGTTAAGGGAAGACAGTCAGTGGTGTGCATTCGCGCAGCTATTGCCGCAATAACTCATACCCGGCTCCATCAAACCCATGATAATATCCTCCTTAACTTAGATGCTGAAAAAGCCTTTGACCAGATTGCTTGGCCTCATCTTCACAGGATATTGGCTACTCAACTATTTGGAGAATCCTTTAGGGCTTTCATCACATCTATATACACAGACCCTAAGGCCCAAGTATTGGTTAACAATGTTGCCTCTCCCACCTTCTCCCTTGAAAGAGGGACACGTCAGGGATGCCCCCTTTCCCCACTACTTTTCAACTTGGCACTTGAACCACTCCTCCGCCACATCACTTCATCGTCTCATATCCAGGGCATAAACATAGGCACCAGAGAGATACGGGTAGTGGCATTCGCAGACGATATCCTCCTTTTCCTTTCCAACCCTAAACGCTCGGTCCCCTTCCTTATTGATACAATCAATAGCTTCTCCTCATTTGCTGGCTTTTCAATCAATCTCCACAAATCTGAAGCTCTCGCCATCTTTGGTCAGGCACGCAACGGATGGTCCACACCATTCCCTTTTAAATGGGCCACCTCTTCCATCACTTACTTAGGCATTAATCTTCCCCCACACCCACATACCCTATATACACATAACATAGCTCCAGTTATTAAAAAAATGAAAATGGAACTTACCTTATGGCAGAATTTACCTCTTAATTTCATAGGCCGCTGTAATCTTTTTAAGATGGCTAGTTTTCCTAAACTATTATATATTCTACAAATGACCCCAGTCTTACTCACCAAATCTGACCTGTCCTCCCTTAATGCCATGATATCCAAGTTTATCTGGAACTCCAAAAAACCTAGAATTAGCCTTTCCAAGCTAACGCAAACTACTCAGAGAGGTGGAGTCAACCTACCTAATATCAAATATTACAACTTGGCATGTATCCTTCGTTTTGCTGTAGATTGGATTGCTAATACTAACATATTCACGGATGTTTCTCTAGACTCCCAGCTCTCCCATCCCCTCTCCCTCAGCTATATTCTACACGCTAAACCATCCCACCTAAAGTCGGCTCAATACGATAACCCTCTTCTATCTTCCACGATTTACGCATGGAGATGTGCTAGGAAATCATTACACCTACAGTGTTACCGCTCCCTATCTCTACCACTTGTGGGCAATTTGGAGTTCCAGAATGGCGAAACCACCTCTCCTTTCACCACCTGGCGCTCTTATGGCATTCTGTCATTACGACATCTACCAAACACCCAACATACCCCGTTAACCTTTGACGAAGCTGTCTCACGTTATCACCTGTTGCCACACCATAAATTTGCATACTTCCAAGCAACACACTACTTGCAATCCATACTCACCAAATTGCAAAATTTCTCTGTACTTGATGTTATTCAGAGTGTGTCGATTCTTGCTAGTAAGAATCGACACACTCTGAATAACATCAAGTACAGAGAATTTTTATTGTTGGAGATTTCGACACAAGAAATATACATATACATATGTTTTTCATGCACTAAAGACCTGCTCAATCAATAAAATTGACATTTTTCGGTTAGAGGATCTTTTTAGGATCACCCTTTCCTTAAACTCTTTATCACTAAGCACACCATCTGTGTGTGCATATGTTTGTATGTGTGATTTTTTAACCTCTTCAAAATTCACTGCGGCTTCCCATCATGTCATATAAATGGGAATTTTAAGATATGATCTATTAAAAGTTAAATTTTATGTGAAATTTATTTGTCTTAGTGCGTCCCCAGAATAACAGTCCTTTTTTCTTCGTACCTATTGTGTAAACCATTACTGTTTGGGAACTGCACCCCCACAGAATCGATTAAATAATATGTGGGGTTTTGATCTGTTGATCAGATATATCTAAAAATTACATACAGAGTGCAGACATACCCCCAGCTCCGTTAAGGAGCAAACCTGTTTCTACATTAAAATAGCCCCAAGATATCACAAATCCCCTTGATTCCGTCATCCGCACCTGCACACACTCCATATCCACATTATACGCACGCATACGCCCCGAATTGGATCCCAACTCGGATATCCAGGGACTTCACAAATGGTCATCGCAGATCACAACTCTAGAGCCTGAAACCATTTTAGACACATTCTTATCCAACCTCAAACTTATTCCGGCTAGTTCCTATCAGGAGATGTCTTACAAAATTTTACACAGGGCCTATTTCTCCCCCAAGCAATGTTACCAGATGGGCACCGCTGACTCTTCTGACTGCCCCAAATGTCACTCCCATGATGCTGACCTACTTCACTGCTTTTGGTCCTGCCCACATATCCAAGCTTTCTGGAATACCCTACACCACTTCAACTCTTCATTGAAACTGGTTTTTCAGTGTAATGAGGCATGGGCGTTGTTTGGATACGTTGCAGACCAATCCTCTGTCCCCAAGCACGACAAAAAACTCTTGGTGATCCTGTCCGCTGTTGGCAGAAAAGCCATCCTGCAGCAGTGGATACACACCCTGGCCCCCTCCTTAGAGATGGCGACGTCTAGGCTGCTCTTCCTATTTACCATGGATTGGCTAGAGACGTCCCTCCACAAGGAATCCATAACCGCAACCCTATTCCAATGCTGGGATAAATATATCCAAATCCTACCACCTAGGACTAAATCGGCAATCCAATTATGCTTCCAGTCCACCTCATGGTATAACCTTCAACTCCTCCAGAATAAGACCCCTGTCACCATTTAGATGCCATATCTCCTGAGACCCCCTCTCCTTGTGCACTTTTACTCCATATTCTGTTCCCACTCTTTTCTCTCTTTACCATATATCCCCTGCTGGATGGCTGGATCGGTCCATGGATGGGTGGATGGCCTGGTGCTAAAGGTGGGCTGTTATTTGTTATTTGTTTAGTTAGTTATTTGGATATCTCGAAGTTGATATCTATTAGGTACTATCGAATTAGTATTGTTACTATTTTTGTGGCTTGCATTTTTATCTGAATGCTAAGGCTTTACTAATTATTCTTGGCAAATCATTGCTCAACTTATTGTTTTACCACTACCGAAGTTGTGATGCCATGTTCCTTGTACCATTTTTTTCCCCTTACCTATATTATATGTTAACTATTTTTGGAAAATTTTGAAAATTGTGAATTGATCCTCATAAAATACTGTTATATATCTAATTCTGATGTTTGTAACAATGTTGCTACATGAGGTTTTAATAAAACATATTTTGGAAAAAAAAAAAAAGTATACGAATACAAATTTTCGTATTAGTATTCTTAATAAATTTCCCCCGCGTATTCTACAGAATGATAGGAAGTAATTGTCTGTGGGTGGCAGAAAAATAACATGCTAATCTATAATGAAGTTATTCAATAGAAAGAAAATAGCATGTGAAACCAATTATAGTCAAAACAGAATATCTGGGTCATGTGGCCCAATGCTTCTAATCAGAGCTGGCCCTAGCCTAAATGACGCCCAAGGCAAGATTTTGGCTGGTGCCCCGCAGCACCGCCACTAGTTCCGCCTCTGACCCTGCTCCCCTTTCCCAGCACCATCAACCCTCATCATAGCAGTCATCATTTTGGTGCTCCTACCCGCAATATTTTAAATAGAAACAGTGCACACATTCGGTGCGCAGCCCAAACAGGGGTGTGTTCTTGCTGGGAAGGGGCATGGCCACCCAATAGTACCCCCAATTCAAATTATGCCACACAGTAGTGCAACTTTATTCACATTATATCATGCGATGGTGTCCCTTATTCACGTTACATCACACAGTAGTATCACTTTACCTTATGTACATTACTCCTCACATTATTCACATCATACCCTTAGAAAAAAATCCTGAGAAAATATTGTATTTTTAGCACCTCCATGGCCACACAGCAACCCAGCACAAAGCAGTGTGTGCTGGGCAGAGGAGAAGAGCTGCAGCTGTCACTTATGGGGAGGGGGCCCAGGGCCCCCACTGGGCCCTTCCATCAGACTTTGGCCTGACTAATTTGTACCCCCTACCCGTTTCTATCGGCACCCCTGATAATACCACACTATAATGCCCCTTACACATGACACACATTATTAATGTCCTTATAACCGTAATGCCCCTTACACATTATGCCAACCTTTATTAATGCCCTTCATACACATAATGACACATATAATGCCCCTTACACATGTGTTGCACATTATTAATGCCCTTATACACATGACACACATAATACCCATTACACATTTTGCACATTATTAATGCCCTTATACACATGACACACATAATGCCTGTTACACATACGTCGCACATTATTAATGCATTTATACATGACACACATAATGCCCCTTACACATATGCTGAACGCTATTGCACAACCAACCCACCCGCAGACAGCACTCGCACAGCCGCTAACACTGTGACCTCTGCCTCTGCTTGGATACAGATGTTTCCTCGTACATCTTGACTTAATAAGCCATGCAGCTCCTGGCCAGTTCTGCTAACGTTGGGTGCATTTTTTGCTGAAAATTCGTCTTATTTGCATTATTATGTGACCAGGACACAAGGAGCTTCCGATGATTAAAATGATATGTGGCATGAATATATTCTGTGTGTGACTGTGGCTGTACCTGCATACAGAATGCTATGTTACAGTGATTTCCATGAATACACTATTTCATATGCAGATACAGCCTCACTCACACACAGAATATAGGCATGCTGCATATCATTTTAATCAGCAGAAGCTGCCCCTAGACATTCCAAATGCCCTAGGCAATTGCCTAGTTTGCCTATGCCTAAGGCCGGCTCTGCTTCTAATGCAGGGTTGCCTACTTTCAAAATCTCCTCTCCAGGCTTCTCCATAGAGGCGACTGTCAACAGCACAGGTGGTGCCTGATGTAGACTTCATGAAGCCCCCCAGTACGGCAAATTCCGCAATCCGCGGCTCTTCAAGGAGGGGATGGGGCTAAATGACATGATTTACATATTTAGCCCCACCCCAAAAAAGCCACGAAATCGCAGGAAATGAACACTGCTGCGGGGGAGATGTGGGCGGGAAGAGGCGCCGGTATCCGGGAGGGTTGACCATCTTTCCGGGGGGCCGGGAGGGAGACCCGATTTTCGGGAGCCTACCGGCCATTCCGGGGGGGATAGGTAACCCTGTTCTAATGGGCATTGTTGAAGTATGTTACACATAAAGGGCCTGGTTCATTCGCTATCCGATGGTCGCATGGGGACACCCGGTGTTTTTCTGGGTGCAACCACCATTTTTGTGGGCTCACCCAGGAAACACTGGGCATCCCCGTGCAACAGCCCCCTGTCCGCCCACTGCCAGCCCCCCTCTGTGTGAACACCTCGGCTACTGTGATATTTTGTACAGAGGTCCTGCACATGTGTATATTCACCAATATGCATGCGCAGAGCTGCGCCATCGGCCCCCGGACCGAATTCACATTTGGCCAAACCATCCCAAAGTTTTCAATATAATAACAGGCATTTGCCAGTAGATGACAGCAATACGTCAGAAAAAATATATAATGGGGGTGATTCAAGCCTGCTCGCAGCTTGCCGAACTTGCTCCCCTGATCAATTTTGAGAGCGAACGGCTCGGCGAGTTTCACAGACGCTGGGACGTTCGTTCCAGGAGGGGTAGGGAGGGGGCGGAAGCAGGGAAACAATAGGCTGCGAATCTACGCAGCCTAGCAAACAGGTCTGAATCACCCCCAAAGTGTCATGTGGTTTAGGACCTGATTGAGATGGCATGTGGTCATTAGGTTGATAGTATCTTGGTCGACCGTAAAGGTCGACTACTATTGGTCATCAGTCAAAATATTGACGCGCATTGGTTCGACACAAGCAAACAACAGACATGAAAAAAGATCAACATGGTTTTTTTTAACCAACTTTACATCCCACAAAACACAAAAGCGTGCCAAGCCGTGTGAGGGGGCTCGGTACACTTATACAGGGCTCATTCTGACCTATACACTGACACAACTCCCGAACCATCCAATGATTATTGCAGTCTGTGTAAATGTGAGTAAGTCTGACCTTACCGGAGTCCCAGCCTGGAACGGAGACAGAATGATCGAGGCTGGAAATGACATCATATACACCTTGTGGAAGAAAGTCATTGGACACCCTGGTTTAACTCTGAAATAATGGAATCTTCCTGACAAAGTGAATATGGACTCTTCCTACATGTATAAATATGGAAGCAAGCGTCGTAGCAGATCATTTGCTGATAAAATGACGGACAGGAAACGCACTTGGTTATCATGGTCGAGATGCGGCTCACAGGCCTCTGATCACAAAAACCAATACACGACAGAGACTTTGTTTGTGTAAGGAGCGGAAAAACTGGACGGTGGAGCCATGGAAACAAGTCCTATGGAGCGATGAATCACGCTTCACATTTTTTCGATCAGACGGGAGAGGGTGGGTATGGCGGTTGCCTGGAGAACGCCTGTTACCTGAATGTGTAGCACCAACAGTAAAATTTGGAGGTGAAGGCATCATGTTCTGGGGTTGTTTCTGCTGGCATGGCTTGACAGGTGCATGGGAACAGGACATCGGCGACCTACCGAGATATTCTGGATAACTCCATGTTACCTACGTTGTGGCATTTCTATGGGAACGATGATTGTGTGTTCCAGGATGACAATGCGACGTGTCATGTTTCGAGGGCTAATGGAGTGGAATGATGAAAATCATGTCACTCGACTAGCGTGGCCTGTGCAAAGCCCTGATTTGAACCCCATAGAACATCTGTGGGACGAACTTGACCGCAGGTTGCGGTCGCCATCGCCTCGCCCTTCTACACTACCACAGTTTGTGACTGTACTGCAGGAGGAATGGCACAATATCCCACTATGTGTGCTACACGAACTTGTGGAAAGTTTACCACGACGAGTAGCTGCTGTTATTTCTGCAAAAGGTGGACCTACCCCCTATTTATTGTAAATAAACGCATGGTTTCCGTTGACATGTGGTGTCCAATGACTTTCTTCCATATAGTGTAGGTTCCATAGAAAACACCTGGGCGCACCTATGTTATTTCGGACACTCCCAGAAAACGTCCGGTTACCACTCCCCCACCCTTCTGTGGATGGATGGATAGATCGATAGATAGTGATATACTCCAGACACATCTCTCGAGACCGGAGTGTCGCTGTCCCATCTATTGCTATATAATTGCTCCATCAGTCATTATCTAGGGGCCTTACCGCCCACCTGTATCAATTACAGCGGTACAGTCTTGTTAATTAGACACTGTCCCACTGTGCCACCCGTGGGTCGCTGCGTCCCTGATTGCACTGCAATCAGGTCTAAATTAGGCCTAAATTATGCCTATATTATGTATATACATACCCTCTAACATGATCCATTCCATTACGTACAAAATGCTCTGTTTCTGGACTTCCTTACCAGTGGCAGTTGCAGAGTTGGGGCTGCACTACTGTCCAATATTCAAAAAGGGGAGCCAAACCTAATGCCACCCCAAACATCACAGTCCTGGACTGTGCTGGAGGGGAAGTCCAGCACAGAGCATTTTGTACCTAATGGAATGGGTTATGTTGGAGGTTATGCCATCAGTGGCGCCATCTTGACGTTGCAACTCCCAGGGCAGCAATGGAGGAGCTCAACAGGCCATCTCCCCTTCAGCACACCACAGGAGTCAGCTAGGATGGATTCAAAGGCTGTCCTGCTGTGGGGCTTGAGGGGGGCAGTGTGCCAGTGGCCCCCTTCATCGTCCGCCCGTCCATGCTAAGTACCCCTTTCTCCGGGGGCCGGGAGCTCTGATGATGGAAGACCGGAGCTGTCCTGCATGCGACCACCCCCCCACCGGAAGATGATGCCTATTTCCCTATACATTGCATCTAAGCTTGCGAGCAGGGCCCTCATACCTTTGAATGTCTGTAAATACCCATTTTGTTGTATCACTGTCTCATATTGAAAAGCGCAACGGAATATGCTGCACTATGGGCCTTATTTTGGCTCACTCCTTCTGGCAAATTCCTTCTTAGATGGACAAAACCATGTGCACTGCAGGTGGGGCAGAAGTAAAATGTGCAGAGAGAATTAGATTTGGGTGAGTTATTTTGTTTCTGTTTAGGGAAAATACTGACTGTTTATTTTTACACTGCAATATAGATCTCACCTAACAAGTTAAATCCCACCCAAATCTAATGGTGTGTACACACGGTAGATATGCCGTGCTATGCAAGTCCGATGCGATCAGATCGTATCGGGACTCGCATAGCACGGCATGCTGCAGAGGCACAATTTTGACTATATAGTGCAGATCTGCACTATATAGTCTTGGCTGCCCTCTCTATTTCACTGTCGATTTGCACTCACACGGAAGCGCGCATCGGCAGCGCATCAGGCTCACAAGCCCTAAAAAAGCACACAATCAGCATGCGATATGGCTTCCGATGTTCAGCAACATCGGAAGCCATATCGCACTGTATGTACACGCTATAAGTAAGTTAAGTAGTTAGCGTAGTCAGTCAGGTGTCCCTGTCAGTATCAGCTTTGTGTTGCTACTTGTTCGCGGGCTAGCCGGAGCTTAGGTAGTTAGCGTAGTCAGTCAGCATTACGTAGTCAGCGCTTATTTCATTGTGTGGGAACATTGATCATTTTAACCTGCCTGACATGACAGGTGTGACTATGTTCCTGAAACAACCCCACTATCCACGCCAGCCCAAAGCGTGGGTGAGCGTAGCGAGGGGATGCGGTACGCGTCCTCCCGACTTGTTCATACCCCCACTATCCACGTCGGCGTGGAGTTGATTTTATAAAGTGTGGTGAGCGCAGCGAGCCACCGAGCCCAAAGCCTCAAGTAATCCGCGTCCCCTCTCAGGGCTTGCTTCGGGCTCGGTGGCTCCCTGCGCTTACCACACTTTATAACATCAACTCCATGCCGACGTGGATAGTGGGGGTATGAACAAGTCAGGAGGATGCGTACCGCATCCCCTTGCGGGGCTCGCTACGCTCACCATGCTTTGGGCTGGTGTGGATAGTGGGGTTGTTTCAGGAATACAAATACCCCGTCCGCTTGCCATGCTTTGGGCTGGCGTGGATAGAGAGGTTTCAAATGGAGACATTTGCCAGTATGAAACATGGAGCACTGGCAAATGCCTCCTTTATTGTGCATGAGATTCACTTGCACACCGGACCCCCTCTTTGTGCAGGAGACACACGCGCTACCAAACCCCTAACCCTGTTGGAAGGGTTGCCATACCCTGCCGCAATACTTACTGAGACGCACCTATGTCTCAGACGGATGGAGCGCCTCTCCGCCGTAGGGATGGGTAATCATATGATGTTTCATCGTATTTATGGTTCCAATGTTCGATGTTTAACCCTGCAATGTTGAGGATCCAATGTTTCATCACCATCGCTAGATTTTTTCCCCAATGTTTTTCTCAATCTTCCAATGTTTTTTCTTTTGTGTGTCAATGTGTGCTGCTTTCAATGCTTTGCAGCCAGCTCACTCTCTCCTTGATTTATATTCATTAAAAACTTAAGAGACTGATAAAAAAAAAAAACATTAACAAACATGACAGTATCACTGCTGGCTGGGCTTTCATACAGTATGTGTGTGTGGCTGTGTGCTGCTGCTGTGGGTGGTAGCTGACAGTGAAAGACAGTCTAGCCAGCCATTCAGCAGCAGCACACAGGACAGCCCCACCCCTGCCTCACTGCAACTGGTGCTGTTAGTGAGTCACTGGTTGCTATGATGGCTGGCTCTGCAGCTATTGGGAAAATTTGGGGGCCAGTTTGAAAGTATGCTGGACTGGAGTCTCCCCTTCCCCAATTTCTGTTATTCTCCTCCCAGTTTTTATTTTGTTTTATCCACCTGTATTGTGAGGCCCATAATTTATGCACCTCAATAGTAGATTCCTATTTTGCTACAAAGAGTTTTTTTCAATGTACTATGTGATTGTTCTATGTAGTATGTTCTATGTTGCACTGTGTGTACAGTTTTTTTGTTATTTTCTATGATTAACATAAGTTATTAGCCTGTTGCTACAGTTAAAAATCTAGGTAAAAATAGCAGATTGTGAGTTGTTGCAATAAAGTTTTGATAGTTAATGCTTCATGTTTTTTTCCTTCCGTAACAAATTTGATTTACCACAAAACATGAATCATATATCCATTGTGTGTGTATAAACTGTAAGCCTCCAACAAGATAAACTTAATAGAGGGATTATTTATAATTTCAGAAGCTTATTAGTGTATTACCGTGTTTCCCCGATTTTAAGACCTCCCCCGAAAATAAGACCTACCCCAGATTTTGGACATTGGTCTAAATTAAGACCTCCCCCGAAAATAAGCCCTATTCAAATTTCAATATTTTCCGTTTGGGTGATAACTTCTACCCCCCTGATCCCCCAGTCAGCACCCTTAACTGCCCTGACCTCTATGGTGTAGATCGGGTAGAGCATTGGCTTCTACTGAAGCCTCTTCTGCTGAACTCGCGGTCCCAGTCATGCACTGCGAGCCGTGTGTGACGTCTCCGCACACATCACGCAGCTGCAGATCGGCACAGAGCTGTGGCGCAGCAAACTTCTGTGCCGGATTTCGTCTGTTACCCTGATTTAACGGCGTACGGTATGTTAATTAAGAAGGACTGGGGGGCATGTTAATTAAGGAGGACTGGGGGCATGTTAATTAAGGTGGACTGGGGCATGTTAATTAAGGTGGACTGGGGCATGTTTATTAAGGTGGACTGGGGCATGTTTATTAAGGAGGACTGGGGGCATGTTTAAGATGGAGGACTGGGGGCATGATGTCAATGTCTATTAAAATAAGACCTCCCCCGAAAATAAGACCTATGGTGTTTTTTGTTGGTCCAAAAAAAATAAGACAGTGTCCTATTATCGGGGAAACACGGTATATGCTTTGGTCACCAGTTTATTTAAAAAAAATATCGAAACATCGGTTAACATCGGGTTCACAGTACCAATGTTTAGGTCTAAATGATGTTTTGCAATCAATGTTGAAAAACATTATTTGACCGATGTTTTCTTTCGATTTCCCATCCGCCGGCGCCCACCTCCGGAGAGGGGATCATGCGGGTGCCGGCATTGTGTGAGAGGTGTGAACTAGGCTTGCCAGGGACGCCAGGGACAGAGCTGCAGCTCCCGGGGACAGTACTTTGACTATGCTAACTACGCAGGGCTGCCGTGGAGAGATTACGCTTACTACGCTAGGCAGCTGTTGGACTACGCAGACAACGTAGCTTAGGCTGCCGCCGTGAAACTACACAAGTAAGGCAGCCGTTGGGCTACGCTAATAACGTAGCTTCAAATGTAGCGTAAGCTGCCGCCATGAAACTACACAAGTAAGAAATGTACTATTGAGTTCGCTTTAATTCAAGTTTGCATTCTCAACCGTAAACTGCTTCTCAGTAACTTGCAGAACACAAAACATGGCAGAGTTTGCTCAAACAGACATGAGGGTGCACCTATAGAAAGCAGGGGCGTCGATGCCTGCCTGGGGTGGGTGGCTAATGTTGAAACGTTGAAATAATAAGTCAATCTAGGCTGACATTTCATTACAGACTCCAGCACCCTACAGTATATAATAATATAACCGATGCGCCCCACCACAATGAGAGTGACACCGAGCTGCTACGCGCGCACACGTGACTCCATTATTCTGAAGGCGCGCGCGCGCTGCCAATGCACCGGCTGAGCGCGCTCTAGTGGCTGTCCCTCGGCGCGCGCACGCAGTACTATGCAACATAGCGGCTGTGCGCGTCCACGTCCCTGCAGCCTCTTTCTCTCTCTTTCTCTCCGCTCCCTGTCTCTCTCTCTCCTCCATCTGTTATTCTCTTGTTCCTTCTTCTGCCTCTGCTGCATGTACCCGCCCACCGTCCCCCTTACTAACCCCTGCGCCTTTATACTAATGACCCTGCTTTCCCCATTCGCAGACTATTGCCACTTCCACGCCCCTACCCTCCCAATATACTGATCACTCCACCCTCAGTTTTTATTCATTCTCTTCCATCATTTGCACATATAAGAAAATAGATCTGCCGCTAGCTTATGCTTCCTCCTCATTCATCACTTTCTGGGCTGCTACCCTGACTGTAGTCCTCTGATGATTGCAGCCAGTCACTAGTCCCTGTGACTTTCCCTGGTCCCTGTCATCATTCCCTATTGCTCTAACCTGGATTGTGCTGCGCAGAGGGCTCCTTCTTCATGCTATACATTATTTTGATTCCGGGAGAAAACTGTGGTTTTGCTGGTTCCTGTCTTGCAACTTCCTTTGTAGTGTTTATCTCTTGGTAAATACAATACACTTGTCATTACCATTGTCCTTTTATCTGCCTGAGTTTCTTGTGAGTGCATCTCAATATTTTAAGGATGTTTTCTTTTTGAATGTTATGCTGATTTAGGTTTATATGTCTTATTAGCAGGCTGAGTTTTCTTTTGCCTCTTAGCATATAAATATTTATTGAAATGTATTATAAATACATGGATATGACTTTAGATGCCTCCACGTATATTCAGGTCTTGCCTGACATTAAATAGCAGTTGTGACATTTAATTATTTCATTGTAATGCAATTTTCTTTACAGAATATATGATTGTGATATAAGTGGTGGTGGTGGTACACGTTGGCTGTACTGTAAAGGTAGATCTGTCTCTACCAAGCAATATTTCTGGGGCTTAATGTTATTTTCCACAAATGTGTTATTTCTAACTGTGAAATGTAGAAAAGTTAAACATGCATATGTTGTTTAATATGTGTTTTGAACCATACTGAAATCTGGCATATTTCATAGGTGGGAAGGTGGCCACTCAAAGCGAGGAGCTGGCGCCAATGCCTCCCAAAATGGCGTCCGTGCGATTTACAGTTACCCCAACCCGGATGGATGATTTGGGGGGAATATCGGACACAAGCCCGGATCTCAGCTCTTCTTCCCGTGTACGGTTCAGCTCTCGAGAAAGTGTCCGGGACGGCAGTCGTAGTGAAGCATATAGTGACAGCTCATTGGCTACCACTGCTGTGGATCCAGCTAGCGAGAGGACCACTAACCCAATGGACACCGGAGAAGGTGGGAAATGCTGTGTCTAGTATAAAAATAAGATTAGACCGAAAGCTGGTGGGATTTATTCTGCCACTTGACCATGGTGCATGTGGCATAACTAGACCGTCACATCCATTTGACACTTGGGCAAAGTGACTGATCACATTGGGGTCTGTTGGTACCACACTCTGAGCTACTAGGGTCACATGCGGGGCTACTTTAACATTGTAGGTCCTGGCCATATTAATGCACCGTGGCACCTACCCACCCATTCACAGGAAGGGAAAAAAAAGCCATAACTTATCTCTACCACGGTCCATATCCTCCACGGAATGAGTGGTTGTCAGCATTGTGATTGGTGGATAGCTCTAGCCTTCCATCAGTCAGCATGCTGTCAGCCATTCACTGTCTGGCTGCAGGCTCGGAAGAAGGTAGAGCATGCTGTCTGGCCATTCTGATTGTGTGTAATGCACAATAAGGACAGCTGGGCAGTATTCTTTACCTGCCTCCCTGTCTGCTCTTGTTCAAAGGCCCCTAGAACCATGACGCCCTGGGTAGCTTCTCATTATGCCTCTATGTTAAGATGGCGCTGGTCACATGCTGACCATTTCTATGTACATTTGCTGAATGGGATTAATGAGCCATGCGGTGGGCTAGGGGTTATTCTGGACTGTTCTAGGTTGCAGCCAGGTGCAGTGTTTATGTGTTTTCCAGGGCACCCTGTTAGATAATGGTAGATAAGGGGGGAAGAATTTAGAATGGTCCTATATTTCCATGGATGTGACCTCATTGGCGTGAGCTTATACTCCTCCAAACACTAGTCATTTAAAGGCATTACCACTGTACGTGATACAGCATATTGATATCTGTGCACACCCTGCAACATATGTTTGAAGATTTGGGGATACGTATGTAAGTCTATCTGGTGATCTCCATTCACAGTGTCAGGGGCGGCTATGGACCATTAAGGGGGGAGGTCACATCAGAGTTTTGTAAGGCATGTCCGGGCTGCTCAGGGGGTGGGGGTCCGTGGCAGGTGCATGATGTCACACGCAGTTGCTGCTACCCGAAACCTGGCTGGACTGTGTCTGGCTTTGTGTATTGAAGCGCTCGCACTTTAGCAAGGTTGACCCCTGTGAGCTGGGGGCTGCCCTGCATCCTAGCGAATGGGCTGATTTCTGCTTACCACCTAAGGAGGGGGCAGTTGGTCCGAATTAGTCGGGAGCTGCAGCAGCGCAAATCAATTTACTTCCCACCCTAAGTATATTATGGAGATTGGAGAGGTATCGCTTGCAATTGAAGTGAAACAGTCAGAGATCCTTCATTACATCCCATAAACTCACAGTGGTTCATGTTTTGAATTTGACAAAAAAAAGGCTATCATTGGGGAACCTAGGCTTGTTTGTAGGTCTTTGAATGAAGGAAATGACCAGAGATGAGCAGTACCATTTAGAAATGTAATTTTTGTAATGTCCCAGGGTGGGAAGTCACTCAGATGCCGGACTGACAGATGAAGGTATTGTGTGTTTTGAGGGCAGGTACAATTTGTAGATGACGATGATGCTGACAGCACTTCATTTGTTTGTATCACTGTCAATTCACATTAGTTACTGCTACGGGAAAGGCCACACACTCTCTCTCTCCCCTATGCCAGGTGTACATACACAGTGCTATGCATGATGTACATGCCCACAGGAGGACATTCACATTAGTTACTGCTACGGGAAAGAAAGATCACACACACACTGCTATGACAGGTGTACATATACAGAGGGGGTCATTCTGGTTGACCCGCAAAGCTGAGAAATTTACAGCTTTGCAAGCCAACTAAACGCCGCCCGCACAAACGTCCGCACCCCCCTACCCCTTGCATGAAAAATGTCCCCGCATGCATTCGTGAACAGGGCGGGCAGCTGACATCTGCCCCCCCCCGGCACCCACGTGACGTTGTCATTAGCATGGGAACACCCAGCGTTTGCATCATGTGAACGCCTATGAAATGCTGGGCGTGACCAGTTTCCGCCGCCCCACGACTATACATGTTGCGGCGGCTGGCAAATCTACCGCCAGCCCCTGCCTGAATGAGAGGGGCTCCATCTGTATTTATTGTTTCAAATTGTTCAGTGTGTATGTGCTATATCGTTCATTCTGTTCGGAAACACATCCCCTCGCACACCTCTGCTAGCAGGAGAAATCATTTCATGGTCGCTGACCATCTGATGATTTCTTCTGCTTTTGTAATTAAATGTCAGGTGAAACTTTATTTCATTCTATTTGATGTCCGCCGAAGAGGGGACGGGGACGGTGACGTCCTGTGATGTTACCCCAGCAGGCATCGAACAACTAGCGTTCCTATGGGAACGCCCATAGAATGCTGGGTGTTCCCACAGGCTGTCATTGTTTCCACCCCCGGCCCGGCGAGTGTGTAACTTGCCTAAGCCGTTTGTTTCCGGGGTCTGCATATGCATGAATACGTGCTTGTGCATGCGCAGGCCCCCAACATCGGAAGGGGGCCTTATTCAGCTGCTTCTGAATGATCTTGAACCAGGGCCAGTGTGTGTGCAGCTTTTGATCTTACAGCACCAATGGTTACCATGAACTTTAAGAAATTACTAATTATGTTCTGTTACTAATATGGGGCCACATTTTTGCTTTGGACAGCAGTCGTTTGGCCAGAAACTGGATTAATGATTAATGACCCAAACCTCCCAACATAGCCCATCCTGAGCTGGGTACACACTAGTAGATATATCGGGCAGATCAATCAATCTGCAGATATATCTACAGACGGATCGGACAGCGTGTTCTCCGTACACGCTGCCCCACCTGCCGGTACTGACGTCACAAATGGGCGGGTGCATTTGCATGCACCCGGCACGGCTGTACGGGTGGTCGGCGGATCGCCTGTACGCATATTACGATGCCCCCATATATCTATTAACGAAGCTGTTCACAGATATATCGCTCATACACACTGGCCGATGGTGCATCGATATATCAGCCAGTGTGTACAAACCTCTGGACATCCCACTTCATTTATAATTGCTATCTCCTGTGTTATCATCAATTAAGTATTGTAGTTCAACATAGGTGGTGTCAATCATAAATTAAGAGAGAAGTCCAGAAACAGAGCATTGATCACACTTGGAATGGGTCATGTTGGGAGGTATGCTGACCACTTCACTTTATAGGTAGTTCCAGGTGTGGGACCACAGAGCTGCATAGGTTTGCCATGATTCTATAGCACAGTGGTAGCCAACCCTAGCCCTCGAGAGCTACCAACAGTGCACGTTTTGCAGGTCTCCTCACAGAATCACAAGTGAGCTAATTAGCTCCATCTGTGTATCTTTTAAAATGTGTCAGTGATTAATGAGTGCAGCTGTGCAGCAGCTAGGTTGTCTGGAAAATGTGAACTGTTGGTAGCTCTCGAGGGCTAGGGTTGGCTACCACTGCTATAGCACCTCAGCACAAGGGCCACTGGCTGCTAACATAGATTTAAGATTGGTTGTTGCCAACGTTTAACATGCTTAAGAATCTGATGAAATACAGATGCTGAATTATGGCTTAACAGGGTTCATAATATATGCATATGTGTTCTGTGGTGCCTAAAATCAGCATATTAATGTTTATTTATATAGTGACAGCATATTTTGCAGAGCTTTATTATTATTATTTGCATGCAAACACATGTCCTGGAAATTGTCTTTCAACTAATTTGTTCATTAAAGCAATAAAGTAAGAACAAATGTCTCGCCAAGCAGGTGTTACGAGGAGCTTGTCAGTTTATATTAACTGCTTAATAAGCACGATATGCTTTGTAACAGAAATGTATTTTGATTTTGAATAGACTAGTAAAACAGGGTTGTTGTGCTGCTAGGCAGAGTAAAGGAAGATGCATTGTGTTCTTTTCAAATGTAACATTTTTGCTAGATTTCAGACACAAATAGATGAAATGACTGTTTTGTATAATTACACAATTGGTCATATTTTAACCAAGGGATCAGTTTTGGTAAGCACCCTTCCCAACATGTTTTTCCTTGGCCTACCGACACTGCAGATTACGGGAACAGTCTGTCTGAGGATTGCAGGGCATATACTGTAACTTGTATCTGTTGCACAGGCCCTCAACATTTGTGTCTTTATTATGAATTGCTGTAGAAGATACATCTTTCTATATGAGGCCATAATTCAGTACAAATCTGTAGCTGACATCCTAATTGTCTAGTCAGGTTGATCTGTGTCTGTGTCAGCTACAAACCTATAGAACAGACAGTGTGGCAACACCTGTGGCGATGTGAGGACAGACAGTCATTCAAAATAACAGAACTACTCATTGTCACAATGGCTACTGATCTCTTTCTATTTTATTACTTTTCAAGGTTTAGTACATCTTGCCCTTAGAGAGAGAGATCTAGCACTCTCTGGTAAATGACATGACAGTCCTCAGTAGTAACCCTATTGTGGGCACAACTGACTAAGCACGTGGTGTTTGGCTGCATTCAGAGTAGATGTAAATAACATTCAGTCACACCATTATCTGTGCCTGCCCACATTGCCTCTATTAGGGTGACCCCGGGTTATGTGTGACAGGCTCACCCTTGTTAATCCTGTTGTTGCTATGACAGATTTAGTTATTGTACATTTATGTGCCACACCCCTGGCTAGAAGCAGTTTATGAGCATGTTTTAATGACAGACGCTCAGCATTGCACCTTTTGTACTGCACAGAGGAGCACACGAGAGCTGCAACCCGCCACCTGCTGCGTGCAGCATAACTTCACTGCACCTTTAGTTGTGGGTTAGGTGTCAGAGGGAGGCAGGACATTAATACCTTTCTAGTTGTGCTACATGCTGCTTACGTAACTGTGACTTTAAGAGCACGCACCTCCCACTGGGATAGGAGAAGGACATGTGACAGGGAAGCACTGATAGCAAGCTGTTCCCAGAAGGGAGAAAAAGGGAACATAGTGCACAGGAGGCGAAAGCAGAGAGAAAAGTTTTGGTAATAGATGAAAACACAAAGCAGTGAGATAAGCAATCCAGGGCAAGGGGAATAGAGAATAGCAGGAGGTGCAGCCAGCAACAGGTACTGAATGCACAACTGGGAAGGTTTGGGTGAACGCAGAAAGGTATCTATGTCAAATAGCTAATCCTAAACAGGGGGGAATATTTACAGGTTCTTGTATAACGCAGCATATTCCGTCGCGCTTTACAATTGCTATGCTGAAAGTTGTGATGTTGCAGGAGAGGATGGGAGTTTGAAGAAGACTGAGATAGAGATGTTAATGAATGGGAGAAAGAAGTAATGGGCAACCTTTAACTGGGTAAACAAGAGACTGGGAGAGGTTAAATAAAGAAGGAAAGGTATCAAGAAATAGTAGTGGACACAGCGGAGTGAGACATGCCACATTTCACTGTCACTAAAGTACCCGACGATGAGGATCACGTAGAGGGGTTGAGCCCCATTTCCCAAAGAGGAGCTGGAAATGAAGAATACGGGGAAAGTGGTAAGTGTCTGGGACTTTTTGCCTGTTGTCCCCTGAGCAGCAGTTTGAGAGCTATAAGCAGATATTATACAGTATGCGAGATATAGCATGAATCATAAGCGGCATCACATCTCTGCGACCACAATAGAACCAGCTGCTGATACAAGCAGGCCCTGTAATGTGCTGTTTCCATGTCTATAATAATAGCTTCCAGTGTTTCTAGAGGTTACATAGTAATGTAATTTCAGTAGCTTAAAGGCTCATTTTGCTTATAATATAATTTGCAACCTTTGCGTTTATAAATGGTCCTGCACTAGGCAATTACTCATTATGGGCCAGCTAAAGAGTTATATGTAATGCAGGCAGCAAAACTCCACATCACAGCACTATTCATGCAGCAGCAAATAGTATCCAGATTGAGATGAGAAAGTAACTTGTGGCACTTTATATACACTATGTAGACAGATGTGATTGGACAGCCCGGAACAAAATAAATGGTGTGCTTCAGCATCACACATGTGTTTTTAAAGGAGGGGCCCTGATTAGATTATTTGCTGATGAAATGGCTTGCCGTTAGGAGCTAACCGCTTTTGCTAACGAGATCATCGGAGGCTGCTCAAACGGATGTATGAGTGTGGAAAGCATCGTTGATGTTAAGAACGTCACTAAATCTACAGTATCTCTTGTCATTAATGCGTGGAGACCCCCAAAACTGCCATATCGCACCACTACCCATATTGTACCTTTGCACACCAGTTACAGATGACCAGTCATGTGTTGGTTTTGAGAAAAACACCCTTCGTAGGGAGGCCCATGTACTCGGATATTATGGCCGAGTAGCTGTTCATAAAGCTCTAATCACAAAGAGAAGAATGCAGCCCAGCGCTTACAATGGTGTATATAAAGCGCAAAAACAGTGCAGTGGAACAATTGCGGTGAGCATTATAGATGATGAAACATGATTTATACTTTTCAGATCAGATGGTGTGTGTGGCAGTATTGTTGTAATGCATTGTCACATTAACTCTGAGAACTATAGAGATGTTCTCAAGAACTCTGTGCCCCCTACTTTGTGGCAGTTCTATGGAAACTAGGATTTTTATTTATCAGATTGACAATGTCACCTGTCATGTATACAGGGCGACACTGGACTGGTATACAGAAAATTCAATAAACGGATGGACTGGCCAGCTCAGAGTCAAGATCTTAACCCCATTGAAAACCTATGGGCTGAATTGGAGCAAGGGGTGTGTTCTAGGCCAACACCACCTTCTTCAGTGTCACAGTTGGTCAACTCCTGCTGTAGTTCAGGACCTTGTGGGCATTCCAAGAAAAGTGTCTGCATTAATCATTGCACATGGTGGCCCTGCAGAGTACTGATGTCAATAACATCTCATTGATCTATTTCCTGTCAGTGTCCAATCAATGCTGTCTTCATAGTATAATTAGTTTTACAATAGTAACTAATTAAAATAAAATACTTAGACCCTGACAGCATTTTGTTTTAATTCCTGTGGTTGTCTGTACTGAATGAACATAAAATACTATAGGATAACATTGCTAAGTGAACCTTGACATCTATAACACAAATGAATGAACCTAATTAACCTGGGGCAGCAGGTGTGGGGATTAGGTTTAGGCACTAGCGGGGAGGTTAGGGTCAGGCTGCAGGAGGGGGGTAGGCTGCTAAATCAGAGGTTACCTTACTTGCGGAGCCCTTAGAGATACTCTCAGTATTGGGATGCTGGGGTCAATCTTTTTTACACTGGGATCCTCCCCACTGAAATATCGTATGTATCCCCTTTGGTTCTAAACAGAACATTTCTAGGTGTATTGCTTTTGGCAATTCACCAGAATTACATTCGGGAAGGTTGGCCTGTCCCTGAATATGTAAGGGTCCCTCCTCTGCTGAGCATTGTGCCATGTCACTTTTAGACATGCTGTATGCTGCTGTGTATGATTTGCATATTCAGTGATAGTATAAGCATCACCAGTGGCATATTTGAAATGTCGATGTTGCTGCCAGCCAAGCACTTACATTACTTTTCGTGTAAAGACATTAACATTACTAATTGCCTAGCATGTGTTCTCTCTACAGATCGGAGCCAGACATCGGTAACTGAGGAGAACAGCAAGCTCCTAGGTACATCTCACAGGGTAAAGTAATATGGCACTTATACTGAGGGTTTTTCAGTTTTGTTTAACTGAGTGCTGTCTTCTACAGAGATTGACCGTAGGAAGAACTCCGCACTGTACCAGAACCACAATGAAGAGGGGGAAGATTCATATGACAGGAATCTTGCTCTTTTTGAGGTGAGAGGCAGCTGCATTTTATGCCACTTTTTAAATTGCATAAAGAGCTAAACTTTCCAGGCCTAACATCACATATATATTATACATATGTACAAAATACACAGGGGTATATTCAATGCAGCGGCAAGGGGGGGATTGTACAACAAGGATGGCTTTTCTTGGCGAGGAAAATCCATCCTTGCCAGCCGTTTGCCGTATGCGACGTTCCGGGGAAATCTTTGCCGTCAGAGGACGGCGAGGATTCCCGTAAACGGCTAGGTTCGCCGCAAATGCAGTGAGCCCACTGTATATAGTGGCGAGCATTGCTGTTTTAATGGGCACATTTGCCGTTTCCACCTCGCTGAAAAGAACCAGCAAGGTGGAAACGCTGAGTGAATGGGGGCAGTTGAATACTGACGGTGAGCTATCGGCGCTGCTTGCCATAATAGCTCGCTATTAACACGAGGTTCTGATCTTGAAAGTTAAGTAAAGATTTGTCCAGACCTAAAATTACGTAAAGTGTGCCTAAAAATGACCTATAAATCTTTGTTGAAAGGCAGAAATTTCCTGGCTTCTGAGCCATGGCAGCTTTCCCCATTGGTCATGCAGCCAGCCAACTGTGTCACATCCTAGAATGCAGCACAGGATCCCACATGCAGCAGGACGTATCTACATATGCTGCAATACCATATCAGTGCATCGCTGCCATGTTTCTGCACATACGGGTTTGCACAAAAAGTGCCATGGCACCTACATTTTCCCAATCACTCCCCATAATGTGTTAACACCTCCAAACAATCACTTCCCGTTCTTCATTTTCTTCTTTGCAGGTGAGATTGCAGCGGCCCCTTCGCTCATGTGTATTTCAATACTAGCACATGTGCAGTCTGCGATAATTGCAAACATGAATTACAGCCTTAGTCCAATACACAAGAAGTCATATCTGCATAAACTTTCATTGCTTATTGTGGGTTATTTTCTGAAACATCTGGATTCATTAGGAAAATGTGTGTATTATCGACCATAATGCACCTTTACTATTGGATATTAGAAGCTATCTTAAATCCTATTTCTGTATAGAAGCACTTGGCCTATTCATGTGCTGTCATATGGTTACAGAACTTTTGACTAACCCCCACTATTCATGTTTTCTCATTATGTTCAGGAAGAGATGGACACACGTCCCAAAGTTTCCTCTTTACTTAACCGTTTGGCCAATTACACCAACCTCCCTCAGGGTGCAAGAGAACATGAGGAAGAAAGTGAGGGTAAAAAGAAGCCAGCTAAGGTGAGGACATAAACCCAACAACTTGGATCCTTTGGAAGCAGTAGCCATCAAGATAGGACAGAAAGAAGCTCATTTTACTTTGCTTTTCCCTAGACACCTCGAATGGGCACTATCATGGGGGTGTACCTTCCATGCCTACAAAATATTTTTGGTGTGATCCTCTTTCTCCGTCTCCCATGGGTAGTGGGAACAGCTGGTATCTTACACTCCTTTTGCATTGTTTTTGCCTGCTGCTGTTGTGTGAGTATTTCATGGTGTAGGAGACTTTTGTCAATTAAGAGTGGTCATTTTTGTATAAATGCGCAAGTTGTAAGGATGCCTGTAGATTGCAAATGTTCACGCAATGCAACCTTACCTCTCTTGTCTGTATCTGTCAACACAGTTTCTTGTTTTATTTCTATGTTTGTTCTCAATTGTGAAGCTCAACAGAATATGATGGCTCTGAAAATACCCATCTCTAATTTAAAAAAATCATTACTCCAACATTTACTGAACGCTGCTAGACCAAACATTCCATGCTATTCATGAACCACAACCCGTCCCCTTATCTCTCGTGGTTCCAGAGAGTGGACCGATATATGATTGTGGAAGATCTCACGTCATCTTGAAAGCCACCTTCCTCGGTTTTATTGTCACATGGATTCCATGGTTAAACTTAAAGGAAACTACTGAATATGCTGGATATTTTCCCTCGCCTTCCCCTATGGCTGTTCCATAAATTCTTAAAGACACTGACAATTCTTCTCCCTTGTTTGTTCTTTTCGTCTCTCTGAACTTTTCTTTTCCTCCTTCCATTTAATTCTCACTATACACTTTATTTTTTGTTTGTTTTTGATGTTCTTTAGGTATGCATGCTAATTATAAAGATATATGTTCTTGTGATCTATTGATATTTCCCTGTAAAATTCTTTGCCATGGGATTTTATACTTGACTTAAAACTATTGTTACATACCACTGTCCCCTTGGTACTGTGTATGTTAGATTGTGTCCCTGCTACTTGTCTTAATAAAAAAAGTGATTGCGAAAAAAAAAAAAGAATACGATGGCACTGCTATAAATAAATATATATGTCTTTGTTTTTTAGACAATGCTTACAGCAATCTCCATGAGTGCAATAGCAACAAATGGGGTAGTTCCAGGTAAGGTTCCTCTTTTGAAAATGAACCCCTTAAGTGGTAATCCCGAGAATTTTCTGGGCTGTGCCTCAGTGTCCAGTCTGGCAAGGCCGGAAAATTCTCGGGATTGCCACTGTTTAGAACCGGGCAACGCTGCTAAGTTATTTGCTGAACTCAGGCAGCTTCAGCGCTGCCCGGCTCCCTCTCCTCCGCCGAGCACCCTTCCCCCGGCTTTTCTATTAAAGCGTCCAGCGCCAGCTACTGACATGCCAGGTGCAGGGCCGGGCAGCGGCTGGCAGTGTTCAGCGGCGCTGCCCGGCCCAGGGGGAGAGTGTGGTGTTTTTTTTTTAGGTAGCGCTCCCCCCCAAAAACTCGCCCAGTGGGGAGCGCTACCTTGAAAAAAAAAAAACACCACTGAAGGGGCTAAACTACATTTTCATCTTTTTACTTTGATGTCTGATGTTTTACTTTTGTCATATGACATTAGATGATCCCTCTTTCTTTCTCACTTACTTAATCCCTCTTACCCTTTTTTCTCTTTTTTTCTTCTGTGTTTTCTTTTTCTGTACCTCTTTTCCTCTCTCTCCCCTTGAATTCTTCCTCTTTTACTCAGTTGTCTCGCACTTACGCTCTCTCCTTTCCACCCTTCTTGTGTATTTCTATCTTAATTGGTTTTCTTCTGACACATTCTTTTTTTTTTCTTAGCGGGAGGTTCATACTTTATGATTTCCCGGGCCCTTGGCCCTGAATTTGGAGGGGCTGTTGGTCTCTGCTTTTACTTAGGAACAACATTTGCCACAGCTATGTACATACTTGGAGCCATTGAGATATTCCTGGTAAGAGATCCTGTCTTTTATATTAAACTATAATTAAAAGGGTGGTCATAATAAAAATAATAATAATAATAATAATAATAATAAAATAAACCAGGAGGTCACTGGTTTGGGCAGCACAGCAGAAGGCTGCCCAGACACAGGTGAAGGGGGTGCGCGGATCGGCGGGGGTTGCAGAGGGAAGCCCATAGGCTACTATGGGGTTATGCCATCTAGAACTTGCGTAACTCCCCGCAGCGAAGCCCTGGTGGTGAGGCTTTGCCACATACGAAAATGTGGTAAAACCCCCAAAAACTGGGTTTTTATGGCATTTTTTGTTTGGTGCATCTCACCCATAGTCTTTTTCTGGATCTGCTGGGGCTGTCTTACAGGCAGCCATTCACCTTCCCCTCCTGTAAAGTTGGTAGGGGTCCCATTGGATTTGTCCATTTACAGCTAAATTTGAGAAGGGTTTTATTGTACACAATGGTCCACCCTGACCTATGAGGCAGTAGGGAAACACAGATGAGCTCAGCTAGGATTGCTTGAGGCCCAACATTCTGTTTGTCTATTGATTTAAGGATTTGTTTAGGAGTACAAAACAATCCTTTTTTTTGCACACTAAGCCCCTGTTAAGAACAGACTTGTGCAATGAAGTCAGCTTGGAGTTAAAGTTGTATTCTTTTGTGTATATGCCAGTTTCTGACAATGATGTTTCTGTGCAGGTGTACATTGTTCCACAAGCTGTCATTTTCCAAGGAGAGGGAGTTGCGGAGAACTCAGCAGCAATGCTGAATAACATGCGGGTTTATGGCACCGGTTTTCTCCTTCTCATGTCTGTCATCGTCTTTGTGGGAGTACGCTATGTGAACAAGCTGGCCTCACTCTTCCTGGCCTGTGTCATATTGTCTATATTGGCCATCTATGCGGGGGCACTGAAATCTGCCTTTGCTCCTCCTGATTTCCCGTAAGTCTTTAAAGAATAAAGAGAGATCATTTCTACACTGCAATTTTTTTACGCGGCTTGTTAATAGGAAAAGTCACAAAGTAGGCTATTCTAAATACACAACTAGACAATTGTGTTATGTTCTGAAATGAGTCATTTGGCTGGTGTCCAGGTGTTCATGTCTATGTCTGCCCAGTCCAAGTGTGACCTGGGAAAGACACTCACATGGCAGAACAAAGTACAACTGGCCGCTGTGTTTAATGTTTATTCTTAGTTTTCTAGCTGGTTTGAAGCAACAATTTAGGTAAATCATTGGGGTAAATTGAACAAGATGTGAGTTGTATTTTACATGGGATGTTGCTATGGGCAACCAATCAGAAACTACTTCTCATTTATTTAGCACCTTCCAGAAGATAATAGATCTGATGGGTTGCCCATTGCAACATGCCATGTGAAATACAACTCACATCTGAGTAAATTTCCCCCATATTCTCTAACAATATTTTTTTTTATAATCTTTTTTTATTGTAAGGATTACTCTTGTTTACCCACCTTATATGCCAAACTGTACAGACTACTTTATAACATTATTATTTTTTTGTACCAGTATTTGTGCCGAGGCCAACATATGCTGCCATCTTCATGTAAATACTTAAGTTTCTAGTATTTGCGAGGCCTAAGTTGGCCTTCTTTTATGGTATTGTTGCTTTGCGCTCTTATGGTGTTGTTGCTTTGAGCAGTTGTTACCCCTCTTAACAATTTTTTCTAGTGTTTGTTTGGTCGGAAACCGAACACTCTCCAGGCTTCAGTTTAACACCTGTGCCAAGACTGTGGAAAGGGACAACACCACTTCAGTGTCTGATTTGTGGAACCTGTTCTGTCATCCCCACGGGTTATTGAATGGGTCATGTGATGACTACTTTGCCCATAATAACGTTACGGAAATCCATGGAATTCCAGGCTTGAGCAGTGGAATCATTTCTGGTACTTTTCCTTTCTTCTCTTTATCTCCCTAAAGGTGCCCATACACTAGTAAGATTTATCTTCAGATCTAGCTGGTTGGAACAAAAACATGGTTATGAATGAGTGACAGTTTGTCAGTTTTCCAGCATTTCCAAGCAAATGGTCAACTGTCATTTGCTCTCATCCATAACCAGGATTTTGTTCCAACCAGCCAGATCTGAAGATAAATCTGCGTGTGTATGGCCACCTTAAGGGCTAGATTTTCTAAGCTTCAACAGTGATAAAATGGAGAGAGATAAACAGCCAGCCAATCAGCTCCTACCTGCCATGTCACAGACTGTGTTTGAAAAATGTCAGACAGGAGCTGATTGGCTGGCTGTTTATCGTGCTCCATGTTATCACTGTTGAAGTTATTTCTTATATCTCTGGACTTTCATGTTGTATCATCTCATTATTTTCTCTTCTCAATCCCAGAAAACTTGTGGAGCAGTTATCTCCTGAAGGGAGAGATTATAGAAAAAGCATCTTTGCCATCTTCTGAAATATTGAGCTCCACTTCCCATGATTATGTCCTGGCTGACATTACAACATCTTTCACCCTCCTTGTTGGCATCTTTTTCCCATCTGTTACAGGTATTGTGTGTATATTCTGCTCATGAATGTAAAGTTTCAGAATTTTTCTAGAACAAGACATGCATGATGTATTATTTTGAGTGTAGGAAACATTTCCTGTGCACACCAGACCAGACCTCTTTGTGAATCTACTGCAGGAAGCCACTGTAGCCTAAAAGACAGTCATACTGGCACTCGCATAACACAGGAAGGACTTGGATACCAAAGATTGGATACATCCTTTTTTTGGGTCCATATGCATCCTGTGTATGTTCTCATAGGTATTAATGGTTTCTAGACTGCCTGTTTCTCCACTGTGACTCTTGTCTTAATGGAATTAAATGTTATGCAGCATGGGTATTGGTTTTCAATATCAAAATATGTTTAATTTCAGCAACAAAGAAACCACAAAACATCAATAAATACTGCACTACAAGCATAAAATGTACAATGAAATTGTATAAACTAAGCCTCTAAGCATTAAATATTTACAAAACCATAAAATACATATACGCAGAGAGAGAGAGAGATGAGGAGAGGAAGTATCTATACATAGCATCGGACATTGGAAAGTCTGACCAAGGTTACTTAAAATCTTTTAATGTTATCATCAAGCTTTTCCAGAGGCATGACATGTATTTAAGATTAATTGTCATGTTGGCTCAATCTATTTTTTTTAATGTAATATTCTTTATAATTAAAATGATACATATATTCCTTCTGAGGATCACTTGATAATAAGGTTATTGATGTTAGATGAAAGAGCCAGTTATTCCAAACCCTTAGCCATGTACACTGTGCTCACATATCTTGCACTAGGTAGAGTGATTGGGGAGATTGCAGGAGAAGGATGTTGAAGAGGAAAAGATGTAAGGGACAGGCATTTTAGTTATCTTCAATGTAGCTGCATGCCCCTTACTCACTTTACTTTTTTTGCAGGAATAATGGCTGGATCCAATCGTTCTGGGGACCTCAAAGATGCTCAAAAATCTATCCCAATTGGCACAATTCTGGCAATCCTTACCACTTCTTTAGTCTGTATCCTTCATATGTCATTGCTTAGCATCTATGGGCATGATATCTGCACACTGCGCAGCCGATATAGAAAAATAACTGGGCAAGCGTATTGACACAACACACTGCGTTTGCAAGTGTGTACATATCAATGCATTTATCGTCAGAGCACTGCTTTGGTAAAATGAGCATTTCTGGGCAGCAACTGGCGGAAACCATGTAGAAACCAACAACTGATGCAGCACGTATGGGGGGGTTTCATAGTCACATCAGCTGTCTTCCATGCTCTTTGATAGGGTGCAGGCATAAATAAGATGGTATTTTATGACAAGGTGGGTGCAAGTCCCTATACTAATAGTGATATTGGCATACATAAAAACAATTGGCAGAATGGACTTCCATATGCAGATGCATGGTAAATCAGAATACACGGACAGATTTTTGCATTCGCTAGTAAACTGGCTGCCGTGACCGTTCAGAAGGGTGGCCGGGCATGTGTCTCCAGCACTTTTGGGCCAGTTGATCACTCCACAAAGGGTGTTCCAGCTTTCTAATCCATCACAACTACATTTTTAATGGCTATGATGACTCCACATACATTTCAAGGTCTGGTGTATTAGCAGAATCTATACAACAACCCAAAAAAAAAGGTTCTCTGGCACTGACAGTATATCTACTTACAAGCCTTTTAATGTAGCAAGACAGGGTGGTGATTGTGTATTTGACGCTTTCTGTGGTGGATCCCAGTACTTCCTCACCAGTCCTGTGAGCCATGTATAAATCAGGAATGTCCAAGTGATTATTTCATTCCCTTATTTTTGCTTGGGCATTCCTGAATTATATATGGCTCACAGGACTGGTGAGTGGGAATTTGATCCACCACATATATACATTCCACATACATCTATCCTCCAAGTAGCATTGTACATAATCTGAGTTCCATGTTACTCTGTAGCATCAAGCATCTTTTTAATGTTTTTTTTTTATTTTCTCCATTGACACATTTAGCGCCTAATTCACAAAAAGGATGCACAGGCAACTTCTGCTGATTAAAATGATATGCTGCATCTATACTCTGTGTGCAATTGCGGCTGTTTCTGCACACAAAATGCTACAATACAGGTTTTCTGGAATACACTGCAAAGTAGAATTTTGTATGCTTCTATAGTCATAAGCTGGGTACACATGGATAGATTTGAAGCCTGATGTTGGTGTTCCCGATTGATGGGAACGACCAATCGTTCAAATTGTTCAGTGCATCGCTAACGATGCGCGTACCCGCGAATCGTTAACGATGGTCTATGATCTTTTCTGCATGCAGGAAGATCATAGACAAATCTTTTGTCAAGTGTATCCAATCGTTCCGTGTGTACGCACGATGAAACGTTAACGGAACGCTTCCGACATCGTTCTGTGTGTACCCACCTATAGAGTATATTGGAATGCCACATATTTTATTCAGCAGATGCTGCTGATGCATCCTATTCACTCTGTTTTGTGAAATAGATGCATTTTAATGGAAAAAGTCATAAAAAAGACACCTGATGCTACAGGGTCAACAAGAAGAGCTGTCTAACATGAAAGGACGCTAGAAGTACATGGACACATCTGTAACGTGTCAAATACTCAATTACCTTTGCGTATTGTTACAGAACAAGGCTTGTACATAAGCATACCAAAATTGATGGAGAAAATTTTATATATAGATTTTATTTTTCAGGGCTCTCCCAAGGCCGCAGATTACATTATGTACTTCTTGGCAGCTTACTTATTATTTCAGTTGTGTTTTGCAGAATGTCAGCAATCTTAAAGTAAACACTTTCTACATGTACATTTTAATCCAAGGACGTACCTTGCAAAGTGTGTATTAGGAAAACGGGTGCTTTTATTTTGCAAAGCAGCGCAGAAATAAAATTGAGGGCAGTATGTAATTGTCTGTGCTGTGCAGGCTGTGTGGGAAGTGATGAAATTATGGCCCTTATTCAGATCTGATCACAGTACAAATTTGTTCTCAAAATGGGCAAAACCATGTGCACTGCAGGTGGGGCAGATGTAACATGTGCAGAGAGAGTTAAATTTGGGTTGGCGTGTTGAAATCTAAATTGCAGTGTTAAAATAATGCAGCCAGTATTTACCCTGCACAGAAACAAAATAACTCACACAAATCTAACTCTCTATACATGTTACATCTGCCCCACCTGCAGTGCACATGGTTTTGCTCATTTTGAGAACAAATTTGTACTGTGATCAGATCTGGGCCTATGTCTGTATTTTTAAACAATAATCCTTGCCTTGTAAATTATTGCTGCTTTAAAAATACTGGCACACTCCTACAAGGGGCATAATTCAGACCTGATTGCAGGGCACATTTTGTTTGCAAATGGACGAAACCATGTGCACTGAAGAGGGGGGAAATGTAAAATGTGCAGAGAGAGTTAGATTTGGGCGAGTTATTTTTTTTTTTGTGCAGGCTAAATACTGGCTGCTTTATTTTTACAATGCAATTTAGATTTCAGTTTCAAGACACTCCACATAAATCTAACTCTCTCGGCACGTGTTATATTTGCCCCACCTGAATTTGCAATTGCATTTTTATCAGAAAGAAAACCTTTCATTTGATAATGTGAAACCATGAAGTAGGCACAGCGAAAACTAAAAATAGGATGGTGAATTACTTCCTTTGACTCTGAGTGGGTTTCAGATCTCAGTAATGTCATTCTGTTTGGAGCCTGTATTGATGGAGTGGTGCTTAGAGACAAGTAAGTACAGAGAGATCAGATGCGTGAGCAGCTGGTTTGTACAGAATGACCATGAGGACATGTCTCTTGCAGGTTTGGAGATGCAGTCAAAGGTACCCTTGTGGTAGGAGCACTGTCATGGCCATCACCTTGGGTCATAGTGATCGGATCTTTTTTCTCCACCTGTGGAGCTGGACTTCAGAGTCTGACTGGAGCCCCGCGCCTGCTGCAGGCAATTGCAAAAGATGGAATCATCCCCTTTCTCCGGGTGAGCGTGGAAAGAAATACCTCACTAACTTTAAGCACGTTGACCGTATTTATTTTGGGTCACAGAGTTGAGACTATAAGAGAGACCATGACCAACAAAGTTGTAGTAAACAAGAAAAATATCTATATTGAAATGTATAACACATTTGAAATTAACTTTTCTTTTAGCTAGAATTGCCCAGTGATGGTATATTACAAATCTTAATATAAGAAATGAAAATGCAGTAATGTTATCTATTCAGTTACAGTTGGGCCCTGTTTGATTTTGCAGTGTAAATGATTTGCGCTTTAAAAAAACTGGAGATTTCTTATCACATCCCTCACTTTCTGAATCTCTCATCCTATTACATTTCACCACATATGTCTTACTCTATGTGACTTTTGTTGTCTCCCTGTGGTGTGCTTTAAATGTAAAGTAAAAAGTGTCAGTGTGACACTATACTGAAAAGAACAAATGTTAAGGCAATCACAACCTATTCCTAACATGCTAATATTTGTCTCCCTGTGCAAAGGTTTTCGGACATGGAAAAAGTAATGGAGAGCCTACTTGGGCTCTGCTCCTCACAGCGGTTATTGCGGAGTTGGGGATCCTGATTGCATCTTTGGACCTGGTAGCCCCAATCCTGTCCATGTATGTGATGTTATATTCTGACTACTTTACATGTTTTAGAAGACACATACTTCAAAGATGTCACTGATTTATACCCCTGCAGGTGTATTTTAGCCACAGCTCCATGGGGGTGAAGGTACTGTACTTAGATATGGGGCAAGATGTACTAAGCTTGAGAAGTAATAAAATGGAGAGTGATTAAACAACCAGCCAATCAGCTACTACCTGACATTTTTCAAACACAGTCTGTGAGATCACATGTAGGAGGTGATTGGCTGGCTGTTTATCACTGCATTTTATCACTTTTTAAGCTTAGTACATCTGGCCCATGGCCTGGCCTGGCCTCAGCTGTAATGTTTATGCCCTTATAGTCACAGAAGAGCGATCGTCATATGAAAATAATCTTTAATTTGGTATAAGAATGCATTGTGGCTTATGTACTTTGGATAAATGTGTTCCTCGGCAACTGTGGAGTAGCAAGTCTTAGATGTTGCAGCCTTTGGCAAGTGTTTTTCCTTTTGGACATTTTCCTAGCCACATTTTATGAGTTTTGTAATAGATCATGCTTTCTCCACTGTGAGGTTATATAGTGTATGCTTAGTACACTATTAGTGTGAGTGCAGAGGTGGATGAGTGTGCATTTTCTATGCTGTGTTTGGAGCATTGCCAGTGTGACACTGGATAAGTGATAGGAATACTGATACCCATATAATGTATGTTCTGGGACATAGGGTAGATGTATGAAGCAGCGATAACGAAGGAGAAGTTATAAAGTGCCTGGTACTTTATCACTGGCCAATCAGCTCCTAACTGTTAAGTTACAGGCTGGGTTTGAAATGGGACAGTTAGGAGCTGATTGGCTGGTGATAAATGACCAGGCACTTTATCGCTTCTCCTCCCTTATCACTGCTTCATACATCTACCCCATCACTACATGTTTTTATAAAATTGGCTTGCTGGTTATATTTGGGGCATATTGGATAGTGGATTTTCAGGATAAACCAATGCTAATTAGGCTGATTAAAGGGAACTCTGTTCTTCCAACTTGTTGATTTTGCTCTATACTGGAAAATGCCATCAATTATTTAGTGCATGGTACTGACCAATAAGCAGGGCATTTTGGATATGGGTACATGCTACAATTACTTGGCACTGAGCTTAAAATTCCTCATATGCACTTTTTTTTTTTAAATAATAAAACTTGTGCATGGACCCCCCCCCCCCCACACACACACACACACATAGGCATTTATAGCCAAAAACAATGCTTGCCTATACTATACTCCAGAAATGTCTCCCAAAAGTTTAAAGGCTAATCTGGAGACACCCTCTTACTGTCTATACCACAGACATTGCCCCCCCCCCCCCACACACACACACACACACACACACATTTTACACTGTCGCTAACCTGGGCATTGTAAAGTAGATAACAAGGATTGCGGGTAACGAGATGATGCAATTGTGCCTAGACTCCCCGCACACAACTTATTCACTTATTCATGCTACACATTAGTGTCCCTTCTACAGAAAATGCCCACAATACTACCCCTTATACACAATGCTCTTAGTATTAGCACCCCGCTTATACAGATAATGTCCACAGTAGTGTTCCTTATGCAAATAATACCTACATTAGTTGTGCCTCTTATACTTATACTCACAAATCCCACAGTAGTAGCACCGCTTGCATAAATGATGCCCACAATAGTAGCACCACCATTTATACACATAATGCCCTCAGTAGTAGCGCTGCTTACACACATCATGCCCTCAGTAGTAGCGCTGCTTACACACATCATGCCCACAGTAGCAGTGCCCCTGTACATGAAAAAATAAATAAATTCGACATTTTACATACCTAAATGTGTCTGGGTGCTGGGATCGGGTAGGTGAAGCTAACAAGCTGGAGGCATTGGCAGCGGGGATACATTGGTGTTAGTGATTGCCAGGTTAGAATCTATCTAGGTGTTGCTGAATTCATACCACCCTTAAGCTCCGCACACACGTTTCATCAGTGACCAGAGATGGTCGCTGATGAAAAGGAGACACTGCAAGGGGAAACAGCAGATCACTGGGAAGCCTCTGGTCGCAGGAGCATGCTTCTCCGACCAGCGACCAGCCCAGGACTGGTCGTGGGAGCGAGCTCCCGGCGACAGTCGCCCTGTACACATGGAAATATGGTCGCTCAGCAACCATATCCCCGGCGATAATGGCTGGAATTGCCTTGTGTACGAGGCTTTACAGTGACCTGTTATCAACCAGCTGCCCCTGTACAGTAGGTGACAGTTGGGAAGCACTGCAGGAATTGGAATGAATTCACAGTTACCCACACTCCTGCCAAGTGAGCAAGTGGTATAAGTACGCCTGTGTTTTGCGCTGGAGAACATGTAAAGCCTGTTTTAGGTAATAAGTTGCCGCTACATTATTGCCCTGTTCTTACACCTGGGGTGAACATTTCTGTGTCAAGTGCAGGGGAAAGGTCAGGAGACCCATGGACTCTTCCTGCAACTGCCTGCCTATTATGAGTGCCCAGAATTAGTTGAGGGGGCAACCGGTGTGCAGTTCTGTGGTGGGGTGGTTGAAATATTCAGAGCATTGGGAGTGTGCGGGAAGGAGAGGGCTCTATCATATTCACCCATTCGGTGAACCCACTCCAGGGATCCAGGGCCAGGTGAGCTGATTACTGGTAGGGGATCCGGGAACTGCTGTGCATAGCTGATACCGCTGAGGGAGGAGAAGTGACAAAGAACTACTGCTGGGATCCAGGGATTCCAGGGTATTCACAACACCGGGGTACATTGAGCCATACCACTGCAGCACACAGATAAAATTTTTAATTTCCTGGGTAAATAGAATCAAAGTACAGGTATGCTATACCATTGCATACCAGCCCACCTCGAACACTGATTAAGACAATTAAAATGTAACTTTTACCAAAATCTAATGGTGTGTACACACGGTAAGATGTGCCTTCAGATACTATCCACGATCCGATCAGATCGGATCGTGGATAGTATCTTAAGGCAGATCCGATTTGCATACAAGTCTGACTATATAGTGCAGATCTGCACTATATAGTCAAGGCAGCCAAGACTTTCTGCCTTGCGATATGTGAACGCGCATCGGAGACGGATCGGGATCTGAAGGGCTAAAACCCTTGCGATCTGCATCAGATTCCGATCCGATGTTGACTATATCGTCAACATCGTAAGGCAAATTGTACCGTGTGTACACACCATTACTCTCTCTCTGCACGTTACATCTTCCCACCTGTAGTGCAATATGGTTTTGCCCAGTTGTGTGCTTTTTTGCTTTGCCAACAAAGCTGAATCAGGCCCATATTCTATAGACATCCTATCAGAGATTGAGTTACAGCTTCCCATATTGTTCTCCATAGTATGCCTATTCTCTACGTGCTGATATACTCTGTGGTTTTCCTTCACATGATTATTATTCACTCAGCATATCTCAGGTCAGTGACTCAGGCTGCACTTACTCACTACAAGTGGAAAAATATATGCTATAGATTCATATAACAGTGCTTGGGATCACACAGATCTCTATTCATTCAGACTTATTTCCCTATATGTCCCCATGATTTGTCAGTAGGAAGACATGTTGCATGTCAGTATCCCTGTAGCCTGTTTGTCCATGGGACTTGTCTCATAGAGCAACACTGTTTATATGTTTTGCATTTAATACAGCAATGGTTGGTGCGGTTCTGCACAGGACTGTGTATTTAAAGTCTAGTGCAGCGGTTCTCAAACTGTGGGTCCCGACCTTCTCAGCATGGGGTCGCGACTCCATATTTCTGACCATCAGGCTGATGACTTTTCTAGTCTAGTCAGTGATTCCAGGAGTCTGAATACAATTGAACTGCTATTTTAGACTCCTCCCATCACTCTGTGCCTCCACAATGCTGCCATGTATGTGCTGTCTGCCGACTACACATGTGATGTGATGACCTTCTGCAGTAACTTGCTGGGGTCCTGTTATTATTTTTATTGTCTAATGGGGTACCAGAGCAAAATAGTTTGAGGACCCCTGGTCTAGTGTATTTGAATGATCAAAAAAATCTATAAATTCTCATTCAGGGTATTATGCTTCCCTAATAAAGGAATATACAGTATCAATAGTCAGGAAAAGAGAGGAAAGTACAAGTATGCATCTGTTAGCATTAGGCTGTATCTGCTGTACAGTGTTTGCTACAAGTGTATGCCTACACCAAGTACTCTGGCAATATAGAAAGCATATGCAAAGTAATGCTGCCTATACAATTGTGAGATATTGCATGCAATCATTCGATTTCGATCACATCTGGCCGATAAACTGAATGATTGTATGCATTTTTAAGGGGACATACGATGCGATGCGCGAGCACGCCGGTTGAATGTTCTCAAGATCTTATGTGTTGTACGTAATATTTATCGAATTGCAGGAGCAAATCGCATGTGTTTTTTAACCACATGCGATGCTCGAATGCAATCCGCTGGGGGGTGGAGGGAACGCTTTTTCAGCGGCGTGGGGATGGGTAGAGGGGGCCGGAGGTACCACTGGCGGCGTGGGAGATAGTGGGCAGAGGGCGGCATTGTAGCTGTAGCACTATCGGGCGGAGGGGGTCAGTCAGCGGTGGCAGCAGAATTGTTTAAACACTGGGCAGCCCTCTGATTGGCTGAGATAGCTCAGCCAATCAGAGGGCTGCCAGGTGTTTAAACACTTCTGCCGCCACCGGCACTGACTGACCCCCGCTGCCCGCTAGCGCTGCTTCTTGCGCTACATAACGCCACCCTCTGCCCGCCCTCTTCCAGCACCCGATGTGCCATCTCAAGATGGCATGCGACATCGGGTGCTGCAAAGGGGGCACTTTAGCACCACAAGATACGATCAGGTTCGATGAACATCGCAGTGCGATTTCGCATCGGATCCGATCGCACAAGTGTATGGGCAGCATAAGAGAAATCTAATTCCACACATTTTGTAGCTGTGTCGGAGCATTGACCATTTTGCACTCCAATCTCATTCATCCTAGGTTTTTCCTCATGTGTTACCTCTTTGTGAACTTAGCCTGTGGGTTGCAGACTTTACTACACTCTCCCAATTGGCGACCCCGCTTTCAATATTATCACTGGTAAGTCGTTTGCAGAATTATCCTCTCGTAACTAAAAACATTAGCTGAATTTTCCTATAATACAGGTTTTCTCAACAGTAGTACAACTGTGGCTGACAGGTTTGATGAGCTTTCTGTTCGGAACTAAAAAGAATAGAAAGATTTTAATGAATTCACTGTGTTCTATTTAAATGTCACTGCTTTTGTGTTACCTTACTGTGAGTGGCAACTCTTTCTCTGCCTTATCAACGCATGTTCCATTAAGCTAGCTTCTACAGATGTGTCCTCATACAGGGCCAAAGGCAGGATTTTCCTGAGGGGGTTTCTGTAAGGCCCCTTTCACACTGCACTTTGGACCTGGGATATTGTCGGGTTGCTGACTTAGCGACCCGGGATGAGGCGTGGTACGAAAGCACCAAACCTTATATCCTGGGTTGGGCAAACTGGCAATACAACCCTGGTTATAGGAAGGGTTAAACCCAGGTCGCCCTCTGTATAATGGGCGACTCGGGTTTAATATGAATGCGCCAATCACGGATCCGACCACATATACACACCACATACTTACAAAAACATCATACAGAGCATACATACACACCCTGCAGAAAACCACACACAGCATATATATATACACACACATAGCGTACAAAACATACACATTGCATACACACATCATGTACACACTAACACAGGGCATACATACAAACATACCATATACTGTATGTGTGTGTGTAGCATTCACACACACACAGCACACAAACACACATCATGTACCCACAACATACATTCACACATATCACACACACCATGACATGTACCCACAACACACACACATAGCATACAAATGCACATAGCGTACACCCTCCCACCCCAAACAAATACTGTATCAGGACAGTCTCTGACTTCCCCCGGGCCAGCATAACACCCTGGGGAATATAACACACTCACTTGCCCAGCTGCAGAGAACAGTCCTCCTTGCCTTCCCAAGTACCCCGGCAAGCTCTCTCCCACAGCCACACAGAGCAGTTGCCAGGGAGGAGCTGCACACTGCCTCCGCAGCTAGCTCCCTCTACTGTCAGACAGCACAGCGGCAGCCTGTCTCTCCATAACAAGAGGCAGCTGCCTCACACTGCTGTGTTATCGGGCAGCAGAGATGATAGATCGGCGAGCAGGGGGGGGGGTTCTTGATACTCGTAACCCCCCCTGCGTGCGCAAGTGCCATACTTTATGAAATGTCAGCTGCTCCAAGACCATCTTTTTATTTTATTTTATTTATTTTTTAGTCACATCGCACAAATGTCGCCCAATTAATTGTCATTTAGCAAAGTTGTTTTGTCTGTTCCAATTGTGTTATTTGTGTGATTAAGATGCACATTTTTAGAAAACAAGATGTTTGCGCTGCTGAATCACCATGGACCAGGCGAAGCGAGAAGAGCTGATACCACTGAGTCCAATGTGTATGAGGACCCATCTGTAGCTATTGCCCATAGAAGATTTACATATTGATCCTGGCCACACATCTACAGATTTATTGTCCAAGCTGGCTGGTCGGAACAAAAACCTGGTGATATCTGAATGACAGTTTGGCAGTTTTCCAGCATATTGAAGCAAATAGTCAACTGTCATTTGCTCTCATCCATTACCAGGTTTTTGTTCTAACCAGCCAGATCGGACAATAAATCTGTAGATGTATGGCTAGCTTAACTCTTACAATTCTCTATATAACCATGTTTTTCCTCATTGTAGGACCTTATCTTTCTTGGGTATGGCACTTTGTCTGGCTCTAATGTTCATTTCCTCCTGGTATTATGCCATCATTTCCATGGTGATTGCAGGGATGATCTACAAGTACATAGAGTATCATGGGTGAGCAGAGTCTGTGGTTTTCATACTCTCCTGCAAACTTTTCCTTTTCCTTTAATGCAGTGGTTCCCAAACTAACCGTGTTACTAGGCACCCAGGGGTGCCACGAGTATCTTGCACGGGTGCTTCGGATTGGTGGTCTAGGACCATATTAGCACTGATTTTGTCCATCACGTTGATCATACCAACTTTTATCCTAGGGGTGCCATCATTCAAGAAAGTTTGGGAACCACTGCTGTAATGTATTGCTGCCCCCTGTTGCTACAGGGGAGTATTACATTCCTCTCTATATTCTGAAACTCTTCTCTTTCCTATGTGTGCAGAGCTGAAAAGGAATGGGGAGATGGGATACGGGGGCTTTCTCTAAGTGCAGCACGCTTTGCTTTACTGCGACTGGAGGAAGGACCACCACACACTAAAAACTGGAGGTACATATATTTAACATTCATTTTCTGTATGTAGTCACAGTATAGTAGTTAAGCTTTAGACATACAGTGGAGGAAAGAGGATCCCACTCACAAACTTAGAATCTATAAAATAACAGGAGTTTAATAAATGATGATATTGCATATTGGTCCAGCCACATGGTAATGGTAAAAGTGCTTAGGGGGCTATATGATCCAAAAACACAACAAAGTTAGTTCAGGGTTGCCAACCCTCCCGGAATGGCCGGGAGGATCCCAAAAATTGGGTCCCCCTCCCGGCCCCCCGGAAAGGTGGGAAACTCTCCCGGATTCCGGCAGACCCCCTTCCGCCCCTCATGTAGCTGATGGGAGAAGCTTTAAATTGCTGCGATTCGCGGCTTTTCTGCAAGAGGGGCGGGGCTAAATATGCAAATCATGCAGATTTATTATTATTATAATTTTATTTATAAGGCGCCACAAGTGTTTTGCAGCGCCGTACAAAGGAACAATACAGGGAGACAAAATTTGGCATAACATTGAATAAATAACAAAATAAAAATAAAAGTACAAATAAAGAGCGCCACAGTATAATACACATTACAGCTTAAATGTAAGTAGTGAGGACTCAATCAACATACAACTAGAGGCTTGTGGCCAATGATGGAGATGAGTATGCGGATGAAGATGGTCACTGAGTGTTGGAGTATAGGAGAGCTGTGAGTGACATGTGAAGAGAAGTGGGCTTTGACAACAGGAGGGAAGATGGCCCTGCTCGGAGGAGCTTACAATCTAGTAAGAAGGGGAGACAGACAGATTACAAGAGGTGCAAGCAAGTGGGTAGTGGCTAGATAGCAGGATATAAACAGGCAAGGGGTCGGAGAACCAGCTGGTTTATGCAGTGGAAGGTACGCTTTGATGAATAGGTGAGTTTTCAGTGCCCGTTTGAAGCTTTAGCCCCGTCCCCTCATCGGAGACCCACATATTGCAGGATTTGCATTACTGGGGGCAGGGACTGATGAGGTCTCCATTAGGTCCCGCCCCCAGAAGTGATGCTGACAGTCTCCTCTCAGGGGTTCTCCCTGAGAGGAGACTGTAAAAGTCGGCAACCCTGAGTTAGTTTGGGGTCCGTGGGTTGTGAATATTTGTGTGAGGTGGATTTATATCATAGGTTAGTTCAGTGTATGCTTGGAAACTATTAGAAAGTGTTGGGCATAGGAGGGCATTCTACAGAGGGGTTACAGATTTAAAAATGCCTGTAACCAGTAATGAGTGTGGATGAGAGTTGCAGTTCTTTTGCAGAGTGAAGGTGTCACACTGGGTAAGATGCTGAGACAAATTTAAAAAATGTATGTCGATGTAGTTTTGTTGATGGCCTTATATTAAGTATTTTATACATAAGTCTTTTATATTGCATTTAGTAAAATAGAGGCAACCAATCTAGGAACTGTGAGAGTGGAGCAGAAGAATAAAGTCTTGAAGGCAGTGCAGGCGGTATAATAGTTAGCATTACTGCCTCAAACACTGGAGGTCATAAGATCGATTCCCACCATGGCTCTATCTGTGCGGAGTTTGTATATTCTCCCTGTGCTTGTGTGGGTTTTCTCCGGGTACTCCGTTTTCCTCCCACAATACAAAAATATACAGGTAGGTCAATTGGCTCCCTAAAAAATCTACCCTAGAATGAATGTGTGTGCGTGTACATGTGGTAGGGAATATAGACTGTAAGCTCCACTGGGGCAGGGACTGATGTGAATATTTAAATATTGTCTGTAAAGCGCTGAGGAATATATGAATTGGAGTTTTGTGTTGTGTCACAAATGTACTTATTATGGAGCTTTACTTTATATCTTTTACCTACATTTCTCCTGCTACCTAGACCCCAGCTCCTTGTCCTGGTGAAGCTAGACTCTGATCTCCATGTCTCGCAGCCACACCTTCTCTCTTTCGCCTCTCAACTGAAGGCTGGAAAAGGTTTAACCATCGTTGGGTCGGTTTTGCTTGGGGATTACTTGGAGAATTATGCAGAGGCTTTGGCAGCAGAGCAGGTACGGTTGCCTTCTTGGTTTTTTTTTATTTTGGAGGTTTTTTTTAGGAAAGTTTTCACAAATTAGAAAATAATAAAATAGTGCACAAAAAAAAAACAATAAAAAGAATAGTCAAGAGTCACAAGGACACATGTGGAACACAAGAAAGGACAATAAATACAAAACTCAGCAATGAACCCTACTCCCTACCAAATGGATCTTCAGTAAGCAAACTTTGCCAGGGGACTGGGCCTTGACTTATCTTATCACCAAAGAGAGCTAAATACTATCAGTCACAGCTACATGTTTCAAGAAATAACCTTTAAAGAAAGAACAACAGACCTACATACAGAATTAAATTGAGGTATCCTCCGCTAGCATCAGCAGCAGTATGTAATATGCTATAGGATTTGTCTCTACCTAATGTTAAATCCCATTGTCTGGGGCTGTAGGTAGAGGCAAACAGTGGGTTATGCGTTACCCGGTTTGCTGGAAAAGATCTACGGGGGTGGGCATTATGCGGTCCTTCATCTGCTGCTGAACTACACATGCCAGCATGCCCTGCCACCATTTTAGAATGTCCTGAAAACAAAATGGAGGCAGAGCCTGCTGGGTTGTGTAGTCCCACAGCAGCAGGGAGGGGGAAGGGGGGGCTGATATTTGACCATGCCTGATCTAATAGCCGGTGCCATAGACCAGCAAAACAGAACAGAGAAGAACAATGCCCAAGCCTTGTTTAGTGAGTTGGTTTGGGTGTGCCCCTTTAGCCTTGGATTTTTGTTTCTTTGGTAAACAAAATAAAAAACCCTTTCTCCATCTGCAACCAATTGTGGAAGGGAGAAGTGAATAAGAATTCAATTTCTTGCTTAAGGTAGACGCTACGGAGATATCCTTGTAAAGTGTGTAGATAGGTGCAATACAAATCTAATCTGCCATCATTCTGACAAACAGTTCCAGCGCAATATGATATACCATACAGATTGCTGTCTTGCATCCTATGCCGCAGGACATGCTTACGTATGACAAAACAGGTCCTGTGCATGTACAGTACCAAAAATCTTTACTTTGCAACAGCGGGTGTAGGTGCAATCACACCAGTATGACCGGCTAAGTCATGCACTGAAGCATGGATCGCTCAGCACACTCAGCCCGCAATGTATGCTGAGCAATCTGTTCTTAGTGAGGTTTTACCTACTGTTTATAAGCAATCCCCCATGATCTAGGAGGCATGAATTAGCGCAGCCATACATACAGAGCCATCCATGCTTCATTTCTAAGCGATCTATGTTTTCAAAAATGTTTTAACATAATTCATTCTTTAAAATCCTAACAATTTTTTTTGCAATGTTTTTTGAAAAAAATATTTGCCAGCTATGTTGTTAAAGAAATAACTGGATCGTTACCACATGATGGCAAACCTTAAAGTGTTGTTTGCTAATGCACTGACAAAGGTTTACAGATTTATCAATAATGTGATGCATCATAATTAAGTGAAATTGAGGGGAAAAATCACAAAAGGTATCCAACCTTAATTTGTAAGCTGCATAGTTCATGTTGCTTGGCTTGTTATACTGTAGGTAATATATTCGTATATCCCCTCCACAGGCACTAAAACAGCTGATGGAGCAAGAAAGAGTGAAAGGCTTCTGCCAGGTGGTGGTAGCACAGAAGAAAAGAGAGGGCCTGTCCCATCTTATACAGTCTTGTGGCCTTGGAGGAATGAGACACAACACTGTCATTATGGGCTGGCCAAGTGGCTGGAGGCAAAGTGATGACTCTCGGGCCTGGAAAACATTCATCAGTAAGAGACAAATGTACTTTTCTTTTTACTGGTGTTTTTTTTATTTTTTAAACCATAAATTACCCAGTATTAATCAAGAGACAGTATTTACACAGCCCTATACTATTTGTGGAATGCTAACAGACATCATATAGAACAGGCTTTAAGTCATTTGTTTTGCATTGAAACACAATTTGTGACATTACATATGATTTACACACCTGCTTCTAACCTTTGGCTTCATTTCCAGCCACTGTTCGTATTACCACCGCTGCTCGCCAGGCACTACTAGTGGCTAAGAACATATCCTTATTCCCTGGATCTCGGGAGACTCTAGCAGAGGGTAACATAGATGTGTGGTGGGTTGTGCACGATGGGGGTATGCTGATGCTGCTGCCCTTCCTCCTCAAACAGCACAAGGTGAGAAAAAATTCTCAGTATTTTCAGTTTAATCCTCTTCCTTTTACTGATCCGCTAACATGCATGTGCTTTGGTGCAGATTTAGCCTCCTGGCCATCAGTTGTTGCATCCCGTGCTTTCATATGGTCTATTACATTGCACATCTACCAGTTCAGTCTTGCTCATTAGTTACACTGTCTATGTTTCCGTATATGGTCCTCTTCATTGTATCACATGAATTGATAATTGAATGTATAACTATTCTTACACTTGGAAGGATCGTCTTGTACTAACTAGTTCTAATCTCATGCTACTGCTTCCCTTGTCTGTACTCCTTTGGCATCACTTGTCCAGGTGTGGCGGAAATGCAAGATGCGTATCTTCACAGTGGCCCAAATGGAAGATAACAGCATTCAGATGAAGAAAGATTTAGCCACCTTCCTCTACCACCTACGTATTCAGGCTGATGTGGAGGTAGTGGAGATGGTGAGTATGGAGTAATGAATGTAAAAGCAGGATACACACTATAAGGTTATCTGTCCAATCTTTCTGGCTGGATTGGAAATATGGTAATGTATGGAAGCAATGACCATTTGCTCTCCAAACAAACACTGGACAACAGACAAAATGGACATTCAGACAAACAGTGTTAATTCCATCTAATTTAACCAATTAATTCTAACGTCTATTTTTACCCATTTTCCAGCGTTTCGGAGCAAATTGTTGATTGTCATTTGCTCCCATACATTATTAGAGGTTTGTTCCAACCAGAAAGATTGGACAGATAATCTTAAGTATCATAACTATGAGATCACCATTCTCTGATATGATTTGATCCTATGTCTTATGCAGCATGACAGTGACATTTCTGCCTATACATACGAGCGGACACTTATGATGGAGCAAAGATCACAGATGCTAAGACAAATGCGCCTCTCAAAAACTGACAGAGAACGAGAGGTGAGACTGATATCAATAGATGCCTGTCATTGTATGTTTCCAAACCAGCATAGCAGCATGTGCTTCAAAATAAAACATTAATTAAAAGCTAGAGAAATGAAGAAGCTAGGATGATATATGGTTGCAGTATCCAATACCCAACTCCCAGATCTGGTGAAATCAAATGAGGATGACATACTGTATACTTTTATTTTTTTTAAATCATCATTGTTTATGTCATTTATACAGAAAAAAAAAAACTGTTTTACACAAATAGAGCCATCAATAAAAATACAGCTATTTCAGTTATATATTAGGTAAAAGAGATACAAAAAAAAAACACCTAAAAAGTAATCAATAAAGACAGGATTATATGCAACAAAAAAAGCTTGAAATATGCATGCAAATATGCATGAAAAATACTTAAAATATGCATGAAATGTGTTAAAATAAGCTACATTAAATAATAAAAAAAAGTAATTTTTAACTTATCTATTTCAAAGTCAGCATACAATTAGTTGCAAAAAAAACTTCAAATTTAGGCCCACAGCATATGCAGATGTCAGGATGCTGGCTGCTACAGCATACTGCTGCATCCAAAGCTCTTCTTGCATCAACTGCACAGACCCTCATCTCCAGCGCCGATTGATCAAATGTCAGCATAGCGTGTGAGGGTGGCGCAGTGGAAGGCTTCCTCCCTGCACCGCATACTCACTGTGACACAGCATTTCCTCCGCGCCGCGTGATGTCACAACCCTTCTGCCCACCTCCTCTGCTGCAGAAGTCTGTCTCTTGGTGTAAAGTCCCAGGCCAGGGGCAGGCAAAGGTTCAGGAGCTTCGTAATGGCATCCGCCCGACTGACTTTTATCAACATGGGTTGGCAGCACAGAGCAGTGTCAGACATAGCGTACATCCAAGGTTCCCCACACTGCGCACATATTGCCCCAGCCTGCACACTCTACCACTACCTGCCCAGCAGCAGGGCAAAGCAGTACTGTAACGCGCGGGTGGGATGTGGACGGGGCCTAAAATATGCACCATTACTAGATTTTAGGTAAAATATGCAATAACCAGTGAGCATGGCCAAAATATGCAAATGCTTATAATCCTGTCTCTAGTAATCAACAATAACAAAAATAAAAGCTAGCACAGTCCAGGGAGGGGGTTGGAGTGGAAATGATACCAAGGGGACCATATATCATGAAAGGTAGAACAGAATCATTCTGTAGACTTGTGATATATTTAATCGAAACCACAAAATAATCCGTGAGTAGAGAGCTGTCATGGACGGTGCCCCCACTTGTTTCCAGTGTTTGGCGATGAAGGATTTGGCTGCATTGCAGATTTGGACAATAAACCTATTCTGGTGTTTGCTGACAAATGGGGTCGGGGCAACCAGCAATGCTATAGCCGCCGATGGTGGTACAAGTATATCAAGTAATCGAGATATCAGTGCCCACACAGCTGACCAAAAGGCTTCAATTATCGGGCATGCCCAACAAATGTGGTAGATTGTACCAACCTGACCACAGTTCCTCCAACAAAGGTTTGTTGCTGAGGGAAACATGGTGTGCAGCCTAGACAGGACCAGGTACCTTGTAGCAGGTCTCTTTGATAGCTACACTAATGTAAGCCTTAGTGATTCTAGATCGAACGGTAGGTCAGTTTTCCTCGACTAAGGGAATTGGGAGGTCCTAATCCCATGCTAATTCATGGGGTTTTCGTTCTGCAGGAGTAGGGGCCAAAATTTTGCTATACAGAAATGAAATATTACCTCATCGGCCCACTAAGAGCAGAGGCGATCGAAAGGCATCAGGATTTGTGATTTGCTAAAGCAGAGGCGTTGAAAGGCGTCAGGATTCATGATTTGCTAGAGGGGTATTGAGAAGCAACAAAACTTATAATTGGCACACTTTGGAAGCGGAACATGGCAGGGACAGTACTTGAATACTGCAGCTCAGCTAAGGTGGATGTGGGTAATTGATCTTTGACATGTTTAAATCGAGTGACTTGCAAGTTACGCCAAGGTATGTCCCCCACAGCATGCAAATGAATGTTTATGTCAAACTACCATCTACTGCCTGTGCGCGGGAACACACACTGCGAGGGGGGGTGAGAGTATTCCCCGGGTGGGGTTTGGTGGACTTGCAAGGCTACGAATTCGCAGCCTTGCGAATCAACCAGAATAACCCCCCTACATCTTGTGGAGCAGGAGCACTTTTTGATTTAAAAGCTCATGCTTCTCTTCGTCTATACCCCACATGCCTCAGAAATTAAGTGTTTTACCAACAAAGCCACAGTACATAGAAACAAGATTACAGATTCAAAATAGAGTACAAGTGTAAACATACTGAAATGACAACAATAATCCTAATAGGGAAAACCGTGAAAGTAACAAAACAAAAGGAACAGAAACACAAACAAAAAGCATAAAGGGAAGCTATCTGGTGTTACTCATAGAACTAGGATTTAACATAAGTACAAAAACTACAGAGAAACAATACAATGGTGGGAATTCCAAATTTATGAGGCGCAACCTGGTGAGATGATGTCTAGAACATAGGGATTTCTATAGTTCTTTCCACGTCCTAGTACAGGCATGTCCAAACTATGGCCCTCCAGCTGTTGTGAAACTACATGCCCTAATGGCAAAACTGTGGCAAGGCATGATGGGATTTGTAGTTTCACAACATCTGGAGTGCCATAGTTTGGACATGCCTGTCCTATTATCTCAAATGTTCCATCTTTCTTTCTCTCCCAATGTATTCACAAAGATATATGGAGAAATTCAGAAAGACAAGTAGTTAGATATTATTAAGTGCATTCATTAGTGGTAGGTGAAGGAAGTGAAAAGTGATGGATGGGCGTACCCCACTCACGGTAAGTATGGTGATGTATATGCCCGTATAATTTTCTCCTATGGCCTTATATTCTGTGGTGAAATATTCATATTTCATGTTCTAGACATCATCTCACCTGGTTGCGCCTCATAAGTTTGGAATTCCCACCATTGTATTGTTTTTCTGTTGTTTTTGGGGTTACCGGTTATAACCTGGGATAGTACAAAATAGAGGCAGCAGTGCGCCAATAGGGGTCATCTCTTATAATTCTATAAGCACAAAAAATATTTTTCTCATTCATCCTATGGGGGATACTGAATATACTGGGGATATAAAAAAAAAAGCTGTCCCAAGGTAGAGTATGCTTAGTATATTCACAGTGTGGAACTTTTTGTCATAAACTGCTATTTATTGGATGGTAAGTATTGAGTTTGCGAAAGTGGTGAACAGAAGTTCAAGTGGTCACCCTCTCTTGTGGTGGGATGTGCCCTTACATTTTTAGGGACATCCTGTCCTGTTAATTACGAGACTTACCTCTTTTGTGGACATTAGTATTTTTATTTATGTATAAGGCACTGCAAGGGTTCAGTAGCACCATGTGAGAAGATAAGTTAACAATACACTTAACTACAGATTAAACCAGACAGTATATAAATTCACATAGATAAATAATTATGTAGAGAAGACAGAAGGAAGAGAACCATGCTCCTACAAGCTTACAATATATGTGCGATATGGGTGGACACAATGGGAGCAGAAGGTGGAGACTGCAACGAAGGGGTAGTAAAGTGAAGGGGTAGTAAACTAGAATGCAAAAAATGGTTTTAAGATCTTAAAGGCTGGATGAAAGTCTAATAGAGGGAGTGAATTCTGGAGGTTAGAAACAGCCCTGGATAAATCCTGAGAATGGAAAGTTGTGATCAAGGAGGAGGTGTGGCGACAATCTTCATCAAAGCTAAGAAGGTGGGCACTTGTGTGTGTGTGTGTGTGTGTGTAAATTAAGAGATGTATTGCAGTGGAGAGACTAGTAGAGAGGGCAGCATACAAATGGAGCGGCTCTCAGACAGCGCCGGGGCTCGCCAGAATGCCCCCGCTGGTGATCGCCGGCTGAGAGGCTCTCCACCTAACTTGGACACGCGTCCCAGTTTTCAGAGGATGGGAACCCTGCCCGTCTCCACTTCAGGGAGACGGACAGGGTTGGGGGGGGGGGGGGTGCGTGGGGACTGGCGGACAACAGCGGGGACCGACTGTGAGCTCCGTCGGAAGGGTACGCGTGAGCGTCTCGTGTGTGCGTGTCCCCTTCTGGGGGATGTTGGTTGGCGATCCGAAGGCCAGACTCCCGCTGAATGAGAAGGGCACCATCTGTAGTTAAAGTGATGAGAGGAATTTAAGGTGGGCAGTACAATTAGGAAAGACAGGAGAGGGGCAAGGGAGGAGTTAGAAAGCCCATATAGGAGCAGATTACAGTAATCACAATGGTAAAATGATGAGGGCACGAATGAAAGTTTTAATAGCTTAGAGTGAGGAAGGGCCACTTTCTGGAAATATTGTGAAAGAAATAGAAAGGGGAGGATTGTGAAAATGATTGTGTGTGGAGAAGGAAAGGGCAGATTCAAGGGTAACGCCTAGATCATGAATTTGGGGAATGGAAGAGATGAGACATTGCCATTAGGGATAGCGTGGACAGTCGAGGAGCCTTGGCTGGGGAAAAAAAGGTTAGTGTTTGAAATATTGAGTTTCAGAAAGTATATTATCTTCCACTAGGAAATTGCAGAAATGCGCATGCGCAATGCAAAAACATCAGCCCCGTGTGAATGGACCAGAATAAGGTCCATAGAGTATAATACTTTTGTAGTAAGATATTATCAAAAGGCAGTAGAGAGGAAAAGGGGCCAAGGCCAAAACCTTGGGTTAGACCAACTTGAAGGCGAAGCAGTGGGGAAGTGGTGGTGCAATTATTATGTAGGAGAAGTTGGATAAGTAGGAGAACCAGGAGAGAGTAGATTCACAAAGCCAAAAGAATGGAAAGTTTGGGGGAGAGGGGTTGCTGTTTAGTGATGTTGACGCTGCTGTGCATTTAAGGAGTTTTAATATAGAGAACTAGCCTTTTGGATTTGGTGGCCATATAGGAATACCAGTTCATCGTTCCCCTGTAAATCTCTGGCCATGTGAATATAGACCCATAATGATCTCACAGCTACTTTTTTTTTAACAATATGTTTATTGAGTTTTATCAGCAAACAAACAGGGGGGGGGGGGGGGGGGTTACAGAAAAGAAAATAAAGGGAGGGGGTGCGATATACACAGTAGTTACATACGAAAATCACATAGGTTAAATAGTATAATGTAAACGCTAACACATCACTCAGAGAACCAGGAGTGTACTTAGATAGTGCTCAAACATCTTGTTTTAGACATATAAATAATGGTAGAGCGTAGCAGGAGGAGTATCCTAGATATTATACTTTACCTATATCTTCTACATAAATTCCAACAGGAGTAATCATAACCGGTCCCCATATCCTTAACTCTCAGAATCTGGGGAGTTTAAAAGGTTGATATCGACAGAGGTATTATTCTTAGTTATATGTCCCGTCCCTTCTCTAAACGTAGACCATCCCAGCCACCACAGATGTATAGAGTTAGAGGAGGAAGCAGTAGCGCACGCAGGGGGGGTTTCTGAGTACCTAGAAACCCCCTACCACCCATGGGACATCAAAGCTTCCCCCACCCCTACCGCTGGAGGATCGGTAGGTGCCCCAATACATTGCTATGCCCAGGGGTCTACACTGCTGTTGACGCGTATGTATGTATGTATATATATATATATATTTTTTTATTAATATACATTTGGTCTACCTATAATACTTTAACCGACCCGGCATATACTGGGTCACCTAAGTGTCCACCTCCGTGCTTTGCTCTGCCCCTCTGGAAACCCCCTTCTGAAAATCCTGCGTTTGCCACTGGGAAGAATACTGTAACCCTGCGGTCTCGAAACTGTTTCTGGAATTTGTCACATATCAAGTCGATACTAGGGATCCTCTCTGATCTCCACAATTGAGCGATAGCTGCTTTTGTAGCGATCAGAATGTGCCCCAGAACATAAGATTCGCGTTTGGTCAGGTGGCCTCCATAGAGGTGAAGGAGAGCCGTTTCGGGGTTAGGTTCAATCGGTTCACCAATTATTTTACTAATCAAGCAGAATATTGACATCCAAAGTGGCTTCAGTACAGGGCAGTCCCAGAATATATGAAAAATGGTACCTATTCACCCGCAGTTTCTCCAGCATGTTTTAGAGATATTAGGCCATATTTTATGTTGGCAGTCCGGTGTGTAGTATGCCCTGTGTATTCACAGCTACTTTTTATAGAATATGAGCAGACTTACAAGACAGTGGGCCTGATTCTGATGTGGGATTGAAGCATAAAAGAGCAAGTGATGGTAAAACCATACTACACTGCATGTGGGACAGATTTAATATGTGAAGAGAGATTTAGATTTGAAAGAGGCATGTCGAAATTCAAATCTAAACTGCAATGTAAAAATAAAGCTGTCCAGCATTTGTGGAATGCATGCAAAAGCAGCCTGTATTAACCCTGCATGCATAAAAAGAACATGGTTTCTCCCAATATACAGTTACTTGCTCTTTTTTCTTTACTCCTATCTCAGAATCAGGCCCAGAGGCTCCAGTTGAGAAACTCTCCTAGCTATGGAAATAGCCCAAGAAAGGCAGGTGTCCAGGTAAGGAAATTCCATTGGAAGACAACGCTTTAGGCAAAAGAGATCGTATTTTCTAAAACGGATAAGGCTGAGACCTGAACATTCAAAGAGGAGAGTTTTAAACCATGATTCAGACCATCCTGCACAAACCATAGTAACAGGTGTAATCAGAAAGAATTTGAAGAAATGCCCTTAACTTCTCACGGTATAGTATATCAACCGAGAACGGTGGTAGTTCTTAGCCTTGAGCATGGTCTGAAATACATGGTCAGAAAATCTTTTATAGCTAAGGATCATAGCATCAGTAGCCATGTGGTTAAAGCCAGCAGAGGTAAATTCTGGTGACATCAGATCTAGTCTTTGTGGCAGGTGCCATGAAGAGAATGACTGTGTACCATGTGCTTCCTGGCCGGTCTAATGCTACCAGAATCACTTGAGCCTTTTTTGTACACCAATGTAAGCATAGCTACCAGAGGAACTGCTATGGCCGGTGGGTACCTAGTCCTTAAGTAGAAATCTCGACATCTGGTTGCCCACACATGAACACAGTCTGCTGGAACACTTCCAAGTGAGAGGACCAAGTTTCTCAGAATTCCCTTGGTGTCTGGTACCTTTTGCTCCACCCAGTGCGTTATTATGCTAGTCTGTTTAATGACCAGGGCACTCTGTGTCCCCTTGGTGATTTATGTAAGCCACAGCCATGGCATTGTCTGACTGTCTCTTGGTGATCGCTGTTCCAAGTAATGGTCTACTAACCAGAGCATTAAAAACTGCTCTGAGTTGCAGGCTGTTTTCTGAGAAAAAAAACAAAGACCTTGTAACTTGGACTGAAGGACAGAAGTCTCTGGTTGTCTCAATGGCTTGCATTCCATTATTATTATGAACCAGTTATGGATCAATGTTCATGTTCTCTTGAGATTGTCGCCTTTCAGTCTGCAACACAGTGAATGATGTTCTGAAGAGCTTGATACAGATTAAAAAAGTGGCTTGCCAAATGCTGGCAAGACTTCTTTCATTTCAAATTTAGCTTGATCTGGAACACCCTCTGAATTAAAATATGCAACTTGCACTTTGTTGAAGATGGACACCATTTTCTCCTCTACCCTTATGTAAAAGGTGAACTTACACAAGTCCTTGTAGCAAGAGGGCAACAACACCATTTACTGATTGGTGCCATGCTAGGAAGGTATCACGTTGGACTTCCTGAAATTGAGAATCCAAATCTAAGATTCCAGGATATGGGAGAGGAGCCTACAGCAATATGAGGAAATTTGCTTTGATCTGCAAATCATCCATGAAAGGGTCGTCATCACTTCCACAATCATTGTGAACATCCTATGTGGCCATGGCCCAAAATGAAAAGTGACAAAGTATGTGTCTTTGCAACCCACTGTTGTGTTTCTAGCTGTTCAACATCTGTTTACTTCTCTGCAGCGCTACACAAGGATCTAAGCAAGGAACACAAAATTTGCAGAGTTGCGTGTGGATAAAACGCCGCCCGCCCCACCTTCACTCTGTGAATTCTCCCGCACAGTTGCAAATGGATGCTTTGCATAAACATCCAGTTGCAGCCTTGGGTGCGGGGGCCAAATCATTTGATGGTCGCCGACCATCAAATGATTTAGAAGGTGCACACAAAACTAAGAATAGTCTCTGGTGTCTTAGCTTTGCGTGCTCCCTGTAAGGGAACAGGGCGGGTAGCTAACATCCACTGCTGTCAGCTACCTGCCCCCGGCACCTGCATCACTGCCTAATGACCACCCATAAAATACTGGCTGTTCCCATGGACGCAGCCCATTGCTGCTGCCCCACATTGCAAGGTGTGAACTGGACGGCGAACTAGCAGTTCACCATGCCTGCTTGCATCCAGCATATGCACATGCTTACAAACGTGCGGGGGAGCGAGGCGATCAAAAGAATGCCTAAAATTAGCTAAACCCTGTACACTGTAAATTTTATTTTTGTAGTTAGTTTAGCATAAAGCCAGTTTAGGATGAAACCGGACCTTCTGAAGTAGAGGAAGGGCTCAAGAACTCTGGGATGCTGCATCCAGCTCACATGTTACTGTAGACTGCCTGGGAGCCGGAGGGGTATTGATGACCTGGGAGTCGACAGGAGCTTATTGACGAACTGGGAGTCAACACGGGAGTTGACGGCCTAGCAGCCGACATGACTGTTGACAGCCTGGGAGCCGACACGGGAGTTGACAGGAAACTGGAGAGTTGACGTCTGTGCTGACTTGGGAGTCAAAAGGTGGTATGGCAACAAACTCTGCTGGAAGATGCTGGAGTGCTCTATCCCAGTGGTTCCCAACCCTGGTCCTCAAGTACCCCCAACAGTGCACGTTTTCCAGATCACCCGGCAGGTACACAGGTGCACTCGTTATTCAGACACATTTTAAAAGATCCACAGGTGGAGCTAATTATATCACCTATGATCCTGTGTGGAGACCTGGAAAATGTGCACTGTTGGGGGTACTTGAGGACCAGGGTTGGGAACCACTGCTCTTTCCTCTTCCCTTGGAAGCTGGTGATGGTAGACAGCGAGGAAGGTAACCTGGCAGGTGAGGAGAGTCAGGGAGCTTTAATATTAGCAGCAGGTGACAGCAGCAGGTCGCTCAGGGTTTTGCACAGGGTAACCAGAGGGTCTCTGGACAAGATCCTGGAGCCTTGGAACACGGAGGACTAGATACACACAGGGATCAGACAAGTTGTTCAAGGCATGAGTAATGGGCCAGAGGCCTCAGCTATATATCTCCTGCTGGCCTGTGATTGGCTGCAACCCGCAGCAGCAATTAAGTCCAGGAAGTACCTGTGCACACCTTTAGTCACATGGTCAGAGCAACAAGGTCACAGGGAAATCATTGCACAACAGAGTCATGTGATTGCAGGTGTCACGGCGGCGCCCATGTGGCGTGGGCCCGGTCTGGGACCAGCGTGGGATGCTGGCAATAGTTCAGGGTAATGCCACTCAGATCCTGCCATGGAGAGTACCCGTGGACAGCATAGGACAGGGGCCTGCGCCGCAAGACACACCAGCGAGCGGGTAAGGAACGTGGACGTCGATGCTAACGCGCACCGCGGTTTCTGACATCCTGCTTGGAAGCAGAATGGTGTTCTTAGAAAGGTTAACAATGGGTTTAACAACTTTAGGTAGGGATTACCACTTGCAGGGAACTGCAATCTGTGGGGGGACATGGTCACTAGGTCTACAAGCATTAGGTCGACATGGGGAAGGTTGACATGGGGTTTTTCACTTTTTTTATGAACCAACATTTGCCAACAGGTGGTATTTCATGCCCTACCATCCATTAGGCTGTGGTGTGAGCGCAGCAAGCCATGCGAGGGGACACTGCAAATTTTTTGTGTCCATGTCGATATTTGGGACAAAAAGTGAAAAACACCATGTCTACCATCCCCATAATTGACCCTGTCAACCTAATACTTGTAGACCTAATGTCTGTCTATCCAATGATCCATACCCATCTGTGGGATATATGAAATCAGGCTAAAGGCACACACTATAATATTATCTTTCCAGTCTGTTATCCATGTTTAGGTGCAAATGGTCATTTTTCATTTGCTTTGAAAAATTTCCAGATTTTCATTACAACCAGCCAGATTGGAAAGCTAAACTTAGTGTGTATGGGCCTTTAGTCCACAATACGCTAAGCAGTTACTCCAACTGAGCAAGATCTCTGAATCTTTGCTGCTGGTTGCTCCCAACAGATGGCTGTAGCGTTTGTTGTGGTGGGCTCAAAGCCACCTCATGTAAAATAAATGCTTGCTTCACTGCCACATTTCAATCATTTTTAAGGTTTAGCTGTCCCCCAGGAACATAATGGGAGTGCAATCCCGCTTCTGCACGGTGGCTTCTAATGATCTTTAAAAGGCAGTTTTCACGAGGGTAGGGAGGTATAAGTTACAAATGATAACTTTTTATTGTGTATTTCTCATAAGGCAAATCTTTTCTACAAATTAATAGAACTAACAGCTTATAAATATGGGGTAGTTATAGTATTTTTGTAGTGTCATGCAATAGTTTTTTAGGTAAAATTTACGTTTTGATTGTATTTTTCCTATCCATGAATTCTCATTTAAGTTAGACAATTTCAGTTAAATGTGTTCTAATATTGTTAGTTAAAACAACTCACAGCTAATTTTTGAAGGACAAAATATAAAAAATTAGATGTTACAAAACGGACAGCAACTTAATTTGTAACACTATAGGGGTATTCAATCCTCCGCCGTTATTTCCTATGGGGGAAGTAACGGAAGGTGCCTATTCAATGCTGTCTTTGCCAACATTATTGAAGAGGCATTTCGGCAAAACGAGTCAGACGTAAAAAGCAGTTGGGGCTTGTTTTGCCAAGAACGGCCATGGATTGTCCTGCTCACGGACTGATCTCGACGATCCATGACCATTTCTTGTAGCCACGCCCCCTTTTCGGCAGTCAAGCAGGCCAAGAATGGGACAGGGTCACAGCTGTTGGGATGTCGTGGCGGGACAGGGTCACAGCTGTTGGGATGTCGTGGCAGGCCCGGGATGGAATATCCCCTATGTCTTACAATTAGAAGTTCACTATCAGGTTGCGTTCCACCAATGGAATTGTATTTGCAGTAAATAGATTAATTGTGATCTTTGACGCTTACATATACCCCTCAGAATAGTTCAGTTACAAAAAATAAATCCAAGAGTGTACCAGTGATTCCGATTCTTGCTGAGACTTCTATATAGTGACACAGTCCTAAGGATTATTGTCCGCAAAACTTTTTTCAAGAAGTCTGTAGAGATTCTTGTTATTACAATATAATCTTAAATGGTGCTCCAACCAATTAGCTTCTGTCATGTTTCCAACACAGCCTGTTGGCAGTTAGCAGCTGATTGGCTGGTACTATAGATCTCTCTCTCAGGCTTAGTTTATAGTACCCTTAATGCCTTTAATACAATCTGAAGATAAAGCAGTGTAATTTTGCAAGGGGTTGGGATCATTTGGTCTATTGCATTATGGTAGAAAGTCATTAGGTCGAATCCATTAGGTCGACATGCTAAAAGGTCGACATGATTCTAGGTCGACATGGGAAAAGGTCGACATGATTCTAGGTCGAAAGGTCATTAGTTCGACAGGTCATTAGTTCGACAGGTCATTAGTTCGACATTGTCTATGTCGACATTCACAAGGTCGACATGGGGTTTTTCACTGTTTTTTTACCTGAATGTCAACACAGTCGACATGGACACAGTTTAAAGTGCACTGCATCCCCTCGCATCGCTCGCTACGCTCGGCACACTATTTTATTCTCCCACCACGCCCTAGTGGATGGTAGGGCATGAAATACCGCCTGTCGGCACATGTTGGCTCAAAAAACAGTGAAAAACTCCATGTCGACCTTGTGAATGTCGACATAGACAATGTCGAACTAATGACCATGTCGAACTAATGACCTGTCGAACTAATGACCTTTCGACCTAGAATCATGTCGACCTTTTCCCATGTCGACCTAGAGTCATGTCGACCTTTTAGCATGTCGACCTAATGGATTCGACCTAATGACTGTCTACCATAATGCAGTAGACCAAATGACCGCATCCCTTTTGCAAGATATCTACCAAGTCTTTAGTGGAGTGCCATTATTACCAACCACGATAAAGTGAACTGAGATGATTGAGTCTTGTAGTAAATGAATGATATACATTTAGACTGTGCACAAAAAATACTGAGCTTGCAATCTTATCCACTTAGGCCCAGCTAGTGAAGGACAGAAACTCCATTCTACGTCTGACTAGTGTGGGCTCAGATGATGATGATGACACAGATGCTGCACCAGAAAGAGTGCACATGACATGGACAAAGGATAAACACCACGCCGTGCGTTTGGCCCAAAACAACCCGATGCCCAGCTTCCAGGACTTGCTCAGCATGAGGCCGTGAGATGCAGAATATGTTGTGTGTGTTTGTACAGATTCTATTGCAGTGTCATCAGCAGTCTTTATTAATAATGTTTGTTATTTCTCTGCAGGGATCAGTCTAACGTGCGGCGAATGCACACAGCTGTGAAACTGAACGAGGTCATAGTCAATAAATCTCATGATGCTAAACTGGTTCTGCTGAATATGCCAGGCCCTCCCCGTAATGCACAGGGTGATGAAAACTGTATCCTATTACAAAAAAGTTAATGAATATATGGTGCCAAAATGTACATTTTACTTTTATAAAATAATCGATCATAAATATGGGTAATCGTTGCCAAATTATGAAATATAGTCTATGGAAAGAAAGCTTGCAGATTGGTATCACATAACTGCTATATTTAGACATGTTAACGCACATATGCCAAATTTAAAAAAACAAAACAAAAAAACACCTAATAGATATATTTAGGAGCATTCTACGATATCTGCTGAGTATGGCAATATGATATAGCAAATACGAGTACCTGCCGCAATACAGCAGTTACTTGGCCACGCCTACATTTTATAATAATCCTACAGCTACAGAATTGGCTGCCCTTTGTTCTGGGCCTAAAAAAATGTCCAAACAGATCAACAAACACCTAATATTAATTTGTATAGTTGGAAAATCTGGTGACAATCTACACATGTAGCAGCCTACAACAGACTGCACCTGACCTAAGTGTTTAGTCAGATCTGTGTGTTCTTATATGAGTGGCTACATTGGAGGCAGATCGTGGTAGTATCAGAAGCTAGCCAGTGAAACAGACCTGCACAAAATTGTTAATTGTGACTCAACTTCAACACAGAGGGCAGTATTCAATGAGAAAAGTTCTCCGTGTTTTGTGGAGAATTTGTGCTTTGTTCGCCTTGGACGGAGCATTTTGCTCTCCAAAAGCGAGCAACCCTATTCAATGTGAAATATTCTCCGTCTTTCTAAGTGATTTTCTCCGTGTCTCTCCGTGTAGCAATTCTCCATCTTTTGATGGGGAGCTGGAATGTGAACTTTTAAACTAAAAGGTTTTTTTTTTTAATTTTGGTGTCAAAAAATCAGTTTTTTTTTCTGTGAAGGGGCATGTTATTTTTATTCATGTGCTTATAGCACATGAATATATATTTAATTTTACATTACATATTCATATATTCACTGCACCCGATCGTTAATATGCACGATCGGGTGCAGTGAATACTGGGTCCCCCGCTGCCTATAGGGGGGGGGGGGGCAGCCTGTGCTGCCTGGGTCCCGGAGAGCCCCCCTCCCCTCCACATTCCTCTGGAGCAGCCAGGGAGACTATAATCTCTCTGGCTGCTTCCGTCCCCCGGCTCCCTGCCAGCTCCCTGCCGCGGACGCTCGTCCGCTGCAGGGGTTAAGACTCGCCGCGAGTCACTATTCAATACATTGAATAGTGGGAGCAGGAGGCTCCGGAACATGGAGAGTGCATGGAGAGCGAAATAAAACGCTCTCCATGCACGGAGAATACTGCCCAGAGAGGTAATGTGTAACAGTATAGTTCCAGACTACTTTTTGTAACTAACACTTTTCAATATTATTCTGCTGTCACGGTGTCCTTAACCAAAGCTTTCTCAAGATATGGAATTTCTAGAGGTTTTGACGGAAGGCCTGGAGCGCGTGTTGCTAGTGAGAGGTGGTGGAACCGAAGTCATCACCATTTATTCCTAACAGGAGTATAAATCTGCTACATAATGCACTGCAACTATCGCAGATCAAGATTGCATTCCTGAAAGTGAAAGGAATGAGGAACAAGTTAGGAAATGTCCTACTGTAGTTAAATCTCAAACCCTCAATTTCTTTTAATCATTTCTAATGCCAAAAAAAGTGTGTTCATTTTTGTGATGTGAAAGCACTATGCCAACAAAAAGGGATGACGAGAAGAACAGTATTTTCTTACCATGGACAGTGTCCCCCCTCACACTATGCAGTAACAAGCAAAATAGATCTGAAATTCCCCTTGCACGGAATGAATAAAGATGGTCCGCCCCCTATGACCAGTCCCTATCCGGAGCAGCGCTGGAAAGAGAGGTCCAGTCATTGAAGGGTACAATGTTTTAGCACGCCTTAATAACTCCTGACGTGACTGGGAGCATGCTAATTCATACTACACTGGTGGATATACATTTTACCCTGAGCCTCCTTTCCAAATTGGGGGATCAAAATCTTGTGTGTACCTGTTTTGTGGACATGTTACATTATTGTACAAAAAAAAAGGAATTTGTCTTTTGGAACTGTATTCCTGGCTATTGCCAATAATTGTCTGATGAAGGCAGAAGTATTACCTCTGATCTAAGTGAGAGAACGCAAAGTACTCCCAACTGAATGTTCTTAGTTGCATTGCCATTTTTTATTTTCTGTGTGTGGAATAGTTGCCTAGTTTTAATTTATTGGTGAATGCATCATTCCATGTGTTAAAACTTTCTATAATTATTGTTATTATTATTGTAAGAGAAGCAGGCTCCCATTATATTGTAATAGGACTGCAGGATGCACCAGCTTCCTCATCCCATTTCCTAGTTCTACAGACATATCTCCAATTGTCAATGTGTGTGTGTGTGTTACCATTTTTTGTTTATTAAGGGGTGGGGGGGTATAAACTATTAGACAACACAATAAAAAGTTTTCTACAAAACTGCCTCTGAGTTATATTAGAAGTATTTTAATTCTTGAGAGAACTCTAATCCATAGTACGTAGAAAGTATAATAAATTATTATGCAGAACGAAAGTATTCAAATAGCCATGAAAGTGGGTGTGAAATTCTGTATTGTACAAATTCCTTTATAAGAGGATTGCATGTCTTCTGTTCCATTATCAAAATAAGAGACCTCCGCCTGTGTATTCCATTCTCTACGAGGAAAAAGACAGATGTAACACATGGTGCTTTGTAAAGAGATTTGTAGAAAAGGGAGACATAACATTTTAAGAGTGGTGGGCCTACAATGGAGATTTTACAGTAAAAAATGCAGACTTACCTCAGGTGGTTCAATGAAGGCCAGCCAATCGGAAGCATGGGTGGGCAAAAGTCCCATAGACTGACACTTGTAAACAGCCAATGCAAGACCCAAAAGGTTTCCAATCAGATAAACCAGCCCTTGCAGGAAGCGCTGACCAGAGCTCTCTAGGAGCTTGAAGGCTTATAGTGAACAGAGGGAAACACTTAGGTTTATGTGGTGAAGAATAGTACAGACATTGCTAATATGTCAACAATACATAGATTACATACTATCAAGTGGCCACATGGCAGAAGTTTGCAATAAAGCCTATACACAAATCAGTACATCATGTGCAAAGTCCGTCTATACCAGGGCTGGGCAACACAGGCCCTCCAGATGTTAATGAACTACACATCCCAGCATGCCTTGCATCAGTTTCAGCATGGCCACATAGCAAAACTAAGGCAAAGCATCCTGGGATGTGTAGTTCATTAACATCTGGAGGGCCGGTGTTGCCCAGCCCTGGTCTATACCATTGTCATTGGTCTGTAATAATCACAAGCCTTACAAAACATTAAATTGTATGGGCATAGAGGAAGTTACACTTTACAGCTGGCCATACAGCAGAACGACATGATCAACTGCAGGTCATAAGAGTGGTAGAACGAACGATCCCATGTGCTTTAAGAGCACATATGATCTGCTTATGACCACAAGGAAAGCCGATGGTTCAGATGTGCAGCACGTATAATCTGGGGGTCAACCTTCCGCCCCGTGGGACAACGCATCCTACCGATATACCTCACAATGTGCGCGCAATTGATCGCATGACCCATTGAAATTGTACGTTCGGGCCTGATATCATTCAGGTGCATGGCCAGCTTAAAATACAGACATTTCTTTATCCCACATAGTTTGCAAATTTGAAATTTTAAGCTGAATCAAAAGTATAAATGAAAACTCACTGGCTGGTGTAGCAAGCAGCGCTTGTATGGGTCGCCATGCCATCATACACACCATCATAATGGGGAAGATGGATATTGTGTTCCCAGCCATATACATGATAAACAGGTTCATGGGGATCTGTTTCAGTGGTCCGAGAGCGATGTCCCAGCAACGCTGCATTATAGAAACAGGATAGTCAGATCACTGGCAGATAATAGGAAACAATGACAGCTTGTTCTCAGCAGCCTCTCACCTTCTCTACTAGAATGTGGTCAGACTCCTGTACGCTCGTGTCAGGTACCTGTTTGTCAGAATATCCAACAGGATACATACTGTCTTGTGGGGCACCCCTGTCAGCTCGACTTCTGTAGCCAGGAATAAAGGAAGAAGCAACTATGTATCGGATAGGTCATTACACAAAAAACCTTTTAAACAAACAAAATATAATTATGCAAATATGGCTGTCTTAACACATGTCACAATTTATGGATGTAAAAAACTATTACACTTTGAGTACCATACAGTATTTCATTATTTAGTGGTAAGGCTTGTTACCTGATTCCACCACCCCCGAACTCAATGGCCCACTTAAAGCGGCGGCCGCTTTTTGCGACCAGATTCGCTGCAGTTGCCATTACTGTTTCCTGCAGAGAGAATATATGTGTCAGAGTGTCAAATTTAACAAATTATTGTTACAGTATATGGCCTATTACAGTATAAGGCTGTCTTGTTGGGGGTCTAGTTACAAACAGAACAAGTAAAACAATGCAACAGTGTAAACATGAGACCAATGTGACCATTCTGTGGCAAATTGTGGGTTGACACCACTAGGTCGACAGGCAGCAAGGTCGACATGGGTCTAGGTCGACAGTCAAAAGGTGGACATGGGGGTTTTCACTGTTTTAAGTGCACCGCTTCCCCTCGCATTATTTTATTCTCCCACCACACCCTAGTGGATGGTAGGGCATCATATGCCGCCTGTTGGCACGTCGGCTCAAAAAAAAACTGTGAAAAACCCCATGTCGACCTTTTGACTGGAGACCTAGCCCATGTCGGCCTAATGCTTGTGTCGACCGAATGACCTGTCGACCTAGACCCATGTCGACCTAGCTGCTGTAGACCTAATGACCGTATACCCTGTGGCATGTTCAGCAAAACTTCGCAGTATCCAGTAGTTAGATTATTGCCTGTTTTAAAGAAAGGAGAGACTGTGGGGGGAATTTACTAAGATGTGAATTCTACTTCACATGTGATGTTGCTATGGGCAACCAATCAGATCCTGTCTACTATCTTCTAGAGCAGGGCTGGGCAACACCGGCCCTCCAGATGTTGATGAACTACACATCCCAGCATGCCTTGCATCAGTTTCAGCATGGCCACATAGCAAAACTAATGCAAAGCATCCTGGGATGTGTAGTTCATTAACATCTGGAGGGTCGGTGTTGCCCAGCCCTGTTCTAGAGGGTGCTAAATAAATAAGAAGTAGATTCTGATTGGTTGCCCATAGCAACAACACATGTGAAGTAGAATACACATTTTAGTAAATTTCCCCGTGTGTGTGAGTAAGGGGGATCAGGACTAGTAATGACAAATAATAGCCTGGTAATGGTAGGTGCACCAGGGTGTGATGAGCCAAAGACTAGCAGCATAAACAAGAGTGTAGTGCTGGGAGGTAGTGATTTCTGAAAGTAGTTGGCAGTCATGAATTGGAGTTTGAATGTGGGGAAAGGGTGGGTTGAATATCGTGGGTGCCAGATAACTGCCTGATGGTCAGTACACCGACATTGTAATCCTGACTGTTCAAAATGCACCACAGTTGGGATCCTGGCTGACGGGCTATTCTCCATTGTGGGGGGGGGGGCACAACCCCCATAGAGGGAGAATAGAACCTGTGGCGAGTGAAGCGAGCCACTGAGCCTGCAGAGTGGTGAGCGCAGCAAGCCCGCAAGGGGCTTATTTGCACTTGCCCCTCTGTCGGAGCACTGGCAGTCGGGATTAGGATGTCGTGATACTGACTGCCAGCATCCCGATTGTTGGACCGCCATGCCATACCCGGATATCACAGTTGCCCCCCATGGGTTTTGGGGTAGGTTATACACTGCCAGGACTGCCGACAGGCAGGTGTTGAGGGTACAGCAGGCCCTGGCCTCTGGAGGGACCCGGACAGCTGCCCACAGTGGCATGGTGCCACCCACGCGGCCGCACACTGCCTCCCCTCCAGCCAGGCACGCACAACACAGTGCAACCTGCAGAGCGCCAAGCCTAAAACACAGAGGAGCTCGGCCCTCTGCAGGCTGCACTGTGTGCTCTTGATGAGATGCGCCGCCGCAGCTAAGTAATGGTACTGGGGGGGGGGGGGGGGGGGGGGGGTGTGTGCAGGGCATAATGGTACTGGGGGTCCCGGACTGAAGGTCAGTCCCAGGCCCTGCGATTCCCTGTACACTGCTTTGAAGAAAATCTTTATAAATTTGGCTGAGCAATGGAAATAATTTGAAGGGAGACAGGTTTTTTTCCGTGTTTTATACATACACACACACCATCACGTGAATTAGCAATCATCATATAGTGTATTTGTATTCATACTGTGAAACAAAGGTTCGTAAAATACAATATTGCTGCCCCATACTCTATTACAAAGCCCCCATTACATTGCTGTGACCGTTGAGTCTGACAAACAAGACGATGAGGTAATCGCTCCTGTGCTACCGATTTCTCTTTCAGCAAGGGTGTGTGCAATGTACGGGTACAGTCTATAGCGATGTAATTGCTGCCATAAGCCTGTAGTAACAGCAGCCCCTTACTGCACAATGCTGTCAGCAATTTGAGAGAATGATAACGGGAAAGTAGGAATCCAGCCATCACCGAGGCAGTGATATGACTGTGGCGAGTACAGCCCCCTGGTACCACAGCTGGGGACAGTTCACGGGTGATTAAAATGTCAATGTAGCAACAAAGCGACCGGAGCTCCTGTACCAACCTGGTCCGTCGGCACTTCCGCCAGCAGCGCCTCAGCAGCTGTACCCAACCAAGAGGCCTGGGAACAAGCTACTACCCAGCTGGTTATCCAAGACCGGCGCTTGTTAGTGACATCATCAGGTCGATGTATATATTTCACTTGCCTCATACAGCCGTGCTTGCACTAGAGGAAACGTTTTCTCTGTTTCTGTCCTCATTGCGGAGCCATTTTGATAGGGGGAAAGTTTTTTATTTTAAGGAAATCCCCTAAAAATAGCTGATACCAACAAATTGCCAGCTTTCCCAGGATGACTGTAGGGCGTACTTACTGTTAGTGAGATATCTGATGCAGAATTTTGGATTTGGAAGACTTTTTTTTGGATAAAATCATGTAATTTGCTTATGAAATATGTAGTATATAAATATAATTTATTGAATCAGACCATTATATAACCTCATAAAAGGGGTGTTTTATTTTTGTTTTGTTTTTAATAAGTATTAAAAATGAGACCTATTTTCATGGAAAAATCTTTCAAAAATAATAGAGATATGTAAAGGTTCTATACAATGGTAATTTTTTGACATTTTATGACAGAAAAAGAGCCATATAAAAAGTTGACTCACATTCTTTATATTATTAAAAGTCCTTATACAGTCAAGCAAGTTCTGTTGCCCTTTACAATTGGAAACAGTGATAAAACAAACTGGGTAGTTAGTCAAAAAGGTACAAGGGCCCAGCTTGCACGCATAATTTAACATTCACAATTATAAGTTTGACATTCATAATAGTTACATCAACAGGCAATGTTAACATCCTCAGATAGTCAACATGTTCACAATGTTGACATGAGAAATCTCAACATTAGAATTAAATTAGGGTTAGGCTGCAGGATGGAAGGGTTTACTAGCGTAGTAATAGCTCCAGCGGGAACCAAATTGAGTAGAAACATGTCTGTTGAGTTTAACATATGGTATGGGGGGGTCAGAGTCAGAAACTTTTTTGGCAGGAGGGAGCTAAATTTCTAGTTATGCCACTGGGAGGATTGTGTACTAGTGTGAGGATAGGATGCAGGGGAGGGGGTTGTAATGGGCACTAGAGATGGGGGGGGGAGATACTGTAGCTCAGTCAGATGTCTGCACCGTAACTGCTCAACATGTGACACCTGGTACCTGGATGCTGCCACTGCCGCCATTAGCAGGTATGCCACTGCTAGACCACCAGGTACAGTCTAGGTTCATTCTCTCAAGTCAACATTTAAGCCTGATCATCATGAAGAATGTCAACAAAATGGGGGAAGTTTACTAAGGTGAAATGGCTATGAATATGCCTAGTCCTTCCTAGCCATTCTGGTTGTATATGCCCATAAATTTGTTTTTTTTACTATGGGCGATATACGGCCATTCATATTCTAGGAGTATTCGTATTCCTATTGAGGAATAAGAATGCATATGCCATCGAAAGCATATGATAAGGAATCACCATTCATTCGAATGGTGATTCCTAATTTACTAACCATCCGTCTGTCATATACGGCCGGTAATTGACCCGAAAATATGGCTGGAAAATACTCCTCATTTTCCAGACATATTTGGCAGAAGCATGCGCGGATCAATCAAATCTGTGCAGGCTTCAGTGTTTAATAATAGTTTAATTAAATAAATAATTTTAAAAATGGCGTGCGGTCCCCCCACTCGGCAATTATCAGCCCCAGACTAAAAGAGCTATTTCTGGTTTTAGAAATTCACAGGTCAAAATAAATAGGGGATCCCCGGAATTTCTAAATCTAGCACCAGGCTCAAGGCCTAGTCCTGGTTCCCAAAATATGGGGGACAAAATTAATAGGGGTCCTCTGTATTTTGAGAACCAGCAGCGAACCCAAACAGCCAGCAGGGTAATGCCACAACTGAGGGAAACTATTATTCTTGTGGCTGGTCAGGCCAGGCAGGGACCCTGGGAAGTGGGGACACCCCCAATGAAGGGGTCCCCCCCTTTCCATAATTAACTCGGCCTGAAGCTTGGGGCTGTCCCCGGTGCTGCAGAACTATGAGTCCCAGCAAGCCTCCCCTGCATGCTGGGACTTGAAGAACCACAAGTCCCATCATCTAGGGTATTATTGGGCCCGATGGGACTCATAGTTCCACAGCAGAATCAATATCCCAATAAACACACACACACACCTGAAAAGTAAAGGTACTTGTTTCCTAGCACGGCCACAATCTTAAGTAATCGTGTCCCTTAGTTAAGGGACACGATTACCCCCAATGGACCCGATTTCTTTTGAAATCAGGTCCATTTTGCCGGCTAGGAGACAATATCGGGGGCATCGCGTCGGTCGGGACCATTAACATTGGTCCCGACGCGACCGACGCGATGCCCCCGATATTTCCATAGACTTCAATGTTAAAAAATATTTTAACATTGAAATCTTGTCGGGAAAGGTAAAATATCGGGGGCATCGCGTCGGTCGGGACCATTAACATTGGTCCCGACGCGATGCGACGCGATGCACCCGATTTTTGCATAGGCTTCAATGTTAAAATATTTTTTAACATTGAAATGCTGTAAAAATGTGAAAAAATGTGAAATGGGCCAATATGACCCATTTCACATTATAGATGTCCCCGTCGTCACCCCACGATAGACGCCAACCCGAAGCGTGGCGAGCGCAGCGAGCCCGCGAGGGGCGGCGGTACGCGTCCTCCGACCTTTTCATGCCCTACTATCCACGTCGGCGTGGAGTGAGAAAAGAATAGTGTGGCGAGCGCAGCGAGCCACCGAGCCCGAAGCGTGGCGAGCGCAGCGAGCCCCGCGAGGGGACGCGGATACCTTCACAGTTATACGCGTCCCCTTGCGGGCTTCACAGGTGTCCGTGGCGACGCGGACACCTGTGAAGCCCGCGAAGGGACGCGTTTACCTGTGAAGGTATCCGCGTCCCCTCGCGGGGCTCGCTGCGCTCGCCACGCTTCGGGCTCGGTGGCTCGCTGCGCTCGCCACACTATTCTATTCTCACTCCACGCCGACGTGGATAGTAGGGCATGAAAAGGTCGGAGGACGCGTACCGCCGCCGCTCGCCACGCTTCGGGTTGGCGTCTATCGTGGGCTGGGGTTAACGCGCTTAAATTTGGGGGGGTTGGGAATTTTTTTCATTGAATCCAATGTAAAATTGGGTCCCAGGGACCCAATTTACATTGGATTCAATGAAAAAAATCGGGTCAAAAATCGGTCGGTCGCGTCGATCGCATCGCATGCGACCAAATCGCATGCGATGCGATCGACCCGATTTTTCCGACACGACCACCCCGATCTGAATCGGTGTGGCCGTGCTAGGAAACAAGTACCAAAGTAAAACTTTATTACATCCGGAGCCCATACATACTATACTCACCTACCTTGACCCGAAGGAGCAGTCCACTTGTCCAGTAGAAAATCCACGGGGTACCTACAGAAGGAAATTATACTCACCAGCTCCTCTGGCGAAGATTCCATCCTCTTCTTTCAATGTAGGCATCCCCGGGACAGGTAAAATAAAAAAAAAAAACTCTGACCCGAATCCACCTGACTGAGTAGCGGACAATGTATTGTTTACATTCTCCACTCCTCCTCCGAAGTGCGCGATTGGCCGCTTAGCGGGGGAGGGGCAGAGAATTGAAACATTCCCTTCTACTTCCGGTCCTCTATGGTACCTGTATTGGAACAAAGAGGACACAATCTTCACTGGAGGAGCTGGTGAGTATAATTTCCTTCCACGTTTACACCCTGGATTTTCCACCTGACAAGTGGACCGATCCTTCTGGTCAAGGTAGGTAAGTATAGTATGTATTGGCTCCGTATGCAATAAAGTTTTACTTTTCAGGGTATGTGTGTGTGTGTTTATTGGGCAATTGGTTCTGCTGTGAGAGTCCCAGCAGGCCCATAATTGCTCTGCATACTGGAACTTGTGGTTCTCCTAGGGGACTGATAGAACCAAATAGTTATTGAATCTAATTTTTGCACTGCAATCAGCCCGGTGCACACCGCCCTGGGGCACCGGGACATCCCCAGGATTCAGGCCAGGCAGGGTTCATTCTGGAGGGGGAACACCTTCATTGGGGGAGTCCCCACTCCCCCAGGGCCCCAAAAGCTTTGGTACACAAGAAATTAGAGAAATATTGGTTAAAAACTTTGGTACTTGTTTCCTAGCACGGCCACAATCTGGAGTAATCGTGTCCCTTACTTAAGGGACACGATTACCCCCGATGGACCCGATTTCTTTTGAAATCAGGTCCATTTTGCCGGCTAGGATACAATATCGGGGGCATCGCGTCGGTCGGGACCATTAACATTGGTCCCGACGCGATGCGACGCGATGCCCCCGATTTTTGCATAGGCTTCAATGTTAAAATATTTTTTAACATTGAAATGGTGAAAAAATGTGAAAAAATGTGAAATGGGCCAATATGACCCATTTCACATTATAGATGTCCCAGTCGTCACCCCACGATAGACGCCAACCCGAAGCGTGGCGAGCGCAGCGAGCCCGCGAGGGGCGGCGGTACGCGTCCTCCGACCTTTTCATGCCCTACTATCCACTAGGGCGTGGAGTGAGAATATAATAGTGTGGCGAGCGCAGCGAGCCACCGAGCCCGAAGCGTGGCGAGCGCAGCAAGCCCCGCGAGGGGACGCGGATACCTTCACAGTTATACGCGTCCCCTTGCGGGCTTCACAGGTGTCCGTGGCGACGCGGACACCTGTGAAGCCCGCGAAGGGACGCGTTTACCTGTGAAGGTATCCGCGTGCGCTCGCCACGCTTCGGGCTCGGTGGCTCGCTGCGCTCGCCACACTATTCTATTCTCACTCCACGCCCTAGTGGATAGTAGGGCATGAAAAGGTCGGAGGACGCGTACCGCCGCCCCTCGCGGGCTCGCTGCGCTCGCCACGCTTCGGGTTGTCGTCTATCGTGGGCTGGAGTTTACGCGCTTACATTTGGGGGGGTTGGGAATTTTTTTCATTGAATCCAATGTAAAATTGGGTCCCAGGGACCCAATTTACATTGGATTCAATGAAAAAAATCGGGTCCAAAATCGGTCGGTCGCGTCGATCGCATCGCATGCGACCAAATCGCATGCGATGCGATCGACCCGATTTTTCCGACACGACCACCCCGATCTAAATCGGTGTGGCCGTGCTAGGAAACAAGTACCAAAACTTTCATATTACATGAAACATATTGCAACAAACATCTGTGAGGGAAGTGAAAGTGTTTTTTTTTGTGTGTCAGTCAGCGACCTGGATCAGCTGTCCTATGTTCACAATGTAAATCTTAAATCATTTTGCTTGTTCACTTTGTTCTGCACGTGACCTTCACAACCCTGGGAAGGGCAGGATGTAACCCTTAGGGCTGTTTCACACAGTACGGTTCCTGCCGCACGGTGAAATCCCGTACGGTCAGGGAGCCGCGCCGCACTCAGAATTTTATAATGGCAGGGATGGCCACAGCCCGGCAGCCGTCCCTTCCAGTGGGGGGATCCGGCTGCAACCGTGCGGCCGGGCCGTGGCCGTCCCGTGTGAATGGACACAATAGTGTCCATTCACAACTGCTGAGTGCGGCACGGCTCCCTGGCCGTACGGGATTTCACCGTGCGGCAGGAACCGTACTGTGTGAAACAGCCCTTAGGGAAATGTTATGCTTTCACTCACAGGAGGATGATCTTATTGTAAAATATAGAACAAAAAGTTGTGGCACTATATTAGACTTCTCCTTGCAGAATAAAATTTGATCTGTCTGGGCAGCCGCAGGATGCAGCAGATGGCATAGCAGACCTACACTACACATATCAGCATTCAGTTAGTATACACATGACAAGATGGTGATAAGTAACATTATCTATACATCTAATGAAACTTGTGTGAAACCTTCATACCTTCTATCATCTAGATTGGATACAGGAGCCGGGGTGGGGTGGTTGTGTTCAAAATGATGGGGAGCACCATGACAAGGGGAGAGGTGGGTTGTTCCACTGAGTGTGCCATAGGCATACATGCTTCTGAAAAATTGAGTGTTGATGAGCAACAAGGGCATGGCCTCAAAGGGCATGTCCTACCCAATAGACATGCCCTTATTTTCATTATGCAATTTTTTTTTGTAAATGAACATGAACAATCAACTATAAGGGTATGTCATAAAATATCCAGAACATAGAAAAAAACATTGGACCAGATGCACAGAACATAACCTAACAATACAATTATTATAGTGAGAAAAGAGGAAACGAGAAAAGAAGAGAAAGAAAAAGAGAAAAGAGAGAACATGTCAGCTGAAGAACATTTGCGAAAACAAATGGGGTAACTTTAATCTTTACACAGTTATTGGTAATGCTCAGACGCTTTATATAGGAGCCAAGGAAGCCAAACTGCCCTAATCTCTTGGTGACCTCGAAGTAGTGTTCATTCATAGACATATATTGGTCTAGCCTTGTACACAATTCATACATAGGCCCTTAGTCAGATCTGATTGCAGTACAAATTTGTTTGGAAAATGGGCAAAACCATGTGCACTGCAGGTGGGGCAGATGTAACATGTTAGAGAGAGTTACATTTGGGTGGGGTGTGTTGAAACTGAACTCTAAATTGCAGTGTAAAAATAATGCAGCCAGTATTTACCCTGCACAGAAACAAAATAACTCACACAAAGCTAACTCTCTCTGCACATGTTACATCTGCCCCACCTGCAGTGCACATGGTTTTGCCCATTTTCCAAACAAATTTGTACTGCGATCAGATCTGAATAAAGGCCATGTGAGAGACAGAGTGTCAATAGACAGGGATAACTGCCTTAGAGGCACTAAGAATATGGTGCAAAACAGTTTATAAACAGTGACCAGGATCTATTCTACATGTACACTTCAGTTCAGAAGCCAAAAACTATGGAAGGAAAGTTGGACACTTTGTCAGAGTTTAGCAGAAGCAGGACAACACTCTGCTACTGGTGCCTCCTTACTGCCAGATTTCCCCTTTGCCATAGCTCCCCTACAAACCCAATTTGGTCCTGACACAGCTCTGTGGCTTTCTGGTCACTGCTGCTCCTCCCAGCATCTCAGCTGTCTCTAGGACAGAAACAGACCATATTTTAATTCAATATGGCTGATGTGAAACTGCTCTCTATATATAGCAGGGACATGCGGTGAGCTAAATGGAGTGAGGGAGGATAGAAATACTAGAAAAAGTAAAAGTAAGGGAAAAGTGGACAAAGAATACTGACAAGTTAAATAAACCATCACATGCTGTGGCCCACCCAGCATAAGGCAAGGCTGCCCTGTGCTTAGGGATGGCCATCGACTATCGATGTTCCCAAAACATCGATGGTTGGGACCTAGTGCTCGATGTTTTGGTCATCGATAGTGGATGGTCGAATAGTTTTATGCCATCGATGGATGGTTTCCGATGGTAAAAGTTGTGGGCGCATGCGCACTGCGTGTGCAGTGTCATTGCGTCCAGCGGCATCGCTGCGGGCGGCCCGCCCCGCTGGAAGGTGCGCGCATGCGCAAAAGAAACTTAAACTGGATTGATGGCTAAAGTTTCTTCTGCGCATGCGCGCAGAGCAACGGGAAGGGTCGCTGTGGGCAGCCTGCTCGGCCGGGATCCGCGCGCATGCGCAGAAGAAACTTTAGCCATCAATCCAGTTTAAGTTTCTTTTGCGCATGCGCGCACCTTCCGGCGCGGCTAAGCGATGACAGGAACCATCGATGGTGTGAGATAGAATGGTTTATAGCCATCGATGGTTCCTGCATCCTTTGGCAGTGGATGCATGTGATGTCAAGCTGCCACTGCGAAAACAGTCCAATCACATCGGAATTGTCTGGACTACTCCTACAAATGCTGCATCGTAGTCCCTGCTGTAATCATACTGCGATCGCAGGCTTCCGGGATGTGGCTGCACTTTGAAAGTTTGCCCATACACATAGTTCACTTGTTTGTGATTTTTGGACTTCTGCAACTGCTGCTAAATCAGACCCATAGCTGCCGCTTACCACTAAATTCAATCTGCCACAAAGTATTTAAGTGAAATATTAATATTACTTTATTAGTGTATTTGGTTTCACCCAAGTAAAAAAAAAAGAAACATCACCTCATCTATATAGTACAACTGATATGCCCCGTAGTGAATAGTCAAAATTACTTACAGTGGGAAAGTATGTGTTCCAGATGAAAAATAGTATTCTCATATAACTCTAATATACCTGAATTTAGTGTATTTTTGTAATTTAGAGGTATATGTATCAAACCTTCTTACACAGGTTCCCAAAGTCAGTCTTCAGAACCCCACACAGTGCATGTTATGTGAGGAGACCTGCAAAACATGCACCGTGTGGGATCCTGAGGACCGACTTTGAGAACCTGTGTTCTAGATCTAGCAGAGAAGTTGCCCATAGTAGCCATCCTTGTCAACCTATCATCTTATAGACGGTACTAGGGGCCCAATTCAGGTTGGCTCACAAAAGCGAAATCTCTCTCCAATGCAATCTGCCCTGGTAAGTTTTTCTCCTGCCCCAGCAAAACCCACCACTCAAGGGGTTAATGCCAACAAGCCCTGTCCCCTGAAAAGCTGCTGCGTCTCTCCTCTCAGAGGAGACTCTAAGGGTGCCCATACACTGCCTGCGATGTCTCACAGCAGTGTACGGACACCCGACAGGGTGCGATCCGCCGGGACCTTCCCGGCGGCAGGGACACATGTGATCCGTTGTGATGGATCGCATGCTTCTTTGCTTCCCGCCCGCCTCGCCGCCTGGAGGAACGGGTGATCGGACGGCCTGCAGGTCCGTCCACCTGGTCGGGTCCAATGCGCACGGGACCCGACGGCATGTCAGGAAGAGGCGATTTGGTCCGATTTAACGGGCCGATTGGTCGCAATCAGCCAAAATCGCCTCGATGTATGGGGGCCTTAGAGCAGGCATTCCCAACCACGGTCCTCAAAGCACACCAACAGTACAGGTTTTAGTGATATCCGGGCTTGAGCACAGGTGACCTAATTAGTATATGAGTAGGGTGACCAACTCATCCCTTTAATCCGGGACACATATTAATTACACAGGTTCTGTGCCTGGCTTTCACCTGGTTTTAAACTGCCACACCTCAAGACTCCATTTCACCTGGTTTTACACTGTCACAGAACCTGTGTAATTAATATGTGTCCCGTATTAAAGGGATGAGTTGGTCACCCTATATATGAGTGATTCTGATTAAACCATCTGTGCTGAAGCCTGGATAACACTAACTGTTGGTGTGCCTTGAGGACCGTGGTTGGGAATGCCTGCGCTAAAGGTAGGCAAGTATGCTCTTATGAGTAAAACCATGTGCACTGCAGGTGGGGCAGATGTAACGTGCAGAGAGAGTTACATTTGGGTTAGGTGTCATCAAACTGACATCTACATTGCAGTGTTAAAAAATAAAGCAGCCAGTATTTACTCTGCACAGAAACAAAATAACTCACCAAAATCTCTCTCTGCACATATTACCCATATCTGCCCCACTGCAGTCTAACATGGTTTTGTCTATTAAATGAGTTTGCTTCAGCGAGTCAACCTGAGTCACCCACTAGAGAAAAAAGGATAGCTACTAAATGCGCATCTTCTTCATCACCTGTCCGCCTTAGGTGTGCAAAATGCAAATCCATCGGCCCCTCCCTTTTCAGTCAGCTGTGTATAGCTATAGAATAGCTAGCAATAAAGTTCTGTACGAAAAAAAAAAAAGGAGCAGCCTGTCAGGTGATTGTTTGTAAATTGAGTGCACGTGACCAGTTCCCTCTGCGCATGCCCCGCTTGGAATCCTCCTCTTCCAGTGTACTGCGCATGACTCCTGCGCAGCCGCATTGTGAGGTGCGTCAGCAGACGAGAGAAGCAGCAGCAGCAGCGGAGGCAGTGTGTGCCGGTGGGAGAGAGGACATGGCGGATGGAGAGCGCTCCCCTCTCCTCTCGGATGCAGGGGATGGAGGCGGCATGGGAGCTTCCGTTGGACCCGGAGCCCCATCGCCGGTTAGTGCACTTCCCTTGGCTCCTCCGTACGGTGGTCCTGGCCCCACCCCCAGCAACAAGCCGCAAGGTAATTCCACGCCCACTGGGACTTGTGTTTATTGGTTGGACTTTGTGACTCCACCCTACTCAATGCATATTTAGTAGCGTCTATGCAGTGGTAGGATGCGTCGGGCAGCTAAGTGGTGGGTGTGGCTTGTGTGTGGAGATCTGATTGGTTGTTAAAGGAAGTGGTGAGAAGGTGAGGGTGGCTGGAGTCATAGTGAGCCAGGGGCGTGGTAGAAGCACTGCGTTTTACATACACATATGTGTACTTACTGGCATGTGTGATTCCATACATGTACTCACTGGCATTGTCATTACTGTACGTTATATGTACAGTTCTGCCTGGAAAATCACATAAAGTAATTGTATTTACAGTAGAATGCCAGCATCACTGGTACAGCAGAGTCATATACATCATAATGTCCTCAGTAAGTTAAACAAGCCATAAACCTGAGGATGACTATCGTCTAATAATCTTTTCTCTTAAGTGGTTGCTGTGACAGCTGTACTTCTCACCTTCTCATTGCAGACATAGCACATTTTTTCATTTAAGTGAACTATGACGTGGTTATAAATCACAATATAGGCTGCCCCTCCAATTAGTGCACTATTGGAGGGGCATGGCCATCACAACTACTGGGTATGTCTATCAACTCCTATTGGGCATCAATGCAAACTAATACCCCTTTTACACCAAAAACCCTGGTCCGACCCTGGTCTTTGAACGCTGGAGTTTCCAGGGTCTGACCCTGCTTTATACTGCATTTACACAGCACTTTGACCTAGGTCGGACCTGGGTCTGCACCATTTACACTGAACCTGGGTCAGCCCTGCCTTTCCTTGTTGATATATATAGATAGATAGATATATCTATATAGCTTGGAGGGGGTAGAGGGGGGAAGCTGTCCCCGGGTGCTGTGGGGGTAGAGGGGGTAAGCTGTCCCCGGGTGCTGTGGGGGTAGAGGGGGGAAGCTGTCCCCGGGTGCTGTGAGGAGGAGGGGGGTCCCTGCGGCTGCTGAGGGGAGAGGGGGTACCTGTCAGCCTGACACTATGATTGCCGGCGCTGCCGCTGCTGTATCTCCCCCCGGCGGCCGGTCCTTGCGGCGGATGGACAGTCAGTGTCGGCGGTCCCTCTGGCGCAGGGGAAATAGTACTATTTCCCCTGTGCCAGAGGGACCGCCGACACTGACTGTCCATCCGCCGCAAGGACCGGCCGCCGGGGGGGAGATACAGCAGTGGCAGCGCCGTGTCAGGCTGGCCACTGACAGGTACCCCATCTCCCCTCAGTAGCCGCAGGGACCCCCCTCCTCCCGCAGCACCTGGGGACAGCTTCCCCAGCGCTGCACGCTGTGGACCCGCAGCGGGACCATTTACACGGGTCCCATCCGGGTTCTACCCAGGTCAGGACCTGGGTAGAGGACCCGTGTAAATGGCCACGGATACCCCCCATTTACACCGCCGAGGATCCGGGTCTGACCCGCCGCTGACCCGGATTTTTCGGCGGTGTAAAAGGGGTATAAATAGAAGGCGACATATTTAAGTACGCTTCAGGATGAATCAATCCCCCCACACATACTAGAAACAGGCATAGTGCTCGCCGAAGGCACGCTGCAAAAATTTAAACTGTAATGCCCATTCCACATAATGCCACACACTGTAATGCCCATTACACATTATGCCATGGCTTGACAACATTTTGTAAAAGTTGGACAATATGGGCAGTGCATGCCCAAAATTTTCACCTTAATACCTATTACACATAACAAACACATTACATAGTATACCACATGCCATAATACCCATAACCTGTTATGCCACACACCGTAATGCCCATTACATGTTATGCCACACACCATAATGACTATTACATATTAGGCCATTCCTTCATCCCCCTGTGTCAGCCCGACCCTATTCCCCTGTGCCAGCTTGGTCCCCTTCTTCTGTGTAAGTAATAACTTTGTTGGATGTCACATACCATTAAGTCGGTACTGCCAGTGCCCACTGCTGTGCTGGCTGCTCTCCTGACTCTGTCCTCTGTGTGGTGACCGCGCATGTGCCTCCTCCCAGCATTTCCAGCTGGCTCCCCAGTCACGCAGAGCACAGCCTGCTGAGAAGAGTGCAGAACTGATCTAGGTCACAGAGGGGAGCGCCAAGCTGATTGCTCTGCCTCTGCTTGGGGCACAGTTGGGGGACATTGGAGAAGACAGTGGCACTGAGTTAAACTTCATAGAAAAGCCTCATATTACCTATCTCTATTATCTGAGAGGCCATTAAAGGAATATTTACCACTAATCACATATAAATGTGGTTTGGGTATAAAAATGTCACCCAGCTGTAATGCAGGGGCATTGGAACAAATGTTCCATAAAGGTTTATCCAGATGGAAGCAACCGTAACCGATGCTACAGTAACCATTAGGCTACTATGGGCTAATGCCATCTTTTCATTGTGTTATCTGCCAGGGCCAAGGAGCTTGGCAAATCCTAAAGTTTCACAGTCCCAATAGAAACCTGTCAGACCTTTTGTTGTTGGAATTGGGGAGACCACTACAAAGGTCTAAGATATTGCTGTGGTACCTTCTTGAGCCATATTAGGGATGCTTAAGGCCTCCCATACATTAGGGCAGTTCACATGCAATTTCGGCTCTTTTTATGCGATTGAGGTGATCAATCACATGAATAGTATCCAAATCGCATGTATTGATAGCAAGTCCGATGCGATGCATGGTCCCGCGTGCATCGCACCAGAGTCTGCGAGTCGCATCGGCTGTAGAGTCAAACTGTTGGAGTGCTTCCGAGCCGGTTATATCGCAGTGCTAAAGGACCACTTACTATATGTGGCATGCAATCCTGGGCAGCTGAAGGGGGCATCGCGGCTGACTTTACCAAGTGGAGAAGTTGCTTCAGTGTATGTCTAGCTTTAGATTTTGCAAGGTTTCAGATAAATAACTTTAATATACATGCCCATATGACTTTACCAGTTGTTGAACAATATTATGTTAATTAGGTAATTGACCACTCATTTCAGTTTGTGGTAAATTCAGGGCTGCTTCGTCCCTTCAGTAACGCACTTTATCTGATTAATAATTTACTCTTCACAGGTAGAAGTGAGCTAACTTAAGGCCACTTGTTATTGTACATATCATACCTGTGACTCATTCTGAAACCTTTTTATTACCACGGTTCCAGTGTTTAGCATCTATCTGATTATAACATACATGTTATTTAGGACATTTTTTGACATATAAATTGCAATCTCAGTGGAACAAACATATTGAATACAAAACCAGGGGTGCACTTATGTGCAATTCAGCTGTATCACCAAATGTAGTCAAAGGGGCATAACTGGTTTAACCCCTTGAGTGCTAACGTTGCTGTGAGAGATCCTCAAAATATCCACTAAAAATGTCAGCGTTGCTCACAGCGACTGTTCAAGGGGCTATTCAGTCTCCCGCAGCCATCTCCCGGTGCATTGAACAGGGGATCTCGGCAGAACGAGCCCGACTTCACATGCAGTCTGGCTCCTTATGCTGAAAACAGCTGGGAATTGACAAGCTCCCTGCTGCAGCTCGCCGATTCCCAGACGCAGCTCGGGGCCACGCCCCCTTCTCGTCCCGCAGCAGGCGGGACATTGAATCCCACCTGCAAATTCTTGGTTGAGCAGACCGAGAACGGGACAGGGTCACGGCTGTTGGGCCAGCCCGACAGCCGTGACCCAACATTGAATACCCCTCTTAGTATAACTATAGCCAAGTCAATTCAATGAAGTTTATTTATTTGAACTGCTATCGTGATAATAGGATTGCTGGTTAAGCGAAGGGAATTCTGCAAATATTGATTTCTCCTGTTAAATATTTGCTTTTCATTTTGTTCTGTTTTGCTTTTCCTGTAGGCTTTGCTGTGTTTCCAGCAGATCATGGTTCCGTGTTGCCCAGTGAGGACCCTCCACCATACTCCCCATTGACAAGTCCAGAGAGCGGCTCTGCTCCCATGATAACTTGTAGGGTCTGCCAGTCACTCATCAACGTGGAAGGAAAGATGCACCAACATGTGGTGAAGTGCGGTGTCTGCAATGAGGCTACGGTGAGAAATCCAAACAGATAGATTTGAAAGTAAAAGAATGATGCAATGTAACAATGGGGGTTATTCTAGTCCAGGGCTGGGCAACACCGGCCCTCCAGATGTTGATGAACTACACATCCCAGCATGCCTTGCATCAGATTTAGCATGGCCACATAGCAATACTAATGCAAAGCATCCTGGGATGTGTAGTTCACTAACATCTGGAGGGCTGGTGTTGCCCAGCCCTGTTCTAGTCCATTCTTTCTGACAAAATCCTTCTTAGATGGACAAAACCATGTGCACTGCGGGTGGGGCAGATGTAACTTGTGCAGAGAGAGTTAGATTTGGGAGGGGTTTTTCTTCAAAGTGAGATCTATATTGAAGTGTAAAATCATGCAGTCAGTATTTTCCCTGCACAGAAACAAAATAACTCACCCAAATCTAATTCTCTCTGCACCTGTTACATCTGCCCCCCTGCAGTGCACATGGGTTTTGTCCATCTAAGAAGGATTTTGTCAGAAAGAATGGACTAGAATAAACCCCATTGTCTTGAGAAAGAGGATGGCAGTTATTCCCATGTTCCCCAGTAATGATTGTTTATTAATCCTGCAGCCCATAAAGAATGCGCCCCAGGGAAAGAAGTATGTGCGCTGTCCTTGCAACTGCCTGCTGATCTGTAAAGTTACCTCGCAGCGGATAGCATGTCCCAGACCCTACTGGTGAGAGTCCTGGGAGAGGGAAGGGGGACTGGATGCTGGTCAGTAACTCTGAGGGAATATCCTGGGCTAATTCTATATGGATGTTGGGAACAAATCCTATTTGTGGAATAGAATGACTCTATAACAGGGCTGGGCAACACCGGCCCTCCAGATGTTAGTGAACTACACATCCCAGCATGCCTTGCATCAGTTTCAGCATGGCCACATAGCAAAACTAATGCAAAGCATCCTGGGATGTGTAGTTCACTAACATCTGGAGGGCCGGTGTTGCCCAGCCCTGCTCTATAATGTAGAACTGGTCTTCAGTTAGAAATTTAGAATGGAATAACAGTTCTCTGTTCTTTTACCAGTAAACGAATCATTAACCTGGGTCCTGTACATGCCGGGCCCCTGAGCCCAGAACCACAGCCTGTTGGAGTCAGAGTGATCTGCGGACACTGCAAGAACAATTTCCTGGTAATATCAGGCATACATTGTTCTTGTCTATACCATGTATATTTTGTTATCTGCTGTAAATATGGTTTTATGGTACAGGTTGGGTATCCCTTCTCCAAATATCAGTTATCCAAATGATTCCGAAAACCATAGTTTCCAAAATGTACTTTTTTTTTTTTGCGCTAAAAAAACTACTGGGTACATATGTAATTGGCACTAAATATGTGCAAGAAAATGATTGCTTGGCATTCAAATTCAGTGCCTGAGATAGGACACAAACTTTGTTTCATGTTTTAAAACCTTGTTTATGCACAAATAATTATATAATTGTGTATTTCATGTGTTTGATGTGCTTATACAACATAAATGAAAGATACCTCATTCAGATATAAAAATATTCCAAAATACCAAATAATCCGTATTACAGATAAGGGATACTCAACCTGTACTAAGTAATCAGTTTGTCTTTGTACGATAGATGTTCCCTTTTTATTTTTACACACAGGGAAGTTGCGTTAATATATTTATTGGAAGACCATATACCAGGCATGACCAAAGTGTGGCCCTCCAGCTGTTGTAAAACTACACATCCCAGCATGCCATGCCAGATTTAGCATTCCCAAATAGCAAAACTGTTGCAAGGCATGATGGGACTTGTAATTTTTCAACAGTTGGAGAACCATAGTTTGCCATTAGACATTTTAATAAACATTTGTGTATATGCAGTCACCATACCCACAAAATGTGCAAGAATATCTAACGTGGTGATCTTTTGCATTTATCCCATGTTGAGCGCCGGAGAATAGACTGAGTTTGGTTTCAAAGACTCACACTCACTAACACACACACACAGTGGTTCTCTTCTGTGCATTCACATTGTGTTCTCCCTTTTCATGCCCCTCTATATTGTCCGTACGTTAATAAAGTTGCATATTCAACTTGGGAAACACATAGAGTATTTACAATTAGACTTTGTAAAAGGCAGCATAGGCTACACTGCTAAATTACAAATAATGCAGTGTGCTAATATCCTAATTGCCCTTCTTGCCCTTGGCATTGTCATTATGGCAGCTTATTTTTATCCATTCTTCCTTCCTCAGTGGACAGATTTTTCAGACCGGACGCTGGCACGCTGCCCACACTGCCGGAAAGTGTAAGTGTCAGAGTGAGGCTTTGGTACAGGAGGGGAGGGGTCTGACAATAGTGTCATTCTCACTGTTATTTCTACATTCAGCTCCTCCATTGGACTGAGATACCCACGAAAGCGGTGTGCTTGCTGCTTTGCAATGGCATTCTGCTTTGCTTTGGCTGCAGCTGGACTTGTGGTCAGTATCTCCATGCATTATACTACTAAACCAGAATGAAAAATAGTTATAATGCTTACACTATGGCCTTTCTTCTATTTTTCAGGCTGGGACATGGAAATTGGCACAGAAATATGGTGGGATCTACGCTACGTGGGCATTGTTGCTGCTGCTGGTACTGATTTCTGTGGGTCGTGCCATTTACTGGGCATGTATGCGAGTCAGTCACCCCATCCAGAGCTTCTCATGAGCCTATCTAGACCTGCCTCCTTCAGCACCCCCTTGTATGCCAGGACGGCAAGTAACTTTTTGAGGGCACAGGATGGCGTCATTGTAATGGCTATTGCCCAGCAGAAGGAATCCTCGCTGCCTTATGAAGCAGTACTGAATATGACTCTACTATTTTCAAACCACCTGATAATGCTAACTGATGTCCATGGTCAACCTCTTCGCCTTCAGGGACTGCAAAGCATTGCAGGACCCTGTAGCTGCAAAGCGGTGAATTTGTTTTTGAATCAACCTATACACTTTTAAGAAGGCAGTAAGGATACTGTAGGGACAGTTTGGTGGGGCTGCAAGGTATGTTTCTTTCTGCAGATGCAGGGTGATGTTTACATTAAGGGAAGCAGAAGATTTGGATATATGTTTTTTTTAATTGTATCCAGGGTAATTGTACAAAAAGTGATTACATATTTAATGGTAAGGCACATCAACAGAACTAATTCTCTGAATGATTACTATGTAGCCAGACAGGTGAGCCTGCCTTGGGAGGATATTTCTCCAAATTTGTGTCATACCCTTGTTTGTTGCACCTTAGAACCTTTTATTTTCTGGGGGATGGAAGGGGAATGCCATAGGGCTTACCTGATAAATATTTCGCTTTCAGCCTTCCCAGAGAAGCCTTTAGAACACTATATCATTCATTATGAAAAGGACCTGCTGTAGGCTGGGCTGGCAGTGAAACAGAATACTGTCCTTCAAGGCATAGCTTCCACATTTTCCCGCCATGTTCATCCCAACGTGTGACATTTTGTGTTAAGTTATTTAAGAAATATACTTTCCCATTACTATTTTAGCTAGTGTTAGTCCGTTCCATATCTTGACATCATCCCTAGACACGCAAAATGGAGGCAAAGACTCTACTGTGTCTTCTAGTTGTGTCGCTCAAATGACTTGTCACATCAGTCGTGTCTGACCCTTTTCTGAACATTAGGCCAACGTTTTAGAACACCGGAATTTTAACTTTTTTGTAACCCTCTAAATGCTCAGAAGTGAAGAAAGCCTGAAGGCTAGAAAATTTTATTCTGCTACCTCTAGGACATTACACAAAGTCACACGCAGGCACCATAAAACTTGATGCAGAATTAACCTCCAATTTAATTTTATGCTATCTAGCGAGGGTATTCTTATTGTAAAAGTACCCTGAATAGTGGCTTTATGGGTGGGATGTAACGTAGGACAAAATCCATTGTGACGTCTGTAGGGTCCAATCAGTTCTTATTTTTGTCCATTTGAGTTGTAAATGATTTTATTTTTTCTTTCTGTTGCTGCTGTGCTTCCTGCAAATTTTTATTTTATGTGAAAATATAAATGTTGTCCTTTTTTTAATTAAGTCTTGGCTTATTTCCATTGTTCTTTTGGGGGGGCGGACATAAAATGAAATTCCATTTATTTTATTTTAATACATCTTTTGTAGCATTTAAGGATGTCCTAACAATCCAATTTTTTTTCTTTACCTATTCGGGTGTATTTTATGCTACTTACACATAAGCCAGCTTCAGGCAGATAATCACACTTCCTGGGACTGCGGCTAGGAAACAGAAATCACGAGACCCTATAAACCAAGCCTGTACAAAGTGCAAGTGCTTGGTGACCATAAACCGAACGTGGAACTCTCAAGCTCCTTGGTCCATCCTGTGATTGACTGGGAGTACTGCAAAGCCATAAGATTCTAAGTGCATGACATTCCTGTGGAAGATTAAAATTGTGTATGTAGCCTATGATAGATGGCTATATGCAGTGTAATGATAAAGAATATTACCCAGCGGCTGTGAGGATACATTCCTCTTCCAGATTACCAAATTAGTAGTAATGAAGTCTGCAAACCGTAGGAGCACTCATTTTAATTGGCTGCGGTGCAGAGTAAATATATTTACCTACGCAGAGTAACATTTACCTAAGCCATATAAAACACATTTTTTTGTGTTGTTTTTAAAGCGGAAATGACTACTTAGTCATAGATAATCAAAATTGTTTTTAAAAGATGTTAAAGCTTCTAAAATAATAATAAAATGACTAGCTTGTATGGGTAACGGATTTCTGACTATGTTGGCTATTCCTATCAATCACAAGGCATTGATACAGAAGGCTGATACATATAACTGACATATAAATGCAGAGTTACATAATTGGTCCATTTCTGGCCAGCTTTACACAGTGCTTCATATCCCCCCTCTCTGCAATATGTAAATACTGTAGTTTCCTGTCCAAGCAATACTTTATAAGGGGCATGTGTCATGTAAGTTGCATGAACCTAGTCATTATTTGATGCTTCAATTGAGCTGGGTTCACAATTTTCCAGTTTTATTTGCAAATTCCATTTATTTTTACATATATTTTCCCCCACTTTGTGGGACGGTGCTGCTGGATTGGTATGCACTCACTCTTATGTAAATTATGTGACTTTGTGTATTATTATTTTTAAAAGGTTTATGATTGCGTAAGATACCTGCTGGAAAGGATTTGTGTTTTTAATGAGCTGTGTTCGCCTTTGGGTATGTTCTGATTATCCATATATTTTGCTCAGTTAAGGCTGTGTACTGTATTATTTTGTTACGTTCTGATCCTATGCCACTTTAACCTTGCTATAACAAATCGGACTTATGTGATCATTAGCCACACTTCTATACTGAGATTCTTCCCAAAATAAAAATCCAAATTTACATGAAATGTCTTTACTACTTTTATATTTAAGCTTGTTAAGTTTGTTTATTGTGTATTGTATTAAATGAAATCCTGCTGCTAGTCCTCCATCGTCTTTAAAAACATCTATTAAAAAAATATAGAATTGTACAAAATACTCTGCTTCTGTAGTGTTAATGAGCTACAAATAAGTATTACTGCCAGAGAGTTTACCTTTGGAGCACAGTGCTAGGCTGAGTAGCGGGCCCAGATTCCAGAATATCATTTACAGCTTGTAAATCGCTTTTGGAATCTGGCCACGTTATTTGCTATCTGGTATGCACTATAGAACTGCTGCGAATTCCATATACCACTTATATTCGCATTTTATCTATTTTTGTTCTTTGACATATATTATACAGGTATGATTGTCTCAAAGGTCACTCCTTCTAAATAGTTTTATTTTTTTTCCACTTTTACATATTTTTGTGATTGTTTTGTGTATTAGACCCAGATTGATCAAAACTTTGAATGTTAAGGTATCAACCAATACAGTCCTTTCCTCTTTGAAACACAACCTGTAACCTGACCTAATATCCCTATCACCTTCCCATACTGCAGGGGTGGGCAATAAGCGGCCCTCCAGCTGTTGCTGAACTGCACATCCCAGCATGCCTTTCATCAGATTCAGCATGGCCAAATGGCAAAACTAAGGCAAGGCATGCTGAGATGTGTAGTTCATCAACAGCTGAAGGGCCGCTTATTGTCCACCCCTGCCATACCGGGTCGCAACCCAGGACTGGCACTTTCACATTATACCAAGCTCACCCCGGTTTTAACCCTTCTTATAACCCGTGTCAAATTGCCAGATTGGTCAGGTTATAAGCCTTAGTGCTTTCACACCGCACTTTGACCCAGGTCGACAAGTTAGCAACTCTCAATTTACTCTGGTCCGAGGTGCAGTGTGAAAGTGGTATTAGAAGATTGGTTGGTACTTTTTATCTCTGTCCAAATTTTGATAAATCTTTGCTTTAATGAGGAGAAACTACTGTTTTACTTAGGGCAGTATTCAATGAAAAAAATTCAATGTGCATGGCGAGAGATTTTTTCTCTCGCCATGCACTCTCCCTGTTCCGGAGCCTCCTGCTCCCACTATTCAATGTATTTAAGACTCGCCACCACTCGGGGCGAGTCTTAACCCCTGCAGCGGACGAGCGTCCGTGGCAGGGAGCCGGGGGACGAAAGCAGCCAGAGAGATTAAAGTCTCCCTGGCTGCTCCAGAGGAATGTGGAGGGGAGGAGGGCTCCCCGGGACCCAGGCAGCACAGGCTGCCCCCCCTATAGCCAGCGGGGGACCCAGTATTCACTGCACCCGATCGTGCATATTAACGATCGGGTGCAGTGAATATATGAATATCTAATGAGCGGCTCGAGCGCTCCGGCCCCCTGCTGGCTGCACTGTGTAAAAAAAAAAAATTAAATTTTTTTTTTTTAATTAAATATATCTTCATGTGCTCTAAGCACATGAATAAAAATAACATGCCCCTTCACAGAAAAAAAACCCTGATTTTTTTACACCAAAATTAAAAAAAAAAACCCTTTTAGTTTAAAAGTTCACATTCCAGCTCTCCATCAAAAGATGGAGAATTTCTACACGGAGAGAGACGGCGAAAATCACTTAGAAAGACGGCGAATATTTCACATTGAATAGGGTGGTTCACTTTTGGAGAGCAAAATGCTCCGTCCAAGGCGAAAAAAGCAAAAATTCTCCATAAAACACGGAGAATTTTTCTCATTGAATACTGCCCTTAGTATAATCTCATGTTAACACACTTCAGAGCCAAATAATGAAACTTTTGACATAACAACAAACGGGATTAATCAAAATACAAACGATTGATTTTACTAAGTAGGTGCACATATCAACAAAACATAACATGTGCAATTTAATACAATAAGAAAGTGAAATAAAAACTGGGTATCCACTTAACATCTCACCCGAATTTAGTGGGGCAGTGGGCTATTTAAGTGGAGTCCTGGGTAACAGGATGGTCATCGTGTTTAAAGAGTGTAGACAGCATTTAATCCGGATACCAGGTAACATAACACAACATTTAAAAGCTACCGTTGTGAAGGCTGGTGCCAAAATAACAAAAACTCAACATTTCCCCCACCTGCAATTCTTTTGATTTTCTTGAAGCATAGAAAGAGTAGGGGAGGTGCAATATGCATCCATCCATTTGTTTATTCATATATCCTTTCTACTTCTCTATCATTTACACATATATCCTTCCTTCGACAAAAACAGAATATGGGAACAACAAAATCACAGGGTGCAAGTAACAACCACTGCATAGTATACAGTGGCGTAACTAAGTTTTGGGCGCCCCCCCGCCGTTAGGGGCGGCGCCCACCCCCCCCCCCCCCCCTGCCAAGCACCCCCAATCCCCTGCAGCCTTACCTATCGCGCTGGTCCCGGCGGCTCCGTTCTTCTTCTGCTGAGGACCACCACAAAATGGCCGCCCCCATACAGCAGACAGTTTCAGAGAACAGTGTGCTATATGGGGGCGGTCATTTTGTGGTGGTCCTCAACAGAAGAACGGAGCCGCCGGGACCAGCGAGATAGGTAAGTCTGCGGGGGATTGGTGGGGGGGGGGGGTGTAACTATAGCCCCGGCGCCCCCACATGCACAGCGCCCCCCCGCGGTGGTGGGGGCTGCGGTGCTATAGTTACGCCGCTGATAGAATATTTATTCCTAGTTTGTGGAAGGTAGGTTCTGTAAAATAGCTGAGTCATTCTTATTTTGATGATTGGAAGCTTCATGAGTTGTAGCTCAGACCATATAACAAAAACATAAGGCAATTGTAAACTTTGCGAAATAGGGGTTATAGAAAAAACAATGATCTCTCAGCAGATTATAAAAGTTAGGGGCGTAACCGAATTACAGCTTGTTGGCCTAAAGTATTTTTCTTTCCGAGAAGGTGATGTGTCAGGTGTTCTCCAAAGAATATACAAGGGCATGTGAAATAAAGATAATACAACAATGTGTGAAATTGTTTCTTCAAAAACCATACAGTGTGAAACTGGTAGTAGGACACAGATTTCTACATTTCATCAGCGTACCTCACTCACCACTTATGTGAGTGAAAAACATATTAGTCCATAGGCTTCCTTATCCAACAATTCATCTGGTCCTATAAGAGACCTAGGATTAATCAAATTATATTGACAAGATGTTTTAGCCATGGTGGTTTCCAATTCCCAGACATAAAAAATTTACTACAGGGCAGTTTTGCTCAATAGGATTTCGGACTGGACTAGGTGTTGGGAAACGAAACAATGGGCAATGCTGGAGGGCCTTAACATGCAACAATTCCCTGAAATATATCACTGGCTTCCTGTTCTGCCGAAGCCCTCTCCTAACCACCCAACTATTTCCCCTACTATCTCCTTCTGGAATTCTCAGAGATTAAATCACATTGGGTAATTCCACAGCCTAACTTCTGGAAATACTTGCAAGTTAGACATTCTGGAAATAGGCTCTCCCAAGCGTCTAGGGAGTTAACTTATTTTGAAAGGCTATGTGTTTCCAAATGTGATCTAAAACAGACAATCCCTACCTTGTATAAAATGTACGTGCTCCATATTCTCAAAAGCAACCGCCTTTTATAGTAGAGTGGGAAAGGGATTTGGGAATTTTGCTTAAAGAGAAGGAATGGAAGCCCTATTTATCAAAGCTCAGAAAAGCTCCATTTGCATAGAAGTAAGAGAAACTCAATACAAAATCCTGATGAGATGGTACAGACACACCTCTCGCATACATGCTATGTATCCAGCAACATCGGGCTGATGCTGGAGATGCCATACTACTAGTGGTTCTTTGCTACATGTATGGCGGAGCTGCCCTTTACTCACTTCATACTGTTATGGACATTTCCTCTGATATCTTATGCACTATAATTCCCACTGACCCAGCTTTGTGGCTACTCTCTTATTCTCCCATGTCATTGTCAAACTACAAAACGTCCTTGCTTCATCATCTTAATGCTGCACAAGCTATGATTCCCTCTTAATGGTGATCTAGCACCCCTCCCGATCGTAAAGCTTAGTTTTCTAGAGTTGACTTATACATGACTATGGGGCAAATGTATTAAGCCTTAACGAGAGATAAATGCAAGGGTGATAAAGACAGATACATGTCCAGCCAATCACCTGCTAACTGCCATGTTACAGGCTGCGTTAGAAAAAAGTCAGTAAGGAGCTGATTGGCTGGAAGTTTATCACTTTTTATCACCCTTGCATTTATCTCTTGTTAAGGCTTAATACATCTGCCCCTATGTACATTTAGTAATAGGTGATACACATCAGATAATAATAGTAGTATAGGGTGGAAAAGATGTCCTCGTCAAGATTTGCAATGAACACCCGTTGTGCGCATACCTCACTTACCCAGTAAATGTGCCAATAAGTTGTATAGACATATCATATCTTGAAAAAGGTCTACAGACCAAAACAAATTGACTGACTATTTTCTGGAGTGTGAACAGCCATCTACAATCCTATTCCAATTTTAATTTGATTTTATGGTCTCTTTTACGTTCTAACCTTAGTTGGCCATTTTTTTCTTGAAAATATTCATTTTTGTATTTTAAGTACCTGATTTCTCTGTTAATATTGGGGTCCCCCCACTCTTATAAAAAAAATTTCTGGATTTTTTTTTATACATTAAGAAATGTTTTATTGGGTACTTGTTTCCTAGCACGGCCACAACGATCATGATCGTGGGCATCGCGGCCATCGCATGCACTAAAAAATTGGGTGCGATTTCCCATAGGGAACAATGTTAAATGCCTCAATTTACCCACGATGTCCCCGATTTCCCATATGAAACAATGTTAAATGGCTCAATTTACCCAAATCATCATAGGGAACAATGGTAAATGGGCCAGAAACCCCCCAAAACACCCCTGAACAGTGAAATGTCCCCCCAAAAGTAGTTTACGCCACCCCACGATCAACGCGAACCCGAAGCGTGGCGAGCCCGCGAGGGGCGGCGGTACGCGTCCTCCGACCTTTTCATACACCCACTATCCACGTCGGCGTGGAGTTGAGAATAGAATAGTGTGGCGAGCCACCGAGCCCGAAGCGTGGCGAGTGCACGCGGATACCTTCACAGGTAAACGCGTCCCTTCGCGGGCTTCACAGGTATCCGCGTCCGCTCGCCACGCTACGGGCTCGGTGGCTCGCTGCGCTCGCCACACTATTCTATTCTCAACTCCACGCCGACGTGGATAGTGGGGGTATGAAAAGGTCGGAGGACGCGTACCGCCGCCCCTCGCGGGCTCGCTACGCTTCGGGATTGCGTTGATCGTGGGGTGGCATAAACTACTTTTGGGGGGACATTTCACTGTTCAGGGATGTTTTTGGGGGTTTCTGGCCCATTTACCATTGTTTCCTATGATGATTTGGTAAAATTGAGGCATTTAACATTGTTTCCTATGGGAAATCGGGGGCATCGCGGGTAAATTGAGGCATTTAACATTGTTTCCTATGGGAAATCGGGGGCATCGCGTCTGGACCATTTAAGCCTTTTTTAGCCGCATACGACGCAATTTTGACTTTTTTCAATGCATTTCAATGGGAAAATCGGGGGCATCGCGTCGGTCGCGTCGTACACCACTAAAAATTACACCCAATGTCCGCGATTGTGGCCGTGCTAGGAAACAAGTACCTTTTATTGAAAATGATAGAGTAAAGATATGATTCCCACCTTTTATATACATATCAGGTTAATGTTTTACATGTGGTATTCAGTTCTATCACTGTCCCTTTCAGATGTCTTTTATTTAAAATGCTTTCAGCAGAACAGATTTTACTTTAAGCATGAGATGGAAAAGTTTGAGGTGATTTTAAAGGCCCATACACACTTAAAGATTTTCATTTCAAAAGACTTTGCCAAAATCTTTGATAGATATATCTTTCCCCAAAGTAGTGCGTACACACTGAGCTTTTTTCCCTAAAGAGCAAGAGATTTTCAGGAGGCAAAAGACTTTGCTGAAAATCTTTCATTATAAATGGGCTGGGTTTGAATTCCAAGGGTTCCATATATACAGTGCATTGGTGGCAGTGGGCATATAAATATATAAACATTGGTGGGCAGTGTTGGCACTTATTTATGCATTGCTGGCACAGACCAGCAATGTATACGTTAGCGCCAACACTGCCCACCAATGTTTATATATTTATATGCCCACTGCCACAAATGTATATTTACTTAAATGAAAACTGCCCACGTATGTATTTATTTAAATGGCATGCATGTACTAGACGGGGTGCGCATCTCCCCCCCCCCCCCCTTGTGCCCCTGGAGCGACTCGGCCGCATAATTCCCCCGTGGAGCACCGCGCTAGCCACATAACCCCCCCCTCAGTGGAGCGGGTAAGCACCAACCAACCGCCTCCCCCCCGCCTGGGGCGCCCCGTGCCCTACACCGTCCCCAGCAGATAATGACGCACACAGCTGGCCACCAATGTTTATATTTTTATATGCCCACTGCCACCAATGTATTCATTTAAATGCACCAACAATATAATATATTATATAATATATTATATTTATATTATATTTATATATATATATATGTATATTATATTTATATAAATATATATATAATATATATATATATATATATATATATATAATATATTTATATATATATATAAATATATATATAAATATTTATATATATATATATATATATATATAAATATTTATATATATATATATAAATATATAAATATTTATATATATATATATATAAATATTTATATATATATATATAAATATATATATATATAAATATTTATATATATATATATTTATTTATATATAAATATTTATATATATATATATATAAATATTTATATATATATATATTTATTTATATATATATATATTTATTTTTATATATATATTATATATTATATATATTATATTGGTGCATTTAATGAATTCATTGGTGGCAGTGGGCAGAATAATATAAACATTGGTGGCCAGCAGGGTGTTAGCAGAGAGCAGTGCTGTCTGCTCCGTAGTTAGCAAGGCTGGGGGCGGGGCCAGCCTGGCTGGGGAGCAGGGCTCTGCAGCAGCAGCAGCAGCATCCAGCCGGCGGACCAGAAGGAGCACAGGGTGAGTACAGACAGGCGAGGGGGCGGGGGGCGGTCCGCCGGGCTGAAAGTGGTTAATCTTTCAGCCCGGCAGGCGTACACACATGGCGATGATGGATGAAAAACCATCCATCATCGCCACATCAGCTGGTAAAACCAGCAGATGAACCACTTTCCTAGCGATGATGCGGGAGCGCGCATCATCGCTAGTCGGCAATCTCCGGGGCATACACACTGGGCGATTTTCGGCCGAAAATCGCTCAAAACGGCTGTTTTGACCGATTTTCAGCTGAAAATCGTCAAGTGTGTATGGGCCTTAAGAGTTGTTACCAAGGTCAGAAGATGAGCCAACAAAGATATCGCACCTGTTACTTGAAGATAGCGTTTTGGAATGTAAAGTAGGGCACTGAATGTTTTGAAAATCCGAAGGAGGAGGCAAAGTTACGGCTTGCTTATTAACATTGATCCAATTATTTTTATTATAAACAAACTTTTGTTTTGACATCTCAATAAAAAGTATCAATTTATTGCTTTAGCTTAAAACTTTAAAATAAATATTTAATGAGCAATGACGTGGATTGCATTCCACATTTTGGGTATAACTATGAGCACCCTAAGAATAAACTTCAGATCAGAAAGGTCTGCTGAGATACTCTGTGTGCGTTATCTCTTCATTTCTGGTCTCCAGCTGGCTGTCAATCATGGAACCTCTGACTGGACATTGAAGGTAGTTGTCAGACCCTGTGTCATCTCTCAGGGATACCCTGACAAAGTTCAACACTGGATTGAAAGAAACTTCCGCTTCTGTGTGAATAGGGTACACCCACATTCAACTGTCTCATTTGGTTTAAAGATACCGCTATACATTTTATTGGCACATTAACTGTGTAAGTGAGGTACGCTAACTGACAAAGGGTGTTCATTTCAATCCTTGGTGAGAGAAACTCCTCCTTCCTATACTACAATCATCCGATGTGTATCACCTATTACTAAATGGTATTACACAATAGCTGTTTTATGTTTAACCTTCCCATAATTCATGTACAACCATCTGAGCAAGCTTATCCATGTATCTGGAAAATATCTAGTGGATGTAAAGAAACCGCTATGTGTATAATATGAAATATTCACCAACTAGAGTGAGTCGGGTAAGTCAATTGTCTCTGGTACTATCGTCTGCTAAACATAACTTCATACGTTGTTTTTACCTTTTTTGTGGTGAGTGAGGTGCATTGTCACATACCACTAGTGCACCCACTCCAGCTGCATTTGTTCTAAAACAAAAAAAAAAAGATACAGTAGTGCCTCTTATCAGCACATCATTTATGGAAGTGAAGTACGCTCACGCACAAAGGGTCGCCCCCTCCCCCTCCCCCCCTTGGTGAGGACACCCCCCTTTTCTTATATTATCATCAGTGTATTCATTTTAAGAAGGTATCACACATTGGTTGTTTTTATTTTAGTTCCTTATTACCAGGGTACAATGCTTTGAGTGAACTTGGCCAGCGAATCCACTCATCTAGAACACATCGATTGGCCAAAAAAGAAACTGCTAGATTGTTTGAAATTTCCTTCTATCACAGTGAGTTGGATATGCCCATCGCCTGTTAAAAAAAACACCTTGCTATAATGTTTTTCCTTCACATTATGCTGTATGTAGTGAGTGAGGTACATGCATGAAATTTAGAAATCAGAGTGTCCCACTATCAGTTTCACACTTTATATATTCTTGATTTTGAAGAAACAATTCAATGCATTGTTGTATTATCTTTATTTGACATACCCTTGCATATTATTTGGAGAACACCTGACCCTTCACCTTCACGGAAAGAAAAATCGGTTAGCCCAACAAAAGAAACTGCTGAGTGTGTCAATCATCTATCATTTGCTGTGAGTTGGTTACGCCCATAATTTGTACATCTGTGAGATATCACGAACACATTGTTCTTACCTATAACCTCTATTTCACAAGCTTACAATTATCTTAGATGTTTTATATGTCTGAGCAACTCATGCAGCTTCCACTCATTAAAATAAGAATGACTCCGCTATTCTAAGAACCTACCATCCATGAACAAGGAACGTACAGTATTTACTATACGGTTATTATTATTGTTACTTGCACCCCGTGATTTTGTTGTCTCCACCTTCTGTGTTTGTCTATATTTGTAAATTAAGATGTGACATTTTTACGGGAATTACTTATCCAGGATCGCGTTGCATTACTAGAGTTTGACTTCGCCATCCTTTCCATTTATATTCCCTCCCATAAAGGGCTGCAAGGTGAAACTGTATATTTTCAACAATGTTTGAATTGGCTAGATCAGGCATGTCCAAACCATGGCCCTCCAGCTGTTGTGAAACTACAAGTCCCATCATGCCTTGCCATAGATTTAGCAAAACTGTGGCAAGGCATGATGGGACTTGTAGTTTCACAACAGCTTGAGGGCCATAGTTTGGACATGCCTGGCCTAGATGTTAGCAGTAGCTCATTAGCATAAATATTGCATAATAATTGGCAAAGTGCCCTATAGTGCAGGCATCTACCAGCAACCTTTTGGGCTGTCTTGGGGAGTTTATTTGTAGAGGTCTAACAAGCAGAAGCATCTTTCTCCTGCAGATATTGTTCTATAGCTGATGAGTATAGACTAATCTCTCATTGGGTGCTGGCAGAACATAGGCTTCATCACCTCAGCCAATGTAGTTATTCTGTACATGCACTGCAGAGAGGTCATTTCATCAGAGCTGGACAATGTACTGGAACTATTAGCATCTCTGTCAACATGCTTGTATCTGGACCCCCCCTCCCCCCCCAGCATACTTCCACCCTACTGTGTGCTATTCCTGTAATGGGTATCTCCATTGATTGGACACCCTGCCAGCGATGATCTACACAGTGCACCCCAGATGGAGGCCTCAGATGGTTCCTCTGTGGTTAGGATGTGTTTGACATGGATCTATCCATACACTGTATACATATTACTACACAAGTATTAGTTTTCCCATATTTGCCTTGGGTCGCTATATATGGCTCACCTCCCAGTGTAACCTTGGTAGTTCGCCAACATGGCTGGTACATCTGGTTTGCTTTTTAATGGGATGCAAAATACCTGGACCTTGACAGTTTTATTGGAACCCCATATTTTGTTATCTGTTCTAGGGGTAACTTATACCACCCAGGGTAATCCTATGCAGTACATCCAAGTGGCTGCCTCATATAGTACCTTGTGAGGGTAGAATACATAACCCGTGGGAGTTATTGGCCAAAATGCCTACACCAATCCTGCATTATGCTAAGGGTTTTCATGTTATGTCTGTGTGGCTTGTCTAGTGCTGTATTTACTTGCAGCTTCTCTACTATTTGCATTGTTTTTGATGTCTTGTTGGAGAAAGAGCGCTGTATAAATACAATTATTATTACACATACCTACTACCCACAGAGGCCTTTGCTAGTTGAAAGCTTGAAGGAAGGTTTTTGGAGCCAATGCCTCTTGGTTCTTACCACTGGTGCTTAAAGATGCTGTGCATCAATGCTAACACCCCCCCCCCCCCCCCCAGTATTTGACCCAGATCTTGTAATATAATGATAATGTAAAGGTGACCATGCACGGGTCTGACTTGTCTGAAGCACAAGTAGGACCTGTTTTCTTTTGAACTCTCAAAGCAGCTCCCAGGGACGGAGCGGCCAAGGTAGTTCAAGGGAAATCAGAGGCGATGCATTGTGTGTGCTAAAAAACACCAGCGATGTGCCACTGATGGTCCGATTCTGATTGATCTTATGTGCTGCACCTAGGATCTCTAGAATCAGATCCGTTGCTCACGGGAATGCTCTTTGTATCCAATCTGTTGAAATTGTCCCTAATCAGACCTGTGTATTGGTACCTTTATAGCTGAGGGTGGACAGGAGGACATAAAAACAGCTTATGATAGTACTGGACAAGTAATTATTATGATTTGGTGGTATTATATATAGAAGAGGGTGTCACACATTAGTAATCCAGGCACTTTACATGACCAAGCACAGCCGTGTCACTGTTATTGGTGCTCTTTCTGGCCACCAGAAACATCCATAAAATGAATGCTGGTCAACCAGCTGGATGGTTGGCATCCATCCTGGAGTCATCTCCTGCGCTGTGCTAGTATGGGTACTGCCAACTTGGCTGTTTATCACCTGACTACCAACTGGCACCCACTGCCCCTGCACATGTGATCTGCTCAGTCTGAGACAAGTGCATTTAAACCAGCTCTGGCAGTGAACTGCTACTACTCTAGAGACATGCTTCCTGCCTACTGGCAGCATATCTCTTCAAGTTTGTGTGCCCATGTTGTTTCCTATCTTGCTATTTGCATCAGCCTGTGCACCACACCGCAAGCTCTGCCATCAGACTGTTTTCTACACACTGAAAGCTCCACTATCTGCTCCAGGCTGTGCGCCAGACACAGCAAGCTCCACCATCAGCTCAGCTTAACCCAGCCTACTGTATGAATCTCTTAGCGGTTCCAAGCCTGGATGTATTGTAATGCCTGGCTATGTAACCATTGGCAGGATGAAAAAGTAGTTCCTACTGAAGAATCAATGCACCGGGGCAGCTGGGCACTTGGTTAAAATGGACAACTAGCTTTAAAGCTGTCACTAGCAAACTTTAATTCTAGACACATTAAACCAGGCATGTTCAAACTATGGCCCTCAAACTGTTGAGAAACTGCACATCCCAGCATTCCTTGCCATAGCTTAACATAGCTTAAGCATTCCCTAATAGTGAAACTGTGGCAAGGTATGATGGGACTTATAGTTTCCCAACAGCCGAAGGGCCATAGTTTGGACATGCCTGTATTAAACATCTGATGTGGCAGCTAAGGATTTGAAATCTCATGAGGCTTCCAAAAAATACATTCTTTCAGGCAACATGACTGCACAACACCAAGACACAGCAATATGCTGCCACAATGTCACCCCCCCCCCCCCGCAATGTTTTGTGGTGTTTCAACAGAAATGTAGATAACTGTTTCATATGGTCTCTTCACTGCAACTGCGTGTCATGTCCCTTTATGTGGGTTGCCAGTATAATTTAAGTCTTTGCATTTCTATGCATTGGTAGGTTCGCCCAATTAAACCATTATAATGTAATGGGCCCCATACATCAGCAATCACAATTAATGGATTTCCAGATCCAGGGATTTTTTTGGCCAGATAAATGGATTCTACAATCTATTTGACTTGCCCACAGATTACAGATTTATTTCAGTGATCAGTAGATTTTTCCATCTGAAGATTGCATCTTCATATCTGGAAATTGCCCAATCGATTGTCATTTCAGCTATTCATAATGTAAATAGATGAAGAAGACAAATTGGGAATGCCCACACATATAAAAAAGACCTGCAGATAATACCAGATTATTAAGCATGTTTAAAAATCTGATTAAGCCTTGTGCTCTACTCTCATTAGACGCCGAGAAAGCTTTTGACCTCGTCACGTGGGACCACTTGTTCTTTACCATGGAAAGGTTTGGGCTTCCGGGGGAATTCACCCGCACAATTAAGTTACTATACTCGGGATCATCCTCCCAAATATTAACAAATAATTATATGTCTAACCCCATACCACTATTTAGGTGAACTAGGCAGGGTTGCCCCGTCTCCCCTACTGTTTGCTCTGGCGGTGGAACCTCTGGCTATAGCACTGAGAGTTTCCAAGGATTTTACAGGTGTGCGGATGGCTTCCTCCGAGGTCAAGCTAAGTCTCTTCGCAGACGATATATTATTATTTATATCTAAACCCAACACTTCTATTCCAGCTATCCAGCAAATTATACTCCACTTTTCCCATTTCTCTGGCTTCCGAGTGAATTATGATAAGTCTAGACTTCTACCACTCTCAGCTCCCTCCACAGTACCAGGCACATCTCATCTTACCTCACAATTCACTATATGCCCACACACACTCAAGTACCTGGGAGTCCTGATCCCTAAAAAACTGAAAGATCTTTATAATGTTAATATTCCCCCCTCCTTGACATCGGCTGACAAATTGTTGTCCGGATGGATGGAATTGCCTCTATCTCTGGCGGGTAGAATCACAGTAATCAAAGCTATAGCTTTTCCCAAACTGTCTTATCTTCTACAGATGTTGCCACTCCAGATCCACAATATGGACCTGCAAAAATTTAAAACTTTATACCTTAGATTCGCATGGGCAGGGAAGAGGGCCCGTATACCATTTAGTAGACTTAAACTTAGTAAATCTGGTGGTGGATTTGGCATGCCTAATATACAAGCGTTTTCCCAGGCAGCTCATTTTAGGTATATCACAGACTGGTTCACTTCTAGGTCGGAATATACCATCCCCACTTTAGAAAAACAAATATTCAAACAGTATTCCCCGGCAGCTCTTTTACACGCCCCAATACGACTGATACCTAAGTCGGTCAGGGATTCTATTCTGTTCAAGGCTACTTACAGGTCCTGGAGGCAAATCAATAAGACTTTACACAGACAGTTCTCTTCTTCACCATTCACCACTTTTTGGGGTAACCCCCTGTTCCTCCCTGGTCTAGAAAATGCGGAGTTTCTCGGCTGGAGACAAGGGCATTACAAATGTACGTAAAATATTTGATCCAGGAGGGGGAGTATTTCCGTTCTCCGCTGCAGGAGAGGTATGAGTTGCCGCACCGTCAGTTTTATATGTACCTCCAGTCGAGACACTTCGCACAAGCTCATTTGAAGCCAATGGACAGGGAGACTGACATGGACCCCATTGCTGGTTTGTTGAGACCAGAATGTGTGCTGGGATATAGAATCAAATATTTATACTCGGCTCTTATAGCGACAGGGATGGAGGCACATCACCAACAACTACAAACTAAGTGGGTCAAAGATATTCCAGACCTACCACCCCTGGTCAGTGTATTTAAAAAGCTCCCATTCACCATGAAATACTTGCAGTCGGTTGCTTTACAGGAGACCCACACAAAGTTTTTAAATAGGGCATACATAGCCCCGGTACAGAGGGCACACTTTGGGCCTTATTCTGGTTGGTGCGGCCGGGCCGTACGCGTACGTTCCGGGGTTTTTCATGATCTGCGCATGCGTACATTCGCTAATGCGCAGGCGCGAACACTCCACAACGCTTACGGACGGGTCTCTCCGTGCGAAAAAACCTGTACGCGAGAGTACGGGCATTGGGGGCGGCATAGGGGCGTGTTGAGGGGAGCGGCCGAAATAATGAGGGAAAATGGGCGTAAATATGGGCGTACACGGGGGTGTGCACCAAAAATGAGCGGTGCTACTACCGCACGATCGCCTAAAGCACCGTTCATTTCGGACACAAAACAGGCGGCCGCCAGCTCAGACCACCCCTACAGATACCGCATGCCTGCGTGCGCCTGGGTTTGCTAATTTACGCTGATTACTACTCAAACACATACACCTGAATGTAATAAGCAATGCTGCAGTCTATTAAGTCAAAACCATGATTTCACTACCTGCAAGCCACACACAGCACTCAAACACATTGGAAGCTTATCTTTCTATACTTCTCTACATTTAAAGGTTTGTTTAATTTAAGGTAAGAATCTTTTTAAGACCTGCTTATATATGCTAAGGTAGCTATTTGTTAAACAGTTAGACACATTCACTACGTGCTTTCATAGACTTTACACAGTAGCACACTCAATCTACACAAGTCGACATGTGTCAACGTGTTCACTCTAATACAAACATAGGTTTTGTATTTATGATACAATAACATAAACCACATCTAACACCTACAAAGTATGTTTCAGCAATGTTTTAAGCCCATGCCCACTATTTTGCACACAATCTTTGTATAGTACCCAAAATACAGAACTGTACCACTATCTGATCTGCTATGAATTGGATTTTACTACACTCTGGATGTAAGATGCCACCAATCACATTATTGCACTCACATCTCTCTAACAAAGGATTCCTACATCTGCTTATGACACTGTAAAATCATATATATTTAAAAAGTTATACATGTTTGTTCACAAGTAATTTTCTCATGTTTGGCCGATTCACACATCTTTTTTTAGGGAGGACACATATGCATTCCTACACAAATGTACCTTTTGACCCTTGTTTGTCTGCCTCACCCACTCCATGAGGAAAGCATTGTTCTGGACCTGCTTTTACCTACTACTGTAGGAGCTACCTCACCTGCACACAAACTGCTTTCTCACCTATTAAGTTGCTCTGCACATGTGCTGACACAAACTAATTAGCAGGGAAAAGTTGGATAGGAACATGGGAATGGCCATGGAGAGGGTTACACATGGGAAACTTCTACCACACTTCAACAAATGTTCAAAAATACCCTGGTCAGTAAGTACACATAAATGTAGTATTTGTTTCACACAAGAAATTACACATACAACAATTTTGTTTTAATTGGTAAAATAAATTTATTTGCTGTTCAGCATCACAGCTTATTTGACACTTTAATGTCATAAATCAAATAAACAAATAAAATAGACACAAAAATAAAAAAACAGCCAGAACAAGAGGTTGCATATCTCCAAACATGTGTTACCCTGCAAATGCAATGGTGAAAGAAATGGGGTCACCAGAATACGTACTGCAACAACCAGGGTGAATACTAAGCAAGATACACACCACCAAAAATTTATCCTGCATTTGTAGAGGTCAAAATTAGAACTTTAATGCCCATGGCACGAAAATGGATCGATGGCCAACTCAGGAAGTGGATGTCCAGTGCAATTTAAACATTTGGGGTCCAACCACAGAGGAAGTGAACCAGGTCTCCTTATTTGGGCCCTTTTTTCCCCCTTTTAGATGGGGCCTTGGGGACAGGGGCCTTTGGCTCAGATGGCTTGCGGCGTCTTCCCCTAATGGACACAGGAGGGTCAGCAGAGGTGGAAGGTTGGGGAGCAGCTTGGGGTGGGCCAGCAGATGGGGGATTGTCCCCTAGGGACCTGGCGGTGGTCAGCAGCTCCGCAAGAATTTCATTCTGGCGGCTGAGGTGTTGGCCAATGCTTTGCATGCCAGCCGCCAGAGTGTCATTCATGCGGTTGAAGGCCTCACACTGCTGCCTGTTTGTGGCCTTCCAATCCGCCAGAAATTCCCCAACCTGCTGCTGACGGATCGCAGCATCCACCCCTTGCTGCTCGATCCTCTCCAGCATCACCATCACGCTCTCATCCCATGTCTCCTGTGGCTGGGGGTGTCGTCTTGGTGGATGCTGGACCACTTGCTCCACCTGTGGCTCTGCAGAGGAAGATGCTGCCGGTTCATCCTGGGTTTCTGCTTCTTCTAGGATAATAATTGAAAACAATGTCACCATCACATACGCACAAAAAAATATCTTTCAAAATACAATGCATTACTGTGACTTACCATCAAAAGCAGCAGCAAAGACCTCCGCCGGGAGCTCACTATCCATATTGGATATCCCCCTGACCTCGGCCACATCAATGACGTCCAAGGCGTCCTGCTCCAGGGGGGTATACTCCAAATTATCTGGCATAGGCCCTCTCCCGGTGGACATGCTGTGGTTGTACCGGTCAGTCATCTTCCTCTTCAGTGTCGTTTTGAAGTCTGTCCACCTACAAGTTTAAAAATACAAATATCACCATGAGATATGTGCACCACTGTGCTACGTGACATTTCCTAGTGTGGGTGATCTTATGTTTTTTAGCCATATGTGTCCCACACACACATTAATGTCTCCATTAGGAGGCATTTCAGTGTCTCATCTCATTCATTAGGCCACTAAATGCACATACATAGATCACTATGCAGAAATGACATCATCCATGGCCAAATTATGCACCTCCACCTGTTGTGAAACTACACATTCCACCATAGCTTGACAGTGTGGTTATTATGGAGTAATTTAACTATGGGATGGCATACTGGGATGTGTAGTTTCTCACCAGCTACATGTGCACAGTTTGGTCATTCTTGTTTCAGTAGCATCATATGGAACATGTTACAACAACTCTTTCAAAAACACACTTTCTCTTGTCCCATCACATACTTCACATACTTCACATGAGCAGAACTGTGCCCATAACCTCACATCACACCAATGGTGCATGTTTCATATATCAATGTGGGTTATTAGACATGGTTGTGTTCACATGCGACATTGAAGTGTAGCACTATCTACAAACACACCTTTCTATTATTCTCAAAACATACATGTAACATATGTACACACATATGACATTATCAGGGGGACAAACACACTTGCCTTTTCTTCACCGCTAGCCAATCTCTGACCACTGGTGACACCTGGTTCACTTCCTCTGTGATCTTGTCCCAAAGGTTTCTCCTTGCACTGGCACCCGGCTTCCTGGTTGGCAATTCGATCCATTCGCGTGCTCTGGGCACTAAAATTCTTAATTCTGCCTCTACAAATGCAGGGTTTCTCTTTTTGGTGGTGGTATCCCGCTCAGTCCTCACCCTAGATGTTGCAGCTCGTTTTCTGGTGGCCCCAGTTCTCTCACCATGCACCTGCTGGGTCACACCTGTTTGGAGAGATGCAACCTCTTGTTCTGGCTGGTTGCTTGGCCCTTGTGGAGCTGGTGGAGGTTGAACAGGGCCTGTTAGTGAGGGGCCCGCTTGGTCTTGCAGGCTACTTCTCTCTTGAGCCCTCCTTCTCCGCTCCTGTTCCCTCTTCTGCAAAGTTTCAAGCAGGGATTCTGCTGTAGAGCGTCCTCAGCTGCGGAATCGTCTGAGCTAGACATGTTTGCAGCAATTCTGGCCTGCATCTGACTGAATATTTATATGTTAATCTCCCGCCATGAACAAGGGGGCGTATATTTTCCCCCGCAATGTAGTTGCTAATTTACGCCGATATTTCCCGTCGATAATTGCCGTTTAAATTACGCAGGTCTCAACGCACCTGATCAATCACCTGTATATGCACATACACAGGTTGTGGAGCATTGTGTGCTACATCGTGAAATGTGTGCACCTGTCATTCCAATGATGAGTGTTGTCAGCTGGTATCTGTTGGAGTTCGTGTATGCTTTGTGAGTCACATTTCAAAACATCACGTTATAATGCTTTCCTTACATATGTAATGAGTATGAAATTGTCATACACCAACATGTTGCATTGTGCCCCTTTTAGCAGCGTATTTATTAGTAGACGGTTGCGTGTATTCTTTTCCGCACACTGTATATACAGTACGTCTCTCCATGGAAATCGGTGTATTGTGCCCCTTTTAGCAGCGTATTTATTAGTAGAGGGTTGCGTGTATTCTTTTACGCACACTGTATATACAGTTCCTCTCTATACATTGAATGCATGCTGTTGGTTATGGTGTGTGTATATCGGAACGGTCCACGTAAGTTTCTATTCGCATCCAGTTTGTTAATGTAAGAAGGATTAATAAAGTTAATACTAAACAAACAATTTTTTACACCAATCAGCAAGCACCAAAAGTGATATATGTACCTGCAATTAATAACTGCGCCATTGCCACTATGACTTCAACCAGGGCTTGCGCGTTTTCGACCCAGGAGCTGCTGGCCTTGGTTGAGGTCATGGACCGTCGGCTGGGGCCCAGGGGCCCATATGTGTCCAACATGGACAAGCGGCGGGCGTATAATGCTGCCCGCCGCCTAATATACACCCGGACCGGCGTCCGCAGAAGCCTGGCACAGGTGGAGCGCCGCTGGTCTGACCTGCGCCGGCGGCAGCCAGTGTTACTTTGCTCTATTCGCCGCCATATTGCCCGATGTAAGTTTTTATTTACTAGTATGTCTGCGTTTTTTTGCAATGTTTTCTGTACTTTTTATAAATATGTTCCTGAGTATGTGGGTGTATATGGGGTGTATAGGGGGTGTATAGGGGGTGTATATGGGGTGTATATGGGGTGTATAGGGGGGGTTTAAGTAGTTGCTCAGTTTTTGGGTGTAGCATATCAATTAGTTTGCATGATAAATGTCTGAAATATAACAGCAATGATAATTTGGAAGGTTATGAGCAGGACTAATGTGAATTTTTCTTTCCCCCTTTTTTATGAAACCCAATCTTCGATTTGTATGCCATCAACATGAACATTTCAGCACGGGCAAGAGCACGCATAGAAGCCCGGGAGCAGGCAGCCCGGGAGCAGGCAGCCCAGGAGCAGCCAGAAGAGGAGGAGGAAGAGGAGGAGGAAGAGGAGGAGACAATGGGTCCAGCTGGGGCCCACCAAATTTCGCCATCCCCTTCCACCAGCCACTCCCCCACCCCCTCCCCACCCCATTTCCAACCCCCCTACACCTCTCCACCACCCACCCCCAAACCTCTCCAATCCCCACTCCAACCCACTACCAGTATCCCAAGTCCTATCCCATCCCCCTTGCTCCTGACCCCCCCAACCACCGCACACCCAACCAGCGGCGAGCAGGATGGCTCAACTAGCCGTAAGTAAATAATGTGTCTAATGTTTACCTACACATTTCTACACATAAACAATCACAACAACCACATATGTGTATCCAACATCAACATTAGTTGCAACATATCACTGCAGGGCGACCATGAGGTGTGGCCTGTCCTTCTCCAGGAACAAGGGTACCCTTGGTGTTTTTTTTTTAGTGTGGCCATGCCTCACCCCTTGAATAATTGACATAACAGTACATCCAATGACATATCCGACATTAGTGGTGTTGTAGTTATGTGGATCCAGGTGTTGTGTAACTCCACTTCCCAGCATGATGTGCAACATAAATTTAGAGATTGTTTTGTTAATAGTGTGTGAGGCCATGCGGATGCATGCTTTACAAACATAGCTTTAGGCCTATAATTTGTACAGCAATGGCAAACATTTTACTAAGTAAGGAGTGGTTAAGCCACAACAATGTCATTACCCTTAAATAGCACAGGTTAATTGTGAGGTTAGAGGTGATTCCCCCAAAACAAACCTCCCAATGGTGATACAGCATACATTTATCCAATAAGGAGGAATTTATTTCATTTCATGTAATATATACAGTATGAGTGTGAAAACATACTAGTCTTTTGTACCGTGTTTACAGCATACCCATCTTCAATGTAGTTGAAAAATGTATGTGGCCTTCACACTTAACTCACAAATTCATATTATGTTACAATGCAATAAACATTTATGTATATGATATATTAATTATAATGTGTTTTTCCCCTTCACTACAGACACTGAACAGCACCAGGAGGAGGTGGCCAATATAATGCGGGAAATATTCCTGACTTTATTTTATTTAAATATTCTTTTTGTACGTCTGGAGGCCCTCATGTAATTTTTTTTTATTTCCCCCCCTCCCTTATTATGTTTGTTACGAATAAAAGTTTTTGGAAAGTTAGAAGTTGCCTGTGTTTTTAATCATAAATATGTGAGAGGGTTTGTAAGGGCAGGTACATACAGATGTGTAATGTAAGTTATATTGGTAATTTGAGGTGAGGGGTAATGAATGATGTGTGAATGTGTGTGTTTTGGGGTGAAATAACACATAGTGAAAAGGCATGATTTTTTATTGTTGTTAGATTAAAACATCACACATAACATCAGGGTAGGTATACATGTTAAAAAAATCAGATCAAACTAATTATGGACATAATTTAGTACATACACACAAACACCAACATAAATTTATTTAAAAGTAAAAGCAATGTGGGGACACATAGATAGTGATTAAAATGCCACATTAGAACATAACAAATATACATGTAATGAGGGTTAAAATGTTGTTTTATTAGGGTCTTTATTAAGGTAGACAATTGAGTTAATAGAAAACAATAATTGAATAACAATTAGAATAATTAATTAATTGTCTGAATTGTAGTTGAAAGGCAAGATTTGCAGGTCCATACATGTGAAGGGTATGCCAGCGTACACGGACGTACGCTCACTCTCACGAGCGGTGACATAAGCTGAGTTTTCCATTGAAAACAATAGCGACCCGTCCGTGCAAGCTGGCGTACGCTCAGATTTCCGCAAGAAGTCGGCGGAAAGACGGACGAGAGACGTCCGTAAACGGTGGCGTACGCTCTGTTGTACGCCAGTTGTCGGAGTGTAAGGGCTGGGCCGTCCGTGTACGTTGGCGTACGCTCAATTGTACGCCACTCCCCTTTGACGTTGTTTCTGGCCGTACGTATGCGGCTGAGTTGTGGGTGGACTTAACCTCAACGGCCGCGTACGGAGAGCGTACGCTAATATGGAACGTACGCACATTTGGCCGCTCCGATCAGAATAACCTCCTTTGTCCCCAGTGACACGGGATGCTGTTACAAATGCCAAAAAACAGATGCTACATATTTCCACAATTCAGATTCTTTTGGGACAAGGTGATAAACTTCGTTAACATTACGTATTCTCTGAGGCTCCAGAAGCACCCGACTGCTTGTCTGTTCCTATATTTCAGTGACTGGGATCTTGGTCCAAATAAGAGGCTGATTATCCCGGATCTCACCATTATATTAACAATTGCTAAAAAATTGATATTAACACATTGGATACATAGGGGATCCCCTACCATAATTGAGTTAAAACAAGCTGTCCTAAACACATTATTTTATGAAAGACAGGCACTGAGAACGGACCTTGAGAAGGGCTTTTATAAAAAATGGCAACTTTATATCAGTAGTCTAGACCAACTAACACAAAGCCAAATTCAAAAATTGTTTGAGTCTACGACTTGGTACCTACTCAGGCAACTATCTGCTTAAGAGAAACTGTCTCTGATGATGACACCCATGACTTCTTTGACAATGAAATGAACGATTGAGCCGTGTCTCCAGAAGCCTCATAATGGATAAATTAGATAAGGATTTTCAAATTGATTCTGCTTTTGTCTGACGTCTCCCCCCCCCCACCCTCCCAATTCTCACCCACCCTATTTACCTTGATATGTTCTTAGATAAGTTTAGAAGATTTTATATTTTGTGAGACTAAAAACTAGAATTATCATAATTAGAGTCCATGTTGACTCTCTAGAATTTAGAGCCAATGCGGCTTTATACCTCTGACTAATCACTAAACTCTGTTTAGATTACTCATAGACTTGATCCTTACCTACGGGACTGGGAGGGAAAGGAAATCAAAACAACGAGTCTTGAGATTCTGTTATACGTATTTTATTTAACCAATCTGATTTAATTTTACATAATAGAGTTATACTACAGAAGGCTGATCATAATTTAATGTAAAACTATAGGCGAAACTCTATTTACCTCGAATATGCCAATACTGTATATGTATAACATTATACCCTGTAACCTGAACAAATTGATACATGGATGTTCCCATACCTTGTTATATAGTTGGTATGTCTCACATTGTTCGTGCATTTTACCTTATATGTACTAAATGATTGAAAAATATAATACAAATTGTTTATCAAAAAAAAAAAAAAAAATCTGATTAAGCAATCGATTGGCGATCCCTATTAATTTTTGATTGGTATTGCCAAAAGGGGGAGCCCACACATCTAAAATTAATTGTGGCAATCATCTCATGATCTCAGGATTGTCACAATTAATTGCTGATGTATGGGGCCCATTAGGTGTAGAAAAGATTCAGTACTTTTAACGGAATGGGATCATTCGTCAGACTGCATTTAGGTCTACAGTCATTAGGTCGACCCCACTAGGTCGACTGGCAGGAAGGTCGACCTGACTTAAGGTCAACATGACTTAAGGTCGAATTTGCATAAAGGTCGACATGAGGAAGGTCGACTGGTCATATGGTCAACATGGGTTTTTCACTGTTTTTTTATCCGAATGTCGACACAGTCGACATGGACACAGTTGGCAATGAGAATCGGACCCTCGCATCGCTCGCAATGCTTCGGGCATTGCGCTCGGCACACTATTTTATTCTCCCACCACGCCCTAGTGGATGGTAGGGCATGAAATACCGCCTGTCGGCACATGTCGACTCAAAAAACAGTGAAAAACCCATGTCGACCTTCCTCATGTCGACCTTTATGCAAATTCGACCTTAAGTCATGTCGACCTTGGCCCATGTCGACCTTAAGTCAGGTCGACCTTCCTGCCAGTCGACCTAGTGGGGTCGACCTAATGACTGTAGACCTAAGTTCATTCTAATAGATGACCGCATCCCCTTTTAACATATGGCTAACAACTCTAGTTTCAAACACTGAAGCTGCAAACACAGTCACTGAATGCACAGTATTTGTGCAGTTAGGGAACTGGGCCTTGCATGAGATATAACCTTTCAGCGGTCTTTTACAATTTGTATAGAAGTATCTACATAAGTATAATTGAACAATGTTTGTATTGTGTGTGTGTGTATGGATGTTCCACGATAATGCTCAAACGCTTTAACTAATTGTTTTCAAATTTTGCACACTACCATATAATTGTAGGGGATCATCTAAGTTTGAAGATGGGTTTAATTGTAACAAGCCCATAAGGGTCCTACCTGCCCAATTTTCTGATCGGATACCTACCATCTTGGAAGTCCCAAGCCACAAAAACATCGTTGGACACCTGACCACTCGCAGCAGTGGGACTCCCGATCAGGCTAATTCCATCTATGCCATCGGTTGTAGTCCATAATAACATCTTCAGGATACCACCAAGTGGCAAATAAGGACTATCCCATACCCCCCAGGATCAGAGCAGGTCTCAAACACCATCCAATACTTCCCAGATGTGGTTGGGAAGGTGGATAGTTAGATAGTTAGAGACCTGATCTGGCTGCTGCAGCAGCTTCTGCCCTGCATTGGTTGGGAAGGTGGATAGTTGGGAGACTTGCTGTGCCTGCTGCAGCAGCTTCTGCTCTGCTGTGGTTGGGTAGGTTGATAGTTGGAGAATTGCTCAGTGCTGATGTGGCAATGCGATTGCCTCCTACCCCTGGATCAGCTCAAGGTATTGGGCTAAAGCTCGGGTAGCCAACCCTAGTCCTCGAGAGCTACCAACAGTGCATGTTTTGCAGGTCTCCTCACAGAATCACAAGTGAGCTAATTAGCTAATCAGGGATTAATGAGTGCAGCAGCTAGGTTGTCTGGAAAATGTGAACTGTTGATAGCTCTCGAGGGCTAGGGTTGGCTACCACTGGGCTAAAGCAAGGTGCACTGACAGTGATGAATTTTGGGCTGTGTGGCTGCATAGATATTGCCAATCAAAATACAGGTGAATTTCTGCATTTTTTTTTCTGAACCTGGCCATTGGTAAGAAAACACAGTATCTTAGATTTCTAGACAGACTGAAGTCTAATCGGTTATGTACTATTTCCACTACAGCAGTAGAAATGCTGACATCTCAATTTGGCAGTGAAACCCCAAATCAATACCAATAATGTCCTCAGTTTACAGCTCTCAACGGTGCTGAACAGAGACCAGAGTGCTATGCTCTGCCACTCTGAGGTCTGTAATAGACTGTGGTCTTATGGGCATAAAGGAGTGTTAACTTGTCACTACTATGAAGACTAAGGCCATTTCATGTTAAAGGAGTTGATGATCATCTAATAATTGATGTGAATAAAACCGCAAACTCGTTCCAGTTTTATTAAAGGTTTTGCATTTTTATACAACTATATATACAAACAGTTGTGCGAGACTAAAGTTGTGTACACATGGTGAGATTTTTTAAATATATAGTCAAAATAGTTAGGAACACACGCACACACACACACGCGCCGTCTCTCTCTGCCAGATGATGCTGGCACCCTGCCGGGTCCTGGCAGCCTCCAAATCGGGTGCCAGGACCCATATGTACACACCATAAGAAACTGGCACATTGCTTTAGTATCTGTGATTAGAAAATGTAACATCTGATTAATTGCCTGCTCTAAAGTGGCTTCATTGTAATAGGAGTCCAGACTTATAAGGTCTCCTGAAAAGCAAAGCTTGGTTGACATGGCAAGCAGCACAGTTCCAGCACTTTCCAGGTGAGTTGTTCTCAGTCTCTCCACGTAACCTCCACTTCGTCAGTTCGGTATCTGTAGAGAGGAGAAAAGATATCATAAGATTTGCAGTCCTTTAGTGTGCAGATAATACATTGCTAGTGACATTCTGAGTGCAGACACTGACCGCTGAGTTATCCATGAGTCTTGCAAGGGGGTGACCTGACCTGATCGAAACATCTCCCACCCAGCTTGGGCAATCATAGCACCATTATCAATACAGAACCTAGATAGTAGTGAGACAGAACAGATGTAATAGACTGTGTGGGAGCAAAAATGGAGAAGTGATTAAAAGAATATATATCAATACACTGAAGGGAGCTTACCTCTCATCTGTTGCAAAAAGCTTGGCACCTCGTTCCTTGCACATTACCTCCATCATCTCTTGCAACCGTATGTTACCTGAATGTGGACACATTTACACAAACAATGAAAACCAGGGACACTCCAGCAGATGAAGAAAATGAAGGAACACACTGTTGCTGAAATGGATGTGATATAGATGTGTCCTCATACACCACTGCTGCAGTCGCACAAAACATCTGGCTCATGGAACACCAGATCCCGTGAAACACTGTTAGTGCATCCTAGTCACAATTACATTGCAGTGTGATTGGGACGCACCAGTAGATTGTGCTAATTAATTTGATATGCAACACTTTAACTGTCCGCGAGTCTGTATATGCAACCATGGAACTTTGTATGCAGATTCTCTCTTCTGCTGTGGCCTAGTTGCATCGCGTTGCCACTAAGACACAACTTCGGCATAAAAGATGATCGAAGCTAGCAGAGTTGTATGGGACATGTCAGCTCACTCCTGCCAGGTATTTTCCATTGCGTGGTGCAATGTCTGCATTGTAAAAGAACTACTCCAGACACCAGTAAGATTTTACACAGCAGTGTAGGATAATTTCCCAGGATCCTTGATGTTCCTCAGTGACTTGCACTTATGCTACTACAATAGTAGTCAGTTTTCCTATGCAGACACCTCTGTGGGCTCTTGATGCCCAAATGAAAAGCAATGTGTATTTAGCCTTAGGCTTTAAAAAAGTAAGTTTAATTTATATAGCGCACTTTCTGCAACAGGACGCAAAAGCTCGAGGCAGGTAATTTGCTTACTGATCTGGTATAACCTGGGTCCCAGATTCCTGCATCTTTGTTGGTAGTGGAAAGGGATAAAAATACTGTACTCAATAAAAATTCACTTCACCACCATGTACTATTTCTGTACAATTCGAAAGCGGGTGCAAAGCGTCGGGTGCCGGACGCGGTCCCAACAGTCATTTACCCAACGTCGGGATCCTGACTGTCAAAACGCAGACAGACAGGTGCCTGACGGCCACCCACTATTTTCCCTCGTAGAATAGGTGACGAGCCACTGTGTTGCGCTCACCATGCTGTCTGAGTCCGGGCAGTCGGGATCCCGACGTCGGGCTAATGATTGTCGGGAACCCGACTGTCGGAACCCTATACCACACCCCAAAGTGTCAGGTGACTGCTCACTGTGAGTAACTTAACTAGTTCTGGTCCTTTAGTTACTTTTAATGCAGTCATCTTCCTACTAGATTTTCGGTACTTATGTGGTATCTGGGCGTCCGATTTAGAAATCGGATCGGATCGCATCGCATGCGACCAAATCGTATGCGATGCGATGGTCAAGATTTTTCCATAGGATTCAATGTTAAAATGCTCTGAGTCCATTTTAACATAGAATTCAATGGGAAAAAGGGGTCCTTTTCCTTTCCCCACTATCCAAGTGGGCATGGAGTTGGATATAAACCTGTGGCGAGCGTAGCGAGCCCCCGAGCCCGAAGCGTGGCGAGCGTAGCGAGCCCCGCAAGGGGACACAGAATACTTTTTAAGAAATATGCGTTCGCTCGCCACGCTTCGGGCTCGGCGGCTCGCTGCGCTCGCCACGCTATATAAAATCAACTCTATGCCCACTTGGATAGTGGGGAAATGAACAGGACCTTCTTAACATTGAATCCTATGCAAAATCGCATCGAATCGCATCGCATCTGATTGTATGCCTTAAGGTAAGGCATACAATCACAAAATCGGACGCCCAGATACTACATAAGTACCAGATTTCCCTTCATGTCTAATTAACATATTACTATAGGATAAAACATTTGGCTAATGCAGTTATACAGTGTGCAGCCATCCTGCAGATGTGAATATATAGAAGTCATTTGTATAAAAGAACAATGTACAAACATTTAGCAGCAGACGAAAAACAAGGTAGTTATAGTTTTTCTTTTTACAGTGATACAGTAAAAAAAATCTTCTTCAACACGTTTGCTCTTAGGTTTAAATTTAATTCCTCTAAAAATATGCCCCCCTCTTTTTGTTCTATTTTGTGGTCTGCATGGCAGGGAGACCAGTATGATACAGGGTGTTATTTCTTTATATCTCAGATGTTATGTTTCTATTCAAACTTTTTTTTTTTCAATATTAAAAGTAGCTGCCCTGAATTTATGATATAGAAAGTCTAAAAGGGTTATTTTACACACTCTGGATTTGACTGGACAACAAAAAGCCGGACAAACGTTGTGTGGCTTTTTGCCTGAGAGTTGTGCCTTTCACATGTACCGACTCCAGGAGCCGATGCTGTGTAAATTTGGGGGTGGGAATGACTGATGTCAGGTTGGGGGTGGGGGAGAGCTTAAACTGTACACCAAACGACCAAACAGCCCCCATCGTTCCCTGCACACACTGTCCTGTTAGATGGAAACGGGCAGGCAGCCGTCCTTTCCGGTGGATAGATCCGGCTGTTACACGGTAGCCGGGCCGTGACCGGCCAGTGTAAAAGGACATTTTAGCTGTCCATTTTAATTTACTTGTCCGGCACGGCTTTTGGCCGTTCAGTGTTTTGCCGCCTGGCCGGAGTGTCTGAAAACATTTCTCTCGGAGTAGTGTTCTATATTTCCAATATTTTAGAATGAACTGTTTGGCCATTGTGACCACCACAATCACCTTGTAAATGGTGAATCCAACAACAGTAAGCTGTGGCCACCAAAGAGGGAAATCCACAAAAAAATAGCCCCAGAGTCATGTTTTAATATTTACTATTACTAATAGAAGTCCGCCAGTCGGCATTTAACTTACATCCAACTCCACCCACTATTAGCACTTCCTGTGAACCGCAGTGAGCCATAGCCCGTTCTGTAATCTCCACAAGCATGGAGAAGAGAGTCTCCTATTAGGAAACATTAAATAATATAAGTGAAAATCAAAAGCTATCATGAAACAAATCAGCAGAATTTAATAAACCTTCTGTCTTATGATCACGCCATCATTTATAAATATAGAATCTTGTAGTACAATTCACATTCAGAGCAATAAACTAACATTCAGTAGCAATCCCCAACTAAAATCAACAACTGTTTACAGCTACTTTAAGTTTTTCGGTACAGCAACTTGTCTGAACACTTATCCCTTTTACATGTATTGTAGCATTAACCTGCAGAGAAAAGCAGAGATCTTCTGGTGTACAGTCTCCGGTTTTCAGCATTTTATGTGCCATGTCCTGTCAAGGAAAGAATATGTTTACAGCATTACTGTACAACTACACACAGGAAAGTCACAATAAGGAAACAAGCATTAATCAAGGCTAGTGGTAGGCAACATCATTTATCCGGAGATGTACCTGTGAGACATACAATGTGACTAGCAATCCCAAAAGGAGCTGGCTATGTGTAAAGAGGTAAAACATTTAAATAAAATGATAACAGCCTTAAGCGGCCTACACACGTAGCGATTTGCTGAGCGTTCTGAGTGATGCTAGATCGCTCAGCACACAGCGATGTGTCAGTTCTGTGTGCTGAGTGATCTGCCAGGGCCACTGTTCTATCGCTATGCAATGTATACAACTATATAACTGATTACTGCAACCAAAACAATAACTTGCTATTTCATCAAAATAAAAAAATCTACAGGAGGTTTTAGTTTTGAAACAGAAAACATGCATAAAATAAATGAGCTTTAGCTTTGGGAAAGGTACGAATTTGAAGAAATAGTGTTGGAGGCTTTGATGGAAACACTGTCAATTTTGATAACAGTGTTCATTCTAGCACCCACCATCTTTGAAAACCCATTCAGTTCCTGTTCCCTGCCTGGGGTATCGCTGTCTGCTGTAATGCTTCAAGCACAGAAATATTAATACAAAAGTAAAAATGCATGAAGCCATGTAGCATCACTGTTTCTCATAGCTGTGGGAGTATAAATAGGGTAAGTGGGAGGAGCAGTGATGGGCAGGATATTTCTCACTACAATACAGCAGTAACATAAAACTGGGAATTTTCAAGATTCTATAGTACAGATTTATGATCGGGAAAAACAATTTTACTGTTTCTAAAGTCTCTCTAGCCTGACAGAAAACAGTGGCTTACTGGTGCAAATGGGGTACAACCCGCAGTGGTTGTGAAAATATAAAAGTGTAAGAAATATTTAGATATAGTACATTAAACAATAACATTTAGGTTATACAGTACAGAGATGTATCCAAATAAGATAAATACAATTACATTCAAAGCTATTTTCTATAAATCTTTCTGTCTCACTAGAAGTGGTTCAAGCTGGCTTATACACAGAGTGTGAAAGAGAGATTCAGAAAGTGAGAGATTTGGTAAGAAATCTCCATTTTTTTTTTAAAGCAACAATCATTTACACTGTGTGTGTGTGTGTGTGTGTATATATCTCTTATATATTTGGCTAGATCTGTCACTCATCCTCAGAGTGTGTCTATAACGCTGGGCGGGGTCACACATGAAACTCCACCCCCCACCCTGCCTTATAGACGCTCACCAAATATATAAGAGATTTTGCCCCTGCACTTCACACACCGCAATAACGCCCACCTAACCCCCGCAATAACAATCCCAACCATAAAACACCTACACGCTCCCTCTGCCCCAGCACCTGCGCTCAGGGCAGTCAAGCGTGATCTCGCGCTGCAGCCACAGACTTGGACGGCAGCACAATCCAAGTCTAGCGGGAACTCCGTGTGCCACCCCAGCACACGCTCCGCACAGACTGTGCAGAGAAAGCCGTGCGCCTGCTGCCTCCTACTGCCACAACGCAGCACTCATCCCCGCAAGGCGCCTTTACCCTGCTCCCGCTGCCTGGCACCCCCTCCTGCCGCACAACTACTGTGGCCGATGCCAGCCACCACCGGCCGCAGCAGACACGAACCGCCCACTCCCCTCTAACCTGCATGTCTACCGACACCAGGCCAGCACTATACCACCAACGGATAACAGGTATTTTTTCACTCTATTGTAACACCCCTTCATGGTCCCACAATCCACAAACCCACTTTCTTTCACCCACTATACCACCAACCCATACACTTTACACCTACCTACACTTACAGCACAGTAACAACATCCATTACCCAACATACCCCGACCCCACAACATCACACCCCCACCACCCCCATTAACGCCCACAATTGCTTTGTAAAAGGAAATTTTGCCCCAATGTGTAAGGGGCAGGGGCAGGGCTCCTAAAGGAGCCTGTCCCTGCGATGCAAGGAGCCTGGGGCTCTGCGCATGCGCCGTTACGCACTGACTCACCCCCCTTCCCCATAACCCCCTCACCGCACTGCCCACTGCCATGTGTAGCCATTGCCTACAATGGCCTATCCCAATTATTGTAATTTGAATGGGGCGTAGCCCCCTACGACGGTGCGAAGAGCGCCCGTAGGGCGCGATGAATCACCTAGTATATATATATATATATATATATATATATATATATATATATATATATATATATATATACATACACACACACACACACATATTCATATATATGTGTATGTATCCAGAAAAGTCTGCACTATATCCAATGAGCCACTGTGGTGGTGCTCACTCCAGGGAGAGTATCCAATGAATAATAGAGAGAAAAGAGAGCACTCGCCATTTGATGAACCAATGTTTGTCGTCAAATTTTAATGCTTACATATACAGGTATATGTATATGTAAGCATTAAAATTTGACAAACTTTGGTTCATAAAATGGTGAGTGCCCTATTTTATCTCTATTTATATATTATAGTGACCGTCCCGTGAACCGCAAGGTGGAACGCACACTGCGGCACATTGCCGCTATTAAGCTTGGTCCTCTTTCCTTTCTCAATCAAAATGTATCCATAAAACACTTTATGGTGCCATTAAAAGCTTTTTTATATTTTTATTAATCTAGTAGCCCCAAAACGTTTATCTTTTGCTTCAAATTGTATAATCATACACGCCCACAGGAAATTACATCATGGAGCCATCACTATATATACCTGGCCCACTCATTTCAATAGTTACCTGCAGTCTGAGACAGTTTCACCTGCTAGATACTAACAGAGGTATGCTGAATCCTGAAGGTTTCTCCATAATTTGGTTACTTTGTTTAATTGCTGTGTCTCACTCTCTGTGTGCCATTTTTGTCATATCTTATGCCCCTTTCCCACTGCAGCTAAAAAACGGTAAATTGCCGATTTTCAGTGCAATTTACCGTTTAAGGCTACAGTGGTAAAGTGCCAGAGTTGAAATACCGTTTAAAGCTAAATGGCATTTCAACCCGTTTTTAAAGCAGAGTCCTACACGGCTAAATAACGTTTAAGAGGCAGTCGGAATGCCTCTTAAACGTTATTTAGCCACCAGGCAGTCCCAGTGCCTGATTAGACCTAGTAGTTCTCACTTTGTGCATGTGTAATGAGTGCACGTGCATAATAAAGAGCCGCTCATTACATATGCGCATATGTAATGAGCAGCTCATTAGTATGCACGTGCATTCATTACATATGCGCAAAGTGAGAACTATTAGTTCTCATCAGGCACAGGGACTGCCAGTAGCCTGCATGGACCCCCGCTGCCTCCCCACTGCCCTGCAACCCCGGGGAGGGGAGGTGGGGGCACAGGGCAGGTACGGGGGGGGGGGTTAGGCACTCTTTACACTTGGGGTGGGTGGGGGGGGGGGGGGTTAGGCACTCTACATTTTACACGGTTCACTGCAATGGGAATGGTACTTAAATGGTATTTAAAACGGTAATCTGCTGCAGTGGGAATGCTAATACCGTTTTAAATACCATTTAAGATTACCAGTACTTTAAACTGGTCTGCAGTGGGAAAGCAGCATAAATGAACCTGTTTATGTTTAAATTGAGTGTTGAAACTGGTTTTAAAAAATCTGTATCCTTTGTACAAAAAGTTTATACTGTATATGGAAGAAAAATCGCTCATTTTCAATAATCTATCCTTTAGGCTTATCTGTGGAAGGCCAAATAATTATTCTCCTTCCAGACCAGCTGATTTTTAAGAAACTTTTCATGAAATTGGTATGTGCAATTTCCCCCATTTTTTTAATGTTCAATAGTAGTATGTCTTGCTCTCCTCCATATTTATGTATATTACTTAATGTTTATAGATGCCATTTAAATGTTCATTGGTAAAGGAGTCCTATGAGGCAACATCTGTTTTTACTAATCAGAAGGTGACACACCTGCAGTGGAATTGAATACAGGTCGAGTATCCCGTATCCGAATATCCGTTATCCGAATTATTCCGAAATACGGACATTCCAGAAAGTGAAAAAAATTTTTTTTTTTGCTAAAAACTCACTGGGGACATTTGTAACAGCATCACTGGGGACATGATATGTAACTGGCACTATATATGTGCAAGACAATGGTTGCTTGGCATTCAAATTCAGTGCTGAGATAGTACACACAATTTGTTTCACATTTTGAAACCTTGTTTTTTGAACAAATAAAATATATTTGTGTGTATTTTATGTGGTAATAAAATATATTTGTGTGTATATTATGTGTTTGTACAGCATAAATGCAAGATACTTCAAAATACATAATTGAAATATTAAAATATTCCAAAATACGGAATAATCCGTTATCCAAAATTCTCCTGGTCCCGAGCATTTTGGATAAGGGATACTCAACCTGTATATATCTATCCACTTTATACCACCTTATGGGTATATACATTGTGATAATTTATTGATCCAGAGATTAATGGTTATATCAAAAAGCGGTACTTGTGTATTATAGCGGCGCCCCCGATGTGCATCGCGCGATGTTCATATCGCGTCGCATCGCATGGCATGCATCGCGTAGCATGCGATGCGATTTTTGCCCCCTATGCGATGAAAGATCGTATAAGCACCATAAAGGGTGCTTTTAAGCACCCTAATGGGTGCTTACAATGTGAAATGCACCCCCACGCCACCCCCCCACTATAAACGTGAACCCGAAGCGTGGCGAGCCCGCGAGGGGCGGCAGTACGCGTCCTCCGACCTTTTCATACCCCCACTATCCACGTCGGCGTGGAGTTGAGAATAGAAAGTGTGGCGAGCCCGAATCGTGGCGAGCGCAGCGAGCCCCGCAAGGGGACGCGGATACCTTCACAGGTATCGGAGTCCCCTCGCGGGCTTCACAGGTATCCGCGTCCGCTCGCCACGGGCTCGGTGCGCTCGCCACACTTTCTAGTCTCAACTCCACGCCGACGTGGATAGTGGGGGTATGAAAAGGTCGGAGGACGCGTACCGCTGCGCTCGCCACGCTTCGGGTACACGTTTATAGTGGGGTGCATAGGGTGCTTATACAATGTTTAATCGCGTCGCATCGCATTGTATGCCATGTACAATTGTATGACATTGTACAGCGTCGCATCGCATACCATCGTATGCCTTATGGTATGCGATGCGATGGGCGCCGCCAAAATACACAAGTACCCAAAAAGCTAATGTAGTCTTCTCCATCTCCCATCACCTAGAACTTTACCCCTGAAGAATTTGTTACGACGAAACGCATCGGGTGTTTATCTCTTTACCATTTGAACTGATTCAATTACTTCAAATGAATGAAAAAGTTTTTACTATTATTTTATATGTATTTTTGTTAAATCTATCAATTGTTAATATTGTATGTGATTATTACAGTCACATATATTTGGTGGTGGAGTTATCTGATAATGGCGCAATATATATATATATATATACACACACATACATATATATATACACACATATATATATATATATATATATATATATATATATATATATATATATATATATATATATATATATATATATATATATATATATATATATAGCCACAGAGATGAGGACACTCACCGGTCTTTCTTCAAAAAAGATATTTTATTCCATATCACCACATCCAATAAAGTGCAAAGTGCATGACAGTGGGCCTAGGGCCAACGTTTCGGTCTGCCAATCAGACCTTTGTCAAGGCCCCCACTATCTCCTCCTAAAGTGCATATATATATTAGGGCGGAGTGAAAAAACTGAAATTGAGAAATTCAAAATCGGCTAGTGTGGGAAAGTTGTGACTTGACCTGAATAAGAAACGTGCAAAAGCTTTTTGATCTGAGTCAACATCTTCTGTTCTGGCAAGAGGCCTAAAGTTTCACTTTTTAGGTGAAAATGACGAAACCTATGAAGATGCTCCAATCTAGTTATAATTATGTCAGGATGTCTTAGAGTTGTTCATTAATATACTTTAGCATAGTAAAAAACAGTACGAGCTTGTCCAAGTGCAAAGTGACTGACTGGCGGGAGAAAAAATCCCTAATAATTGACCCATTTTCATGGTCACAATTGTGAATATTGTGTGTTTTCTCCTGAACGTGTTTATAATAGAAGAAGCACAAATACTCTAAATGGAATTTCGTTGACACTGTGTGAAATATAACACCGCATAATAGCCCTTAATCAGACCTGATCGCAGTACAAATTTATTCTCAAATTGAGCAAAACAAATGCTGCATTGCAGGTGGGGCAGATGTAACGTGCTGAGAGAGTTAAATTTGGGTGGGGTGTGTTGAAACTGAAATCTAAATTGCAGTGTAAAAATAATGCACCAGGTATTTACCCTGCACAGAAACAAAATAACTCAACACAAATCTAAAGGTGGCCATACATCTACAGATCGATTGTCAGATCTGGCTGGTTGGAACAAATACCTGGTAATATCTGAATGAGTTTTCCAGCATTTCAAAGCAAAGTGCTCTTATCCATTACCAGTATTTTGTTCCAAACAGACAGATCGGACAATAAATCTGTAGATGTATGGCCACATTAACTCCCTCTGCACATGTTACATCTGCCCCACCTGCAGCTGCATTACAGCATATAATTATGCCAAAGATAAGCCAATATATTAACAGTTAAATACATTAAAGTGCATTATGCTGTAATAAGTATTGCTGATCAATCCTGCCTAGCAGGGCCGTCTTTTTGTATGGGCTTAATGGGCACTTGCCCAGGGGCCCCAGGCATATAAGGGCTCTATGTTGATAGCTGAGGATCCCCTTTTTCCAGGGATACCAGAATTTTGAAAATCGGCCCTGGGGAACTGCAGATATCCAACTTCAAAGCAGCAGTCCACATCCGACCTGTTAAATACAATTTCCAGTCATATTTCTCAGGTTCTCTCTGACACTAGCGGCTTGTCTCTATCATGCCCAGAACCAGAGATATCAGCCTTCAAGCAGCCGGTCCCTGCTCCAGCTCCAAATGTCTGGTGTAGTTTTATATTTTTGTCAATGGATTGCTCTGGCTCCTGATCTCTGATACCCAAGTTCCCAGCACCTCCTGAAAGTTGGGACTCTAGGTTTTTATACTAGGCTAAGAAATCTATTTCCAGATAATGGCGATATCTGCAGTCAAACAAGCTGCCCTTCCACCGGAAAATGACGAATATTAAGCCCACTCCATTATCCCCTGTGTATAAAACACCCCCTACCTCCCTGGAAGTCATTTACAAGGGACCCTTCATACAGCTCAGTGCCCCCTTCCACACGTTAGTGTTCACCCTCCCACCACCTGTGCAGTAAAGGAGTAAATAGCAGAAGTTACTGCTCCAGGTCCTACATGTTGAATGGAAGATAGAGCACCCCCTGCCACTCGTGGGACATCAAAGCTGCTGCTGATACCACCCCCCACCCCTAGGAGGGGAGAATGGGTAAGGGCCCCAGTGCATTGCTTTGCCCAGGTGCCTACACTGCTGTTAAGACGGCCCTGCTGCCTAGAAATGAACACAGTGATTGGCATATATGTACTGCTGGACACCACTCATAGAATGATTAACCTGTTATTTTTTGAATCAATGTTCTTGTTTTTTTTCCCCCTAAACATTAGATGTATTTGTTTATTTATTTATTTACAGTTTCTTATATAGCTCAGCAGATTCTGTTGCGCTTTACAATAGTAGACAGTGATAAAACAAACTGGGTAATGACAGACAGACTTGGGGGTTAGAGGGCCCGGCTGCAAGCTTACAATTTATTACATCATAATACACTTCAACGTATTTAACAGTTAATATATTGGCTTATCTTTGGCATAATTATATGCTGTAATGCAGCCCATTCATGTTCCCAGCATAGGGGATGCAACACTTTTTCTGTCAATAAACAGAAGTGATATGTAAAATGATACATTAGACAGTTTACACTTGTAATAATTATTGTAACAGTTACTGTTTTTCAATAACAGACTGCAACAGTTATTTCTTATTTATATACACAGGATTGTCTATCTTTGTATATGCACTGCAAAGAGAGCAGCATAAATCCAATTTCATGTATTTCAGTGATACTGTGTAAAATATAACACTGCATAATGGCCCTTAATCAGACCTGATCGCAGTACAAATTTGTTCTCAAAATGGGCAAAAAAATGCTGGACTGCAGGTGGGGCAGATGTAACATGTGCAGAGAGATTTAAGGTGGCCATACATCTACAGATTTATTGTCTGGTTGGAACAAAATCCTGGTAAAAGATGAGAGCAAATGACAGTTGACCATTTGCTTTGAAATGCTGAAAAACTGTCATTCAGATATTACCAGCTGTTTGTTCCAACCGGCCCAATCTGACAATCGATCTGTAGATGTATGGCCACCTTTAGATTTGTGTGAGTTATTTTGTTTATGTGCAAGGTAAATACCTGCTACATTATTTTTACACTGTAATTTAGATTTCAGTTTCAACACACCCCACCCAAATTTAACTCTCTCAGCACGTTACATCTGCCCCACCTGCAATGCAGCATTTGTTTTGCCCATTTTGAGAACAAATTTGTACTGGGATCAGGTCTGATTAAGGGCTATTATGCAGTGTTATATTTCACACAGTGTCACTGAAATTCCATTTAGAGTATTTGTGCTTCTTCTATTATAAACACGTTCAGGAGAAAACACACAATATTCACAATTGTGACCATGAAAATGGGTCAATTATTAGGGATTTTTTCTCCCACCAAAGTCAGTCACTTTGCACTAGGACAATCTCGTACTCTTTTACTATGCTAAAGTATATTAATGAACCACTCTAAGACATCCTGACATAATTTTAACTAGATCGGAGCATCTTCATAGTTTTCGTCATTTTCACCAAAAAAGTGAAACTTTAGGCCTCTTGCCAGAACAGAAGACGTTGACTCAGATCAAAATGCTTTTGCACGTTTCTTATTCAAGTCAAGTCACAACTTTTCCACACTAGCCGATTTTGAATTTCTCAATTTCAGTTTTTTCACTCCGCCCTAATATATATATATATATATAGTGTTCCCGCTAGGCTGTTTTAGCGGGGCGCTGCGCCCTGCCCGATTTTTCAAGGGCAAAATGCGCCCAGCCCCTCTGGCAGCGCCCCGCTAAAACAGCCTGCCTCCTCCTCTTATCGTGATATCGGGGAAGCCCGGCGCCGCAGTATATAGCGGTGCCCGGCGCTTCCCCGGCAGCGGAGAGCCTTCGGTGCGGCCGGGCCTGCCCCCTTCAATGACGATGCTGGCCGGGCCCGTCCCTTTTCCTGACGGCAGCCGGGCCCGCCCCTTTTCGTCACGCCCCTTTTGTGACGTAGGCGGCACGGGACCGCCCAGAACAGTGACGATGCCCCCCGTGCAGCGGCGCCCTGCCTGCCCCGGTTCCTAGAAGGAACACTATATATATATATATATATATATATATATATATATATATATATATATATATATATATATATATATATATATATATATATATATATATATACAGCAGAGTTGATTTGAGAGTCCAGGGGGGACCCCCAAAGAAACAGGCGGCACACAGTCAGCCTGTTTCTTTGTTCTTTCCCCTGGACTCTCAAATCAACTCTGCTGTTTATATTGTATTCGGAGGAAGGCACCTCAGCGCACTGCCACATCAAAGAGAGTGCCAGTCAACTACAAATATATACATATATATATATATGCAGGAGAAAAACCAGAAAGCGCACGATGTGAGTATAATGCAAAGAGTACTTTACTGTAATAATAAGGTCACATACATGTAAGTTTAAAATAGCAGGTATGCAGGTATAATAACCCGGGGAAGCAGATCAGGCATCAACACGCTCACAGAGTATAGCGCGGCAGCAGCTGAAGGCTCCAGACCGGGACCAGGACAGTTCACAGACGATCACAGCGTCAACACGTCATCAAGGACCGCCCCAACGCGTTTCGTCATTGGATGACTTCGTCAGGAGGCGAAGTCATCCAATGACGAAACGCGTTGGGGCGGTCCTTGATGACGTGTTGACGCTGTGATCGTCTGTGAACTGTCCTGGTCCCGGTCTGGAGCCTTCAGCTGCTGCCGCGCTATACTCTGTGAGCGTGTTGATGCCTGATCTGCTTCCCCGGGTTATTATACCTGCATACCTGCTATTTTAAACTTACATGTATGTGACCTTATTATTACAGTAAAGTACTCTTTGCATTATACTCACATCGTGCGCTTTCTGGTTTTTCTCCTGCATGTCCGTCTTCTTGAGGTTTTGGTGTTACCTCTCACCAGAAAAACAGCTGCACTGCATGAACCACCATCATATGGACTTTTCTTTTAAACAAGGAACTATTTGCGCATATTGACTGGACTACTCTGTATGTATATATATATATATACATATATATATATGCGTCTCTGTGGTATCTGTGGCACTCGGAGATCAAAACACACACACACCAGGCTGTGATGTGTGTGTTTTGATCTCCGAGTGCCGCCGATACCACAGAGACGCATACAGATTGACAGTCTTGCACTGCCAGTGGAGGGCACGGGTCATTTGGCATGTTTCATAGAGCAACCACGCTTGGAGTGCCGCCCCCCCCCCCCCGAGACTATTATATAGTAAATATATATAAATTGTAAGACAAAGCACATGCATTGGTCTATAGACAAATTATGGGCATTTGGGCATTACAAGGGACATGAGGTAATTGGCTCTTTGGCTGCAGGATTTAAAGAGGCAGATTATTAAGATTCTTAAGATTCAAATTCATGGCATGTATTCCCAGTAAAAACAAATGCTGATTTAAATCCTGCAACAAAACTCCTGTGGTATTTTGAGTGTATCTACAATGGTGGCTTGTACAATAGACTGGATAATCGCTGCTTCTCACATCCAAATTCGCCCATGTGTCTGAGAGTCATGAATATGACACAGGTCCCCCAGTCACCCAGCTTGTCACTTATAATAGGCCAATCAAATTTGAAATAACATTTTTATGTCAAACATTGTTGGTGTACACTGATCTGGTGACCCCAAATGCCTACTTTCTGCTATCATTTGTCTGCATGATATGCAATAAAAGTATCTGTATGTCATATATTAAGAAGCAGCACTTAAACTGGGATGTAGGAACAATGCAAGATTGAATCTGGAATGCTAACATGCTAATAATGCAATATAAAGCATTTTAACAGTTTGGGCTTAGCAACATCAAACATAATTAATAACCATCATGTTGTAAGATGTAAAATCCACACTGTAAAAATACCGTATTAATATATCAGCATGCCGGGTACTACTTCACACTGTCAATATACTGAACGTCAAAATCACATACCCATCACCTTGTCTTAACTACCAATCCACCAAATAGACACATCTACCTTTCTACAATAATGGTTTTCGTAAATAAGAACACAAAAAATCCGAAGCGTTCTGAAGAACCAGTCAGACCTATCCCCCTTCACATCTCAAAGCCAGCTCAGACCCGGGATCACGATCCTGGCGCTTTCACATTAAACCTGGGTTGCCTATTATACAGAGGGTAACCCAGGTTTAACCCTTCTTATAACCCGGGTGGAATTGCTGGGTTATTCGACCCATGCTATATATGCTGTGGTACTTTCACACCGTACCTTGACCCAGGTCCATAGGTAACCAATCTGGCAATAACAAAGGTCTGAGGTGTGATGTGAAAGCAATTTCTCAGAAAATGGCATATCCAGGAGCTAGAAACATAAGTACAGCACAGGTCTTGTTCCAGCCTCTCTCACCTCCGTGTAGGACAGAATACCAGAAAATGACACGTCCATCCCTTTTACAGTGTATGGTAGTTCCACAAACTTTTTACCCCTGAGAATAAAAATTAAATAAAGCCATTAACTTGCATGATTAATAAGACATCTAAACCAGTGGTTCCCAAACTTTTTTGAATCGCAGTGCTCTAGAATATTAACATTTTTTGTGCACAACACCTTTTAGTCAAATGTTTCCTACTGTGAATTTTAGAAAAAAATATTAGGTAAGTAAATTGTGTTCATGTCACCTTAATGTTCATTTATGTGTTGAGTGACAGGACTCACTTCTTTTTGGCCACTTACTGTATTGTATGATTGACGGTCACAATCACTGATTATAAGTAATTTAAATTGGTCCTGGACCACCAATCCAAGGCACCCCTGCAAGTGCCACAACACTCAGTTTGAGAACCACTGATCTACACAGTTATTTAAAAAAAAATCTATTAAAATCTACCTTAACCCCTTCCTGACAGAGCCAGTTTTTGCGTTCCTGACAGAGCCCTTTTTTTCAAATCTGACATGTATCACTTAAGTGGGTATAACTTTTTTTTGCTTTTACTTATCCCAGTGATTTTGAGATTGTTTTCTCGTGACACATTGTACTTCAAGTTAGTGGTAAATTTTGGTCGATACAGTCTGTGTTTTTTTGTGAAAAATACCAAAATGTCGTAAAAAAATGGAAAATTTTGCGATTTGCAAAATGTTAAATTTTCTGCTTGTGAGACAAATAATCTTACCACTCAAAATAGTTAATAACTAACATAGACCATATGTATACTTTATGTTGCCATCATTATTTCAACCTCATTTTCATTTTTTTGGACACTAGGAGGCTTAAAATATGAATAGCAAATTCTCAAATTTTCAAGAAAATTTCAAACACTGATTTTTTTAGGGACCAGTTCAGTTCTGATGTGACTTTGAGGGACTTGTATGTGAGACACCCCCATAAATGATGCCATTTCAAAAACTGCACCCCTCACAGTATTCAAAACAGCATTTTGGAAGTTTGTTAACCCTTTAGGTGTTTCACAGGAATTAAAACAAAGTGTAGGTGAAATTTCAAAATTTCATTTTTTTTGCAGATTTTCAATTTTAATACATTTTTTCTAAGGAACACAGCAGATTTTACTAGATAAATGTGACTAAAAATTGATTCCCCCAATTCTTTGGTTTTCATAAATATCCTATATGTGGCCCTAGTGTGCACGGTGACCAAACCACAGGCTTCATAATAGAAGGAGCACCTACTTGATTTTGGAGCCTCCTTTGTATGAGATTATTTTTTAGGCACAATGTAGGTTTCTAGGCACCATAAGATGCTAAAAGTTAGGAACCCCCCCACAAGTGACCCCATTTTGCAAACTACACCCTTCAGGGAATTCATCTAGGGGTATAGTGTACATTTCAAACCCCCAGGGGTTTCACCAATTGTGGTACAACTGGGCAGTGAAAATGAAAAAAAAATAATTTTTCATTTTCACAGCTCAGTTGTATCAAAATTGGTGAAAACCCTGGGGGTTTGAAATGTACACTATACCCCTTGATGAATTCCCTGAAGGGTGTAGTTTGCAAAATGGGGTCACTTGTGGGGGGGTTCCACTGTATGGGTGTTTCGGGGGGTCATTCAACCAGAATCTGTGCTGCAAAATCCAAATATCACTCCTTCCCTTCTGAGTCCTGCCATGCACCCAACTGGTATTTTTTGGTCACATGTGAGGCATTGCCGTACTCGGGAGAAATTGGGGCACAGATTTTGGGGTGCTTTGTCTCCTTCATTCCTTGTGAAAATGAACAATTTTGAGCCAGATCTGCATTTTTGTGTAAAAAAATGTAATTTTTTACAGAAAAATGCAGTTCTGGCTCAAAATTTTTCATTTTCACAAGGAATGAAGGAGACAAAGCACCCCAAAATCTGTGCCCCAATTTCTCCCGAGTACGGCAATGCCTCACATGTGACCAAAAAATACCAGTTGGGTGCATGGCAGGACTCAGAAGGGAAGGAGTGATATTTGGTGGTGGAATGAATGGTGGGTGCTATGTCGCATTAGCAAGACCCCCGAAGCACCAATACAGTGGAACCCCCCCACAAGTGACCCCATTTTGGTCATCAGCTTTGGGAGGGGGGCTGGCGCTGCGGCTGGCGGGTGGGTGGGAGGGAGGGGGGCTGCCGGGTGGGAGGGGGGGGGGGGCTGGCGATCGGTGGTGATCGGTGCTGTACTTAACAGCACCGATCACCACCGATCACTGTGTTACCGAGCGGCTTAGCCGCCGGTAACACAGAAAACGCTGCAATTGGCTGTTCACATTTGAACAGCCAATCGCAGCGATCGCCGCGAGTGGGGATGTCTTCTGTCAGGGACAGCAGACATCTCCAAACTGTCACCGCGTCTATAGACGCGGTGACAGTTTAAAACCATGACGTATATATACGTCTTCGGTCGGGAAGTACCTCCCGACCATGACGTATATATACGTCATATGTCGGGAATATCTTTCTATATGTGTGTGTGTGTGTGTGTGTGTGTGTGTGTGTGTGTGTGTGTGCGTGTGTGTATATATATATATATACACATATATATGTGTATATATATATATATATACACATATATGTATATATATATACACATACATATATGTGTGTATATATATATATACACATACACACACATATATATATATATATTTATATATATATATATATTTCAGTACTTTTTTTTTTTTAACCCATTTCATACATGCTGCTGCGGCTTGCGGGGGGGGGGGGGGGGGGTGGGAGGGGGGAAGCGCTGCGTGCGCTGAGGCTGCCTACTGCTGCTGCTGCTGCTGCCGGGGGAGCTGCCGGGTGAGTGCCGGGTGGGTGGGAGGGGGGTGCTGCTCATCGGTGGTGATCGGTGCTGTACTTAACAGCACCGATCACCACCGATCCCTGTGTTACCGAGCGGCTTAGCCGCCGGTAACACAGGAAACGCTGTGAATGGCTGTTCAGATTTGAACAGCCAATCACAGCGATCGCCGACCGGGGGGGGCACCCCTGCCCCCCCTGGGCGGCGAGGGGGGATGTCTGCTGTCAGGGACAGCAGACATCTCCTAACTGTCACCGCGTCTATAGACGCAGTGACAGTTAGAAGCCATGACGTACATGTACGTCAAATGTCGGGAAGTACTTCCCGACCATGACGTACATGTACGTCAAATGTCGGGAAGGGGTTAAGAACATGTTAACGAAATATGCAAATGTATATTGTTATATCTACAAATACATGTGTGCATGATAAACATAAAAACCTGAAGATACTTTATGAAAGAAATATGTACGCTTATTAAGGAACATCTTAGGCCCTAAAAACACTCCCTATCTTGTTGTTTTAAATTTATATATATAAGTTATACTGTGTCATCTTCCATTGCATTACCTACGTTGTCCTGAAATATTAGGTTAGGAAACTCAGATAAAATGTATTGTGTGCATAATAATACAAGAGTCGAATTATACTCACCGATAATTCCTTTTTCTTCCTAGAGATCCCATGGCAGCCCTACATTGGGATATTCCCTTCCCCCACTAGAGCAGACAGGATTGGTTTCTCTTGGGACCGCCCACCTTGGGTATAATGGACCCCTCCTCCACCTCCCCTGCATCTTTTGAGTGTCTCTGTCTCATGGTCCCTAGAGAAAACACATCAGAAACACAAGGGAGGGTAATCAGTGGCTGCCATGGGATCTCTAGGAAGAAAAAGGAATTATCGGTGAGTATAATTCGACTCTTTCTTCTACGATCCCCATGGCAGCCATACATTGGGACATACCCAAGATAATAAACGGGAGGGTAATATGATGCATGAAATTTTTTTTTATTATAAAGAGGCATTAGGAAACCGCCTCTTGAAGGACATGCTTCCCAAAGTTGGCAAGAGAAACGTCAAGTGCATAGTGATTCACAAAGGTGTGTACTGACGACCAGGTAGCTGCTTTACATATTTCAGTCACCGACGCCTTGGCCTTATTTGCCCAGGAAGTAGAGACTGCCCGTGTGGAATGTGCCTGTACAATAGGAGGTACTTTTTTGCCTTCCTGCTTGTAGGCTGTCACGATAGTCTCTCGTATCCATCTGGATATAGTCTGTTTCCCAGGTTCTTTTCCTTTTCTGACACCATCTGGAATAACGAACAGATGTTTGGTTGACCTAAAGTCTTTAGTTCTTTCCAGATAAATGGAGATAACTCGGACAAGATCCAACGTATGCCAGCCTTGTTGCTCCTCATTCTCTGGTTTAGGATAGAAATTAGGTAGAATAATTTCTTGATTGAGGTGGAAGGCTGATACCACTTTTGGGACAAATTCTGGATGTGTCCTTAACACAACTCTGTCAGGGAAGATAACAAGATAAGGTTCTTCAATCCATAGAGCTTGTAGCTCACTTACTCTTCTAGCCGAGGTGACCGACTAAGAATACTGTCTTCCAGGTTAAGAGTTTTAAAGAACATTCTGTTAGATGCTCGAACGGATGTTTAGCCAGGACCGAAAGCATTAGGTTCAGATCCCACGGTGCCACTATAGCTTTGACTGGTGGTCGAATCCTCTTCATAGCTCTATTAAACCTCTTTATCAGTCTTTCCTCTGCCAATAGTCTATCTAATAGTACCCCATGTGCTGATATTTGTGATTTAATTGTGGCCAGAGCGAAACTGATTTGAAAGCCTTCATAGAGAAACTGTAAAACTCTATACGTTGATATGGAGGAGAAGTCACCACTGAAACGACCCCAATCAATAAATTTGATCCATGTTTTGTAATAAGCTAGAGAAGAAATGTCCTTTCTGGCTTTCAACATCATTTCCATAACTTGGAAGACCAAGTTATGTCACATAGTTACATAGTAGGTAAGGCTGAAAAAAGACTTGCGTCCATCTAGTTCAACCTGGGAACTAGAATCATGTCGACACTTTCCCATGTCGACCCAGAGCCACGTCGACCCCCTAGCACGTCGACCCAATGGACTCGACCCAATGACTGTCGACCACAATGCAGCAGACCAAATGACCGCATCCCCATTACACCGTGCTTTACAGAAAATGTTGAGTAATTTGCATCAGCCCCTGGCCTCAGTAGAGCTTGCAATTTAAAAGTCCCAATCACATGGACAGACACACACAATACATTTTTTGTACCGAAGCCAATTAACCGATTAGTGTATTTTTGGAGTGTGGAAGGAAACTGCAGTAGACAGATGAAACCCACAGAAGCATGGAGAGAAAGTGTAAACTCTGCAAAGATAGAGCCTTAATTGAAATCAAACACGTTACCTTATGCTGGGTACACAATTACAGATTTTTCTGTCTAATCTATCTGGTGGTAACAAACATTTGGTAATGTATAGGAGCATATGACAAGTAACCGTTCACTCTTAAATGCTGGAAAATGTACAAAAAGGATTGTGGATTGTTTACAATTTGTTAAATAAAATGGATGTAAACAATTTGTCTGAATGACCATAATCTGTTTATCAGTGTTTGCATATGCGGCCATACATGACCAGAATATTGTTCCCACCAGATAAATGGGACAGACAAAACGTAAGGTGTGTACCCAGATAAATTTGACCTACACACGGGAAAATTTGCAGTTTTGCGGGTCAGTTTAACACTGCCAAGCGACCGCCTGCCCTCTCCTCCACACGCAAATGGATGTTTAGCATAAAGATCCATTCGCACCCTTGCATGCAGGGGTGAAATCATTTATTGGTCGCTGACCATCGAATGATTTCTACAGCGCTCGCAGATCTAAGATACCTCTCTGGTGTCTTAAATCTGCGGGTGCCTGTACGGGAAGTGGGCGGGCAGCTGACATCAGCTGCCTGTCCCCCACACCAGCGTCACTGCTGCATGGGAATACCCCGCGGTTTCACAGGAACCACCCGCAGTGCTGTGCAAGCACGCACCAAGCAGCTGCACATACCCATTAAAGTTTATGCGCAGGCACAAAATATTACTCCCCTGTGAGAACGCGTGGACAAGATCAGAATCACCCACTAGATTGCTTCGAAAATTACTCTACATCTCTCCGTGTTTAGGAGCCATAGTGATTTGCGGCTCCTTGCACCGCTATCACTGGAGAACACTGGCTCTGACAGATCACTCAGCACACATCGCTGAGCGTTCTGAGTGATTTAGCATTGCTCAGAACGCTAAGAAAATCTCAGCGAGGCAGCAATGTTATTCACTGTTCCATCTTGTTGCCCCAAATGGTGTCTGCTTTTGGATGTAGCACAAAAAAAAAAAAAAAAAAAAAATGGGAAGCTAATGTTTACACTGCTATTCAGTGCACAGCTGAGAAACACATCCCCTCCCAACTTCATATCTGAATTTTGTGCAAAATTGCCCCCTCCTGCTGGAGATGCTCATACTGTAGCTCTAAATGAGGCCTATTATCTCTGCACTGACCAATTATCTTAATCCCTGCATCTGTACTATCAAAACAAAACCAAATTACAATTGTCCATAAACTACAATGATGTTCAAGCCACTTGCATGTGTCACAATGACAATATTAGGGAAATGGAAACTATGTGACATAACTGCATGCATTTCTTCTACATGAAACAGCCACTTCATGTACAGGAGACCCTTTACAATGCTGTTTTTCATATGTTAACTGCACACAGACAGGTCTGCCCACAAATGGCAGATTAAAGATCAGAGATTAAAAGGTGCGTATTTTATTTATTTATTTATTAACAGTTTCTTATATAACACAGCATATTCCATTGCACTTTACAAAAGGAGACAGTGATACAACAAACAGGTTATTCACAGTCAAAGGTAGGAGGGTACACACCCGTGATCCCCGCAGCCACCGATATCTGCGTGCTTGCCGATGCCAGCTGGTGACAGCGGCGGCAGAGGGGTAGTTCGAGCAGTGGCCCTCGTAACGACCCAATTCGTCGTCTGTGCACGCAGAGAGGACTGGGTTTTGGAATGGGGGAGGGGGGTTGACACCTAAAAAGGTTGACACAGGTTTTAGGGCAACATAAATCAACACTCAAAAGGTCGACAAGTGTTTTTCACATATGGATGTCTACATGGACACTATAAGTGCACTACGTTTGCTCACAATGCTTCGGGCACACATATTCGCACTCTAGGCCCACTTAGATAGTAAAGCAGGAAGCAAGTCTGTAGTTAAAAAAAAAAAAAAAAAAACACCTTTGTCAACATTTTGAGTGTCGCCCATGTCCATGTGGATCTTCAGCTTGTGTGGACCATTCTTACTAGTCACTGTTGACCAATAGTGGTCAAACTAGACAGTGTTGACCCAGGGACCAGATACCAAATGACGGAGGGGGCCATAAACAACTCACGGGAGAGCAAAATTGGCCATCGGGTGCGGTATACACACTGTACGATAAAATGTTTGATATTGCTCAAACGGGCTAAAATTAGCAACATTCCCATGTTATTGAACTGCGTGTGTGCACCTTATGGATTGTTGCCATACTAGCCATATCTCTTGGGCCAAATGACTGGAACACAGGACTCTATGCCATCTAGCAATCACTTTGCCAAAAACACAGCTGACAAGATTTGTGAATAAATGTGCTGATCAATTCCATTGGGATTTGTATATTGTTTTTTTGAGCCGACATGTGCCGACAGGCGGTATTTCATGCCCTACCATCCACTAGGGCGTGGTGGGAGAACAAAACAGTCTGCCGAGCGCAGCGAGGCACCGTGCCCGAAGCATCGCGAGCGAAGCGAGCGATGCGAGGGTCTGATTCTCATTGCCAACTGTGTCCATGTCGACTGTGTCGACATTCGGATCAAAAAACAGTGAAAAACCCATGTCGACCTTATGACCAGTCGACCTTCCTCATGTCGACCTTTATGCAAATTCGACCTGAAGGCATGTCGACCTTGGCCCATGTCGACCTTAAGTCAGGTCGACCTTCATGCCAGTCGACCTAGTGGGGTCGACCTAATGACTGTAGACCTAAATGCAGTCTGACGAATGATCCCATTCCTTTCAAACACAGTCTGTGACATGGCAGGTAGGAGCCGATTGGCTGTCTGTTCATCACTCTCCATTTTATCACTTTTGAAGCTTACAGAATCTGGCCCTATATTTGGTGCCCAGAAAATTTTCCGACATGTTTGCATTAATGATGCCAGAAATATGGTGGTTCTGTGCCGAAGAGCAACTGGTTTGTTATAGTGTGTACACACGGTTCGATATGGCTTCCGATGTTGACGATATCGTCAACATCGGAAGCCATATCGCATACATATCGCATACTGATTGTATGCATTGTAAGGGCTTCCTAGCCCGATGCGCGCTCCCGTTTAAGGAGAGATCGGAGGGGAGATAGAGTGGGCAGCACACTCTATCTAGCACAAATCGCAAGCATATCGCATGCATCGTATGTGCCTTGCGATATGCTTAAGATGCGATGTGCTATACGATTTCCAGGGCCCTGTCAGTCATCCTGTTGTTAAGTCAAAATCGCTTAGTCAAAATCTTAAGCAAATCTTAAGGTACATAGGAAATCGCATAGTAAATCAAATAGGAAATCGCATAGCAAATTGTATGGTAAAAAGTCTAAATCTTAAGCATATCTTAAGGCATATCTTAAGGAGTAGAGAAAAAAAAAAAAAAAGGGAAAAGTAAAAATCGGACAAAACATCGAATCGTACATCGGATCGCACAGAACATCGAACCGTGTGTACACACTCTTACACGGTCACATGTGATAAACAAAACAAAAGTTGTCGACTGTTCAAATATTTTCATTGGACAGGTGTGCACTGAAGTACTATACAGTACACTGAAATGATCGGTACTTCTGTAGTTTCACGGCGCCAGCATGGCGCCGTGCTACTACAGTGTTCTACGCTCGCCACGAAATATGTCAAAAAAAGTAACTTAACTCCATGCCAACATGGATAGTTCATACCCCCATTATCCATGTTGGCATGGAGTTGATTTTAAATAGCGTGGCGAGCGTAGCGAGCCACCGAGCCCGCAGCGGTATCTTCCGTTCAATCTCCATGCCTTTAGAGATAACTTCGTGGGGGGCTCTGGATGATAAACCAGACCCTGATGTAGTAGGTCCACTCTGTCGGGCAGAGGCCAAGGTTCCTGTACCGCCATCCTTAGAACATTGACGAACCAGGATCTTCTCGGCCAGTAAGGTAGTATTGCCACCACTTCTACCCGGTCTTCTCTCACCTTTTTCAGGACCTTTCCTATCATCGGGAAGGGAGGAAATATGGCTTGCGGATGAAATTACTTTGAAAAGAAGTTGCTCACCTTCTTGTTCCCAAAGCTGGCCATCAGGTCTATTTCTGGGGTGCCGAATCTCTTCAATATTTGAGAAAATACTTCCCTGTTCAACTCCCATTCTCCTGGGGTCACTACCTCCCGACTCAGGAAGTATGCCAGGGTATTTCTTCTGCCTGGAATATACACCGCTGTCATCGATCTTAGGTTGTGCTCTGCCCAATTCATTATTTTCTCTGACATGCGCATCAGTTTTACACTTCTTGTGCCCCCCTGATGATTTATATGGGAAACCACGGTAACATTGTCCGACATAACTCTTAGATGGGAATTGCTGATTTTTCCTTCTAGACAACATATTGCTTCCCACACCGCCTGTAACTCCCTCATATTTGATGAGTTCTTTGCCTCTTCTATCGTCCATGTACCTTGGATCGATCTCCCTTCGATATGGGCGCCCCATCCGAAGAGACTGGCGTCTGTGGTCAATATTTGAAACACCGGTTCTTTTAAACTGGTTTTCCTGCTTTGTAGTCCCTGTAGCCACCATAGCAGATCTTTCTTTACTTCCTGATCTAATGAGATCAGGTGTTGATCGCCATACACTCTTTTTTGTAGAGGAATGAGGAGCCATTGGAGTTTCCTCATTCTCCATTGAGCCCAAGGGATGATTCTGATGCAAGATGCCATCATACCTAGTAGTTGGGAAACCTTTTCCTTTGCAGTAATAGATTGACAAGGTCTTGTATCTTTCTGCATCTCTCTGAAGAAATGGAAATTAAGAACCGACGAGTGTCTATCATAGCTCCTAAGAACTGTATTCTCTGTACTGGTACCAGCTGGCTCTTCTCTTTGTTTATGACCCAACCTAGATATTGCAACAGGTTTATAGTCATATTAACGTTGACTTCTGCTTCTGCTAATGATTCTCCTGCAATCAATAGATCGTCTAAGTAGGGCCACACTTGAATCTTCTGAATTCTTAATGCTGCAATCACTGTTACCAACACCTTGGTAAAAACTCTTGGTGAAGTTTTCAGCCCAAATGGTAGACAAGTAAATTGAAAATGGTGATTGGCCACCGAAAACCTCAGGAATTTTCTGTGCCATCGATTGATCGGAATATGGTATTAAGCATCCTTTAAGTCTATTGATGCGAGGTAGTCTTCCCTTTTTATCCCCATCACAATAGAACTCAAGGTCTCCATCTTGAACTTTATCTGTCTTATGTATATATTCAGTTCCCTCAGATCCAGAATAGTTCTGAATGTACAATTCGGTTTCCGTACCAGGAATAGATTTGAATAGAAACCCTTTCAGTGTTCCTTCTCTGGTACTACTTCTATGGCTTCTGTCTGTAGGAGCTGATCTATTTTTAAGAACAGCGCTTTTCTCTCTTCTGGAAGTTCTGGTATCCTTGATTTCATGAATCTGTGATGGATGGGAACTTTCTCGAATTCGATGCAGTAACCTTGCTGAATTATGTTCAACACCCAGGTGTCCTTTATCATCTTTTTCCAATTTACTGTGAATAGCATTAATCTGGCCCCAATCGTCTTCTCCTGGAGATAGTCATAACTTTCCCTTCTGGCCCCAATCTTTATCTGGTTGGTATCGGCCACGAAAATTTTGTCGAAAGGACTGCCTGGAGGTATTAGCATTCCCTCTCTTGTAATACATTTTCCCTGGACGGTAAGTTTTTGCCTCTCTATAGGCCTGTTTTGATGAAGCAGGGAAATTGAAGCGATTCCTTTTTTCTTGAGGTAAACGAACCGATTTCCCCCCTGAAATCCTCTGTATCATCGTATCTAATCTGGAACCGAAGAGGAACTTTCCTTCAAAGGGTAAATTCGTGAGTTTATTCTTAGAATTAGCATCCGCATTCCAAGGCTTTAGCCCCATTACCCCTGCTGCCATAGCTTTAGCTGCAAAGGACACACCGTCAAGTGAGGCCTCACACATATAGTCGATGGCCTTCTGCATAACTTCTAAGTTCTTTAGCAGGTACTGCTTCGATATCTTCTCCTCAACATCTGTTCTTAGGTTAGAGGCCCAAAGTCGAACAGCTCTAGCTACTGAAGCCATAGCCACATTGGTCTCCAGGGAGCCTGCGGAAGCTGAATGTACCTTACGCAAAGAATTTTCAATTTTTCTGTCCATGGCATCCTTAAATGCTGCAGCATCCTCAACCGGTATAGTGGACTTTGATGTAATTTCCGCCACCGCTGCGTGTACCTTGGGCATAGTGCACCATCCAAGGAACTCGTCATCTTTAAACGGGTACATCTTTTCTACCCTATTCCCTAAGGTAAACCTTTTATCAATGTTGGCCCATTCTTTATTTATCATATCTCTAACCACCTTGTTAACAGGAAAGGTTCTCCCCTTTTTATCTCTATCTTCATACAAGGGGTCTTTGGTTTTAGAGGTGGATGCAGCTTCCTTAAAGTTCATGGCTTTGTATATGTTTTTAAGCATGTTCTCTACAAGCTCTTAATTAAATGATCTCACATCCTCCAGTTCACCAGATTCTTCTGAAGAATCCTTATCTTCACATTCAAATTCATCTGAGGATTTTAACCGACTGACTCTGTGCAAATTCATCCTTTGAGACGAAATTTTGTTTCATCCAAGACATTAACTCCTTAAGGACTTCAGTATGTTCGGATTTTTTAGACACTTTAGTTTGCGCCATTTCACATAATTCACATAAGGATTTCTTCTGAAGTGAAGCAAACGGCTGATCACATGTCATGCACACCGATTCTGTAAACTTTTTCTTTGCTGTCCTCTTCTTATGTACAGGAGAGACAGGCACACTAAAATGCAGAGAAACTACACTCAATATCTAACTCAGAAAAAAACAATACTGATGCCCAAAATCAAAGGGCTTACCTCATTGGGGCATCATCTGGCTTCTGGGGAGAAGGCGCTTCCATGATAACCAGTCCAGCGTTTTGTATCACCAAACAGCATGTACAAATGAACGCTACAAACTGAGCCATTACCGGCTATTTAACTGTTTTCTGGCTGTCCTCCGTATACAGGATGGCCGAACGGAACCAAATTAACAGCCCCGTGTTTTTCTGGCGGGGCTGAATTTAGAGACGCACCTCCGGCGTCTATGGGCGGAAGTGACGCGTTCCCGGCACTTCCGCCCCTTCTGCCTTAACTTCTAGCGCGTGCAGCTGCGGCTTTCCAGCTGGGCTGCCGCTCTGTATCCTCTGCAGACCTGCTTCCGCCGGATCATGCTGCCACGGTCCCCGCAAATAAGGTAATCTGAAATAGGCAGGATACGGAATGCAAGGAGAGGAATACCACTGGTCTCCTGCACCTTCCTCTCCCCGGGGAGCCACCTCATCCAGCTGTCCGTGCTGGTCCGAGGTAACCCTGTTCAAACAAAAATAATCTGTCCTACTCTGTCTACTTCTAAACGGAGACAGGAAAAAAAGATGCAGGGGAGGTGGAGCATCCTGTCTGCTCTAGTGGGGGAAGGGAATATCCCAATGTATGGCTGCCATGGGGATTGTAGAAGAAATTGTACCTGAAAATCACAACTTTTTTGTACTTTGTTGTTACTAGTAAGGCACATTAGATTAATTACAATACAGAAGATATCATCTCTCCATACAGAGCAATGCTTTCCTGTAAAACAGATATAGCCACTGTTAGCTATCTTTACGGAAATTACCTCAGAGCTGTGTTACCTTGGGGCAGAATGCCATTATGTAATCTACAGATGGGTTCCAATATACAAAACTAAAAACACAGCTTACTGCTTGGTGACTGGGCAAAGGACAATCTAAATGAGAACTTAAGGTACATTGTGATACTCACTTCTTAGCCATCTGCTCAATGTTATAACCAGGGCTGGGGTCATTAGAGATCTTGGGGAGATAACAGACGGAAGAGAAAAACAGACAGCATATTAGTATGAGCACACAAACATACTGAATACATTCATCAAGTTATATGGTGGCTATTGCATCATTGGGCAGTATTCAATGAGAATACTCGGCATGTGCAGCGAATCCTGTTTAGGATAGAGCATGAAAATAGCACACATTCGCCGTAGAACATGGCGAATCAGCCTCATTGAATACTGCCCAGTGTGTGTGACTTGGTACCTTAATACGACATAAAAGTTTGTCTTATTATATTTTCAGGTATTGCCTGGGAGCTAATTGCCAGGTCTAGGGTAATTACACACAGGGTCTGTGATAATTTATTTCATTGTACAAGTAGACCACGATATCCGGCACCGGGGGTTCCGGCACTATCCCGGATTACCCGTTTTGCCTGATTATTAGCTGGATCATCTGCATGCACAGCAAGCCCCTGCAGCACAATTCCCCACTTCCTCCGCAACTCGTCTCCCCTGCGGAGTGACCCCCCCTCACAGACCAACATTTTGGTGTTCAACCTGTATTTATTATATAAACAACAGAAATGTTTTACATTGACTATTTGGATTATAACAATGCTGAATGTCTCTTACCTTCAGAACTCTTGCAAAACGATCCAAACAGTTTCCTACAGCAATGTCTATTGTCTCGCCGAATATTCGATACCGATGCTCAGAGTATGCAATGACCTGTAGCAGAATATATGATATCTGCAATCAGCCCAAACTTACATTACTGCATCTAAATTAATTAACAAAACTCAGAGGCTCAGAGGTGGAAGCTGAAGCAGTCGCAGCTACTGGCAATCTGCGGCCACAGCTTTATGCAAATGCAGCTACGAAGACCTTGTGTATATCTGATGGTATAAAGACTGAGGCACCCACTTTCAGTATCAATGGACACAAATACTGATTAGTGCGTGTTTTAGATGTATCAATCGGATGCATCATCAAAACTTGCACCAGCCCTTTTGCAAGTGCATTTCCTCTGTCCCAGGATGGCTCTCCATGTCAGCAGCACTTTCACCGACACACCCATAAAACAGCACATCTTCGAGTGTGTGCCCTAAGACATCTCCTAGTAAACGCCCATTACTTTTCCAATGCATTTCTGATCAGTGCCCTTTAGTTGTAATAGTGCCTTTCTTCATCCACTGAGCATTGCATGCGTCATAGAAAATAAAACAAAACCGCTCAACTACATTACATGAACATTGGCATTACATGCAACTAAGGCCTTAAGGGAATTAGGTCTACATCACATACGTGTACATATGAAGAATGTACAGGCATGCGGTCAGTAGGTGTGCAATAAAAAGGTCAGCAGTCAATAGGTAGACAACTATTAGTAGACAGGCCATAGGTCGACACATGAAAAGGTCGACATGGTTAAAGGGTTGACACATGCAATAGATCGACATAAAAAGTTGGACCTAAAAAAGTTTGGCATGAGTGTTTCACATTTTTCCACCCCCAAAAAAAGGGTTTTCATACTTTACTATCCAAGCGGTCATAGAGTTAGGTTATAATAGTGCCGAGAGTAGCAATTCATGGTTGACATAAAGACCTATTGCTTGTGTCAAACTTTCGACCCTGTCAACCTAAGGCATGTCGACCTATGTCCTGTTGACAAATGGTGGTGGACCTATTGATTATCGCCTTTCTTACGGTCAGCTCTATAACCCATACCCCAGGCAGACACATGGTGTTTACCATCTAAATCCTGTGACCATAATTGACCCTAAAACTTGTTACGCTGATCCTGACTCAAACATGGACCATGTTTGTGCAGTTCAGTGAGTTTTTGCTACATAGGAGAAAAGTCCAGAAAACGGTAAATACATTCCACCGCTCATCACTGAGTAACCCATACCCTTTACTAAGAGTCGATGTGAGTCACAACAGTGCATCGATGGCGGACTGAAATGCAAACCTGAAGAATCTCTATGTAGCCTCTTGACTGGTGCAAGTACTTACACAAGTAAACACATTAACACCAATTAAGATTTCTGGGTAAGCAGGTACAGTCATTTAAGTTAGAATGGCTTATCTTCATATGGCAGATATGGGAGAGTTCCTACTGATTACCTGTGTATTGCCTCCACTCACATACAGCACAGTGGGATTTTCAGCACCAGTAATTAGTCGCCCCATCTCTATGTGGCCAATGCAATGGTTCACCCCCAGCAGGGGTTTCTTCCAAAGCTGAGCTACAGTACGCGCCACTATTGCTACAGACAACAAGGGAGCTCCCATTCCTGGCCCTAAAAAGGAAAAATAATACATAAAGTAAAATTATTTGTACATGGACTTAACTTTTATTTTTATATCACTTTGAATATGATGCAGTATCTTTAAGGATATATGAGGTACTTCTGTATTTGCAGGGCGCCCACTAAACTATTTGCTTAGTGGGCTATTCTGCGTAGTGAAATCGCATCGCATCACATCACATGTTTTCATGCCATGCGATTTGATGCGATCTCACTAGTTTTATTCACTGCACCCTGACCGCCGATCGCATCACATGCAAAATCGCATCCAATTTTGCGTGCGATGCGATTTAGCAAAACACCCCCAGTGTACATGTCTATGTGAGGCAATGGGATTTAGCACACCCCCACTATCTACGTCACCCCGAAGTGTGGCAAGCGCAGAGAGCCCCGCGAGGGGACATGGATAACTTTACATATATTTTGCGTACGCTCGCCACGCTTCGGGCTCAGTGGCTCGCCACACTTTCTAAAAGCAACTCCAAGCCGTTGTGGATAGTGAGGGTTTGAAAAGGTCGGGAGGACACGTAACCGCGTCCGCTCACCACGCTTCGGGGTGACGTGGATAGTGAGGGTGTGCATGGGTGCTTTTAAAATGAAGTACCATCACATCTCATCACATGGGTGCTTATACAATGAAAAATCGCATCGCATCGCACTGCAAATGGCATGCAATACAATCCGCGGGCAGCGGTGCACTAAAAATTAACTAAGGAAAATGGCATCGAACAGCAAAATTGCATGCGATGCGATGTTCCTACGGTGCCGTACGTATGTAAATTGGGTGCCCTGCAAATACACAAATACCGGATATGACTTAATTCGGCTAGAATAACAGGACTTAATTCGGCTAGAATAACAGTTTAGTTTATCTCTTCCTCCTATTTGCATATAATGGAGCTTGAAGACGCAAATATGCATGTATGTACTGTAGTTAGAATGTGTTTGATTTTTTTTTATTATTATTTTCCTTTAACAAACTACTTTAATAAGCACAATTGTCCTCAGTTACTGACATTTCTTAATAGCTTTAATTTTATTTATTAAATCTCACTGCTATTTGTACCGAAACAGACTGTGTCTAATGGTTTGAAGGTTCTACACAGAATTCTCCCTCCTCTCCCTCAGATCTCTTTCCAAATGTGTTTGCTGCCTTTAGAGGGAGTGGAAAGCAACACACAGGAGGATATTTAATCCCGGGTCACGACTATTGGGCTGGCCCAACAGCCGTGAACCTGTCCCGTTCTCGGCTGGCTCGACAAAGAATCGGCAGGTGGGATTCAATGTCCCAACTGCCAAACGCTGAAAAGGGGGCGTGGCCGTGAAATACGCTGATCTGCGGCCGGGAGCTTGACAATCATCGGCAGAACAGGGCCAACTGCTTCTAAAGTCAGGCCCGTTCTGCTGAGATCCCTGTTCATTGCTGTCGGGAAAGACAACATTGAATATGGTGGGAATAGCAGCGGGAGATTGAATACCCCCCAGAGTATCAGATCCTGTTATAAGGTGTGTACACACGCATTGATTTACTTTTGATTTCCCCAATTCCACTGCCTTCCGATTTGGCCTTTGCTTTCCATTTGATTTCACATTCAATCCGCACTTTTGCATTCGATATCAATATCGATTTGCATTGAAGGCACAGTGTACACATTCGATTTACTGGATCGGAGTCGATATTTCCTTGCCTGGACAGTCTAATTTTCTTATCAACATAGAGAAAACGGGAGCGTGAATCGAATCGAATGTGGATTGAAAGCGTTCTTTTGATTTAGATTCGATCTTGCTTCTATAAGCAAAATCAAATCGAAAACCTGTCAAAATTGAAGCGTGTGTATACCCCTATAGCGTGATATCATATACATATCCTAAAGTTTTCCATTGAGCTTCTGTTCAATCCAAATACTATATTTAATATTGCCTGTAAAAGTTGTACTTGTGCCAGAACTGTATTGGGCCTGATGCTGTATGCATCTACAATACATACTATACCACAATCAGATAGCAGCGCAGCAAGTACAGAAAGTCACTCATTCCTCCTCACGGTTACAGTGGCTTTGGAGGCGTCTTATGCCTTTCTCACCAGTCAGCCCATTTAATGCCTTGAATTTGAATTCTTTATGGAACCAGTGACAAGTCTCATTTTACCTTTTGTATAAGCCACACAGTCGATGTCCTTTGGCTGTAACTGAGCCTGCTCTAGAGCCTCGTGTAGCACATCCAATATACAGGAGCGATGGTGACGAGCAGTGTCACTGGGCATGAAACCTGCATTATAGCAAGATAGTTAGCAGCATTCCGTTATATTAACTGACAGGTAAAATACACTATATAGACAAAGTAATGATCAGCAGGGTAGATCAGCGGCTAATGAACCATTATTTTACAGTTTTCAATGTAAAAGCAACAGTTCACAAAATCCAGATGTGTATTTTTTATGTACCCAAGTATTTAATATCCATATGTATAGACATAATTCACTAATGGTTCCGTCTCACCCTGCCCAGGTGGGGTTATGTAGGTTCTCCGTGGATTGCTTAGGACTTTTCCATCCTGAATGATCCCCACTCCAATTTTGTTGGCACTGCCTTCAAATCCAAGAACAATAGTCATTGTGGCTTCCTGAGTAGAGAGATAAGAGGTATAACCAAATGCATCCCACACATTTAAAGTAAAGGTGCCCACACACGCACCGATCCCGGCGTGTGTTGTGGGCTTAACTAGTGCACATAGCATCGCATCGTATGCCTTGTGCATGCGATGCGATGCTATGCTAGAAAAAGCTAGTACAAAAAGTATGTGCAGCACATACTTTTTGTACTGTGCGATGAGGTGCCGCGGGAGCGCGCACCCCATCGTATAGCATCGCACCGCCGGGATCGGTGCGTGTGTGGGCACCTTCACTTCCTTACATGCAACTTTGGTAGTAGTTATCTGCAGATTTTCCATTTACTTATTGTTCCTGGTTTTTAGGACATTTGTCAGAAATCAAGTTATAGTGGTAATTACTACAGGTTGAGTATCCCGTATCCAAAATGCTCGGGACCAGGAGAATTTTGGATAACAGATTATTCCGTATTTTGGAATATTTTAATATTTCAATGATGTATTTTGAAGTATCTTGCATTTATGCTGTATAAACACATAAAATAAACACAAATATATTTTATTACCACATAAAATACACACAAATATATTTTATTTGTTCAAAAAACAAGGTTTCAAAACAGTACACAAATGTTGTTTCATGTTTTGAAACCTTGTTTTTTGAACAAATAAAATATATTTGTGTGTATTTTATGTGGTAATAAAATATATTTGTGTTTATTTTATGTGTTTATACAGCATAAATGCAAGATACTTCAAAATACATCATTGAAATATTAAAATATTCCAAAATACGGAATAATCTGTTATCCAAAATTCTCCTGGTCCCGAGCATTTTGGATACGGGATACTCAACCTGTAGTAATTACCACTATAACTTGATTTCTGACAAATGTCCTAAAAACAAGGAACAATAAGTAAATGGAAAATCTGCAGATAACTACTACCAAAGTTGCATGTAAGGAAGTGAAGGTGCCCACACACGCACCGATCCCGGCGGTGCGATGCTATACGATGGGGTGCGCGCTCCCGCGGCACCTCATCGCACAGTACAAAAAGTATGTGCAGCAATCATTTTCTTGTACATATATAGTGCCAGTTACATATTATGTCCTCAGTAGTGCTGTTACATATGTCCCCAGTGAGTTTTTAGCTAAACAAATTTTTTTTGTACACTTTCTGGAAAGTATGGTTTTCGGAATAATTCGGATAATGGATATTCGGATACGGGATACTCAACCTGTATAATGTTTCAAATTAAATATAAAAAAAAATAAGCAGAAAAGAGCACATGGCTGTTGCCATGCTTCTGAGTACTCTGCAATGCATGCAGAGGAGTGGATGGGACGCAATTAGGTAGACACTAATTATGTGTACCCCGCTGACATATGAAATCATGGGTACATACCAAAACAAGTTAATGAAGGTCAGAGTGACATATTGTTCCTTCCTTGATTACACTGCACAGCACCCCATGGGCTCTCCTCCAGTTAGCAGCACAGTCAATGTCACAAGCAACTGTGGGTACCCGCATATAGGACATACACACTGAGCAATATTTTGATCCGATTTAGCCAGAAACTACATATGTGTTTCGTAGTAGTAGTACATTTATTTCTAAGGCGCCACAAAGTGTCCGCAGCGCTGTACATAGCAAACATAAAAACAAATTACAAGGTAACGTACAGGGTGTGATAATAAAATACAGCATAAATAGGGGCTCACTGAGGAACAGTGCCAGATAAAGGTCTAAATGGGCCTGGAGCTGAAAATTATCAAGGGCCTATTATGTGCAATAATAGGGGTTGTGGCCGCACCTAATAATGTGGGGGGCGTAACCAGAGTTCTGGTTGGGTTGTCTGCTCATGGGTGTGTCTCTATTTGTGTAAATACTTTCCACTAATTATATATGCCTGGTAAAAGCAGAGGGCTGGCATAGGAAAAATGCAGGGAGATATATTGGCGGGTGTCCTCCAAAGGTGCACCCGCAGGACGCCGATGTCCTAAGATACTTGCGGGTTGAGGCGGCACTTCCAGTCATAAAAAAAAATACTGAAAGCCAAAACTTGGTAGCCAACATTTCAGAACCTTTTATGGGGTCACCTAAGTTTACCACACCATATACCCCTTATACAAATCAAGCAACACAATAGTAACCCCCTTATACTGTACTTGCCTCTTACACATTATGCCACATGGAATGAACAAAAATTCACACCGACTGAGCCAAAATTCACACTATGGCACATGGACTAAGTCAAAATTCACATTATACCACCCAGATTAAGGCAAAATTTACATTTTGCCACATGGATTGAGCCAAAATACACACTATACCAACAGATTGAGCAATAATGCACAATATGCTTCATAAACAGGAGCATTGTGCGCCATTAAAAATGACACCATAATGCCCATTACATGTTAAGCCACACACCATAATGTCCATTAAGTATTATGCCAAACACCATAATACCCATTAAAAATTATGCAACATAAGTGCTGCTTACCTATATGCTCATTACCAGGGGTTCCATGCTCATTGCCAGGGGTTCCATGCTCATTGCCATGTGGGATTGCATGCTCATTGCCAAGAGGGAACACATGCTTGCGGTAACTGGGGGACAGCCGCCGCCGGGCAGAAATGACAGCCGGGCAGAGAGCAGGGGGCTGCCCGGCTGTATTCAGAGCAATGCAGGTCCCGGCTATTTGAAATAATACCCCTTTCACACCAGAAAATGCAGGGATTTACCCGGTCTTGCCCCTTTTACACCAGCCTAGTCCCTACATTTTCTGGTGTGAGGAGGAGAGAAAACTACCCCCCCCCCCCCTTTAAACAACCAGCTATATCTTCTGAACCAACTAACCCATTTACATGTGGGCTTCGATTGATTTTGAAATGATTTTGGTCCTGTGAAACTGGGCCTTTTGGTTCCAGAAAAATCTGTCCTCAAACAACATGAACAGCCATGAAATTACATTTCAAAAATGAAAAAATCGGTTTACCCACAATAGAATCAATGAACCCATATGGACCAGCCTGTTATCAGATTGAAGGCCCAGCAATTTGGGTTAGACTGAGACCAACCTCAAGCTTCTGTGATGCCGTTGGAACCAGGTTGGGGTCAGAATTTGCGGGACCCATGTTATCCTGTGGGGAAAACGTTCCAGCTTTGCCTCTTGGTATCTCTGGTTCCCGGGGGGCTAGCGACATAGGGCCAGGCTCGTTGGAAAGCACTCTCCCTCAGCTACAAAATGGGCCTATTTAGAGAGTGGGCCTGGAGCTGTAGCTCCATCAGGCCCATTGTTAATCCGGCTCTGCTGAGGAACAATAAAACTTTTCTTATCAACTGGCTAACACGGTACCAAACTTTTTTTTTTTAGGGGTATAGCTGGGAGGGGGGTATGGTGTGCTGTAATAACAACACTGTACCAACACATTGTACAGTGCTGCACAATGAGCGGTTAATAATGCACATTATGACATGTCGACACAGCAGCTAATGTACGATGGTGTGCATAGCTCTGTAGACATAGCATCATGGAGCATAGCACTACCCGTCACACTGCTGGCCGGTCCAGGGTCGCAGGTTCAGACATACCCCCACCACAGTGAACACACACCCCATGGATACCAAGCCGCCCTGTACGCACCTTCAAGTTCTCCGCCGAGCAGCGCCGCCCCCAGCGTGCTATGTCTGTGTTTCTCAGCGCGACGTGTATCCGGCGTGCAGCAGCAGCAGCGCGTGGAACTTCCGCTCCGGCGTCTTTGTGTTGTGTTGTGTGGATCTCACGTTGCTGCTGTAGCCGGGGCCGCCAGTGCGGAGGTACTGTACTCGTCTCATAAGCGTAGGTGCCGGGACAGTGGGTTACTTACTCGTACACTGCACATTGTGCCGCGCCGTGCACATGCCCCGCAGCAGCCTTTAAGTTGGAAATACAATGCTGCGGTGTACGGGATCTCCTTTCCTGGGCGGCAGGGATGCATGCAATCCAGCACAATTTGTTGTGATGGATCGCTTGCGACCCTGCTCCCGGCCCGCCGACGTGAGGGAGGTATGTGGTCCGACGGCCAGCAGGTCCCACCACCGACTCAGGTCGGACCTGAGGACACATCAGCTGTGTACACACGGGGGCGATAGGGGCTATAATCGCTGGGAATATGGTCGCAGGTGACCATATTGCCAGTGATGGAAGTGTGCCCCGGCGATTTCGCCGGGTGCGCGCTCCCGTTTTCAGCCCCATTGTAATCGCTGGTCGCAGGAGCTTGGTCCTGCGACCAGCTAATTACCTTTGCGGCACCCCTGGCAGAGGTTCCCTTTCATCAGCGACCATCTCCATACCTCCCAACTGTCACGATTTTAGAGGGACAGTCCCGATTTTCGGGTCCTGTCCCGCTGTCCCACCCGCGGCAGGCATTGTCCCGCTGCGGGGGGGTGACAGTTGGGAGACCCCCAATCTAGTAGAATAGACGCTGTGCGCATGCTGCGCTCGCCATGCTTCGGGGAGGTTTGGAAAGTGAATAGACGCTGTGCGCATGCTGCGCTCGCCACGCTTCGGGGAGGTTTGGAAAGTGGCGGGGTGCGTAAAATCTCTTTTTATGACATACAATCATATTATTGTATACCTAATACTACATGAAAAATCGCATCGCACGGCACTAAAATGGCCCATGCGAGTTCCCTACGCAGAATAGCCCACTAAGCAAATAGCTTAGTGGGCGCCGTTCTAGGAAACAAGTACCCGAATTTCCAGACAGCACATGGCACAGCCTGCCGGTGACTGCATGGCCATGTGTGATGTTGAAGTGCCCTTATGGCTGTGTGCACCCAGGCCTCTCACTGTTGACTGGTACGGAGGAGAGATTGCTGCTCCCATAGGTGTCTGTCTTCTGGGGTTGGGATAATTTGGTCTAAAGAATGATGGTCGACATGGCTTTAGGTCGACAAGTCATTTGGTCGACATCCAAAAGGTCGACATCAGGGTTTTCTTTTGTCCCAAATGTCGACACAGTCTAAAAGGCACCGCATCCCCTTGCTTCGGGCACGGTGCCTTGCTGCGCTCGGCACACTATTTTATTGTCCCACCACGCCCCTAGTGGATGGTAGGGCCTGTCGGCACAAAAAAACAGTGAAAAACCCCATGTCGGACTTTTGACTGTCGACCTAGACCATGTTGACCTAGTGGCGTCGACCCAATGCTTGTTGACCATCATGCTGTAGACCAAATAAATGACTGTATCAAGTTTTCTCTATGAAGAGAGAGCCAGAGGCTCTCAATGCTTTGCAGAATCTGAGTTTTTCCCATCCTCGTTAAGCTGTGTACACACTGTGCAATATATTGCTCAGCGTCCAGTTTTCATCAGCGACCAGAGATGGTCGCTGATGTACAGGAGACTCTGCCAGGGGAGCCGCAGAGGGAAACAGCTGATCAGCGAACCTGGAGATTTATCGCTGCAGCACAAACAAATCAGAGGCAATATGGTCGCTCAGCGTGTACACAGCTTAATGTCCACATATTCTGTAAATACCGTGTGGCCTTCCCTGGTACCCTTTTGTTCGACTTTATACCAATGTTTGGAGACTGTAGAAGGGAGACTTATCAAAGCTTGGTGAGAGCTAATGTGGGCAGAGATAAAACTCTCCAAGATTTGATAAATCTCCCTTTGGGAGAAGCCTCTTCACACTTTCTGTAGAAGTATTTACCTTTCCTTTAATTTGCTTGTAAAAGAAACTTAACCCTCTCCATTCCTGTAAGAATCATTAGTCTTTATGCTCGCACAGGTACGATATTCAAAACGCTGCGTTCTCTACTCTCTGTGCGTCTGATTTACTACATCACCAGAATGCCGAAGCGAGGGAAGAAGGAAGATGCGTGTGAGACAGAGTCTGTGGAGAATGATGGTAAATATAGGGTGTTACATAAGTATAGCCTGGAGATGTCCGACCGCAACCATTCTCAGTATTCCTTTGTATCCCCCAGTACCTGAGCAAAAGAAGGGAAAGAAAGCAGGCAAGGAGCCTGAACCTGTGATTCTCTATGAGGATTCCCCTGACAAGTTAACCACAGATGATGGAAAGAAATACACAATGAAGATCAGCTCCTGGAATGTTGATGGTATTAGAGCGTGGGTCAAAAAAGAAGGCTTGACGGTAAGCACTGTACATTTCTTCTACACACACACTTTCAAGACCACATATATTTATTCAATTTTTACATTTGTAAATGTTATTTCATTTTTAAGATATATATGATCATCTCAATAGACAAATTAGCAGTACTCAGCGGAAAAGTTTCAAATCGAGTATTCAAAGCATCACAACATAGACTGACGTTTTGCGACTAGCGCTCCCTGTTTTTAAGGTGGGTAGTCATACTCGCCTTGAAAATGAGTCGTGCGAGCTCCGCAAGGTCGGCCTTTTCTGTGGTGCTTTGAGTATACTGTTTGAAACTTTTTCTCTAAAGCTGACAATACATCAGGACGTCATGATTGTATGCAGATCGTGGAGTGGTTGTAGGTGCTTAAAGGCGCATACAATCTGCTTACAACCGCAATGAGATCTGACGGATCAGAAGTGCAGCACATCTGATCTAGGGGCCGACCTCTCGACCCCTGGGACACCACACATTGTAAAAAGATGATGTGCACGTGATCCGTTGCACGACCCGGTGAGATCAGGTTAAATTACGTTCTGGTGTATGGGGGCCTTAAGTGCCGCTGTGTATTGAGAGGATCTTTATTGCCTATTCCCACTGAGCACCTTTTTATATATATATACAACTTTTATTACTATTTCTGGAGGTAAATATTTTAGCTTATAATTTCCATATCTTTAACACTTTGTTTTGTATTCCGCATAGTGGGTTCGTGAGGAGGACCCGGACATTATATGCCTTCAGGAGACAAAGTGTGCGGAGAAAGCCCTGCCGTCAGATGTGAAGGACATGCCAGAGTACCCTCACAAGTATTGGGCCTGCTCTGATGAAAAAGAAGGTTACAGTGGTGTGGCAATGCTTTGCAAGGAAAAGCCCGTAAATGTCACATACGGCATTGGTAAGTTCATCAACCCATGTATATTTTAGATTTGGCAATATAGTGTATATGAAGGTTTACCTGCACAGTACTCTGTATTCATTACTAATATGTAAACATTTTTGTGAGCCCAGAACTCCCATGGTTAATATAGCAGGGGTGGCCAAATTGGTCCTCAAGATCTACAAACAGTTCATGTTCTCCATGCCACCTGTGTACCTGTAGAATGTGTCGAGTAGGAATGAATGCTGCACATGTTTGATGACTACACCTGTGCACCAGCCAGGTAGTCTTGAAAAAGTGAAACTGTTGTTAGATTTAAAGGAACGCTCTGGCCAGCCCTGTTATAAAGTATTTTGTGAGGTTTTGTCTTTGTACATATTGCCCTAACTGTTTTTGCCTCTATTGTTCCATTAGGAATTGAAGAACACGATAAGGAGGGCCGCGTAATCACTGCTGAATTTGAGTCCTTTTATTTGGTTGCTACTTACGTTCCCAACTCCAGCCGTGGCCTAGTTCGTCTTGATTATCGCCAGCGCTGGGATGTAGACTTTCGTAGTTACTTGAAGGGACTAGACAGCAAAAAGCCTCTCATTCTTTGTGGTGACTTGAATGTTGCGCATAAAGAGATTGATCTGAAGAATCCCAAAACCAACAAGAAAACACCTGGTTTTACCCCACAGGAGAGAGAAGGATTTGGGGCACTGCTGGATGAAGGCTTCCTGGACAGTTTCCGTGAGCTTTATCCCGATAAGCCATTTGCTTATACCTTTTGGACCTACATGATGAATTCCCGAGCTAAGAATGTTGGGTGGAGGCTTGATTACTTTGTCCTGTCCAAAGCCTTGCGGCCATCCTTATGTGATAGTAAGATCAGGAGCAAAGCTATGGGGAGTGACCACTGCCCCATAACCCTTTTTATGGCCATATAAAGAAAAATAATGTTTAGTAGTTCAGTATCTCTATACAAACATGTAATTGGCCCCAGTGCCATGAACACTGCCCCATAACACTTAACATGACCATAAGATTACACACTATCCTATAAAACGCTGTGGTCAAGGAATGCACACCTGATATATTGCTCCATTAGTGTTCATTCTAGGACCCTGCATCTTCCAAAACTCATGTAGTTCCTGTTCCCTACCTGGGGTGTCGCTCTCTGCTGTGGTGCTTCTAGCACTGGTCTGCATATCATTGCTGAAATACAGACCACCCTGCTAGAAGCACCACTGCAGAGAGTGACGCCCCAGGCAGGGAAGAGGCACTGCACGGGTTTTGGAAGATAAAATGCAGGGTGCTAGAATTAACACTTTCTATACACCCAGTGTTGATCATATTCATTAAGGTTTTGTTCATTGTTAGAGAACCTTCACCTTGAGTATTGTTTACCACTAATTATCATGTAAAGTGGTTGGTGATGAGTGTTATAGTCATCAAACAAGACTACTTATTGGTGCTTTCACCTGTAGAAATCCCTTGCCTTGTAGAATTCATGAGAAAAAATTTTTTGTTTTATTTCTCATGTGCAGGATTATCTATATCTGTTGTCTATAATAATAATAACAATAACACATACAGGAGTATGTGCTCATTGATCTTAAGCTTCATGGGTTACTATGTGTAAAACAATAAACTACATCCAGTACTGCAAGAGGAATTAGGGCTCTATACGCAAAGCAGAGAAAAGAGTGGTCAAATCAGCTTTGAGGTAACATTTAGCAAGTACATGCTATAAAAGTATACATAGCAGCTGACTGGTTCCGATAGACAACTCCACTAACTCAGTTCTCCACTCTTTTTTTCTATGTCATGAATAGACCCCTTAGATCAGGGGTTCTTAACCTCAGTCCTCAGGACCCCACACAGTTCATGTTTTCCTAGGTCACCCAGCATGTGCACAGGTGCACTCATTACTCACTAACACATTTTAAAAGATCCACGGGTGGTGATAATTATTTCACTTGTGATTCTGCGTGAAGACATGGAAAACGTGCACTGTGTGGGTGTTCTGAGGACCGAGGTTGAGAACCACTCCATCTCCATCTGAATGTTCCCATTTTGAGTAATGAAAAGAAATATGGGTTATCAACAGTAAACGATTTGTCCATACTGTAAGAATATATGATAAAGCAGGGGTGTGAGGTCTAAAATTCCAAGTTTCCTAAGTAGTGCAAGTGTGTGTGTGTAAAAAGCATATGTATATGGGCATGAAAGCAATGGAACAAAAAGAACCTGTATACAGATAATTATGCCCATAAAACATGGTAAATATATAAGCAATTTGTTACATATCTTTGAAAGAGAGGTCTTTTTTTCAACATTTTTTCTTGGTGATTGAAATGTTGCAATAAAGACACTTGTCTGACAGCTTGATGGAGAAACCTTGCTAATTGTTATGACTACTTTAATGTTTCCGCTGAGGGGAACTTACCATGCACCCTAAAAAATACAAAGAAACATGTCACTACACTAAAGGTGTGCCCACACGCTAGAAAGATCTGCGATCGTAAGATGTGTGAATAAATTAGCCTTGAAATCTTTTTTCCGTCTTGGACAAAAGATTTCAGGCAAGCGCACATCTTTACCAAAGATTTTTCTTAAGATCCCGTGTGCGTTCCTATGGATCTTTTGTTAAAGCTTTTGATCTTTCGTGCAGCACGTAAGATCAGAAGATTCAGCTAAAGATCCACGGGAGCGCGCATCAGACCGAAATCGGACGATTTTCGACCGATTAATGGAAAACATCGGATGATATATCTGCTGATTTATTGGAAATCGGCCCAAAAATCGTTCTAGTGTGTGGGCACCTTAAGGGGACAGAACCCCAGATTAAAGGGGGGGGTGGGGGGGTTGGAGGAGGAGAGTATCCCCATGCCTCCCCAGTCTTAAGGGGTCCCCTTGCTAGAGCTGCTGAGGTGCTGCTGCATGACTGATTCATGCAACCTCCACTCTGCTGCCTTGGATAAGGCGGTCAAAATTTTTACATTTCTACTTTTAGCGTTTAGTAGCTCATAATTATGAATAGCGAAGATATCAAAAGTAGGTTTTAGTGTTCTAGGCTATTAAATACAGAGCAGCGACATGAATTAGTAATAAAAAAAAAAGTTAAGGTGCCCATCATACACTGTACATTTATTGTATGCAATTTGGACTAGATCGAATCGGAAACATTTTGCAGTGCGAAACAATCTAGTCCAAATTGCATACAATAATTGCACCTTTAAGGTGAGTACACACGGGTGCAATTTCATGTAAAATCGCTGGCAATATGGTCGCTGAGCGATAAATCGCCAGCTGCGCACTCCCGTTTGCACTGCCTAATGGTCGCTGGTCGCAGGAGCATGCTCCTGCGACCAGCGGCTTTCCCCGGCGATCGCTGTGCCGGAAGGTCAGCGCCGGGGAGATCAGCGTTGATCTCCCCAGCCCCGTGCCGCTGCTCCCTTTCTCCTCCCATCAAAGTGACAGCAGCAGCGTCTGCTGCTGCTGCGCTCCCCCTCCGCCCCATAGCAGTGTCTCCTTTTCATCGCTGATGAAAAGGAGACACTGAGCAATATGATTGCTGGGGATATATTGCTAGCAATATATCCCCAGCAATCATATTACCCCGTGTGTACACAGCATTAGTGTTCTAGTATATTGATTTAGAGCATGTGTTTGTGCAGGTCCATTGTGTCTATACAAAGGTTTTGCATAGTAGCCAGACTTCCCTGGAAAGGTCTCTTCATATTCAGTCTACTAAGACAATAACCGATTCCAATCGCATTCTTGGGTGGTGGCTTTCATCAGGGGACATTCCTCAAACTCACTGGGCGACTGAGCTGAATGCTCAATGTCTGAGCAGCTTTCAACTTGAAAGCTGCCCTGTGTATACAGGGCAGCAATGAGCACTAATGCATGCTGACGCATCATCGCTGGCCCGGCTGCTCATCTGCTGGTATTACCGATGAGCGACGGAGTGGAACGGCTGCTATGGAAGTCGTCCATCCCTGGGAAAATCGCTAAAACAGGCGAAAAACACTGGGTATTCACTGAGCGGTTTTCAGCCTAGCGATTCTCCTCATCATCTTTATCCAAAACACTCTGGACAAAAACACGCAATGTATATGGACCTTAATAGAAGCACAGCTGTTGGGTGTCTCTAGACAGCCCATCGGCTGCTGCATTAGCTTAAATGCTGTAGCAGCTGCAACAAAAGTTTTAACCGCTGCTGCATTATCGTTCTGCTCTGAATTTGGCCCAATCCCTTAAAGTCATTCTTAACACTACAGCTGCCTTTAATCTACAGTAAAAAGCTATTGTGATTCAGTAGTGTAACACATCTTTCCTGATGGACAAACCAGTTATTTTCATGTAAATTGTGACCTTTCTCTATAGATGGGCAATTTTCATTAGGCTGCCTGGAATTTTTTAGTTTTTTTGCTCCTCACATAGGGCCAGATTCTCTAAGCTTCAAAAGTGATAAAATGGAGAGTGATAAACAGCCAGCCAATCAGCTCCTGCCTGTCATGTCACAGACTGTGTTTGAAAAATGTCAGACAGGAGCTGATTGGCTGGCTGTTTATCACTCTCAATGTTATCACTTTTGAAGCTTAGAGAATCTGGCCCTAAGTCATGAAGAAATAATATGCAGTATGTCTCACCAGTTGTGTTGTCAGCACATGTGGTTGCTCAGTTTGAGCTGGCTCTGGTTTTTTGGCCAAATTAATTTTTTTTATGTAAGTACACTGGATAACTCCAAATTAAATGATTGTTGAATGTTCGTGTTTGTAAATACTGGGGTCTGTTTACTAAGCCTTGGATGGACTTAAAGTGGACCAGCCTATTTGCTTCTAACTGCCCTGTTACTGTCTATGGGGTAGATGTATCATCTGTCATTATGGGGGGAGAAGCGGTATCAGTGCATGGGGTGCGCTAAATGACAGGGGCGCTATGCCCATATCGGCGCTGCTATCTAAATAATAGTAGTCCAATATGCAGGGCAAATGTATGAACTGTCAGCAGCACTGACTGTTCCGCCCCTTGCCGCTATCGACTTTGACAGCTGCAGGTGGCGATGCTCTATCCTGACAACAACGACTGTGCTGGAAATATTGCGTGAGTAGCAAGATCCTGCGCATGCCCAATCCAGCCAGCCGGGGGAAGGAGACAGCGCGTTAATACATATTGTTGTTGGTCTCCCCTTCTGTTTCACCTTGTTAGTGAGGCGAAGCAGGAAGTGTTATCACGCCGCTATAATACATCTATCCCTATGTTTGAAAAATGACAGTAGCTGCTTGGCTTGTACTTTATCTCTAATTTATCGCTATCTGTGGCTTAGTAAATACCCTACTGTTTGTTAGTGTTCATTATAAAACCTTGCACCTTTCAAAACCCATGCAGTTCCTCATCCCTGCCTGGGGTGTCGCTAATTGCTGTGGTGTCTACCACACTGGAACTTAATACAGACCAGACTTGTACTAGAAGCACCAAGGCAGACAGCGTCACCCCAGGCAGGAAAGCAGAACTGCACGGGTTTTGATAGGCGCAGAGTGCTAGAATGAGGTGTTGTAACCATTCTGGTTACAGATACTTGGACTCGCCCCTCAGAATTGCTGTGTACACATCACACTAAAGGAACTGAATAGTTTTTGTTTTATGAAAGCATAACAGGCAGTTATTGAGTTTTTATCTGTTATTTTGCAGCCTAAGTTTAACAATAAAGATTTTGAATTTCAATATATTTTTCCTGCTTGATTTACTGCTCCAGCTTCACTTTGTACCAACTGTAATAGTCAGTCAATATTCACAACGTAAGGTAAAGTAGTAAAGATCATGCAGCAAAGTAATCTAAAACAATGTATAAATGTGAGCAATTGTTATGTATTTTTTCAAACCTATAAAATAGTTAACAGAACGAGTAGTAAGTGTTTCGTATAATTGGTTTAAAAAAGCTTGGAGAATGTTTGAGTTTATGAAGTAATATTTTCTATTGCAGGGTGACTTCGAAACAAAAACCTGCGCCCTGTGGTTCTTGTCATGAGGAGTTCTCGATAGCAAATACCGGGTTCGGTATGATTTACCTACAATTCAAATCCTGACTGTCAAAATATTGACATCTAAAATATAGACAGGTAAAAAATTAGACACCTGTTTTTCATATTTTTTGGGGTCTGTATGTTGACATAGGTCGACATAACCCCGTGCTTCAGGCACGGTGCCTCACTGCGCTCGGCACACTATTATATTCCCCCACCATGTCCACTGAGATGGTAAAGTATGTACAAGTCGGTATTTTGACCTTGTCGGTATCTTGACCAACCGGTCAATGGTTGTCGGTGTTTTGACCATTGGGATTTTGATTGTAGGTAAATTGACCACATCCCCAAATACCATGTCCATGCTGTAATTATATTATAAAGCAGCCATGTGTAGGTTGTGCTGATCTTCACGTAAAGAATAGCACATGGGAGTTTCCATATGTGTTCACTCACCGTGAAATATGAAAAAATGAGTCCATGTAATATTAAAGAATGTACTTTTGGACATAAACGTTTGAGTGGCAATATAGTGTTGCTCAAATGTTATTGGATTTTTTTTTTCTTGTTAATTGCCTTAATTAGGTAATAAAATAATTGATCAGTTTTTTTTTTTCTATTCACTAAAGGACTCTACCCTTGGGAATAGTCACATACTCTGGTATAGCGCCAAACCGGTCACCCTTTTTATATGTTGACCCTTCAACTGCACTTAGGCCCTTATTCAGATCTGAATGCAGTACAAATTTGGGTACTTATGTATTATCTGGGCTCCCGTTTTTCTTATGAGACCGCGTCCCCTCGCGGGGCTCGCTGCGCTCGCCACGCTTCGGGCACGGTGGCTCGCTGCGCTCACCACACTATATAAAATCAACTCCATGCGTAGTTGGATAGTAGGGGTATGAAAAAATGGGGTGCATTTAACATGGGAGCCCAGATAATACATAAGTACCCAAATTTGTTCTCAAAATGGACAAAACCATGTGCACTGCAGGTGGGGCAGATGTAATGTGTATAGAGAGTTAGATTTGTGTGAGTTATTTTGTTTCTGTGCAGGGTAAATACTGGCTGCATTATTTTTACACTGCAATTTAAATTTCAATTTCAACACACCACACCCAATTTAACTATCTCTGCACATCTCTGTTCCACCTGCAGTCCACATGGTTTTACCCATTTTGAGAATAAATTTGTACTGCGATCAGCGCCCATCACATCGCATACCATAAGGCATACGATGGTATGCAATGCGATGTTACGCGATGGCAGCCGATGTTATACAATTTTAAATTGTATACCATCGCATTGTATGGCATATACAATGGTATACGATTTAAAATTGTATAAGCACCCTAATGGGTGTTTTCAGTGTTAAATGTGCCCCCTATAAGATTAATTATTGTATAAGCACCGTAATGGGTGCTTACAATGTTAAAAGCACCCCCACGCCACCCGTACTATAAATGCCAACCCGAAGCGTGGCGAGCCCACGAGGGGCGGCAGTACGTGTCCTCCGACCTTTTAATACCCCCACTATCCACGTCGGCGTGGAGTTGACGCTTCGGGCTCGCTGCGCTCGCCACACTATATGGGCGCCGTGCTAGGAAACAAGTACCGATTGCTCTACCTTTAAAGAGCTTTAGCGCATAAATTAGTAATTCAGAACCATTATAGAGTACAATTCCTTTATTACAAGGTGGGTTATATTTACATGATATATTACTGATTTTACAATGTGAATGGGACAAATAACTTCCACTAAAATGTGAAATGCTTAACATAACAATGTGTTAATCAGTAATGTAAAAGGGAATCCTTTAACTGCAGATGAACAAAAAAGTCAACTGTCGCACTAATAAACAATAGTTAAGCTACTAATTAAAATTGTTTTATTTCCAGTACTAAATGAGCTGGAACACTTCACATTTCAATCATAAGCCACAAGATGGTTCCTTTCCTCTTCCTATCTACTGTATGATCCTGGCTTATTGGCAGTATATTGTGAGTGAGTCCTGCTGATTACCACGGATAAAGATGATTGGTGAGGTTATGTCACGTGATAGAATTTCGAGCCAAGCCATGTAGAGGGAACTGGGGCAGTCTGATTTGCTTGCAATGGGGAGGCTTCTGCAAAAATAAGCACATAAAGTATTAACAATTGTCCACCAATTAACTGTTTTGTTGAACAAGATCTGTACTGAAGAGCTTTAAGATGATTATTTAAATATTTAAAACTTCAGTTCCATTCTTTGCTACAGTTATCATAATGGGTGAACACACAGTATGATTTTGGCAGGCAATTTCGAATAGATAGTCAAAATCGCCTGGAAGGTTAGCAAAAATCCTAGTAAACATGCAGCTGATACCAATGCGCGGCCACTGTGAAGGCAAGTCTATTTTGACTAGATTGTAGACTATCATAGTGAACATAGACAAAGTATAGTCAAAATTAATAAGGCCTCCATCCGCTTGTGCGATATGGGCAATTTTCATGTGATTCTGACGCACTGTTTTGACGGATTCCATGAAAAGTGTCATATCACATGTCCTTTACTTTCAATGCGAGGCATGTTCCCATGCGCCTTGCATCGCAATTGCAGATCAGTGGGCTGCCGTAAATATTTGTTCCAGCACATAGCCCTTGCTAGGATCGAATATGATACCATATGCGATACCTCCCACTAGTGGATGAAGGCCTTTAGTCAAAATCGGCCAATAGCACAAATTGCACTGTGTGTACATGCCTATAGTCAAGCAAACCTTTTCATTCCTCATAATGACCTGGAATGTTTACCTTATATAGGAAATATAATCTTTTTTTTACACAACATTTTTTATTTGAATTTATATAGCAAATGTGAGCGACGCTGGAATTTTTAGCAGATGTTTGGCACATCTCTCACAGAGATTTTGGCACTCAAGGGTTAATGCAGATCGATGGTGATACTGTATTCTTGAATGCCTGTATGTGCATAGCCATAAACTATCAGTAGCAATAATAGTAATGACTAATACAGGACTTACATTGCAATAAGAGCAGCATCCTGTGAATTCTCCTGAAGGATCTCGTTCATTCTCACATATCGTTCCGACTAGGAAATGTAAAAAGAACAAGTTAGACAAATCTGCAAATGAAACGCCTAGTGGTTAATATAATTAGCAGCAAGCAGGCTTGTATATTCAACACGGACTTGCTGATTTTTTATTTGTAGCCCTGATGCTTGATGTACAATAATCTGCTAGTCCGATGTAAAATGTGGGTGAGGTAAACGGCTGCAGCCAGCTAAGTGCCATTACAATGGCCTGAAAATGATGGAGATGGCACTTCACCTGACTCGCACCTGATTGACTCTGGACCCTGATATGTCATTTCTGAGTTCAGAGCAGACAAGAAATGGATTCTAGTGCACCAAGAACATATATTTTTCAGAACTTCAATAAAGCTACTAGAGCTTGTGTGTTACAAAGGATAAAATAGTACTAGAAGCTATAAAAGTCTTGTCTAAGCAAAACAAAAATATGCAGGGTGCAGCCCGGCACAGCGTTACCACTGCTTTATCACTTCACCAAGGTTAATACATCTGTTCTAATTTAGGTCACACCTGAGACAGTCCCTTTCACACTGCTGCAGCCTGTGCATTGATGGCGCTTGAAGATTACATCATCTCCTCGCACCCGGAAAGTGTCTATCTCCATGCTTTGAACAGGTCCCAGGTCAGATGACCGGGGTTACCCAGTTCTACTGACAAAAATCCCAGATTGTTGCGCATTCATGTGCAATAACCCTGGATTTTGGTGTCAGTGAAAAGTTGGTATGGTATGTAACACTCACAGAATATTTTGCTGTAGTTAACTGACGATACAATTATACCTTAGATGTGTGGTTTAGAAGATCATTTCCACTTATACTCCAGGGAGGGATTTCTGATTCGTTCTCACTCTGCTGTTCAATATGATATGGAGCTATAAGGTCCTCAAACAATTGCATGCTGTGGGGACAGGAGAAGTTTACAAATAAAACCATTTGGATTGCATATGACATGCTGACATTTACATTGATAATTATAGATTTTCAGTGTTGGACCAGGGCATGAAGTGCCCACCAGGTAAATTCAATGGCAGGGGCCCGTGCTTTGGTGTGTGGTTATCCTCTATAGAGGGTGTGGCCAGCTACCACAGAGGCTGGTCAACCATTAGATAGTGCACAGTCTGGGCCTCTTAATAAAATGTATATAATAAATACTGCTAATACATGCATGGTAATATACCAGCCATGCACCAGCATAGCCCCCTGTTCAGTATAATTCAAGCACTTAGGGGGGTATTCAATCTTGGGTCATGGCTGTTGAGCTGGCTCGACCAAGATTTTGTAGGCAGGATTCAATGTCCAGTCTGCAGCGGGACAAGAAGGGGGTGTGGCTGCAAGCTGCGGCCAGGAAGAGGATCACTTCCTGGCCATTCCCCTCAGGCCAAGCCCTGCTGCTTGTGAAGTCGGGCTCGTTCTGCCAAGATCCCCTGAACAATGCTGTCGGGGAAGATGGCTGCGGGAGATTGAATACCCCCACAGTCTGGAACCTGATCCCTCGAGGAGAAGGTGGGGCTCTCAGGCATTGGGGCCCACCTGGGGTTTCCCCTGTGGGACAGTCCGGTCCTGTAGAGTATTGTTATCCAAAAGTTTCATGAATGGACATTTTGCTCCCGGTGCTGATATAATATACAGTGCAGTAGTTGCATATTCTTACTTTTTCGGTTGGGGCTTCTCATGAATGTCAGTCAGCACTACAACATCATGGAATCCTAGTCTGAACTTCTGCAGGAGAGACTGCATTCTGCAGGGAGAGATCAGAATGGGAAACTGTGTCAGAGCACTCACATTGTCTAATTATTCTCAATCCTACAAACCAAATCTCTGCTACTCAAGTGTACACAGAGTAGTGACAGTAATAACTCACTCTCTCCTCTCTTCCTCTGCATTTTCCTGTGTTCCTCTGATGTAAACCCGTACTTTGCATTGGCTCCAGCGCTTTCTGCGAGTCAGCAAGTATGGGATGAGCAGGGTCAGACCTTGAAGATGGTGAAAGAAAAAAAGAGAGCAAATATTGAAGAGTATATTTTGCTACAAATTGTAGTTTATGTACAAAGGTAACATTTTAAATACGTATTGTATTTTTATTATATTCTTTGCTTCGTAATACCCCTTTCAGACCTAAATCCCAATTATTGGAGATAACATCTTTTTAATGTGGATCCTTTTACACCATCTGCAACCTGGGTTAACCTTCCAATAACCTGGATTGAAGCGGTGGTGTTGGGGCATTATTGATTGCATTGCCCTTGCTGCCTACCTCCATCATCATACAGCCAGTAAATATGGATGCTTCTCTTGTGCTGGCAGCTCTGGAATTCAGTATTGGTCTGATTCAATGTCTCTGGTACTGGGAATGGTGGTTCTGGAAACAGAAAAGTGTAGAGGAAAAATGTCTTAATTTTGTTATAAGGTTTAAAGTTACAATGTAAATGCTAAACAAAGTTCTTTTGTCATTTAACAAAACAATCTGCTTTGATTCTCACTGCAAAATCATGAAACAGATGTATATATACACTTTTACAAACTTGTCTCATATTAAATTCCTTCCCGGAGTCTCTAGCATCTCTGGGACAGGGGGAAACACTCCTACAATGAAGGGAATATCTCGGTAAATGAGCCCTCTCCATCCATTTATTTATTGCAGGATTTCTCAAACTCAGACCTTGAGGGAACCCTTATTGTCCATCTGGTGCATAAGTATGTTTATTAAATTGACTAACACAATAGATCTACAGATGGTGCTAATTATTCCCGAGGAACACGCAACTTTAGTGATTCTAGAGGACAAAAATTGAGAACTACAGTACTGATCTTATTATATCTCATGCAGTAAAACAAATCTTGTACGTTGCACGGAGCATCTACTGCTTACCCAACTCTTCTCAACAGAGAGTACAGCTTTGCACACAAATGGTCTTCACTATGAAAATCTGCACCTGCTGTGCAGGTTTCCATTCCTGCAGTTCATAAATTACAGTTAGGGCTTACTGATCAGGTTAATGAGTCAGATTCTCTAAGCTTCAAAAGTGATAAAATGGAGAGTGATAAACAGCCAGCCAATCAGCTCCTACCTGCCATGTCACAGACTGTGTTTGAAAAATGTCAGACAAGAGCTGATTGGCAGGCTGTTTATCACTCTCCATTGTATATACAGGGGTGGGGTCCTGGGGTGCACACCAATTGAGAGGTACGACCATGCGGAGACCTTTCAGTAGAGCTGCATACAAAGTCTCTATTTTATCACTTTTGAAGCTTAGAGAATCTGGCCCAATGTCCGATATTTAAAAGGGCAATGCTGTTATTAGACGTGTCTTGCTAGTAAAAGAATTGCCCTTTGAAATATCGGTCACGACCACAATCAGAAGTCCTGGGTTTTACAGCTGATGCTTTGTAAATAATTATTTGCAGTCTGTGAAGGCCCTATAAAAATGAATGTAAAGCCATACCCTTTTCTGTCTGTTTATCAGATATTTCTTCGTTATCAGAGTCCTGGAATGCCAAGTTATCTGTGGGAAGATATAAGCATTAAGTATGTATAATAGTTTATAAAGGAAATATACTATTATCCTTAAGTGAAAGGTTACACACTATAAATAGTAATATATATATATATATATATATATATATATATATATATATATATATATATAGACTGTGCAGGGGTCCGGCACTGAAAGCCTCCTCTCAGCTAACTTTGAATGCTTGGCCTGGGTGCCCGTTACTCCAGAGTCAGACTCTGGTACATGCAGACTGTTTGGTAGAAAAAACGTCACTCCAGGCTCTTGATGCAAATAAAAGACTTTATGCGTCTGTGTGCCTACGGCGTTTCGAGCCTTATGGCTCGTCTTCAGGACATTAACAGTATGTGCATAAACAGGCATACAATTTATACCTTACCTTTGAACAGGTGCCCCCACGCCGGCATTCCGTCCTCCCACCGGCTCCTGGACCCGCTTCCGGGTTCACCTTCCGGATATGACGTGGTACCTGTTGCCAGGGGACGCGGTGTCAGCGTGTTGGCACTGTCCCTGTGCAAATACAATAAAAAACATTTAAATAACTTGCTCCATCATCTCTACGTTACTGATGGAACATTTATATGATAAAACAGTGACATTATTCCATTTTGCATGTGTCTAATTATATCTCTGCGCTTGTGCATGTTATATCGTGTGGTCGCCCCTAGATGGCGTTTTGAGCACGTTTTGACACTATTTCCCAAGCGGTCGACATAGTCTACTTGGGTCGTAATTATTTGGTTAACACTTTTTTTCAGTTGATTTTTTAGATTTGTTACTTTTTCCTCTATTCCAATATTTCCCTCATAAAATAGCACAAATAAGAGAGCTCAAGAATAGGAGCAAACTGGTTTTTGCTCGGAATTTTTAACTTTTAATTCATATATATATTTTTTATTTTATGTGGTTATCAACAAAAATCCACATAATACACAAATATGAGTGGTGTACGCCATCTAGGGGCGACCACACGATATAACATGCACAAGCGCAGAGATATAATTAGACACATGCAAAATGGAATAATGTCACTGTTTTATCATATAAATGTTCCATCAGTAACGTAGAGATGATGGAGCAAGTTATTTAAATGTTTTTTATTGTATTTGCACAGGGACAGCGCCAACACGCTGACACCGCGTCCCCTGGCAACAGGTACCACGTCATATCCGGAAGGTGAACCCGGAAGCGGGTCCAGGAGCCGGTGGGAGGACGGAATGCCGGCGTGGGGGCACCTGTTCAAAGGTAAGGTATAAATTGTATGCCTGTTTATGCACATACTGTTAATGTCCTGAAGACGAGCCATAAGGCTCGAAACGCCGTAGGCACACAGACGCATAAAGTCTTTTATTTGCATCAAGAGCCTGGAGTGACGTTTTTTCTACCAAACAGTCTATATATATATATATATATATATATATATATATATATATATATATATATATATATATATATAAAATGGCTTACACCACTGTTTGGTCTACTTCTTATTTATTGAAAACCGGGTGAGTGCCGTCCTGCTTCCTGCTATACAAGACTGCTTGCTCAAACAGCCTGGGAAAGGCACTGGGGTACTATTTTGTTCATACGGAGTGCCGGCCACAACGCTGCTTTTATATATATATATATATATATATATATATATATATATATAATCTAATGAATCACTCTTTATACAGCTGGTTTATAAGCCTAATGCCAGACCAATAATTATCTTGCTGCATGCTTTACCTATGCTTTGAAATTGAAATGACACATAGTAATTATAGTAATTATATTCTGTTTTTTACACTAGCTTAAAGAACGTTGTAGCATAGTTTCTCTTTAGACATTTTTTTTGCACAGGCCCAAGTTGTAAACACTGCTCAGAGGTTAAGGTGGCCATCTGACCCCCCTGAGCCGCACGTGTCCTTCCTGGGCAGCTGGATCGCATGATATACATCGATGTATCGCATGCAACCTAGTTCCCTGCCACTGGGAGGGGAGCCAAGTCGGAGTTTGGGCGGGCAGCAGGTCCGACCTCCGTCTCCGGTCCAATTCACACAGGACCAAGCATCGGACCCGAGGAGGAAGTGAAACACATCCGATTTGGGATGAGTTCTTGGCCAGATCCATCGGGATTGGGTGAAATCGGCCCAAATCGGACAAGTGTATGGTCTCCTTTACTTGTAGTTGTAAGGAGCCAAAGCTAACCAAAGAAATACCCCAGTCACACTTACATTCTCCTTGCATCTTCTGTGTCATGTCATGGCCTCCCTTTATGCGTACAATACATACACCAAACTGACAGTCAAATACATCACTGTGAAAAAAGCCAAGAGAAAACAATGCAGATTACAGAATAGTAAGCGGTTGCGTAGCTGGAAGTATGGACACTAAAGAGAGAGTGGTGGAAAACACAGAGAGTAAGTGGAGAAAGCAAGTGGTGCGCAATAGTAAATATTGTGCCATAGGGATGGGCATATGCAGGAAAGATGTTATTAGCGGCAGACTGGGCAGCAGAGGGCAGTAGTATATATGCATGCTGGAGAGAAAGAAGGATTATTTACCAATAAAAGGTCACTTACTTAATGATCCCCACATATTCCTCTAAGCACTGCCCGGGAACCTTTTGCCAGTTACTTTTATAACCCAGCACCATGGTGTTCGGCTTTAAACGACCCAGACCTGAGACCTATGTGGGCAAGAATTTTGTGATCAAGTGTTAGTAACATTTAGGAAAACACTGTGGGGGTATCACTTGGAATTTCTTTCACTGAGTATAACTGGGATTTGAGCGAAGACCTAGTTGATCAATTCCGGTAATTCACGGTCATTGCATTGCTCTGTGCGTTAACGTATATCATAATACAGTAATTATCAGTTGGCATTAAGCTAGTGTAAAGCAATCAACAAAGATCTTTGGCTACAGTGTGAAAACATATTCATTAGTATTCGGTGTCCACTATATGTGCCAGGGGAGCGTACAGGAGTGGTGACACATCAAAAATTTGCTCAGCCAATGAAAAACAGGTATTTTATTCTGTGGCCACGAGCAGAAAGAGTAGTATAATGACCTATCCTTTCCATGCTTAATCACAAGTCTAGAGTCTAGGACATGAGTAATTCTACTGCTAAAACCCACTAGGTTTGCAATGTGAATTCCATGTCATATAGAACCATGGCACAGATCAGTACTTAGGTGAGTTTCCCCTACCTGCATTAGGCTTTTGGCTCCAGCCCTTAATGTGCTTTCATGAATAACAGTGTAGAAGGATCTCACTTTCCGTGTGTTCAGCCACCGCAGATGTCCCTCTGAGTCTGTCACCTTGTCAGAGTCCTGTGGATATCAGCATTGATTCAAATACAGAAATACTATGCGCTACATTTTCCATTTCTCTGTATAACATAAGATATAGGGCAGTATTCAATGATTTGTGTGAGCTGTGACCCTGCGAGCAGTGCTGCCTGCTCGCTATCACAGCTCGCAGGGTCAGTATTCAATTGACCCCCTGCATACGCCGTTTCCCCCTCACTAGGTTTTTGGAGCGAGGGGGAAATGGCGTATGCAGCTGATAAAACAGCGAGGCTTGCGGCTAAATGCTGCGGTCTCCCTGCATTAGCCGTAAGCCTTGCTGTTTGGGGGAATCCTCACCGTCCTCTGACAGTGAGGATTCCCCCAGAATGTTGAATACGGCGAGCGGCAGGCGTGGGAGTTGAACAGAGAGGATTGCTTTCAAAGTGAGCATTAGAGCCCATATTCCGGCCATGTTATCTATATTTTAAGGATAATAAATAATACTATACTTACAGTCACAACATTCCCACAGATCATCAAACTCGTGCTCTTTGTTACAGAACTGACAAAGTCAACCAAAGCAGGGCGAAAGTTTGGGGGTCCAGTGAGTACAAGACACTGAGGCCTGAAGGTGAGATAGATATGAAAGTTGATGTAATGTCAGAGATCAAAAGCTTCTGAGGACTCATAGACTGACCACAATACCTAAAGTTCTTGACATGTTCTTGCACTTCATTTAGGCCCATACTGTAGGTCAGTGCCATACTGTAAGCTCCAGCCTGCACTGAAGATCCCCAGTTCACATCTACGGTTCAAAAGATAGGGGACAGGTCAATGCTAAATTGTACCACTTTAATTGGAAACAAACATTAAACACAATTCAGTTGGACTGTAGCCCTGGTGTATTGACTGACACTCTTACCTGGCTTTTTGTAGGTGACATAACCTAGCAGTATAACAATGATAGCCACTGCAATGATAGCTGCCCACCATGTCAGGAGAAACATAATGACCACTGATACTACAGCTCCAAAAAGAGACGTCCACTTGTTGTAGTATCGGAAAGATGGACGCCAGCCTGTAAGAAATGAAAAAAATCAAATATTAGTAGTAATAATAATAACAACAACAACAAGATCAAGGGGTCTATGTACTCAGCCTTGGAGAGAGAAAGAGATACAGTGGACATAGATAAAGTATCAGCCAATAAGCTCTGAGCTGTCAATTTTCAAAGACAGCCAGGAAAATGATAGTAAGGAGCTGATTTGCTGGCACTTTATCCCCTTTATCCGACTCTCTTCAATGATGAAATGTAATAAGAACCGGGATGCCGGCTAAACTCAGACGTCTTATAAAGCGCAAACATATACAAAAATCCCCTAGGCATCCTGCGCGACTGGTGAACTTGGACCCTATTACATTTCCCTGCAAGGCTTAGTACATAGAGCAGGCATGTCCAAACTGTGGCCCTCCAGATGTTGTGAAACTACGCATCCCAGCATGCCTTGACATTGCCTTAGCATTCTGTAATAGCAAGGCATGATGGGATGTGTAGTTTCACAACAGCTGGAGGGCCATAGTTTGGACATGCCTGACATAGAGGGTGATTCATCAGACCTGCTCGCTGCTGGTTGAATTTGCTCCCCTGTCCGATGTTTGGGGTTTGTGCATGCGTGACTATGCGCATGTGCAAACCCCCGGAGCGAAAAGCTTTGGCGAGTTTCACACTCGCCAAAGCATTTTCTCCTGGATGGGTGGGAAGAGGACGGACAGGGGACGGAAGCAGGGGAACGGCCAGCGTTTTATGGGGGCGCCCATACAAATGCTGGGTATAACCCTGTGAATGCTAGTGTGGGGATAAGCTCGGTGGGGGGAGTGCGGTCGGCGTGGCGGCGTTTGCCTGCTTGTTAGGCAGTGAATATACACTGCCTAGTGATCAGGTCTGAATCAGGCCCATAGGCCCCAAAGATGCATATTACAAAATGAATCCTTTTGTCACAGATAATTCATTGCCATTACTTACTGTGGGGTAGATGTATCAAGCTTCAAAAAGTAATAAAGAGGAGAGTGATAAACAACCAGCCAATCAGCTCCTGCCTGTTATATTTCAAACCCAGCCTGTAACATGGCAGGTAGAAGCTGATTGGCTGACTGTTTATCACTCTCTATTTTATCACTTTTTGAAGCTTGATACATCAGGAATGTGTGCTCCTTTTAAAACATTATCATCTATAATAGAAATCACGATAATGCTAATGAAAGCATAGAATGTGTAAACATTGATGAGATGTTTCCAGAAAATTGAATAGCAGTTTAATGAGAAGGTGGACAAGCCATTATGGAGAAGAGTGGCGAGAGAAGTGCATAGCACCTTTGTGTTTACCTGGGGAATTGGTAACGGACGCATGGAAGCAGCTGAAGTTGATGAGAGCGTAGGAGCACAGGAAGAAATTGGAGATAATTGGAGCTATTGTGTTCAGCTCAGCTGTGCAAATGAGATTAGTGTGAGGGTTAATAGGAAATAATGGGTTTACCAAGGATGAGATTACAATAATAATGATAAAACAGTTGATGGCAGAGGTAGGTCAAGTAAAGATAATACTAGACAAACATGACAAAATTACATTTGGAAATAAATCACAATCTGTATTTTGAACTAAAATGTGTCAAAACAAGTGTAGTGCATTTTGTTCCTTGTTAAGGTGCCCACACACTAGAACAATTTTTTTGCAGATTGGCCGATTTCCGATAAATCGGCTGATAATCGTCGGATATTGGTTGGGTACGTGCTCCCGCGGATCTTTTGCTAAATCTTCTGATCTTACATGCTGCATGAAAGATCAGAAGATTTAACAAAAGATCCATAGGAACGCACATGGGACCGTAAGAGAAATCTTTGGTAAAGATGTGCGCTTGCCTAAAATTTTTTGTCCAGGATGGACAAAAGATTTCAAGGCTAATTTATGCGCACATCTTACGATCGCAGATCCACAATTGTAGGGTTTTTGATGATATTTCAGAACTTTTTTTCACTTATAAGATTTGGACTAAGAACAACTTTTTAAGGGTCTGTACAAATGGACATTCAGTCCTCATAACCCTCTGAGGGCGGGATGTATTAATATACATCGCCGCCCCTCACCGTCCAGCCGCCGCGATGTTAACGCATATGTACTAACATATGCGGCTAGCATCGGGTTGCGGTGACGGAGACCCCCGTGATACCTGTAATGTGGTTTGCGGGGGTCTCCGTCACATCCCGGCAGCTGTCAGTGTCCCCCTGCATCTCCTCCCCCCCCCTGCAGCCGTATGTCCTCCCAGCTGTGACACCTGCTGAGGGAGGAGGAGATCGATGGAGGACGGGAAGGGGGGGTCGCGCGGGCAGCGGGTGGCGATAGAAGCCCATAGGCTTCTATAGGGTATCACCACCCAGAGGTTGGCGATACCCTGCCCGGCGGACGGGTAATGGTACATAGGAAAATGCGGTAAAACCCCCGTTTTACCGCATTTTCCCTTTAGTACATCCCGCTACGATTGAGCTGTATGCCATTAAACTGCCATTGAAATGAACAGAATGGAGCTCAAACAGAACAATAAGGGACTGCAATAACACCATGTTTAATTTTTCACACATTTTAAAGAATATTTAACCTTAAACTGTAACTTGACATGTTATATTAACCCTTTGAGTGCAAACATCTCTGTGAGAGATGTGTAAAATATCCGCTAAAAATGCCAGCGTCGCTCACATTTGTTATAAATTCAAATAAAAAAATGTATAAAAAAAATATTATATTTCCTATATAAAGGTAAAGATAACAGGCCATTATGATGAATACAAATGTTTGCTTGGCAATTTCCACACCTATTTTGTAGGTAGGATAAACTTACCAATAAGGATGAATGCAACAGCAATAATGAAAGCCAGAAGGTACCCACGGATAGGCTCATTATTCTTCCCAAACCCTTTCCCAAAGAATCCAATAAAGGGGTACAACTTGTCCTTGCAGAGGCACTGTAAGGAAGAGAAATGTGTTACATATAGTGAAAGTGTAGAGAAAAAAAGTTTTAAATAGGAAACTTAAGGGGCAAATATACTTGGAGATTGAAAGTGGGGAGATACAACGTACCAGCCAACCAGCACATGGCAGTTAGGCTGATTGGCTGGTTGGTTATCTCTCTCCAAGGCTTAGTACAGATCATAATTGCCGACATTCTGCAAGGTCAGCACAGCGGGGGCGTGGCAAGGCATGAAGGGGCATGACAGATCAACCACGTCATTGTCACCTGTAGAGAGTGGGTAATCTTTCCCTGGGGTCGGCCTGTAGGAGGGGTGTGACAGCGGCCAAATGGGCTCCTGCTTCCCCCTCCAGTCCTGTAACAGGCGGCAGTGGGGTACTTCGGGCAGAGAGAAAGCAATTTCCCAAGCCCAGCACACACCTATGTGTGTGTTGGGCTGTGGAGATAGTATGCTGCAGCAGCAATCAGTCCTTTCTCTCCCTGCGTGGTGTGCAGTGGTGGATGGGGGACCAATCAAACCCAACACCCCACTCTCCCACATACGCACCTGGCTGTCCATCATCTGATGCCCACCTTTCGTGGGTGCACACATAATATATTTTTTTACATTCTTGCACAGAGGGGGCCTGGCCACACTTCCCAGAGTAGACCACCCCCACTGACAGTACTGGGGCCTTGCAAAACTGTCAGTGGCCCTGGCTACAATTAAAACTTATATATTGTCCATGTATATATATATATATATATATATATATATATATATATATATATATATATATATATGTATATATATATATATATATATATATATATATATATATATATATTTTTTTTTTTTATATAAATAAAACATAATTTCTTACTTGGAAGACTTTGGGAGCAGACACCAGGCAGGCCAATGCTGAGGATAGAGTGGCTGCAAAGATCCCAGCAGTGATGAGAGGGCTGAAAGCTGACACCAAGCTCATTGCCTGTACAAGAAAATAATGGTCATTTAATGTACAGCAGAGCAAAGCATGTAACTAAATTGTCTAAAATTAGTGCAACAATAAGGTTAATTAAGTTAATTAAGAGCTATGTTAGTACATTTCTTATTTCTTATTCTGAGACTTAAAAGTCTTAGAATCCTATATCAAAATGGTTTGCTCATGGTGACATGTTTTAAAGGGATGTGGTTAACAATGCAGTGGTTCGGATGCCAGTAGCCAAAATACAGACACCAGAATCTTGAGCAGAGGACCGGTGCCGAAATTCCGACATCGCTGGAGATGCCTACGCCAAAATCCTAAATGCTGGCATAATGATTGTAAGTATGCCAAAACAGGTTAGGATTAGGCCACGGGGGAGGGGGTGTGGGATTAGGTTTAGGAACTAAGGAGTGGGTTAAGGTCAGCATGCAGGGAGGGAGGGTTAGTGTTAGGCACTAAGAAGTGGGGTTAGTAGTAGGTTATAGTAGGTACGAAGCTTAGAGTTAGGCTGCCGGGGGGGGGGTTAGGATGCAGGAAAGAAGGGTTAGGGTTGGGGGGCAGGGAGAAGGTAATGATAATTACTGGACCCCTGAATTGGGATGCTACTGTCGGTCTTTTGACCACCGCCATCCCATCCACCTGTCATCCATTCGTTTTCTGTTTAACAGACCCTAGGCTCAACCAATATTAAAATAACAAGCACATAGACATTGCTATTTCATTATCTAATTGATGGCAAAATCCCTTTACCTGGTAGTAGTTTGATAGCCCATAAGGACATGTTTCTGTTTCTTGACAAGTAGTAAAATTCCAGCCAAACTGACACCCGAGTCCTTCACAGTCTGTCTCATTAAAAGATATGGTGTCATTCATAATGCCGGATGCATCACGTAAGACACATGAACCTGGTTGGAGGTAGGAGAAGACTTTAGAATGCAATAAAGTGTGACCACGTAATTATATTCATTGGCAGTGGCATAGCTACATATGTAGCAGACTCTGCAGTGGCTTGGGGGAGCGGCGCCAGCAGGGTCTGTGGTGGACGCCACTGGCTGAACTGACAGACGACCTAGGCAGCAGTGAGTGCTGAGCTGGTCCCGCTTCGTGCATATGCTCAGCGCTCACTGCTGCATGGGTTGCCCATAGTCAATCGCCTCACCCCTTCTTGGGGGGCGCCAGAATTGTTTTGGCAGGGGGGAGAAAAATTTCTAACTACGCATCGGTACTACCTCCCTGATGCAGATGTAACTCACCTATAGTGGCAGAAATTGCAAGGTAGGATATTGTAGTCCAAAATATGGCCATCAATGTTCCCTTGGGAATGGCCACTGCTGGGTCCTAAAATATGAAAGGTAAAGGAGTTATAATAAATCCTGAAATATGTGTGTTTAAGAAGCAATCTGAAAGCAGATAGGCTGATTCTGAGTTAGGAATTAAGTGATCACCCCACCCCCATCCCTGATGAAAAAAAGACAACAAGTAACTCTACACCTGAGTATAACCATGTTACATGGGAGATGGGGCAGGTTTAAAATGTGCAGAGAGATTTAAATGTGGAAGGGGTTTATTCAGACTAAAATCCAAATTGCAGTGTAAAAATAAATCTCTCTAGCATTTGTGGGCTATATGCAAAATCAGCCATTATTATTTATCCTACTCTCAAAAATAAATAAATACATTAACCCCTTCCCTGGTACTCCAGAGAATTTTCCAGGCTGTGCTCCAGTGCGCATACTGGCAAACCCGTAAAATTTTCGGGAGTGCCACTGCCTGCTCTCCCTCTTACCGGGCAGCGCCTCTGAACTGAGCGCTGAGATCAGCGCTGCACTTAGCTTCAGCCGCTGCCCGGCTCCTGCTGCCCAGCCCAGCCTCTTCCCCAGCTGTGTGCGGCATGACCCTGCTAAGGTAATGCCACACACACCTGGGTTGCCGAGGGCAGGGGCAGCTGATGGAGTGCTCAGCTTCGCTGCCCGGCCCGGAAAACACAGTGGGAGTTTTTTAGGGAGCGCTCCCCCCAAAAAACTTGTCCAGTGGGGAAAGCTCCCTAAAAAAAAACACCACTGAAAGGGTTAACAAATGAGTGCCTATTTTTACATCTATTACGTTGCAACAACATTTGTTCTTTGTTTATGCTTGCTTTGCTCCAAGCTCAAAATCATTACCATAGAGTTCTGTGCAGGACATATTTCTTGTTGGAAATGCATGTGTGGACTATACAGTAATATAACTGTTGTTGTGACATAATATACATAAATAACTCAATACAGTATAAGACTGATGACTTTACCTTTAGGTCTCCTGAGATGTTTGCACCAGCTAGGATACCAGTAGCAGATGGGAAAAAGATGGAAAACATTCCAAAGAATGTTCCAGCTTCACCTCGCCAGTTGGGAACAATGTTTTCCAAGAAGATGGAACCTGTGAGATAATGGAAAGATTGGTTACATGCTGTATTGTCATAGTATAACATTAATACTAAATATAACAGTCAGGAATGAGGGATCCTACACAGGTTGGTATTGGGATCCCGGTGCTTAGGATGCCGGCAGTCAGAAGACCAGCAGTAGAATCCCGATGTTTAGGATCCCAACACCTAGTAGAAGGTAAGTATACTAACCCTCCCCCTAAGTTCAGCTCATCCCTAACCCTCCTCTGTTCAGCCTATACCTAACACTCCCTTCACATCCTAACCCTCACCGTACCCCCTTAGTAACTAACCCTAACCCTCCCTACTTATTGCCTAACCCTAACCTTCCCCCATCCCACAGCATAACCATCCCTCTAGTGCCTAAATCTAACCTTCCACCCCTGCAGCATAATCCTAACCCTCCCTGGCATACTTGCAATCAGGATGCTGACATTTGGAATTCCAGCACCGGCATTGGGAGCAATGCTGGGATCCAGCACAGTTTTCTGATCAATGTAGGGATGTTGCAGTCAGTATTCCAACTTCTGGCATCCCTGCTGCCAGTATGTTACCCAGATCCTGTCCTCTGCTCCCACAATACAATGGCAATACAAAGTAAGAGAAACCCCTTAGCGCATGACAGACGATTGACTCAATTGCGAATAATATACCATATATTGACAGATGCTGGTTTATTTCTTGAATATGTATAAAAGGTTATATGACTCAAAAACAAGAATGTAATGTATAAATATTCAGAAGATTCTAATACCAGTATCTAGTACATGCATGACAACATATAATGTTCACAAATAAGGTTAAAAAAGGTTAAAATTAAAAAAACTTTAAGAAATAAAACCAAAAATAAAAATGAAAAATAAATATAACGAAAAATAATAACAATGGAACAAAATTGATAAAATATCCCACAGAAAACAAAATGAGCAGTCCTATATCTTTCATCCATATTTTTAAACATATCCGTATTAATGCATTTGTATTTGTCTTCAAGACATTACCAGCATCTTGGAATTTATGTTATTTTATATTATTCATGATTGAGACAACCCTCTGTCATGTGCTAGGGAGTTTTTGTATTGTCATTATGTCTGGCTGGGATATAAATAATTGCTTATCCTCCACCGATGTATTCTCCAGGGCCGGATTATAATGGGGGCACAAGGGGTCAGTGCCCCTGGGCCCCTCTCTAGCTAGGGGCCCCTTGTGGTTGGCATGTATTTTAAAAAAAAATTATTATTATTATTATTTTTTTTTAGCTAAAGGTTTTGTGCATGGGAGTGGGGTAGTGCTGCAGCTTCACCTATCTGCCAATGTGACAATGATTAATGGTGCTGAGCATCAGGAGCCAAGTCATACTGATTGCACAAGTGTGCAGTGCATTACTGGGAGTTGACTTAGTCCCATGACACTTTGCACCAGAGGGCAGAGGCTGAGACATTTGTACTGAGCTCTGATTGGTGGAGCTCATTACATGCTTCTCAGGCCCATGGAGAACAGCAGCAGCAGCCTATTCATGGGAGGGTTTTTAATCACAGGCAGCACAAACACAGGCTTTTCATGTGATATGTATGTGTGTGTGTGGGTATATATATATATATATAGATATATATATATGTGTGTATATATGTATATATATATATCTATATATATATATAGATATATATATAATATATATATATATATATATACAAATGCGAAGAAAGGGCACTCAGGGACTCGTTTAGGGTGAAAGGTGGACTGGTTTATTCAGTCAAGGAACGCCTACGTTTCGGGGTCTCCCCCTTCGTCAGGACAAGTTAAAGGTGTTACACCTTTAACTTGTCCTGACGAAGGGGGAGACCCCGAAACGTAGGCGTTCCTTGACTGAATAAACCAGTCCACCTTTCACCCTAAACGAGTCCCTGAGTGCCCTTTCTTCGCATTTGTATCTACAAAGGGCTGCAAGGCCAATATTGCTGGCACCTGGGCATCCTACCATCCTTTGGCTACACACAAGTCCTGTTGTGCTGGTTCTTTCGTCTGGTTAGATATATGTATATATATATATATATACATATATATATAGAAAGAGAGAGAGAGATAGATAAATAGATACGGGGTTACCGGCACTCCAAGGTACACATGACAACTGCCCGGGTGATGCACTCAAAGAAATGGTTCTATCCTTGAAAACTGAGTAAAATCTGAAATGTTGGAGCTGATTGCATCTGCATAGTCATTTTTGTGAAGTCCAAAGGAGTTCCACTTACCACACATCTCTCTCTCTCTCTCTCTCTCTCTATATATATATATATATCTATATATCTATATCTACTGTATATATCCCCTGCAGTTACCCATTGACCAAGTTTATACTGCCTTTACTTTGTGTTTTGACAGTGTAATATTCTCCTATGCAGTTTGCGGCCAATAATGACAACTGCAAGGGGGCCCCCCTGTCTAAAGTGCCCCGGGCCCCCCGAAGGCTTAATCTGGCACTGGTATTCTCCAGTAACCTAAATGGCCCCATAACAGCTGTTCTGCTATCTGATGATATACTACACAATAAGCAAATATTTATGCTTACGTTACAAGTTTGTAGGGTTAAGAGTCAGGATTTATGTGGGTTCTCACCTTGGTAGCTGAAGAACCCTTTGGACTGTTTCTCTTCACTGGGAGGAATGACTGTCCCCACTAAGTAACTTACAAAGGACACCATGATAACCAGAAAGAATGCTACTTGTGCCTGTAAAAGATGAAGAGGTAATAGCCACACAACATGTGCTGATCAGCGGTGATATGTCAGGGAACATATGCTGTGATACGTACCTTCGCTTCCCACTCCATTCCAGCTAACGAGATGAAGAGGAGTAACGTGACAGTTGCCACCCCAATGATCCGGATATCATTGACTGGGTCGACAATTATAGCGTCATATTCCTAACACAAGGTTAGAAAAAACAAACACAATGTTAGAAACTGTTTCTTGAAGAAATTAGAATAAAATACAGAACAAAGGATTTCCCAATACACGTTTAATTACTGATATTTGTATAGACTGTGATATAGTTGATTAAATATTATTGGAAAGTTATACATATATATATATGTGTAGCTAAACCTACTTTCAGGAGGTCCCCAACAGTCTCAGCAAAGCCCACAGTGTGCATAGCGACTGCGACTGCATTGGCAAAGGCAAAGATAAGTCCTATAGACCCTCCCAATTCAGGGCCCAAACTCCGAGAGATCAGGAAATATGTTCCACCTAGAAGCATAAAGAAAGGAAAATGTTAAAAACAAATGATATTTTATATAATTCAGGAGCATAGCATATATAATGCTGCAGAGGCCTACATGTGTGGGACCTGGTACTCACACGGCCACAGCCCAAATACCTGCCCCATCGCCTCTCACTGTCCCTACCCATATTCATTGAGGTTTATTATAATACGTGTCCACTGAAGGCATAGTAATACACTAACAGGTTTATAACTAAATGTATTTTCTAACCAAATTTTTTTTTTAAAATTACTAGCAACAATATTCTTTAAATAAAATATATAAATTTATGGGGCTTATTTTCCGTTAGGAGCAAAGCAAAAAGAGCAAGTGACTTTGCACCAGGACGGTGTTACAATACAAGGGGATCAAATACATTTATTAGTTCTGCATTAATATTATTATCATTTAATTATATGGGGCCACAAGGATTCTGCAGCTCTTGACAATACATAGTTGATGCAAGAGAGCAAAACAGGAAAATAGTGATTTACAGTACAGATGCAAATAAGTACATGGTAAATAAAAGACAGTTGCAGCAGCGGACACTGCCGCAATTATCCTTAGAAAAGCACATGAGGAGAGAGGGCCCTGCTCGTTAGAGCTTACATTCTAAAGGCATGGTAAATACTGTCTGCTTTGCATGTAGCCTACAAATGCAAAAGATCATGCATTTTAAGCATAGTGGGTCAGATGCATTAAGCCTGGTAAAGTGATAAAGTGGCGATAGCACACCAGCCAATTGACTTTATCATCTCTTTAACACAACTTTATCACTTCTCCAGGCTAAATACATCTTCAGCTACATTAGGCAATTTTAATTATTTTTTAAAAGTTTTTTACATAGCGCGCACATATTTTGCATCGCTTTACAGGGAATATTTAAACATTCACATCAGTCCCTGCCTCAGTGGAGCTTACAGTCGATATTCCCCACCACATGAACACACATTCATTCTAGAGTTAATTTTGTTGGGAGCCAATTAACCTAGCATTATTTTTGGATTGTAGGAGGAAATCGGAGTACCCAGAGTAAACCCATGCAAGCATAGGGAGTGGGTGAATATACAAACACCGCACAGTTAGGGAATCAAACCCATGACCTCAGCACTGTCTGGCAGTAATGCTAACCATTGCACCGTCCGTACTGCCCAATTGGTTTCTTATTTCCCACCAGCTGTCTCCTAGGATCTATTATAATCAGCATAATAGTGCGTTACAGCTGAAACCTAACATGCAGGATGAACTTACCTGACTTGACTTTGCCATTGGTAGAAATGGCAGAGATGGATAAGCCTGTGATGGCTGTCACCAGAACAGACAGGAGAATAATTACCCAGGTGAGACCTAAACACAAATGGGAAACATCATTATCTCTACTGCAAGATAATGGCATACTACAGGACCTTAGCAATATTGTATGTCTTTATGTGCAGCACATCAAACCAAGCGCCCATCGCTAGTGACCAAGGGAGCATGCAATCACTTGGACATACTAAGCGATGTAGGCAATATGTTGTTACAAAAAAGATGTGCCAACATCGCTACAGGGTATACTCAGCTTAACAAATTGTATACGTGTTCCAGCAAAATTATATTATTAGGCACAGTTTCCTGGAAATTATCTACAATATTGTTATATATATAGGCGTACCTATTCCAGCTTGTGCAGTGATCCATGGTAATCTCAAGTACAATATGACCCCCCAAATATTTAACATGCACCGTATCTGTTGAGAAAAGAGTAAAGAAGTGTTACATGTGGTATGATATACAGATGCAAATCTTATTGAAGCAAAAAAACAAACCTGTCGCTACCCACCCCCTTTTCTTATTAGCATTTATACATACCATGACACCTTTAATCCACCCAAATCGTACAGGTCCCCCCTTTGGTTTCTTTTTCTTTTCATCTTTTTCTTCCTGCAATTCAAGCTTCTCTTTGTCAAAAGTTTCTACATCTTCATTCAAGTTGACTGGAACCATCTGATGTTCATCCTGACAGGTTAGAAAGAATACAAAAGAGATTGTAATGACTATTTCTCCATGGACAGGGTACTGATAAAGGGGAGGTAGGACACAAATGGAAATAAGAGAAAGCCACAGACCACAGAACATTCCACTGTACTATACTTACTGTTATGGCATTACGGAGAATGTCCAGAGATGGCCGACTGCGTTTTAATCTCCCGGGTGCTACTGAGTAGACATAGTGTTCCTGTCTTGGTGTGGCATCCAGGGTGTTGTAGGCCATTTGTCTCTTTGTGAGAAGTTTATGACACACAGGCAAATTTGCAGGATTAAGGCAAATTCCAGCTGCAAGAGAACTGCCTGTCTTGCCACAATTCCCCACCACTGCTTGTTCTTGATTATCCGTGGAGCAGGGAATCATCTGAAGTCCTGTATTAAACTCCTCAATAGATTGGTTAAGGTGATAGAGAGCTTCTTGTATGTGTTCTTCTGGTACCTCCAAAACCAGCCCATCAGTAGTGGAGGTATATCCAGATGATAGTTCATCACTGCCAGATGAACACTCTAGAGATTCCAAACTTTGGGACTTGTTGGTCAGGACCATCTCCTTCATTGGGTCTGCTGAATATGTTTTAGGGTGGCAACTCTCTGGTCTGTGGACTAAAACATGTTCATCTACGATATTTGTAATTTCATTTACAGGAACAACATGGGCTTGCTGACCTGGCCTCCTATTTTCATAGAAGGGAACCTCATGAGAAAGATGCCTATTGGATTCCAGTGTGCTGGTATCAGCCCAGCTTCTGCGTCGGTCAGACATGGAGATGCGCTCTATGTTAAATCTTCCAATGGAGAAAGGAGTACTTGTCGGGCAATCCATCAGCCCTCGGCAGGCAACTTGCTGAAGCTATGAACACTACTAACTGCAAAATAGAAATAAGCCATTAATCATCTAAAAGTATACATTTCATTATCACAGCTAGCATTTAACCCACATATGCCTGATTCATATAGGCTTGGTTTATTGTTCCATACTTACATTAAGAAGATCACATAGAGTATATGTATTCAGACCAGGGCCAACCGTTGGCTAGCTCTAATGTAGATGCTATTTATATATCTAAGATTTATATATACATGTTTATATATACGTTTTCTCTCCATACTTGTTTTAACTAAAGTACAGAAACCTATTTCAAATATACCAACAAGTTCTGGGTCATTGATGAGCTGAGCAATTACTGGAAATGTACACACTGGCCCTTATTCTGGTTCACTCGCAAAGGCAAATTCCTTTTCAAATGGACAAAAACATGTCCACTGCAGATGGGGCAGATGTAACATGCACATGGGTGAGTAATTTTGTTTCTGTGCAGGGAAAATACTGACTGCCTTATTTTTACAATGCAATATAGATCTCACTTTGAAGTAAATCCCCACCCAAATCTAATTCTCTCTGCACAAATTACATCTGCCCCACCTGCAGTGCACATGGTTTTGTCCATTTGAGAAGGATTTTGCCTTTGCGAGTGAACTAGAATAAGGGCCATTATACCATGGCCTAAATTACCATATATAAATGACAATAATACGTGTGGATACAAGTGAAATGCATAAAATGAAAACCAAAGGGATGATGCATAGTGCACAACAACAATATATTTAAGATCAATAGGGAACATTGAAACATATATGAAATATAACATCAGAGAGGGGACAAGCGGAAAATAACTGACATCAACAGAGGAGATAAGTAGTAAATAATAATAAAATCCTACTGTAGCATTCTTATGCAAAAGTTAAATCAGCCCCTCGGGTCCGCATTTGTTCTATAAACTATAATGTGTGCAACATTTCCGCTTACATTAAGGTGTATACAAATTATAAAGATAAGGATTCCTTACAGCCTACATTTTATGTATACATCATTTGAATAATAGAAATATTTATTTCAGAAATAACTACTAAAATTCACATAATAATAGAGTGATATATATATATATTTATTTATTACTTTTTTTTTATATAGCGCATATATATTACGCAGCGCTTTTCAGAGAATATTTGAACATTCACATCAGTCACTGCCCCAGTGGAGCTTACACTCTATATTCCCTACCACATATACACGCACACACAGACATTCTAGGGTTAATTTTGTTGGGAGCCAATTAACCTACCAGTATATTTTTGGATTGTGGGAGCACACCGGAGTACCCAGAGAAAACCCACACAAGTACGGGGAGAATATACAAACTCCGCACAGTTAGGGTCATGACCTCAGCGCTGTGAGGCAGTAATGCTAACCGATTACACTTTTTGTACTGCACTATGTATAGTGGGGAACAGCCCGGCACTCACCCCTCTGATTCAGCCTCCCCGGTGCCTTTCACGGGTAACAATTATTCATGCAAAGAAGAGATGGCACTCTGGGGTTTCTTTCAGTGAAGGCAAATATATTTTAAGACAAAAGTGAGGCCAATGTTTCAGGGCTGGCATGCCCCTTTGTCAAGGCAAACAAATATCAAACGTGAATATTAGTCCTATGTTTGTTCTATCAGTCCTTATGTGTGCTATATCTATTATGCTATATCGCTTTATATTAGTATTACAGATCAGTGACCAAGAGTTGCTACAAAAGTTATTACACAAGTTGAAACCACCAATGAATTCTGGAATGTTCTTATAAGTGAGGAAAACTATCAAAGCAACCATTTATCAATCATATACTGATAGTAAATAGGTAGCAAATTATTGAATATTTAGCTTATGCTAAGGAATAAAAATGAGTTACCTGAAGTATTTGGATTTCCTTGTTCTTCTGGAACTATGAAGAAGCCTCCTTTGTGGCAAGTATAGCTAAACTCCTAGTCTAATGCCTCAGCTTAGACTATGAAATATCCCTTCCTGGAGCCTGGGCAGAAGATGGAAGTCTTCTGTCTAGGAGATGCAGCTCTCCAGCCTCATTGGGGTCTTTCTAAAGAATTCTTCCGTTTCCAAGCTTTATATCCTGTGGTCAAGACAATGCACCTTACACAACATACTGTAACCCTGCCTTGGTCCTGAACTTAATGAGGTTAAGTAAGGTACCACAAGTAGAAACACAGCATCCTCCCTCCCGCACTCATTACCATTACCCACTTCTCTGGATAAAATAAAACAAGTTTTTTTAATTGTACTTGATGTGTTCCATCTACATACTATAGTACAGTTACATTGTTTGTACCACATGCATCAATAAGTACAGAATAAACATGTCACCATTTGTGACCTCTCAATGAGGTGTAAATAAGTTTCAGTTCTGTCTAAAAAGAACAATAACTAATTAACTAGCCCACCAATCTAAGGACAATTACTCTCATCCACATTAGTATGGTACACAAGCCTTACTGACCAATATACAACATGTTTATAAGAAAAAATAAATCAATTAAATCAGTTGTCTAAGAACTTAGCAGATAGATCAAAGGAGCAAAATATTAAAACAACTTAGTTTTTCAGGATAGTTACAAATATAGATACTCTAGACTTTACTATAACATACATGACATGCCTATATATATATATATATACAATATTTGGATGACAATGTAATAGTGCACATTTTAGTGCATCAAATTGCTATGATTTTTAGCCAATTTACAGCTTATCTAGGGCCAGATGTATCAAGCTTCAAAAGTGATAAAGTGGAGAGTGATAAACAGCCAGCCAATCAGCTCCTACCTATCATTTTTCAAACCCAGTATGTAACATGGCAGGTAGGAGCTGATTGGCTGGCTGTTTATCACTCTCCATTTTATCACTTTTTGAAGCTTGATACATCTGGCCCTTAATGTCTAAGAAACTAAATGGTTGTTCTCAATACCTGATGAGGATGGGGTCATGATGAGCAAGGCCACTCAACTTGGATGCGCATATTTTTTTGAGGAGCGGGGCCACGTCATGCCACCTTTTTCATCATGCTGGGGGCTTTTTCATCGATGCTGCGCTCCGACATGGGAATGCCCAGCATTTCATGGGCGTTCCCAATAATTGTGATTGCAATTTTTTGGGGGAGACAAAATCTTGACTGTGGTGGGCATTTTGCAGGTGATTTTTAACCGCAGCTGTAGCTCTGAAGTGGGATATCTGGGCCACCCTGATAATTGTGTCCGTGTCCTGTACCCTGATGGAACTGTCTTTATTTACCATGTACTTGTCATAAATTGCATTGTACTGTAATTCATTATTGTATTGTTTTTTGCTCATCTATTTATTGCCAGGCGCCGCAGAACCCTTGTGGCATCATATAAATAAACAATTATAATATTAATAAAAATAATAATAATAATGATAGACAATCAATAGGTTGACCCCAAAAAGTCGACATGTAATATTGCAAAATGGCCAATAGGTCGACAGGATCAAAAGCTCGACATCGGAAAATCATCAGGGTCAAAGGTCAACAGGGTCAAGAGGTAGACATGAAAAAGATAGACACATGGAAAGGTCGACATATGCTCACAGTGCCTTGATACACTCGGCACACTATCATATTTTCCTACTATGCCGACATGGATGTGAAGTGAGAACAAGGAAGTTTAAAATAAAAAAACATGAAAAACTCATGTCGACCATGTCATGTGTCTACCTTTTTCATGTCGACATTTTGACCTGGTTGACATATTGCATGTCTCACAGGCTCGCGCGTCCCGGTCAGCAAGGCGGCGGGGAGTGGCTTCAGGGAGATGGGCAGGGTGAGTGGGGCTGCAGGGTGTTATGGTGGAGCAGCGGGGAGCAGCGGGGAGCCGGCGGAGGGCAGTCGGCAGGCTCCGTCAGAATGGGGCACGTGACCGTCTTGTGCGCATGCCCCTTTCTGTCGGTTGGTGCGAGGTGGCATATGGGGATTATATCGCCAGGAGCAGCTCCATTGGGAACTGCTCCATCTGTACCTCACGTGATTTGACACACGAAATATAAAAATGATGAAAGACTGAGCTACTTGTATTTACTACACAAGGTGTAGGGAACGTGTGGCACTATAGCTGTGGTGGAACATCACAGCATGTCCTGCCACAGTTTTAGCTTGCCCTAACAGTAAAACACTGTCCAGGGCATGCTGTTATGTGTAGTCCCACAGCAGCTGGCGTGCTACATGTTGCCCTAAACAGATTACTGGAGAATTTAGCATTGATTTCACCTAAAAACATCTCTATGGGGACAAAGCTGTCAAACCAGGGACCGTCACTGCCATATGTTGTTTAATAAAAGATAGGCGATACACTTTGACAGTGTCTATGTCGATAATGTTGACATTCGGAACAGAAAAAACGGTACTCTTTACCTAGAAGGGCGCCCACGATTTTGATCGTGGGCATCGTTAGGAAAAAAAAAATCGTGACGGTCGCATCGGATGCAACCAAAAAATCGCATGCGATGCGACCGACGTGATGACCGCGATTTCCCATAGGGAACAATGTTAAATGTCCCAATTGACCCGATTTTCCATAGGGAACAATGTTAAATGGTCCACAGAGGCCAAATAGGCACCCTGAATTGTGAAATGAGCCCCCCAATTGTTAACGCCACCCCACGATCAACGTCAACCCGAAGCGTGGCGAGCGGCGGCGGTACGCGTCCTATGACCTTTTCATACCCCCACTATCCACGTCGGCGTGGAGTTGAGAATAGAAAGTGTGGCGAGCGCAGCGAGCCATCGAGCCCAAAGCGTGGCGAGCGGACGCGGACAGCTGTGAAGCCCGCGAGGGAACGCGTATACCTGTGAAGGTGTCCGCGTGCGCTTGCCACACTTCGGGCTCAGTGGCTCGCTGCGCTCGCCACACTTTCTATTCTCAACTCCACGCCGACGTGGATAGTGGGGGTATGAAAAGGTCGTAGGACGCATACCGCCGCCGCTCGCCATGCTTCGGGTTGACGTTGATCATGGGGTGGCGTTAACAATTGGGGGGGCCATTTCACACTTCAGGGTGCCTATTTGGCCTCTGTGGGCCATTTAACATTGTTCCCTAAGGAAAATCGGGTCAATTGGGACATTTAACATTGTTCCCTATGGGAAATCGCGGTCATCGCGTCGGTCGCATCGCATGCGATTTTTTAGTACATGCGATGCCCGTGATGGCCGTGATGGGCGCCCTTCTAGGTAAAGAGTACCGAAAAAACTTGAAAAACTTAGGTCGACCTTTTGGCTGTCGGCCTTTCCATCGACCTAATGCTTGTGTTGACCTTCAAACCCTGTCGACCTATCTCATGTGTCGACCTATGCCCTGTCAACCTTCAGTGGTCGACTCAATGCATGTTGACCTAAATTGGGTTGACCCAATGACCTATACCCCTACTGGAGTTTGGTATGCTCTTCCACTGCCTCTGCTAGCTTTATCTAATCTCTGTACTATGGTCTGTAGAAGAATCAGGTGTTAGTTTGGGAGCACTGAGCCATAGAAATATTTTAATGGTTCAGTTCCTTACCCTTTATTGTCTCCTAGAGAGTACGCTGAGTGTAAACATTGATGTATTGGTAGGCATGTTGTTTATCATTGTAATGAGTATTGTCCATTTGGGCAGTACGGACGGTGTAATGGTTAGCATTATTGCCTCACAGTGCTGAGGTCATGAGTTCGATTCCCACCATGGCTCTAACTGTGCGGAGTTTGTATATTCTCTCCGTACTTGCGTGGGTTTCCTCCGGGTGCTCTAGTTTCCTCCCACAATACCCAAAAATATACTGGTAGGTTAATTGGCTCCCAACAAATTAACCCTAGAATCTTCATGTGTGCATGAGGTAGGGAATATAGATTGTAAGCTCCACTGGGGCAGACTGATGTGAATGTTCAAATATTCTCTGTAAAGTGCTGCAGAATATGTGTGCGCTATATAAGAAACTGTTAATAAATAACTAAATAATTGTCCTCTATGTTTGGTAGTATATGGGATAAAGGGCAATGTAAAACACATTGGGGCAGATGTATCAATCTCCCCTTAACGTTTGTGTTTTAACGTTTGCCACTTCTCCTGGCATAACGCTCAGAAGCAGGGACTGATTTTACCCTAATGTATGAAGATGGCGCTAGTGAGTAACGTTAATCGTTAACTCACCTGTTCTCTGTAATCATTTTTTTTTTTACGATCCCAGTTTTTCGTCTTGGTCTGTCTTCACTGCGCATGTCCTCCCCCCTCCGATGTAAGCTCCCTGCTCCTCTTCCCTTCTCTCTGCACTGCTGATAGCTGGCCTCTGCACAGGTCATGTTCCGATTCTTCATTTTTTAAAGTATGTTTTTTTTTTATTATGTAGCTCCCTGTTCCTGTCTCCTGCTTTCCCTCTTCTCTGATGCTGCCAGTTTGCTCCCCCCTCACGCTGCATACGCCGCCTGCTACACAGCATATGTCCCCATTTTTTTGTGAGTTTTATTTATGGTGTTTTTAATTAAAATGAGCTCCCTCCTGCTTTCACCTGCAAACTGGAAGCATCAAACAGAGAAGAGGGAAAGCAGGAGACATGAACAGGGAGCTACATACCTCCCCCCCTCCCCTCCGATCCCGCCGGCATGCTGACACCTGCCTCTCCTATCAGCATGCTGGCGCCGCCGCCTGCCCTGCTCGAATCCCACCCCCCCTTCTAATTTTTTTTTTTCCATTGGGTCCCTGCTGCTTTATTAAAGCTCTCCGGCACGCGGATATATTTAATTAATTGAAGTGCTCTGTAGGGACCCCGCAGGGTTCCCAAGAGAGCGGGGACGCTGCGGGAGAGTAGACAGAAATAAAATGTAAAAGTCCGGGCGGGCATGCTGTGCTGTCTCTACAGCGGAGAGGAGAGCCAGAGACGCGGCGGGAGAGTTGTGAGAAATCAAAAGACCGGGCGGATGATGATTGGCTGAGAGCTCAGCCAATCAGCGGTCGCCCGGTCTTTTGTATAGCGGGGACGCAGCAGGAGAGTTGTGATAATTCATATTCAAAAGACCGGGCGGCTCTCCCGCCGCGTCTCCGGCTCTCCTCTCCGCTGTAGAGACAGCACAGCATGCCCGCCCGGACTTTTACATTTCATTTCTGTCTACTCTCCCGCAGCGTCCCCGCTCTCTTGGGAACCCTGCGGGGTCCCTACAGAGCACTTCAATTAAATAAATATATCCGCATGCCGGAGAGCTTTAATAAAGCAGCAGGGACCCAATGAAAAAAAATAAATTAGAAGGGGCGGTGGGATTCGAGCAGGGCAGGCAGCGGCGCCAGCATGCTGATAGGAGAGGCAGGTGTCAGCATGCCGGCGGGATCGGGGGGGGAAGGGCAGGAGTTAAAAAAAAAAAAAATAACACCTAACGCCAGCCTGAGGCTGGCGAAGAGAAAAATCTGGCTTAACGTCGGGAAAGGCAATAATACATTGCCTGCGACGTTAAAGCTTATAACTCAAAGCAGGAGGACAGCGCCTGAACGTTAAGTTCAGGGCTGCCTCAGGGGGACGTTAGAAGCCCCCTTCATACATTTCCCCAAAACGTTAAAAAGTACATTTAGTGGCGTTAAGTGCTACTTAAGCACTTAACGCTGCTTCGTACATCTGCCCCATTGGTACTTATGTAATAGCCGGGTGCCCACTAAGCAATTAGCTTAGTGGGCGATTCTGCATAAGAAAATCGCATCGCATGCGATTTTTGCATGCGATGCAATGCGATTTTCCTATGTAATTTATTCACTGCTCTCTGGCCTTGGGCGGTGCGATGAGATCGCATCACATCGCACCTCCCGCAAAATCGTATATGCGATCACATGCGATTTTATAGGGTGCGATGCCATTTAATGTAGTATACACTTGTATGACATACAATGGGATTTAGGCACCCCCCCACTATACACGCCACCCCGAAGCGTGGTGAGCGGCGGCGGAACGCGTCCACCTGACCTTTTCATACGCCCACTATCCACGTCGGCGTGCAGTTGATTTTATATAGTGTGGCGAGCGCAGTGAAGTGTGGCGAGCGCAGCGAGCCCTGCGAGGGGAGGCGAATTACGTTACATGTATTCCGCGTCCCCATGCGGGGCTCGCTGCGCTCGCCACGCTTCGGGCTCGGTGGCTTGCTGCGCTTGCCACGCTATATAAAATCAACTCCACGCCGACGTGGTTAGTGGGGTATGAAAAGGTCGGGAGGACGCGTTACGCCGCTGCTCGCCACACTTCGGGGTGGCGTGGATAGTGGGGGTGCCTAAATGCCATTGTATGTCATACAAGTGTATACTACATTAGCAGGATTTCATCGTAGCACAGACTCGCGCATGCATACTTTGAACCATACGCATTTGCAGTGTATCCATAATCAGCCATACAAATTTGCAGCCATGCAATCAGGCCTGAATTACCCCCATAGTTACTACAACACACAAAATACATAATTACATACAGTAACAAGACATGAAAAGACAGGGTCCTGCTCATAAGGGGATACATACATTCTAGAGAAACAGGTGGACACAATGCGGGCATGAGGAGCAGGGCAGTGGGGTTCAAAGTTGAAAATTTGGAGAAATTAGGAAGAGGTGTGGTAGGTTCAGGTCTACAGGTGACTTTTTAGAGCACATTTAAAGGCAGTAAGGCCATAAACAATAATGTTCTGCAGTTCTAACTCTAGCTGGTGCTAGAAATAGAAGTACACATCTGTAGCTTTATTATGTTGTTAATACTCCATCAGAGTTCTGGGGTAAATTGAGAGCAAATACTATATTGGCAGAGAGCTGTTTGCATGCTGTAAGTGTATTTGTGAATATACCTGTAAGTGCGTGTGTAAAAGTTGACGTATATGTTTCTATTTATTTGCTACAGAATAGAAATAGAGGAGGATGTTGTCTTTCCTTATCTGCACCTTTCTCTACATGCTTCTATTTTAAGTTAATGGGCTGGAGTGGGACAAAGGGTTGTTTGGGGAAGATGAGTGATCTTTAACTACTGCCTCTATGAAGCTTTTAATCCAAACATTGTTTCAAAAGATCAAAAGTAACTCATACCTCCTAACTTTTGTATGTAGGAAACTGGGATATGATAGGGGTTCAAGTCCAGTGGCTGTGGTCTCTGGCAGAGGGGGGCATGACTGAGAACTGTTATCGTCACTTTGCGCATGGCATCTATTCAACGGTACCCGGCTCCCCCAACTTCCCGGCCACCTTCCAGACACTGTGACCAGTGTGAGGGACAGCAGGACAGTCTGCAATTAGGGGGACTGCCCTGCTGTAATCGGGACAGTTGGGAGGTTTGGTAAATGAGGAATTTATTTACATTTAAAAATGTTATGATTTGAACTAGAAATGTGCAATTCGGGTTTCCTGATATATGAACACACCCGAGCCTAAGGGTTCTGTGTGAATTGAGTGCCATTTCGGAATCCATTTGTGGTTTTAAATGAAATTGAGTCCCGGCTTGGGTTTATTCTATGGTCACTACGGAACTTGGATTTAAAAAGCGAATTAGGGTTTTGGATTGCATGTCAACCTTTCTAAATGATATGATTTTAGCTGTTTTATTGGTACTTGTTTCCTAGCACGGCGCCCACGATATTCAGTCATATGGCATCTTATGCATTGTATCGCATCGCATGCCATATGCCCGCATGCGATGCGATTTTAAATTGTATAATCACCTTAATGGGTTTTTTCAATGGTGAATGGCCCCCCTATACGATTTTTAATTGTATAAGCACCCTAATGGATGCTTAGAAGGTAAAATGCACCCCCACGCCACCCCCACTATCAACGCCAACTCGAAGCGTGGCGAGCGCAGCGAGCCGGCGAGGGGCGGCGGTACGCGTCCTCCTACCTTTTCATACCCCCACTATAGACGTCGGCGTAGAGTTGATGCTATATAGTGTGGCGAGCGCAGCGAGCCACCGTGCCCGAAGCGCAGCGAGCCCCGCGAGGGGCCATGTATTACTTTACCTGTATTCCACGTCCCCTCGCGGGGCTTGCTGCGCTCACCACGCTTCGGGCTCGCTGCGCTCGCCACACTATCTAAAATCAACTTCACGCCGACGTGGCTAGTGGGGGTGTGAAAAGGTCGGAGGAGGCGTACCGCCGCCCCTCGCTGCGCTCGCCACGCTTCGGGTTGGCGTTGATAGTGGGGTGGCGTGGGGGTGCTTTTAACATTGTAAGCACCCATTACGGTGCTTATACAATTAATAATCTTATAGGGGGCCCATTTAACATTGTATAAGCACCCTAATGGGTGTTTTCAATTTTAGGTACTCTTTACTTAGAAGGGCACCCATCATGGCCATCTCGGGCATTGAATGCACTAAAAAATCGGGTGCGATGCAACCGACGAGATGCCCGAGATTTCCCATAGGGAACAATGTTAAATGTCTCAATTGACCCGATTTTCCTGTTCAATGCCTCAATTGACCCAATTTTTCCATAGGAAACAATGTTAAATGGGCCACAGAGGCCAAATAGGCACCCTGAAGTGTATAAAAGCCACCCGAATTGTTAACGCCACCCCACGATCAATGTCAACCCGAAGCGTGGCGAGCGCAGCGAGCCCGCGAGGGGCGGCGGTACGCGTCCTACGACCTTTTCATACCCCCACTATCCACGTCGGCGTGGAGTTGAGAATAGAAAGTGTGGCGAGCGCAGCGAGCCCCGCGAGGGGACGCGGATACCTTCACAGATATCCGCGTCCCCTCGCGGGCTTCACAGCTGTCCGCGTCCCCTCGCGGGGCTCGCTGCGCTCGCCTCGCTGCGCTCGCCACACTTTCTATTCTCAACTCCACGCCGACGTGGATAGTGGGGGTATGAAAAGGTCGTAGGACGCGTACCGCCGCCCCTCGCGGGCTCGCTGCGCTTGCCACGCTTCGGGTTGACGTTGATCGTGGGGTGGCGTTAACAATTCGGGTGGCCATTATACACTTCAGGGTGCCTATTTGGCCTCTGTGGCCCATTTAACATTGTTTCCTATGGAAAAATTGGGTCAATTGAGACATTTAACATTGTTCCCTATGGGAAATCGCGGGCATCTCGTCGGTCGCATCGCACCCGATTTTTTAGTGCATTCAATGCCCGAGATGCCCGAGATTTTTTACTTACGATGCCCACGATCAAAATCGTGGGCGCCGTTCTAAGTAAAGAGTACCCAATTTTAAATTGTATACCATTGTATATGGCATACAATGGCATACAATGCGATGGTATATGATTTAAAATTGTATAACATCGGCTGCCATCGCGTAACATCGCATCGCATCGCATACCATCGTATGGCTTATGGTATGCGATGCGATGGGCGCCGTGCTAGGAAACAAGTTCCTTTTTTTTTAATCTGTTATACATTAGCCCAACACTCTGTGACTGTGTATAACGCTAGGCGGAGTCACTGTAGGACACACAGATTTGGGCTAATATATAGGAGAGATATAGGGGGGCACTGGGGCACAGCAGCATGTACATATATACTGTATATATGGGCTGTCATTGGGCAGCCACTGCAGGGGCGGGTCTGGAGCTGTGATTGGCGGCCGGAGCCGGTAATCCCGGGAGTGGATCGGTTAGATTATTATCTGCAATGTGACGAGAGAGCCGCCGGCTCTGGGGAGACTCTGACTGGACCCTCATGGCCGGACCCCTCGGGCCACTATGTGGGAGCCACTGCCAGAGTGCCTGGAGCTGACCGGTGGATCCCACCGACACTATATATATAGGTGTCAGTGTGATATATACCGGAAACTGCCCCCTCACACACACACACAAACACTGTCATCCTCGCCAGCTGCCCCCTCCCCCTTTCTAACTGCCCCTTCATCACTAATAACTGCCCGTCACACCGGTAACTGTACCTCAACTATCCCTATAACCCTACTTACTGCCCCCTCACACTGGTAACTGCCACCTCACACCCGTAACTTCCCCCTCACCACACTAATTGCACTTCCACACCACTAACTCTTCCCTTACATTAATAACAATTATAACCACTTACTCTGTCACCCCTGCAACTGCACCTACTGCGCACGCAGTACTCCCACACCCACACGTGAATCACCTGTCCTTGACCCTTACCCACCCGCAGTACCCCCGAAACCACCCCTAACCCACCTGCAACACCACGGCACCCGCCTCACCCACAGGACCTCCCCCATACCCACCCCTCCCCTAGCCACAGAACCCCCACAACTGCAACTCCACCACCCTCAGCACACCCACAACACCTCCGGACACCCTCCCCCACCTGCGGCAACCCTGCACCTGCCACTCCCCCAACTGCTGTACTTATGCACCCACCCACAACACCCCTGCACCAGACCTCCTCAACCCACAGTACCCCCGCACCCAGCCGTACCAACACCGTACCCGTCCATCACCAACCCGCAGCATCCCCGCACTGATACCTCTCCCACCAAAACACCATCGGTTCTGCACCAACAGCACCCCCGCAACTGCGCCTCACTCGACCAGTGCACCCCACACCACTCACATGGGGCACCCCCGCACCTGAAACCACCACCTGCAGAATCCCCACACCCTCGCACCAGACCCTCACCAACGCCACACCACCGCACCGCACCGACCACTTCACCACCCGCAGCACCCCCACATCCACCTGTGGAAACACCACACCCGTCCCTCCCGCACAAACCATATTTCACGCAATAAAGGGGGGTCCCTTACGACGGTGCAATGAATCACCTAGTATATTATATATATACTGGCAGGATTATACTGTATATACTGCATTTCATTTAATGTATTTTTATTTATTCCGAACTAAGGTGGTTATTTAGACCTGACCGCTGAGTGATCACGGCCCAGCCAGAGTGAAATCCTGCCACGTGCAAGCCTGCGAAAAGCTTGCGATGAGCTGCAAATTCATTCGCAACCGCTCACCATCAAATGATCGCTTCCAGTGTGTGCAGTCTGTGCCTAACCCAGGACCTACTCGCGCGGTGTGATAGAAACAGGCTGTTCGGGGGCCAGAGCTGACGTCAACGCCCTGAATACTCTTTTCCTTGACACTTCCAGAAAATGGCCCAGTGACACCCAAAAAACACTGGCTTCCTGTCAATAAACTTGCGTACGACCAACGATTAAAAAGGATTGCTGGATTTTGTGCAATTGATCGATAATCGCCCAGCCTGCAAATTCGCAGCCATGCTATCAGGTCTGAATAACCCCTTAAAATCAGTGAATCATAGAAAAAAACAACTAGGCTGAGATTGGTAGGGAGCTGACAGTGGCATAAAGATGGAATAACCAGACCAGAGGCTGAGGAAAGGGAGGGGTGTGTGAACGGAGAATATACAATACTATTGTTCTTATTTACAAATGATTTAACAAAGTCACACTAACACTAATATTACACAATACAACACAAAGATTTAGACTAAATAGGTGAAACCCAGAGTGACATGTTTGTTTATTACACTGTTATCATTGTGTGAACAAGTCTTCATGTTTAGAAAGTTTAGATTAACAGTTGGGAATGTCGTATAAAGGAAGTACAAAGAGGCGCACACAATCAATATCCTGCTCAGCCCATTATCACAGTTTACGTTGGCTGATAACAATGCTGATGTCCAATAATAATAATGATGATCGCTGTTCATTCATGTCAAAGACTCAGTTCATAATAATATTTTTTAAACAATTTGTTGTCAAGGATAGCAAGCATTATGGTAACTTCCACTCATACCAATAATATATGCAGATAAATTCTATGCCCCTATGTATTACAGAACATGAAGGGAAATCTAACAATAAACTGATTTTAATTAATGTGCAAAGGTGTATCTTCCAAAGGACTAAAGCAGGCATGTCCAACGTTGGCCCTCCAGATGTTTTGAAACTACACATCCCAGCATGCTTTGCAATAGTTTTAGCATTCTCTAATAGCAAAACTGTGGCAAAGCATGCTGGGATGTGTAGTTTCACAACATCTGGAGGGCCAACGTTGGACATGCCTGGACTAAAGCATCTCATAATTTTACAGTCCATACATAAAAAGTGTTTTTTTTAAATATGCAAGGTTAACATAAAAACGATTAATACAATTAAAATTCCATAATGAACAACAACATTTTTTAATTATATATAATTGTCAATCAATAATGAAAGACACCACTTTAGTTTGAAACCTGCGTTAAAGCCTTGAGGTGATAAGGACTTCAAATCAGTAATCGACCTCATTTCGTTCTTGGCTAATAATATATCTTTAGTCTTATGTCACCAATTATCTTTCACTAGTTCTACCCCCCAGAACGGTAGAACATTCATGAAACTAAAATGTTATGAAAAGGGGTGATCCAAATTTCCTTTTTTTTGATGTTCCTAATGTGTTTGGCCCACCAAACTTTAAGGGTTCTGGTAGTTTTTTCCTACATTTAATTTCTTACAGAAACATATAATTACATAGCTTGCGTATTTTGAGTAACATGTCATTAACTGGTTTAATGTGAGCACATGATTATTTAGAGTCAACTCTATAGTTTTTCTATCGGTGGTAGTGCAAGACTTACACATACTACAGTCCCCGTGGGATGTGGTCGTTAGGTTGGCACAAGAAAGGTTGACACTCCTTATGTCGTCACTCCTTATGTCGACACCGGAAGGTAGACAGGCAGAAGGTCGACATGTTTTTTTTTTTCCCCACTGTGCTTCCAGAACAGGCGGTAGTTCATGCCCTAAAATCCACTAGGGCATGGAGGGAGAATAGAATAGTGTGCCGAGCCTAGCGAGGCACCGTGCCCGAAGCATCGCAAGCACAGCCGTATATTTAGACAGTGTCCAGAACTAGGGCCCTTATTCTGATCGGTGCGGCCGGAGCCGAATATGCGGACAGGACCGTGCGTGCGAAACCCCGCCTTCCATATGGATCGCCAACTCCGTCCGTACGCGGTAAGAAGCTGGCCGAACGGACCGCACGTGTATTTTTCACGGAATACGCCTCCTCCATCTAAGGGAACCTCCCCCATCATTCGATGGTCGCAGACCATCGAATGCAGGACCGAATGCTCCACCAGCTCCCGCAACCTCAGACCACACGGACATGTTTCCGTGCAAAAGCAGGGATCTGGGCGGGCAGCGATGTCATATGTCCGCCCCCTACACGTGCGTCACGACTGCATTACCATACGTACGCCCAGCGTTTGCATGGGAACGCCCATGAAACGCGGGGCGTATGCATATGGTAATGAGCCCAAATAGCCCTTCACGCCCCTCTCCACCCCCTGTTCGGAGTGTTCACAGATCATGCGGGATTTGGCCGTACGCCCCGCTCGCACATGCGCAGAGACGCCTCTGCACATGCGCAGACACAAAACATCGGCGGGCCGAACGCACGCGGATATATCTGCACCGATCAGAATAAGGGCCTAGATGTCTAGATCTATACGCCTAAAAAAATTAAAGATAGGCTTCGACCTTCTACATTGTCGACCTTCAGCCGGTTGACCTAAGGACCCTGGCGAACTTCAGTCCCTGACGAGCTTCTGCCTGTCGATCTTCTAGTGTCGACCTAAGGAGTGTCAACCTTTCTTGGGTCGACCTAACGATCCATACCGTCCCCACACCTGTGGAAATCTTTATAGCGAATAGTTCCCACGATAGGTTTATTCATAAAAGAACTGAAGATAAAGCTATCTTTGATATTCTGAGCTCGTTTGTAAGCAAAGTTGGGTTTATCAAGTAAAATTCCTACAAGTGGGGTGTGTTACCAGGGTAATGTGAGCAGGCGCTACCAGAGATGCCTTGCCAATAGCAGCCACTTTAAAGTAGGATTGTCAGTCCCACACAGCCAAAAAAATAATAAACAAAGAAGTTGCGCTTGTTTGATGAAAGAGAATCAAATTTTTTTTATTATTTAACAATAGTTAAAAATAATAACACATTTGATCAATAAACATATACATAGTAATACAATAAACATATTAAGAATTAATAATAAAATTGAATGATGGGTATACCACTATATTAAAGGACCTAGACCAGGCATTCCCAACCACGGTCCTCTTTGTAGATATCCAGGCTTGAGCATAGGTGACTTAATTAGTTTCTGAGGGATTCTGATTAAACCATCTGTGCTGAAGCCTGGATATCACTAAAACCTGCACTGTTGGTGTGCCTTGAGGACCGTGGTTGGGAATGCCTGACCTGGACCATAAATATGCCAGAGAAATTCATGAAAAAAGGGGGAAAGGGGGAGGAAGAGGGCAAGTGTCCTGTCTTGGTTGGTAGTCTACTGAAGGTAAGGAGTGGAGGGAGATTGGTGGCAATTGGTGTGCCCACTGGATGTATAATTACCCTGGATGTTATTTGTCCAAAGAAAAAAGAAAGACTGCGCTAATAAATATTAATTTTCTTGTTACACCATGAATGAATTCACATACTCAAGAAATGGAGACTGTTTGTATATATATTAAATATTGTTCATTTTATTACTATAAAAAATGAAGAAACAAATAGGTGGCCACCTATATCAATTAATTAAAATATATCACATTCATATGCAGCTCACAAGTATATAAAATATATTGAACTTTGGTACTTGTTTCCTAGCACGGCGTCCATCGCATACAGTATTTAGTGGTATGCGATGGATGCGATGCAATATACACGTTAAATTAACAGGAGTGCTTGTACAATGAAATATCGCATAGCATCGCATACCAGCAAATGGCATGCGATGCAATTTTTTTAAATTGTACAAGCACCCTGATGGGTGCTTACAATGTTAAATGCACCCCCATTGTCAACGCCACCCCCACTATCAAGCCAACCCGAAGCGTGGCGAGCGCAGCGAGCCGGCGAGGGGCGGCGGTACGCGTCCTCCAACCTTTTCATACCCCCACTATCCACGTTGGTGTGGAGTTGATATTAGATAGTGTGGCGAGTGCAGCGACCCACTGAGCCCGAAGCGTGGCAAGCGCAGCGGAATACATGCAAAGTAATCCGTGTCCCCTCGCGGGGTTCGCTGCGCTCGCCACGCTTCGGGCTCGGTGGCTCGCTGCGCTCACCACACTGTCTAAAATCAACTCCACGCCGATGTGGATAGTGGGGGTATAAAAAGGTCGGAGGACGCGTAGCGCCACCCCTTGTGGGCTTGCTGCGCTCGCCACGCTTCAGGTTGGCGTTGATAGTGGGGGTGGCATTGACAATGGGGGTGCATTTAACATTGTAAGCACCCATTAGGGTGCTTGTACAATTAAAAATCGCATTGCATGCATGGCATGCCGCTATATTGCATGCGATGCAATGCGATTGCATAAGATGCAGTGCGATCAAAATCAGGGGCGCCGTGCTAGGAAACAAGTACCTGTACTTTTTATAAAACAGCAAGGTTACTTCTAGTCTCAGCCCAAGGTGTTGGATCTAATGACTGGAATATGCCACACAGTAAACTGCTCCTCGTATGGATGATATAATTGCCGGCTTGTACCCACAGTGAGGCCGGGATACGGCACTCACAGTGGGGAGTCTATATAAATTATAAGTGTCTCACCAGAGGACAATCCGTTTAGCACTGGATGTTGTGTATGTTGGTGTGCAAATAGCACTTCACGTATACTCCCGTGCTGATTCTTTAAAGGTGATAGTAACTGATGATGGTCGATGGAGTGTCCCGCTGAGAGGAGATTACCCGGGCGGACCATAGTTGTATGATGCGGCTAGTGTGACTCTCACTCCTGCTGCCGGTAACTTGTGGTCAGACGCTGCGGCTGCATGTCTCTCACACACGTATGCCGTATCTCCTCCTCCTCCCAGCATTCTCCAAAAGAAAGACAGCAGCCTGCGGCTGGAACGGCTCAAGATGACGGGGAGCCGTGTAGATGGATGGTTGTAGTCTGTAGGCAGTAGTCCAAACGTCTCAGGCTGATATAAATGAGTAACCAAATGGCTGGGTGTAGGCCACTAACGCGTTTCGCCCTCCAAAAGGAGGCTGTGCCTTGCATCAGTTGCAGCATGGTCAAATAGCAAAACTAAGGCAAGGCATGCTGGGATGTATAGTTCCTCAACAGCTGGAGGCCACTTATTGCCCACCCCTGTTTTAGAAGATAATAGATAGTTGCCCTGATTGGTTACCCATAGCAACATCCCATGTGAAATAGAACTCCCATCTTACTAACTTTCCCCCTACATAAGAGGGGCTGTTTTGCATAGGGAAATGTGCATGAGGGAAGAATTTGATAACATAAAGGTGTGTATATAGTAAGTAAGTAAGTTTACTTTATATAGTGCACTTTCTCCAACAGGACTCAAGGCGCTTTGCAGACATTTAAAAAACAATGCACATAATACAGAAGATGTTGGTAGTACAGTAACAGACAAGTCACAGACAAAAGAAACCCCTCAGCACACATTAAGCATAATGCAGGATTGGTGCAGCATTTTGGATAATAACTTCCATGGGTTGCGTACTCCACCCTGACAAGGTACCAGGTGCGGCAGCCATTTTAGGCGCTCTGCGTAAGATTACCCTGGGTGGAATAGGTTACCCCTTAAGGAAATTACCCAAAATGGATGATTTCAGTGTATACTCATGTTCATGTATTTTTCATCCCATCCACAAGTGATCCAGATGAGGCAGCCATGGTGGGTGCACTACGAAGGTTACGCTGTAGGAGGTGAGCCATACAAGGACCCAATGCTATATTGGAAAGCAAATACTTGTGTAGTAGTATGATAAATCTACTATACTATTTATATCAAATCTATATAGCAACAAAAACTCCAAATATACCCCAATGTATATATTAACTATACTCAGATATTCAGCTGGCTGTTATTGCTAATTCTTTGAATACAGATATATATATAACAAGCAGTGGCGTAAGTCCCGGAGGCAATGGAGACATTGGCCGCCGGGCGTTAGCCATCAGAGGGGCACAGAGAAGTTGGCCCCGGGCCCGCCAGGTTATAAATAAAATATATCTATAACCTAAGAGCCAGCCCTAGAAGGGTACTGAACTAAGCCCAGGGGCCAGATCAGCTAGCAGTGGTGGCACCTGACAGTCAGCACCGGAGGCTCTGCTACTGTACAGAGCTGAGCCGCCGGTAATCAGTAGCGCTGGACTGGGGCACTGACAGCGGCGTGTCTGGACTCTGCAGCGCTGCCAGGGTGGTTTGGAAACTGGCAGCCCTAAATAAATATGGCTACTGCACCTGGAGGAGGGCTGCTGCACATGCCCAGCCACAGCAGCTTCCTCCTCCAACTCTGACTCTGGGTAGCCAGCATGCTACCATCCTCCCGCCGCAACAGTACTTCAGGGGCAGATCCGGACCGAGCATAGTGGCAGAACTTCTGCTGCATAAGCATTTTAAAAAGTATGTCATTTTATTATTATTATATTGTGTTTCTGTGTGGGGTAAGGTGGAGTGTGTGTGTGTGTGTGTGTGTGTGTGGGGGGGGGGGGGGGGGGGCACTAACACCTATGTTGCCTCCGGGCACCTGATAGGAACTTACCCCCCTGATAACAAGTAATGGAGTTTAAAATATTTCTGAAGGAACAGTTAACATAAGAGCATAAAGCACCAGATATATCTCTAGCGAAAACCTCTATTACCTGTTTGTGGAGTGAGCCATCTTTGGTTACATGTGTAATCCTTACATAAGGTGTTATACTACCTCGCTCTCTTCTGAACACAATTGCTGTGTAAACTGTGATGTTCTAGTTTGCTCACCTTCAAAGCTTAGATTAGATGTCTTGACAAGATATGTCCTCGCTCATAGGGAGGCTGTTTGCAGAGGTGGAGGGGGCTTCCCATGTCCTTTGTTTTCATGGATCTGAATTTAACAATGTATTCAATTCTAAACACATGCATGGAAAGATCTTCCAAAGCTGTCTCCTACTTCTAATTACTGTTTCCACTTATGTATTTGAAATTAAATAGGGCCAGTGTTCTCACCAGAGAACACTGGCCCTGACAGATCGCTCAGCACACAGAGCTGACACATTGATGTGTGCTGAGCGATGCTGAGCATTCTGAACGATCTAGAATACTCAGCAGCACATCTCCCCATGTGTAGGCCCCATTCGAAGGATGATCTTGCAGCCTTTCTGGGGATAATTGGCTGGTTGCAGGTTGTGAGCATCTTAAATCCAACTTTTTAGTATTTTTGGCTTTTGCAATACCAGCAATAGAGATAGAGAATAGAGATTAACTCGGCAGAGAGAACATACAGTTGGACACCTTTTATTTAAAAAATCACACATATGTCTAGATGGGTTCAAGGGGGCCCACACTATGGCCCTTATTCTGGTTGGTGCGGTAATATCCGCGTGCGTTCGTGCCGCCGATGTTTTGTGTCTGCGCATGTGCAGAGGCGTCTCTGCGCATGTGCGAGCGGGGCGTACGGCCAACTCCCGCATGAAATGTGAACACTCCGAACAGGGGGTGGAGAGGGGCGTGAAGGGCTATTTGGGCTCATTACCATATGCATACGCCCCGCGTTTCATGGGCGTTCCCATGCAAACGCTGGGCGTACGTTTGGTAATGTGGCCGTGACGCACGTGTAGGGGGCGTACATATGACATCGCCGGATGTCAGCTGCCCGCCCAGATCCCTGCTTTTGCACGGAAAAATGTCCGTGTGGTCTGAGGTTGCGGGAGCTGGTGGACCACTCGGTCCTGCATTCGATGGTCTGCGACCATCGAATGATGGGGGAGGTTCCCTGAGATGGAGGGGGTGTATTCATGAAAAATACACGTGCGGTCCGTTCGGCCAGCTTCTTACCGCGTACGGACGGAGTTGGCGATCCGTATGGAAGGCGGGGTTTCGCACGCACAGTCCTGGCCGCATATTCGGATCCGGCCGCACCGATCAGAATAAGGGCCTATGTGCTGTAGTCATTTTTTTAATACTATCCCTCTGGAGTCCCGTAAGGCAGCAGTGGCGCGAAAATCGACAGAGAAAAATGGAGGCCGGGTGGAGGAGGAGGCTTCCTCCTCTCTTAAAATGCCTCTGCTGCAACAGTAGCATTTTCACTGGTTTTATGTCAGGAGAAGTGCAACTGTAAAAGTCATATTACTGTATTACACAATGTGCACATATTATAACACTGCATACATGCATATCTTTCATGAATAAGGAGTCTATTCATGAAGCAGTGAAAAGAGTAGTTCTCTAATTCTGGGGTCTATTAATGAAGCAGTGAAAAGAGTAGTTCTCTAATTCTGGGGTCTATTAATGAAGCAGTGAAAAGAATGGAGAAGTGAGCAAGCAAACCCATGTCAAGCAATCAGCTGCTATATGTCATTTTTTAAAATGTACTAGATAATTATAACCTCAACGCTGATTGGTTGCCAGAACTGTGTTATTGATAAATGCAAATCATTGCACATAAATAAAAATATATGTTTAACTTTGATGGTGCAAATGGAAATATTAAGTAATGTGCATAGATGGCCAAGACCTAATTTTATATAGCAGCTACACTTATGATTTATGAACAATGGGAATGGTTTATACATAGCCAGCCAATTAGAAGCTGCAACTGATTATCATCAACATACAATCATAATCCAAAAATATACTGGTAGGTTAATTGTCTCCCAACAAATGAACCCTAGAATGTCTGTGTGCGCATGTACATGTGGTAGGGAATATAGATTGTAAGCTCCACTGGGGCAGGGACTGATGTGAATGTTCAAATATTCTCAGTAAAGCGCTGCGGAATATGAATGCGCTATATAAGAAACTGGTAATAAATATATCAATAATTAAGATATCTTTAACACTGTATAACTAATGTAAAGGAGCTGCATTGCTGTATTGCAGCAGTGTATGGACCAGACGGGCAGCAGGTCTGACCCCTGGCTCAGGACAGATGTGGGTGGTATTACACATTGGACCTGAGGGGGACATCGAACACTTCCGAATTTTGGGCCAAAAAATTGGACAAGTGTATGGGCACCATAAGGCTTTTTTTATGCACATGCTTACAATGGAAATGAATATATTACTCAGAAACAAAAAAACAAAAAAAGAGGACATATGAGCCCATTGTAATAAGTTGGACAGAAAGCCAGTGTGACATAATAGGATGCTTAGAGTAAATTAAACTTGAGTAAAAAAAACAACTTCAGATATTGGGCACAATTTGGATGGTGAATTTGCAGCCCATCCGATAATCAAAAGACTGTGCACATGCCGGGTCTGCAGTGGGGACCCCATGTGTACAGACCATATGAAGGCTAGCCTTTTCTGGCCCCCTGCAAGGTGATTGACAGGCACCGGCTGTTCGGAGTAGGAAAGCCAGTATTTTCATGCTCCAGTAAATGTAGAGGTTCCTCGGATGTTGACGTCAGCAGGGGCATCATCCTCTCCACGGCCTTCGTAACACTGAGGGGGAAAATAATTTGATGGTGAGTGATTTTCCCTCTGTGAGGGGAGGGGGTGGGGGGTGGGCAGGAGTTGGCGGGGGTGGCGAGGCAGCAGGGGCTGGCTGGCAACTTTCAGCCTGAGGGGCAACACAAGCAAGTGGCCCACCACCATCACCATCGTTTCACCACCCTACCCCCTCCCCTCTATGTAGTATGCAGTAATTATTAAACAATCATTCCCCTACACACACACCCCCGAAACAGGGACAGCATGCGCCGGAGGCGCGCTGCAAAATTTTACACTGTAATGCCCATTACACATAATGCCACACACCGTAATGCCCATTCCACATAAAGCCAACACCGCAATGCCCATTATACATAATGCCAATTAAACAATGCCCATTACACATAATGCCAGCACCGGTATGCCCATTACACATATTGCCGCACACCGTAATGCCAATTAAACAATGCCCATTACACATAATGCCAACACCACAATGCCCATTACACATAATGCCAACAACGTAATGCCCATTACACATAATGCCACACACCGTAATGCACATTCCACATAAAGACAACACCGCAATGCCCATTAAGCATAATGCCAATTAAACAATGCCCATTACACATAATGCCAACACCGATATGCCCATTACACATATTGCCGCACACCGTAATGCCAATTAAACAATGCCCATTACACATAATGCCAACACCGCAATGCCCATTACACATATTGCCACACACCGTAATGCCCATTCCACATAATGCCAACAACGTAATGCCCATTCCACATAAAGACAACACCGCAATGTCCATTAAGCATAATGCCAATTAATCAATGCCCATTACACATATTGCCACACACCGTAATGCCCATTACACATAATGCCACACACCGCAATGCCCATTATACATAATGCCAATTAAACAATGCCCATTACACATAATGCCAGCACTGATATGCCCATTACACATATTGCCGCACACCGTAATGCCAATTAAACAATGCCCATCACACATAATGCCAACACCACAATGCCCATTACACATAATGCCAACAACGTAATGCCCATTACACATAATGCCACACACCGTAATGCACATTCCACATAAAGACAACACCGCAATGCCCATTAAGCATAATGCCAATTAAACAATGCCCATTACACATAATGCCAACACAGATATGCCCATTACACATATTGCCGCACACCGTAATGCCAATTAAACAATGCCCATTACAAATAATGCCAACAACGCAATGCCCATTACACATATTGCCACACACCGTAATGCCCATTCCACATAATGCCAACAACGTAATGCCCATTCCACATAAAGACAACACCGCAATGCCCATTAAGCAAAATGCCAATTAATCAATGCCCATTACACATATTGCCACACACCGTAATGCCCATTACACATAATGCCACACACCGTAATGCCCAATAAACATATATCTGCCTGCTTTAACCCGTGGAGTGGCACTGTTTGTTCATTACCGATAGATAGAGATATATATATATATATATATACAATGCCCATTACACATATTGCCACACACCGTAATGCCCATTCCACTTAATGCCAACAACGTAATGCCCATTCCACATAAAGACAACACCGCAATGCCCATTAAGCATAATGCCAATTAATCAATGCCCATTACACATATTGCCACACACCGTAATGCCCATTACACATAATGCCACACACCGTAATGCCCAATAAACATATATTTGCCTGCTTTAACCCGTGGAGTGGCACTGTTTGTTCATTACCGATAGATATATAGATATACATATATATATACACACACACACATATATACACATACACACACCATGTAAAAGTCTAGGCAGAACAATGTACTTACAGTACAGGCAGTTTTTCCTAGCAGGGTCAGCTTGAGCTCAGCCTCCATGAGCTCCTCCAGGGCCCCCTCACTACATGCAGCATGAACAGTTCCTTGTACCTGCCTGGTGCAGGGCCACCCACGCTCCCGCCGATGGCCTCCGCTGGTAAACTGTAGCCCACCCCCCCTCTCGGCAGCCCGGCCCCTAGGTAAATGCTCGTTGCCTAGGGGTTCCTTTTAAACAGCGTGCCAGCGCTACCCGAAGCCACACTTCTGGGTAGCGCTGGCCGCAGCGCGCTGTCATCTTCTGACAGATACTAGAGGTACAGCAGTACCTCTAGTGTCTGTCTCCTCCTAGACGGAGGCCATTTTTGGAGGGGCCATCGCCATGGAGGCCTGTGTGCGGCAGCAGGACCCGACAACGACTGCGGCAGCAGGGCAATGTGAGTGCATACAGCTGGCCCCGGCCCAGACCCAGCCACTACATACTGGCCCGGGGGGCATGTGGAATCCTGCCCCCGGGCCCAGCCTGGCCCTGCGAGGCAGCATTTCATTTTAAGAAACAGATTCATTGGGGGAAATTTACTAAGATGTGAGTTGTGTTTCAAATGAGATGTTGCTATGGGCAACCAATCAGGAACTCATTTTTTTAGCACCTTCTAGAAGATAATAGATAGTATATGATTGGTTGCCCATAGCAACATCCCATGTGAAATACAACTCACATCTTAGTAAATTTCCCCCATTCTATTTGACAATCAGTGTACAATATGGCTTTTATTACATGTGAAATATGTATACATTTACCTTTACAATTAAGACGTGTTTAATTTCCAGCTATCTTTCTCTTCAGGATCATCTCTTTTCAGTATCCAGCAATAGTCTACCAATATAAACATGCTCCACTTGGCACTGCTTTTCCATGTAGAAGATATCTTGATAAAATAGTTTTCTGTTTTCACCACTGGTTGTCCCTAGAATTACTGGGAAAACATCTAAATGGGAGTTCAAAAAGTAAATTTTTTGACTCATATTGCATACAAGAGCTCTAAATAACATTCAGAGTCGGCCCTAGGGCGGCAACCTATGCCTAGGGGCGGCAGCAGGAATGCATATGTAATGAGCGGCAGGGCCGGACTGGGACCAGAAATTGGTCCTGGCATTTTGAGCACACAGGCCCACCCGCAGCAGGTGGGACCCTTGCGCAGCGAAGCCGCATAGCGAAGCCGCATAGCGAAAAGGGGGTGTGGCATCAAGGAAAGGAGGCGTTACACTGCCCATTACACAAAATGCTGCACACCGTAATGCCCATTACACAAAATGCGGTACTCTGTACCTAGAAGGGCGCCCATCGCGGCCATCGCATGAACTAAAAAATCGCATGCGATGCGACCGACGCGATGACCGCGATAGGGAACAATGTTAAATGTCCCAATTGACCCGATTTTCCTGTTCAATGTCCCAATTGATCCGATTTTCCATAGGGAACAATGTTAAATGGCCCACAGAGGCCAAATAGGCACCCTGAAGTGTGAAATGGCCCCCCCAATTGTTAACGCCACCCCACGATCAACGTCAACCCGAAGCGTGGCGAGCGCAGCGAGCCCGCGAGGGGCGGCGGTACGGGTCCTACGACCTTTTCATACCCCCACTATCCACGTCGGCGTGGAGTTGAGAATAGAAAGTGTGGCGAGCGCAGCGAGCCACCGAGCCCGAAGCGTGGCGAGCGCAGCGAGCCCCACGAGGGGACGCGGACACCTTCACAGGTATACACGTCCCCTCGCGGGCTTCACAGCTGTCCGCGTCCCCTCGCCTCGCTGCGCTCGCCACACTTTCTATTCTCAACTCCACGCCGACGTGGATAGTGGGGGTATGAAAAGGTCGTAGAACGCGTACCGCCGCCGCTCGCCACGCTTCGGGTTGACGTTCATCGTGGGGTGGCGTTAACAATTGGGGGGCCCATTTCACACTTCATGGTGCCTATTTGGCCTCTGTGGGCCATTTAACATTGTTCCCTATGGAAAATCGGGTCAACTAGGACATTGAACAGGAAAATCGGGTCAATTGGGACATTTAACATTGTTCCCTATGGGAAATCGCGGTTATCGCGTCGGTCGCATCGCATGCGATTTTTTGGTCGCATCCGATGCGACCGACGCAATTTTTTTCCCCTAACGATGCCCACGATCAAAATCGTGGGCGCCGTTCTAGGTAAAGAGTACCCAAAATGCTGCACACCATAATGCCCATTACACAAAATGCTGCACACCATAATGCCCGTTACACAAAATGCTGCACACCATAATGCCCATTACACAAAATGCTGCACACCATAATGCCTATTTCACAAAATGCTGCACACCATAATGCCCATTACACAAAATGTCCCCCTCTCCCTGTACAGACATGTCCCCATTCCCCTGTGTCAGAGAGAGAAAGGAGGAGAGAAAGAAAGAGAGAGGGAGGGGGGAAAGGGTTTGAAAGGGATGTGACAGCATGATAGGTATCACTGACAGGAGGGAAGGGGAAATATAGAGGGAATGGGAGATAGGAGGGACGCAGTGAGAGAGGGTGGAGGGGGAAGAAAGGGATCAAGGGATTTGAAAGGGCTGTGACAGCCTGGCAGGCATAATTTTGTACTTAATAATTCCATACCCCTTGTCCCAGTAGAGGTGGCACTGAATAACCTTGCTCTACTCACTCCCAGCTTCCCATTCAGCACAACTACCTTGAGTAGCAGCGCACACAGCACTGGGTCTGCCATGGACACAGCGTCTCCCTCAGGTGCAGAGTCAGGTCTCCCGCAATAATACAGCACTGGATCTCCGCAGTCTCAGCACCGAGTCTCGGGGACAGATCTCCTGCGTTCACAGCACCAGGACTCCAGTGGTCACTGCCTCGGGTATCTCGTGCTCACCATCACAGTGCCAGGACACCAGTGGTCACTGCCCCGGGTCTCCCATGCTCACTGTCATAGCGCCGGGGCCTGGGCTGGCAACAAGTTAGCTTTGTTTTTCGTGCTGGGGCTGACTTGTCACTAGATCGTGACGTCAAGCCCCAGCAACAGCACCATCAGAGAGGGGAGGGGACTCAGGGAGAGCCTGGATCATGGAGGAGAGGCAGCTTCCGCCTCGAGGGGCAGGCTGCGGCCGTGCACACACAGGGCAGTAAAAAGCCGCGACCAGAAGCAGCCGCTGGCTGCTACCCTGACCCCATGACCTGGTTGCACAAAATTGGCCCACAAGGCCATCGGCCCTTCTGGCATTTGCCAGAAGTGCCAGATGGCCAGTCCGGCCCTGATTAGCGGGGACCCAGCGCAGTGCATATTTAATGAGTGGGGACACGCGTGGCTCATTCAATATGCACTGTGCTGGGTCTCCGCTCATTACATATGCACTCTGCTGTAGCCGCCCAGGAGCCAATCACTGTGCAGTGTCCCCTCGGGAGCCAATCACAGTACTGCAGCAACAACAATACAGCTCTCCTCCTTCTCCTTCTGCGGTGGCCCCCGTGGCTTCTGGAGGATTGTGCCACAGTGATAGTGGGGCAGGAAGTACTTTCCCTCCACCCGCAGCCACCCTGTGCTCTCCCCCGTTGGCCTCAGCCCTGTGTACAAAGTGGAGCTGAGGCTGAAGAATAGGCCCCGCTTCCTGGAGGCCTGAGGGTCGTTGCTGAAGTGCTTAATACCTCACCGCTGTTCAGGGGTGGATCCAGGAGAAAATTACATGGGGGGCACCATAATAGGAGAGTTTTTGGGAAGGGGAGGGGGGTGTTAGTGGCTCCAGTGTACATGCTAAGCGAGCGACGATAGAGAGGATAGCAGAGAGAGGGCAGGGATGGGATTAAAAATAGGCCTTGGCATTTAAAGTACACAGGCTCACCTTGGTGACAAAAGTGGAGGATGTAGTTGTGCGTGTGCACACTATATCCAACCTGAACTGTATCCAACACACACTATATCCCACACTGTATCCAAACTGCTCTATATGTGACACGCACTGTATCCAACCCACACTATATCTGACCCACACTGTATCCAGCACTATTCGACAGACACTGTAACCAACCTGCATAGTATCCAAACCACACTATGCCCCACACTGTGTCTGATGTGCACTGTATCTGACCTGCACTGTACCAGCCCACACAATATACCATGCCCTGTGTGCAGCTGTAGTGCAATGTGGACAGGTGGCACTGTGTGGAGTAATGTGAATAACGGACACTAGTGAGTGGTGTAATGTGAATTGGTACTAATATGTGGCCATGCCTCTTCACTGTGAAGCCACACTCCTAATTTTTTGGCATGCAACGGCCATTCTTTAAAGGTGTGTGTGTGTGTGTGTGTGTGGGGGGGGGGGGGGGGATAGTGGCATTAATTCCCTTTCTGGAACAGGGCACCAAAATGTTATTTCACTGCTACCTGTTAATGGCCATGCCTTACCACTGTGGTTTCCTAGTATACTGATTGTACTATGCAGTGTAACACAAAAAGCTCAGAGAAACAAAGTTAATGTTGACAACTTTCTGTGTGTTTTGGATATCACAGATGGGTTTGGAATCTACTGTATCCATGGCCATCAGTGGAGCTTGCAGATCCTGACATCCCCTCTAGCACACGATAACATGACTCCCATATGGCCTTCCAAAATGCTTAATTAACTTTGTTCACTAATATTAATAAGGTGACTTTAAAAGTGTATGGAACTATTTTTATTAAAATTTTGCTTAGCATAATTCCTTGAAGCTACTAATATGTATATTTTATTTTGATTTATAACTGTTTTTATTGTAAAATGTCTTTCTTGTTTTTCCTGTTTTTAGTTGACTATTTCTAATCTGTACTGAATTTAGAAACATGCGATATGGCAGCATATAAGAACCACTTTGTTGTCTATGGGGTGTATACAATAAGGAGGGGTATTCAATTAAGTTTAAAAAATGGACTTTACTATTCAATTGCGGCCCTTTTTAGATTGCTTGTAGTCATGTTTCGAGGATGCAGTTTACATTTTTTTTTCAAAACTGCATCAGCAAAACATGACTAAAAAGCTGTCGAAAACATTTCAACGAAAACATGTGGTTCGCAAGTAATTCGCCGATCCACATAATTTTCAAACATGCCGGATTTTTTGCCAGTTTTTGAGTTTCGTTTGCATTTTTGGCAGTTATACATCTCATCCATAGTGTCTTCTAGAGAAATGCAGTCTTCTTACCCTGGAAATCCGCTGTAAAGACACCAGAGGTAAAGTGAACAGAGAAAAAGTACCAACCAACCAGCTTCTAATTCATTTTTGAAACACAGTCTGTAAGATGGCAGTTAGCAGCTGATTGGCTGCTACTTTATCTCTGTCCACTTTACCTCTCTCCAAGGCTTAGTACATAGGTCCCACAGACTAATCTAGCTAAGCATAAACACCTCTTCTTTTATATATATATATATATATATATATATATATATATATATATATATATATATATACAATTCAGTTCAGTAATACAAACCTATCAAACATAATAATGTTAAATAGTAATAGTTGTAATTGCATTTCCATTATAGCAAGAATCTCCTAGAGATGAAAAACACTATAATTATTGTTATTTACATTATTACTTTGATAGAATGTCTGGGGAGTTGAGAGGATTTCTCGGAGGAGTCTAAATACAGATAAAGCAGTCAGTGACAGAGTTCTCCTTGCCAGTCTCATTAAGTAGCATTCTGTGGTAATTGCGTAATGCTAATACATATGTTACCCGATAATAGGACTGCCCTTGTGCATCAGTACCGGCTGGGTGGATGATGGTTCACATGAATTCTGAAGATTATGGGCATGTTTCAGACTGAGATATTTGTAATGTTTAGCTTTTAGTATCACCTTATTTGTAAGTACCCCATTGTTAAGCGAAACGCAATATGCTGAGCTATATAAGAAACTGTTAATAAATACATAAATAAGTACAGGTATAAATATGTATATGTTCTTATGAATTATGAATACGTATTATCATAAGATAAGTTCCCAATCATGTATTTTATACTTAAATTACTTCTGTATTTATTTGTATTTATTTCTTTTAATAGTTTAATTAGTTTAATATGCATATATAATATGTATAGCTATATACTGTCAGGGGTGTGTGGTGAGGTAAATGGCTTCGAAGTCACTGACTAGTACCAGAGCCAGATTTACACACAAACAATTTATAAGCCATGGGGTACATGTGGGTGTAATACACAAGTGTAGCTATGTATACTGCTGGAAATGTGGTGAGATTTGATCAGAGATGTGCAGGAAAAGGAGGAACTGAAACACCTGTCATGGACTTTTGACCATAAAAATTCTCTGAATAATATAAAGAAGAATTTGTTTTACATATTCTTTGTATTTTTCATATATTTTATATACTCAAAACTCCAGCGTAAATGTTAGCATGACAGGAAATGCTCTACCTCTTCTGCCTCACTGTATACTGTATAAAATACACTGAATTCATATTGTAAAATAGTATTGATATCAACCTCAGTGCTGTTCTCTTAATTTCACATTACTTCAGTATGGGAAGGAAATATAGTGAACTGCAGGGCCATAACCAGAGGTGTGTGGGCACGATTGGTGCTGTCACCTTGGAGTTGGTACCACTACTGCCCCATGGCACCTGCATGTGACTTAAAGGATTCCTATAACAGCACCTGCAGCAAGTTAGACATGCATTAATTAGACTTTGACAAAAAATTAGACATGCATTAGTTATACATTGACGAAAGTTAGACATGCATTAGTTAGACATTGATAAAAGTTAGACACACAATAGTTACACATTGACAGAAGTTAGAAATGCAATAATTACACATTGACAAAAGTTAGACATGCGTTAGTTACACATCGAAAAAGTTAGACATGCGTTAGTTACACATTGACAAAAGTTAGACATGCATTAGTTAGACATTGACAAAAGTTAGATACACAATAGTTACATATTGACAAAAGTTAGAACTGCGTTTGTTACACATTGACAAAAGTTAGACATGCGTTAGTTACACATTGACAAAAGTTAGATACGCATGAGTTACACATTGAAAAAAAGTTAGACATGTGTTAGTTACACATTGACAAAAGTTAGACATGCATTAGTTAGCCATTGACAAAAGTTAGACATGCATTAGTTAGACATTAACAAAAGTTAGACACACATTAGTTAGACATTGACAGGGAGCGCTGACCTACATGTTCTCTCTAACTTTTGTCAATGTCTAATGCATGTCTAACTTTTGGTGTCGACCTATTGACTGTCTAACTAGACATTGTGTGAAATTTAATAGGATGAGAGATTCAGAAAGTGAGAGATTTGGTAAGAAATATCCAGTTTTTTTAAAGCAGCAATCACTTACACTAGAAAATCAAACTGGTTTTGCAGTGTAAATGATTGCCGCTTTAAAAAAACCTGGAGATTTCTTACCAAATCTCTCACTTTCTGAATCTCTCATCCTTATCAATTTCACCCTATCTATGTCTGTGAACTATGGGCAGTATTCAATGAGAAAAATTCGCTGTGATTTCTGGAGAGTTTGTGCTTTTCACGCGGTGGAGAGAGGTTTTTTTTCTCCAAAGGCGAGCCACCCTATTCAATGTGAAATATTCTCCGTCTTTCTAAGTGATTCTCACCGTCTCTCTCCGTGTAGAAATTCTCCATCTTTTGATGGAGAGCAGGAATGTGAACTTTTAAACTAAAAGGGTGTTTTTTTTAATTTTGGTGTCAAAAAATCAGGTTTTTTTTTCTGTGAAGGGCCATGTTATTTTTATTCATGTTTTTACACAGTGCAGCCAGCAGGGGGCCGGAGCGCTCGAGCCGCTCATTAGATATTCATATATTCACTGCACCCGATGCACGTTCGGGTACAGTGAATACTGGGTCCCCCGCTGGCTATAGGGGGGGCAGCCTGTGCTGCCTGGGTCCAGGGGAGCCCTGCTCCCCTCCCCATATCCCCTGCAGCCGCCAAGAGAGACTTTAATCTCTCTTGGCTGCTACGTCCCCCGGCTCCCTGACAGCTCCCTGCCGCGGACGCTCGTCCGCTGCAGGGGTTAAGACTCGCCGCGAGTGGCGGCGAGTCTTTAACACGTTGAATAGGGGGAGCAGGAGGCTCCGGAACACGGAGAGTGCATGGCGAGAGAAAAAATCTCTCGCCATGCACGGAGAAAATTTCACATTGAATACTGCCCTATGCCACACCCCTTCCAGGCAGTGCTTTACCTCCCAGAACCAGCAGCTCCTGTAACAGCACTAGTGAATTGCATGTGAAACAGATGTACACATGGCCATGGCCCATAATTAAAGTTTTCCTATTTAGAGCTGTCTGTAGCTTTAACTAATAGATGGAATGCTATTAAATTTAGTAAGTAATCAGTTTGTTTTATCACTGTCTACTATTGTAAAGCGCAACGGAATCTGCTGCGCTATATAAGAAACTGTAAATAAATAAGGCATGGGAAGAAAGATTCACTAAAATCAGCGAATAGTGGAAAATATGGAGCTGGTAAGGTAAATGCATGATATTTCAACATTACAGTGCTGAATGTCAGTATTATTTTATAAATGAATATTATGGTATGTTCAATGTGTCCAATAGTGAACACCTGTTTTGCTTTCATTTCTGAATAGCTTTGCCAGGTAATATATATTGGATAGAAGTTTCTAGATTTCCTTATTGTAATATTAATCTATTATTTAGCATAATTCAGCGTGAATGCATGTTAAATGACTATACCCTTTGGAGGATGACACCCCCTAGTAATGTCATGTACAGTGCTAGAAAACTGTTATTTAATTGGTAAAATTGCATTATGCATAAAATAATAACAATGGTAATAATAATAATAATATTAATAATTTCTATTTATTCTACATAGTATATTTCTTATGATTTAGCTGCTATTTCATATGTTATTCATACTGTATGTTCATTCCATATTACCGAACTGGGTACTTGTGTAGTTTCACGGCGCCAGCATGGCACCGTGCTACTTCCGGGTGTACGCTCGCCACGAAATATGTCCAAAAAAGTAACTTAACTCCATGCTAACATGGATAGTTCATACCTCCACTATCCATGTTGGCATGGAGTTGATTTTAAATAGCGTGGCGAGCGTAGCGAGCCACCGAGCCCGCAGCGTGGGCAAGCGAAGCGAGCCCCGCAAGGGGACTCAGACGCACGGCACCATGCTGGCGCCGTGAAACTACACAAGTACCAAGAACTGTTGTCTTTTACAATTGAAGGGTCCCCAGCAGAAGAACAACAATTGCATGCTTTGCTGGTTTTTCTTCAGCAAGTGCATATCCCAGCTATGGAGAATCTGAGTGTCCTCTCAGACTTTGCCCTGTTGGGATTTCCAGTCTCAGAAGAGTTTCAGCCATTTCTCTTCCTTGCATTTTTGACAATCTATCTACTGTCCTTAGCGTGCAACCTCCTTATAATGGCAATTGTCTGCTGGGCTCAAAAGCTGCATAGCCCTATGTACTTTTTCATCTGCACTTTCTCCTTTCTGGAGATCTGCTACACATCAGTCACTATGCCCAGGCTGCTGAGAGATATGTACTCAGAGAACAAAAGTATTCCAGTCCCTTCCTGTGTTGTCCAGTTTTACTTTCTGTTTGTCTTTGGTACCACAGAAAATTTCTTACTATCCTCCATGGCCTATGACAGGTATGTAGCTATATGCAACCCTTTGAGATACACAAGTATTATGACACAAAGGGTATGCATATCGCTAGTTTTAGGATCTTGGGGTGGAGGCTTCTTGGCTCCTCTGATGCCAGTCATATTCATCTCAATGTCTTCATTCTGTGGCTCCAACACAATTGATCACTTTTACTGTGACTTCCCTCCATTACTGCATCACAGTTGTAGGACTGATGGTATATACATGGTTAAAACAGCTTTCTTCATTCTAGCTTGTGTTGTCATACTGGGCAATTTATTTTTCATTGGCATATCCTATGGACTGGTCATAGCTCTCATTGCTAAAATATCTTCTCCTAGAGGTAGAAGGAAGACGCTGTCTACCTGTGGTTCACATCTAACTGTTGTCTGCTTGTTCTATGGATCCATCATTTTCATGTATGTCAGAAATGACCCCAGCGTTCCATCCCAGACAGACAAGGTGGTATCACTGTTCTATTGTGTCATTACGCCTACCTTGAACCCTCTTATTTATGGTCTTAGGAATGAAGAATTGAAGCGAGCCCTGAGAAGAGCTGTTGAAGTAATATTCTTACAGAAAGTTCACTCTGCTCCCTTTAGATTTCCATAAGTTTAAATGTACAGTTCTTTTAACTGATGGAAACCAGCCCTTGGTTCTACTGATGATGTAGTGCAAGTATGATGTTTGCCCATGATTCATAGGGTGTGTACTGGGCGTATGTTGTATCAATGGTCCTTATTCGGTTGTTCTTGTGATTGCTGTTGCTGTACGATGTTGTATGCAATTGCAATTAGAGATGTGCTCTTTTATATCCTAGCTCATGTGCCCAAATTGCATTTACTACAATGGGCCCAACAGTGATGCAAATGAGCGCAACTGCAACCGGATCAGACCCAACATGCTTATTGTGATAGATGGTATAATAAAAAGTAATAATATTGCATGCCCCAATGTAAGCATGGGAATTGAGCATAAAACCTTTACTCTCCTGTTCCCTACTGTAAATAAATCGAATATGAAAATCTGTGCTCAATACCTCTTGGTAAGTTATTTGCCATTATGTGCACTCTCTACAGTTAATGCATAAACGTTCCCAGAATTGAAGTGACTGTAATTTCAAACTAATGTCTCACAGCACATTATAAAGAAGCAGAGTAATACTTTCCTCTCTTGAATCTGTTATTTGTTATATTTGATGTCCTGCTGATCCTTGATACAATACACTGGCATTGCGAGGCATACCTCCCAACTGTCCCGATTACAGCAGGACAGTCACATTATTTGCAGACTGTACCGCTGTCTCTCCCGCATTGTGACCTCTGGGTGGGACAGCAGGACTTTCCCCACTTAGCTGGACTGTCCCGCTGTAACCGGAGCACTTGGGATATATGGATAATGTTTTACCTGATGGCGGCATGACCCCTACAGTAAGTGTTTTCCACTGAATAGACCTTCTGTAAAACATATTCGCCTACTTTTGGAAAAGCAATTCATGTAATTGTAAAGGAGATATCTATGCAAATGCCAATGATAAAGGCATGCACTAATCTATTTTAGAGGTGTGCCATAGTGGTGCTAGAATGTCCAGCAGGTGGCTTGAGGCGCAAGACTACACCCTCTACGCTAAAGGCTACAGATAGGGCTTAAAGTGGTACTGGAGAGGTGGTGGAAGTAATTTCCTCTGCATTTCATCACATATGCCATGCCTAAAAATGAAACCTCAGGAGCTGGGAAGGGGACAAGCACTCTCTAACAGACACAGCATTTGTGTGTACCAGGAGGATCGTAGGTGGAGGAGAACTTTGAAGCCACCAGGCCCTGAGGAAGGTATAGGTGGCTCCTGCTCATTAGTGACATTAGTGCTGCCTGCACCATCTATTGACGTGGGTAGCTGGGCGGGCTTTTCTTTTTAAATTACTGTGCAGGACCGTAGTGGAGGTGGAACTAGTTCCACCTACTATTACAGGTAGGGGAACTCAGTTTTACCCCTGGCACCATTACTCCGGGCGACAGCCTTGTCAGCTTGTGCCTTGGGCTGCTCCTATATTTGTGTTTGTGTATGTGTGTGTGTATGTACATATACTGTATGTATGTGTGTTTTAAGGCTTGTCCCCCAATTCTGCTCCACATTGCCTTCCTCTCTGCATGGTTCTCTCATGGTGTACAGCTTCACCTCCATACCTCCATACTTAGCGTGAGATGTACCAATGAGGAAATGCAGTAAATGCAGTAAAAGGTTTTGCCGCTTTCCCATAAGTACTTAGGCCTGGCCGATGAGTTTCTGATGTGGACGGTTATGCCAGCAAAAGCTAAAACCCAGAAGTCCAGAGGTCGGCAGCCATTGCAGAGGGCAGGTTACTAATCGCATATGTAAGTACATATACGATTAGGAGTGGCATGATGTGTGGTAGGATGTACCACAGGACTGCACTGACTAGGCTAGGATCTTTCTATATGTATATGTTTGCTAGACTCTGCAGGGAGTCCAATAGACAAAAACTATTTCAAGAAGTCTCCCTAATCAGGAAAAGTATAATTAGTGAACCTTCTCCATGATTAATAGATCATTTATGTTATATATATACACTGCACACATATTCCACAGCTCCGAGAATATTTGCCTGATAGTTTAAGTACACTATTCAAAAGTTTAGAGTCACCCAATTTTCTGTTTTACATGAAAACTGACTTTTATTTATCAAATGAGTTGCAAAATGAATATAACATATAGTCAAGACATTGGTAAGGTATATATAATTATTTTTATTTGAAATAATAATTTTGTCCATCAAACTTTGCTTTCGTCAAAGAATGTTCCTTTTGCAGCAATTACAGTATTGCAGACCTTTGGCATTCTAACTGTTAATTTGTTGAGGCAATCTGAACAAATTTCACCCCACGCTTCCTGAAGCACCTCCCACAAGTTGGATTGGCTTAATGGGCACTTCTTGCACAGCATACAGTCAAGCTGCTCCCACAACAACTCAATGGGGTTTAGATCTGGTGACTTCGCTGGCCACTCCATTACAGACAAAATACCAGTTGCCTGCTCCAATCAAGCGCTGTCCCCAGGGTGTGGCATGGGATTGCAAAATGGAGTGATAGCCTTCCTTATTCAAAATCAATTTTACCTTGTACAAATCTCCCACTTTACCAGCACCAAAGCAGCCCCAGATCGCCACATTACCTCCACTATGCTTGACAGATGTGTCAGGCACTCTTTCAGCATCTTTTCACTTGTTCTGTGTCTCATAAATATTCTTCTGTGTGAACACCTCATACTTCGATTCATCTGTCCATAAAACTTTTTTTCCAATCTTCCTCTGTCCTTTTAGTGGTCAGTCTCAGATATGGATTTTAGTGGTCAGTCTCAGATATGGCTTTTTTCTTTGCCACTCTGCCTAGAAGGCTGGTATCTCAGAGTCCCCTCTTCACTGTAGACGTTGACAATGGCATTTTGCAGGAACCATATAATGAAGCTGCCAGTTGAGGACCTGTGAGGCATCTATTTCTCAAAATAGAGACTTTAATGTACTTTTCTTCGTAGACTTCATTTTGAAGAATAGTCTGTTGAGTTTCTCATAAAAGTTCTCTTTTTCTGGCCATTTTTAGTATAATTGAACCCACAACTGTGATACTCAACTAGCTCAAAGGATGGGCAGTTTGATAACTTCTGTATTTATTTATTAACAGTTACTTATATAGCACAAACATATTCCGTAGAGCTTTACAGAGAATATTTGAACATTCACATCAGTCCCTGCCCCAGTGGAGCTTACAATCTATATTCCCTACCACATGCACACGAATACACAGACATTCTATGGTTAATTTTTGTTAGGTGCCAATTTACTTACCTGTATATTTTGGATTGTGGGAGGAAACCGGAGTACCTGGAGGAAACCCACGCAAGCACGGGGAGAATATACAAACTCCGCACAGTTAGGGCCATGGTGGGAATTAAACCCATGACATTAGCGCTGTGAGGCAGTATTGCTAACCATTACACCATCTGTGCTGACGAACAAACCCGTTTTCATATGTGCTAACAAAATTGCACAACACGTTTAGCGAACACAATGTACCGTTAGAACACTGGAGTGATGGTTACTGGAAATGGGCCTCTATACACCTATGTAGAAATTCCCTTAAAAAAAAAACAGATGTTTGCAGCTAGTATAGTCATTTTTCATTGAAAAAACAGTGCTTTTCTTTAAAAAATAAGGACATTTCTAAGTGACACAAAACTTTTAAATGGTAGTGTACTCTTATTAGGTGATTTGCATATGAGCAGAATCTGTATGTCTGTGATGGTGGTCGCTGTGTACCCTAAGCCTTTTGGGAATGGGGAATGGATGGCGACAGCCAGTTTTACAAAAAACATGGCTGTGTCAGCCCCATTTGGTGGGCGTTCCAATGCCAGTGGCTAAATCCTTTGGTGCAGCTTCATTGGCTCCTAAAGTGTGAATTTCATGATCTGTAAATGTCTGTATCAGACCCTATGTTCCCTACCACATGTGCTTATTCAGCCCCAAGTGCATACTTTGGTCCAAGTTCATTATACCAATTATTTTGTTTATTGTTTGGGGGAGGGGGGAATTCAGTAATACACTTGATTGGATTAGTAGCAGAATAATGAAACATCCACATGGCTCATTTCTTTGTTAACACTAAAATGAAAATGAATAAATAACAAGACGAATAATTGTCTTCTCGTTATCATTTGTTACTTTTATGGATTAGGGTTGGGCAATAATGGCAAGGGTTAGGATTAGGCTGCAGGAAGGGAAGGATAGGGTGAGGGGGCAGGGGGATTAGGGTAAGTACACTTACCTGACCCCTGAAGGGATGCCTACCATCAGGATGCCAACTTTGGTATTCTGACCACCGGCCAACCCACCAACGTCATCTGTATGGATCCCAACTAGACACCCTGTCTAACTATTAGGATGAGGCCTTTCTATGTGGCACCACAGATGCTTTACCACATACCTTTGAGAGATGGTCTGTTGGTACTGCATATGAGATTTTTTCCTTGCATGACAGTAGACAGTGTCTCCGTGGTATACCTGCTTTCTGTATGGACATGAATTCTACTTGTTGAGATTGTGGTAAGCCTGGCAATATGGGCTTAGGTAGAGGTGGAGAAGAGACCCAGTAACACATCTGAAGTGTCTTTTTATCAAGCAATAATAACCACTATTTGCCAATGAAAGTCAATATGCATCTCCCTATTTAACAAGAGGCAAATTATAGGTATGTCATTGATTTATCCTGCGGTCCATGTACTATGCCATATTCTCACAGTCCCCACAATCTGTTATGGGACCCGTATAGTGGTTATCTTTGTGAAGCTTTGGAAAATTAGCACATGTTTTGTGCTCTGTGTCACTTCTCCCGCCTTGTATGAATGTGCTGGTATGTGGAAAATAAAAGGTTCACTATGCTCCTCTGTCTGTTTCAGTTCGTCCCAGTTGCCCGAAGGCAAGATAAATATTGGTCTCCCCGCCCCTCCACACACAGGACCTTATATTATGTTTAAAATAAAGAGACTGTGATATCTATGGTCCTGCTAGGAGGAGAAGTCAGCCACAAGCCATAGCGACAGCTTTCAATGAACTAGTTCAAACTTGCAGGGGAGAAGAGGTGCCCTTTTTGGATGACTCCATTGCCTCCCAGAGTTTCACCCCTGGGTACAGAACTGTCCCTGGCTATGGTGGCTGCTGGATCTGGGCTGCACAGAAGATCTCAATCATGACCTGTGAGGAGGCATGGAGGAGAGATATAGGGGGTTATTCAGACCTGTGATCCCTGCAGATCCATTTGCAAAATGCTCACCATCGAATGATTTTACCACAGGGTTGCCTACATTATAGTCTCTCCGGGAGAGGAGACTGTCAGCAGCACTTCGGTGGGGCGGGGCCTGATGTACAGTAGACGTAATCAAACGATTTGTATCTTTAGCCCCTCCTCCTCCTTGGGGGGAGATACTCGCGGGGAGAGGAGGGGCACCGGTATCCATGAAGGATGCTCACCTTTCCGGGAACCAGGGTGTGCTGTCCATAATTAGCCAGAGTTGGCATCATTCAACTTCCCCTCAAACACCTAGGCACTCCTGCATTTTCCCTGGCATTTGCAGAAAACGGACAGTTACCACCCCAAAATGCCAACTTCCTGTCAATCAACTTGTGCACGGTCAGCGATCCAAAAATATGCAGGATTTTATCTCAGGATGACCTCCCGCATAGGCGCTACAATCCACACGGAAGGTCGGAATTACCATCCAACACAGTTAGGCATAATCTCCAGGTTTTTTTTAAAGCGGCAATCATTCACAGTGCAAAACCATGATTGCTGCTTTAAAAAACCTGGAGATTTTTTAGCAAATGTCTAACTTTATGAATCTCTCATCCTATTAAATTTCACCCCATGTTTTTAATATTAACCCTGTGTGACTTCACATCTGAATTAATCAATATAATATACTTAGTGAGTTAGACGGCACTTTTATGTATCATTAGTTCACAAGGGAAACTGGCCCGAACGGAGTAATGAAACAATGTTAACGCCTTATTTGGTAGTTGTGCAGATTGTATCCACATTCAGTGAATTTGCTTATTTATATCCATACGCACAGGGCCTTATTAAAGGTTCCAGGTACCCTAGGCTAATAGACATATAGCTCCCTTTTAAGCCTGCTTAATTATTATTATTATTATTATTGTTTATTTCTATGGCACCGTAAGGGTTCCTCAGCACCTGACAATACATAAATGGGATATCCAAGAAGAGATATATCGAAGTGGAAAGACAATTGGAAATACTAGTTAGGAGAGCAGAGAAGAGGTAGATTTGAGTATCATCAGGATAGAGGTGATATTGGAAGTCAAATGAGCGAATGAGCTCACCTAGAGAGGATGGTTAGATAGAGAAAAGGAGAGGACCAAGAACAGAGCTTTGGGGGACACCTACATTTAGTGGAAGTGCAGGGGAGGCGGAGTCATGACAGGAGACAGAGAAGCAGTGGACAGAGAGGAAGGAAGATAGCCAGGAGAGAGCAGTATCTCACAGACCAAGGGAGTGAAGGATTTGGAGGAGAATGTGGTCCACAGTGTCAAAAGCAGCAGAGAGGTTAAGAAGAATAAGCATAGAGTAGTGGCCTTTAGATTTGTCAGCATGAAGATCATTGCAGACTTTTGTAAGAGCAGTTTGGAGAGTATGGACATGTATGGGCACTCAGGGACACGCCATTCATACTGCCCATGTGCATGTAATAAGGGTTATACAACTAGCATGTAGCACTGTAGCACAATGTACATAAAGTAATGGTTCCATGATCAGTAAGTTACATTGGTACAGCCATCTAACAGCCATTTTACCCCCCCCCCCCCCGCAGTACATCAGGTCCGGTGGTAGCTAATAAGCATGGGATATATTAGGATTTAATTTAATTCTTTGGCTGTCACCTGCAAGATGCCCCCCACAGTGCTGACGCTCTAGACTGCAGCCTAATCAGCCTATTGGTTAATCAGGCCCTGCGCATGCTCAGTCTATTGATAATAATCATTGCTAATACACCTCATTGCTACTGCTTTCTGCTTCATCTAGGCAAGGAGGCAAAGCAGGAAGCATTATACCCATATGATATGCGTGGATATACATTTACTCTAATATATACTTCTGTTCACTTCCACAAGCTCCTCGCTCTTCCATTGGCTGCGACGTGTGTAGACTCATCCCTCTGACGTAATACGAGATGAGTCACACAGCTGTACTGCGCATGTGTTAGATCACCTCATGTGTATTGCGCCAGTCTGGTGAGTCCTTTCTAGGACAGATCTTTCATGCTTGTGTCTCCTGACAGTGGCAAATCTATCAATTCAGTGAAATTGCAAACTAAATATGTTTATCCATCTTTTTCTATAAATAACATTTTTATTCTGGTATAATGTCCAGGAAAATGACAGATCTGTATTTGTTTTAGTTGTCCTAGTTTTTATAATTGAAAAGGTGAATGGATGATATCTATGTTTACAAGAAACTTAGATATTAACAGTTAAAAAGCAATAAAAAAAAATGTAATGGAAATTTTTGAATTACCATACCACTTTTATCTACAAATTATATATAACACCAATCAATCAATCAATCAACAAATCAATCCTAAAACTCCAGTTATTATTGGTGCAAGGAAATTAATATCTTGGAGGGATGACAAGCATATTTTTTGTAGCCATTATCTTCTTCAATGCAGTCTTGCATTGGTCAATCTGGGGAGGGTTCTCCCTATAACAGATTGACCCTACATCCCGCATCCTATGTTTTTGCACAAAAAGTGGTCTATTATTGAATAATATGAAGCATAACATCCAGCAAAAATTACTATAATACCCTACTTTATTCACACATGCATATGTCATACTACGTGATGCTCCTTCCAAATGTGCCGAGTGGAAATCAGCTGAAGTTAAGACCATACATACGTCTGAGAAGATTAGGAAGCATTACAGACTACCACAAATTACTAATACTGGTATGTGCACTAACTGAAACGGTTCATATGGTAATGTTAATAATTACTAACATTTAACTAGCCCTTAGTCTTGTTTTTTTATGCTATCTGTTAATGTTACTCATTGTCCATAGGGTTATAGCAATAAATTAAATTGCAAAACACAGCTAAACAATCGTAAATGTCAGTACAATGTAGTACTTTGTCCTTCAATACAAATCCAGCACTCACTACAGTGAGACCCTCACAGGTGTATTGTTTGCACTTGGAAGACAAGACTTGCTGTCCTTGGACATGTACAATGCACTATACTTCTCCTGTTTAACTGTGTGAACAAGATTCATCATTACCCATGTGGTTTACTAGTCCCTACAAATACCTACTACTTCTGCAAATAACAGCTGTTATATGGTATTGCTACCCAAAAAGAGAATATAAATGAAAGCTGTTGATAAATGACAATGTTTACCCCTTTCACACCAAAAAAATGCAGGGACTTACCCGGGAATACAGTCCAGGGATCATGCAGGGACATTCCCGGGTTGGCCCCTTTCACACCAGCCTAGTCCCTGCATTTTCTGGTGTGAGGGGGTGGGGAAACCCTGCCAGCTCTTACTTGAGGGCATCAGCTCCGGATGACCAGCAGGGTGAGTGAGGAGGCAGGGATGGGCATAATACAGATACAGCATTTGGAGGTAGTGCCGATCTTCATGGCAGCCATGGAGTGAAGGGACTTTAATTTGCGGTGGAGACTATAGGTGATGTAGCCAATGGTTATGGGGGATAGTGCTGATCTCCATAGCGGCCGTGGAGGTAAACGGCTTCCCACACTGCACTGCACACTAGTGTGACACAGCATGTAGTCAGAGGAGCCTGAGCTGGTGATCGTGTCACTGTTAGGCAGAGACCAGCGGCTTCCCCAGCTACAGAAAACCGGGATGCCGGGTAAGTACCTTTCACACCGGCCTGCATCCCGAGCTGGTCCCGGGAGCAACCCTGCTCATAGGTCCCGGGATATTGGCCCGGGAGCCTTCCACACCAGTGCTAGTCATGGGGCTGGTGTGAAAGGGGTATTTGTGAACTGTGAACTACTGTATTCTTATTAAAGTTTTTTTTTCACCCAGAATATTGTCAGCTGTCCCCCATATGCCAAAAGAAAATCTGAGAAGACAGGAAAAATATGCCCTACACAGTCTGCAGAAATGAATGTATTAGTTTGAGAATGAATACTCTTAAATCCGGATTTATCGAATTAAACATTTATTGAGTTGAAATGTGATTCCTGGTTTGGCAATCTGTCTCAGATGCTAATATTTAATCACACGGGATGCAGTCAAAATCCCGATGGTCAAAATTCCGACGGTCAAAATACCGTCAACCATTGACCGACGGTCAAAATCCCGACAAGGTTAAAATACGGACATTTAAAATCCCGACATGGTCAAAATCCCGACAAGGTCAAAATACTGACATTTAAAATCCCGACAAGGTCAAAATATCGACATATATAATGTAGACAGGTGAAAAAGTCAACATGACTTTCGGTTGACAGGTCGCGAGGTCGACATGTTTTTTTTCACTGTTTTTTCACCCGACGTGTGCCGACAGGTGGTATTTCATGCCCTACCATCCACTAGGGCGTGGTGGGAGACTAAAATAGTGTGCCGAGTGCAGCGAGGCACCATGCCCGAAGCATTGCGAGTGATGCGAGGGGCTGCGGTTGACTTCCAACTGTGTCCATGTCGACTGTGTCGACTTTTGGGTAAAAAACTGTGAAAAACCCATGTCGACCTCGCGACCTGTCGACCGAAAGTCATGTTGACTTTTTCACCTGTCTACATTCTTTATGTCGGTATTTTGACCTTGTCGGGATTTTAAATGTCGGTATTTTGACCTTGTCGGTATTTTGACCTTGTCGGGATTTTAAATGTTGGTATTTTGATCATGTCGGGATTTTGACCGTCGGGATTTCATACCGAATCACACAGTTACATTTAGTGCAGTTGGTTCAACAATATACCTCATTATCCACTAGATGGTGCCAGCATCCTTTTTCCAATATAGACTATAGGTTCCTTCTAACGAAGTTCCCCAGACCCAATTATCCTTTTGTGTGGAATAATATAACCCTGAGCTGGGTTATTGTATGCACATGGAAGTAAATATAGGCTATAGATATAGGCTATAGAAATCTGTATAGGCAGAACAGAAGGTGTAATGGTTAGCATTACTTCCTTACAGCACTGAGGTTGTGGGTTCATTTCCCACCTTGGCCATAAAGGCCCATACAACTGGGCGATTTCACTTTAACTGTTTTAGCTGCTTTCAACTCAGGATCAAAGTGCTAGTTCTTGGAAAATCACAATGAATTACATAAGCATATTTAAAGTGATGGTTGAGGCCACGTATAACAGCGCTGGTCAGTCTAAGGCCAATATTCAATGCTCCGTTTTTTTTTCGGCGAATCAGGCTGCTTTTACTCCTTGCAGTGAATCTTTTTCACTGAAAATATGATTCACCCTATTCAATGTTCACTGTTCGCCGAAAGTGGACAGTGAATGTTGGCCAGTTCTCCATTTCAAGCTCGCTGCAATTCGCTGGTGTATTTCAATGGGGTTTTCACTCTAATTTGCAGAGAGTGTATTCAATGCTAGGATGGCGAATTGCTTTCTCCCTGATTTTTGCCATTATTCACCATTTTGCATTCGACATCTATTTAAGGTGAACTGGAAAGTGATTTTTTAAAGTAAAGGTTTTTTTTTTGGTGTCAAAAAATCTGAATTTTTTAGTGTGAAGGGGCATGCTATTTTTATTCATGTGCTTGAAGCACATTAATATATATTTAATTTATTTTAATTTTTTTACACATTCGCCAGCAGGGGGCCGGGAGCCGGGAGCCGCTCATTAGATATTCATATATTCACTGCACACTGGTCACGGCTTCTTACGAGCGGGACCAGTGAAGCGGCTCCCTACCCCTGTCCCCTGCTAGCTCTCAGAGGGGGCAGCTTCTGCTGCCTGTGTCCCCGGGAGCCCTCCCCCACAAATTCTGGGGCAGGCAGGGAGGCTTACATCTCCCTGCCTGCCTCCGTCCCCTGGTTAAAATTCGCCGTCAGGGGCAGGGAGCCCCTGCAGCATTGAATAGGTTGACAGCGAATGTACAGTCCTCCTGAACCCTGCGAATGTGCAGCGAATCCTAAACAGGATTCGCTACACATTAGAAAAAAACATAGAATACTCCCCTAAACCTGCTTATTGATTTTCATGTCTGCAAAAGCATTGTTGGGGATCTTTAGAGGGAACTTCAGGGACCCAGACAGCAAGCTCAACTTGTTACATATTTAAAAATACTACTTATTCCACTTTCACATGAATATGTCTCTATACAAAGGTCGGATTGTGAGCTAAAAGTGGCCCTGGAAAAATTTGTAGATGTGGCCTCACTTGGATGGAACCAAATCAAATGTAGGCAGATCTAACAACAAAATAGGGGGGATTAATCCATCACTACCAGAATCACCCCAGACACACTCCCAGACAGTACCCACTCCTGTCCCTTTAACAGATGTCACAATGAATATAGATGTAGCCTGCCTTTGTGTAAAACCCGAATGTATTGTTAATGGATCGACAAGTGTGGTTTGCCCACCTGTTCTGGTCGTTCACAATTATTTCTTCTGGATTTCCCCTGCCCACAGCAGAGTAGCCAGTGGTTCCAAAAAACAAACCCAACCCAGTATATGACCCAGATTATAAATAAATGAAGTCTACTTTATTACACTGGAACACACAGTAAAGTATGACTTCAACTGAGATACACTTTAATAAAACGATGCATGGAAGTAATCAGTCTTTCTCTTACAATATGTAACATAACAAACTACTAATGTTGCTCACAAAATTATATGAGAAACCTTTTGCTAAAAACTATAACTGCAAATTTATAGAACATATACTGTATAGCAATAATTCTTCAAATCTACATATACTATGCCCCACAGTCCAATTGCCAGTCTTGCAAACGGTGCACAGATCCCTCCTTTAATGAACTTGTGAATTTTGAACTGCCATTTTTTTCTAAGTGCCATTTTTAAATAAGTGCAGAGTTATATCCAAGAAGGAGTTACATCCAGGAAGGGGTTAAACCAGGTTGCAAGAGGCTTCTGTCCCTTCTGTTTTTTTTTCTTCTTTCTTCTTGCTTGAAGCCCAGGTGCCTGACCTGTTAAAGGGTCCACAAAGTGCAGATAGTGTGCTGCATGATCTGAGAGTGGGCCACTGAGGAAAACGTGCAACTGGAAGAAATTACAGAGGAAGCGGACAGATACAGGTCTGAGGACACCAGGAGTGTGACACAGCTGCAGGAACAGATAAGTATCAACTTTCTTATATTTTGATAAAAATTAACTTGTAGTGTGTAATTGCATTGTAATTTAACTCTCTACTGTATACTAGGGGGTTAGTCGCAGGGAGGTAGATAAAATGGGTGGGGCCCTGATTGAGAATCTCACTCAGTGCATGTTGTGCAAGATGTATGCGCACCTGGAGCAAGAGTCCCAGTGCGAATACATCTGCAGGAGATGTGAGCGAACGTCCGCCCTGGAAGCCCAGGTCACTGATCTAGAGCGGACCGTTCAGCGACTGAGGGATATTTCCAATCTTGAGCAAAGCCTAAATAGAACGGTGGAGGAGTTGCAGATGGGGTCACTGGTAGAGGAGGAGGATCAGGTAGCCAGCTGGGTCACGGTTAGAAGGGGAAACAAGAGGGACAGGAGGGACAGGAACGACATCTCGGATCTATCACACCCGAACAAATTTGCCCGGTTGGACGAAGTTTCGGGGGAGATTAGAGACGAAATGACGGAGCTGGAGGAGACGGCTCCCTCTAGCAACCAGAGGAGCGGTCCCTCTAGCTCAAAAGGGATGACAGTTAGTGAGGTACCAAGGCAGATAGTGGTGGTAGGGGATTCCATCATTAGGAGAACAGACAGGGCAATCTGCTATCGGGACCGCGATCGCCGCACGGTCTGTTGCCTCCCGGGTGCTCGGGTACGGCACATCGCGGACCGAGTCGACAGATTGTTGGGAGGGGCTGGGAGCAACCCGGCGGTCTTGGTGCACATCGGCACCAACGACAAAGTCAATGGTAGGTGGGATGTCCTCAAGAAAGAGTATAGGGAATTAGGTAAGAAATTAAAGGCGAGGACATCTAGGGTAATTTTCTCGGAAATATTACCAGTGCCACGCGCTAGCTCAGGGAGGCAGAGGGAGATCAGGGAGGTAAATGTGTGGCTTAAGGATTGGTGTAGGAAAGAGGGATTCGTGTTCATGGAACACTGGGCGGACTTCTCGGTCAGGCGCCATCTTTTTTGCCGTGATGGATTGCACCTGAACGAGGAGGGGGCTGCGGTGCTGGGGGGAAGGATGGTTAGAGGGTTGGAGGAGATTTTAAACTAGGCGACGGGGGGGTGGGGGCAGCAAGACATTATGGGACCATTAGGGAGAGAAGCCGGACTGGGATCAGGAATCATATGGGGGAAGGAAATGGGGGGGGACGGAGACATAGACAAAGTCCTGGGACATAACAAGGGTATAATCGGGGGTAACTCTCAGGGTGCATCAGGAATGTCATGTAATAAAATGTTATGTTGTAACAGTCACGTTACCCCATTACAGTTCTTAGGTACAGATGATCTTAGTATACGGGAAGGAGGGAATGACAGAGGAAGAATTCCCGGAACTATGGAGAGGGCAGGCAGTGTGCATGGTGGGGAGGCCTGTAGAGAGTCTATTGAAGGGGAGAGGGGAAAGAGAAAGCTAGTAAAGAATTCAAATGGGTCCTGGGGTGAAACTAATCACAATATTAGAGCCATATCTAAAAATAAACATAAATTAAAATGCTTACTGGCTAATGCAAGAAGCTTAGTGAGTAAAATCGGGGAGCTTGAAATGGTGATCAGTAGGGATGACTACGACATCATTGGTATTACAGAAACATGGTGTAATGAGTCGCATGACTGGGCATTAAACATGGAGGGATATACACTCTACAGGAAAGACAGGGAAAATAGAAGGGGCAGGGCTGTTTGCCTATATGTAAATATGAGCACAGACCTGGAAGACGACAACTCGGAGACAGTGTGGGCAGAGATAACCGACAATAATAAGAAACCAAAAAACAAATTTATAATAGGGGTATGCTATAGACCACCAAATATAAATGAAAGGGAAGAGTCTCTTCTTTTAAACCAAATCAAACAAGCATCAAATCAGGGTCAGGTATTAATTATGGGGGATTTTAATTTACCCGACATTGATTGGGAAAACGAAACAGGTAAATCAGCAAGAAGCAATGGGTTCTTAAGCTTACTTAAAGACCAGTTTATTACACAAACGGTAGAAACTCCAACTCGTGATGAGGCGCTCTTGGACTTAGTATTAACAAATAACACAGACTTAGTTTCAAACACAAAAGTAATTGAACAATTAGGGAATAGTGATCACAATATGGTTTCACTGGAAATCAACTTCAGTAAATTACATCAAAAAGGATCTGCAAAAATACTAAACTTCAGAAAAGCGAACTTTGAATTATTCAGGGAAGCCCTAACAGGAATTGGGTGGGAAACGGTTATGGAGGGAAAAAATGCAGAGGAAATGTGGGATACTCTAAAAAAGGTGCTTGATTCACTAACTATTGAATACATTCCTAAAGTAACTAAAGGTAAATTCAACAAAAAAAAGCCACCATGGTTGGACAAAGAAGTAAGGTCAGCTATCAACAATAAAACCAGAGCCTTTAAATTCTATAAAAATAACTTGAATGAGGAGGCGTTCGCAAAATACAAAGAATCAAACAAAACTTGTAAAGGGGTAATCAAAGCAGCAAAAATATTATATGAAGAGTGCATAGCCACTGAAAGCAAAACCAACCCAAAGAAGTTTTTTAAATACATAAATAGTAAACGTTTAATTAAGGAAAACGGTACTCTTTACCTAGAACGGCGCCCGCGATCAGAATCGCGGGCGTCGGGGGTAAAAAATCGCGGTAATCGCGGGCATCGCGGGTAAATCGCGGGTACATCAAAATCGGGTACCCGCGATTACCGCGATTTTCCCATAGGGAACAATGTTAAAAAGTCAGATTGATCGCGATTTTGCATTCAATGCCTCCATGCCCGCGATTTTCCCATAGGAATCAATGTTAAATGGGCTACAGAGCCCAAATAGCCCCAATTAACCCTTAAATGTCCCCCAAATTTTTGTACGCCACCCCACGATCCACGCCAACCCGAAGCGTGGCGAGCGCAGCGAGCCCGCGAGGGGCGGCGGTACGCGTCCTCCGACCTTTTCATGCCCTACTATCCACGTCGGCGTGGAGTTGAGAATAGAATAGTGTGCCGAGCGCAGCGAGCCACCGAGCCCGAAGCGTGGCGAGCGCAGCGAGCCCCGCGAGGGGACGCGGATACCTTCACAGGTAAACGCGTCCCTTCGCGGGCTTCACAGGTGTCGGCGTCGCCACGGACACCTGTGAAGTCCGCGAGGGGACGCGTATAACTGTGAAGGTATCCGCGTCCCCTCGCGGGGCTCGCTGCGCTCGCCACGCTTCGGGCTCGGTGGCTCGCTGCGCTCGCCACACTATTCTATTCTCAACTCCACGCCGACGTGGATAGTAGGGCATGAAAAGGTCGGAGGACGCGTACCGCCGCCCCTCGCGGGCTCGCTGCGCTCGCCACGCTTCGGGTTGGCGTGGATCGTGGGGTGGCGTACAAAGATTTGGGGGACATTTAAGGGTTAATTGGGGCTATTTGGGCTCTGTAGCCCATTTAACATTGATTCCTATGGGAAAATCGCGGGCATTGAGGCATTGAATGCAAAATCGCGATCAATCTGACTTTTTAACATTGTTCCCTATGGGAAAATCGCGGTAATCGCGGGCATCGCGTCGCGGCCGTTTATGTGCTGCCCGCGATGTCGCGATCACCGCGATGGGCGCCGTTCTAGGTAAAGAGTACCAGGAAAACATAAGCCCACTAACTGATACTAGTGGAAAAAGTGTTACTGAGGACAAGGGAAAAGCAAAACTGTTAAATGAGTTCTTCTCATCAGTATTTACTAAGGGAGAGCAGACTGTGGAACGAACATTTACCACAAAAGGGACAAATAAGCCAGATCTCATTGTGGATTTCACGCCGAAGGAAATAATACTGAGGCTAAGCAAACTCAAAACAAATAAGTCACCAGGGCCAGATGGGATTCATCCGAGGGTATTAATGGAATTAAGGGATGAACTAGCTACCCCCCTACATTATATCTTTAGCAAGTCACTATCGTCAGGTATAGTACCAAAAGATTGAAGAATAGCAGAGGTAGTGCCAATATTCAAAAAAGGAAAAAAGGAAGATCCCGCTAATTACAGACCCGTTAGTTTAACATCAATTGTGGGTAAACTATTTGAAGGATTTTTAAGGGATGGTATCCAGGAATATTTAGATCATCACCGTCTACTTAGTACTAACCAACATCGGTTCGTGAAAAATCGTTCATGCCAAACTAATCTACTAGGGTTCTATGAAGAGGTTAGCAAAAACCTCGATAATGGAAATGCTGTAGATGTGATTTTCCTAGATTTCGCTAAAGCATTTGATACTGTCCCACACAAGAGATTGATTAATAAAATGGAGAACCTAGGATTGGGTGAAAATATCTGCAGATGGGTAGGGAATTGGCTATGTAATAGAGAACAAAGAGTGGTTGTGAATGGTGCCGTATCAGATATGATACCGGTACTAAGTGGAGTGCCCCAGGGTTCGGTTTTGGGGCCCATTTTGTTTAACATTTTTATTAACGATATTGGGATAGGGTTACTCAGCAATGTATCCATCTTTGCGGACGATACAAAACTTAGCAAAGTCATCAAATCACCAGAAGATGTCACCATGCTTCAAAATGATCTTGCAATTCTAGATGAGTGGGCAAAAAAATGGAAGATGAGGTTCAATGTAGATAAATGTAAGGTTATGCACCTTGGGAGACACAACCAGTGTGCAAGTTACAACCTTAGCGGAGAGGAACTGGGTAATTCCATACTTGAAAAGGATCTAGGATGTAGTGCCCATTGTAATGTAGCTACAAAAAAGGCCAACAAAATTCTGGCATGTATTAAGAGGGGAATGGAAACTAGGGACTCAAGGGTAATTATGCCACTATATAAAGCATTGGTGAGACCTCACCTAGAGTACGGAGTACAGTTCTGGGCCCCACACTATAAAAAGGACATCATAGAATTAGAAAAAGTCCAAAGGCGAGCAACAAAGCTTATTAGGGGAATGGAGAATTTAAGCTACGGGGAGAGATTAAGCAATTTGGGACTATTTACATTAGAAAAGAGACGTTTAAGGGGGGACATGCTCAACATGTACAAGTATATCAAGGGCCAATATAAGGAACTGTCACACACCCTATTTTCTACTAGAAAGGAATCTAGGACGCGAGGGCATGAGTATAGATTAGAAGAAAAAAGATTTCATTCAGCTAGTAGAAAGAATTTCTTTACGGTCAGAACAGTCAAACTCTGGAACTCTCTTCCCAGAGAGGTGGTAACGGCTGGCTCATTAAATGCGTTCAAGGCAAAGTTGGACAAACATTTACTGGAGAAAAACATCCATGGGTACAAATAAGAAATATAATTTGTCTGTAAAATACCAGAACCTACCAAATCAGCAATGGATATCTATACCAGGTTGAACTAGATGGACGCAAGTCTTTTTTCAGCCTTACCTACTATGTAACTATGTAACTTTATATATTGAGGCAGCGCTGATCCTGTGAAACCTCCTACAGAATAAGGTACAGAGGGACAAACACAGGCTTTTCATATGGTGTGTATATACAGATGGAGCCGGACTCATTTTTGAAGGGGCTGGCGATAGTATTGCCAGCCCCCGCTAGCGGCTGGCTCTCGCCAGGGGAGCGCATGCACGAGACATTCGCGCACCCCGTGGCTACAGAGCTGGCTATGGGCTATGCCCCGTGGCTATGGAGCTGGTCCCTTATGTGGAGATGGGCAGGGACCTGCAGCGGCGCCGTTCCAGTCAGATGAAGCGCCTCTGCACCGGCGATCACCAGTGAGGACATTCTGGTGATCCCCGGCCAAAGAAGAGAGGCGCTTCATCTGTATACAGTATAATAAATATATCTATATAATAAGTTGAAGAGTGTGTGTGTCTGTGTGTGCGTGTCAGTCGCATTGTGGGCACACTGTGGGACTCAGAGCTGCCAAATTTGGCAACAAGGTACCTCTGGATCCGATGGTGTGCAGCTCAAAGCCGGTTTTTGGAAATTTCATTTAGAAATGTAAAAAACACGGATCTAGGAAATAGATGCCGAAGGAACAACACTTGCTTTTCTTCTGGCCATTATTCAGCTGGATACTTGCACACACTGCTGGTTGTGGTAATGATACATTTAGCTACTTCATAGAGATACTTTCAGCTATAATAATGGAGCACAAGGGGCAATAATGTTGAAAAGTTACAAGATGGCACAATAAGCTCATTTATGAGGTTTCCTGACAATAAACTTAGTCAGTTAATGAGTGCAATGTACAGCCTGGAGAACAGTCCAGAGAACTTCCGGGAGTACTGATTTCAGCATTTCAGCTCAGCCCCGAAAATTTTATGTGAGTACCACTGAAGTGGTTAAAGGATCACAGGTGGAGCTAATTATTTCACCTGTGACTGTGTGGAGAACTGAAACACGTGAACTGTTCGGGGTACTTGAGGACCGAGGTTGAGATCCACTGCTGTAGACCACCCTCTCCTACTCCTAATGCTTCACTCCTTCTCATGTGCTTTTTCCTCTCTTATAATATACATAGATATTTATTTTTCCTTATTGTTCAATGGCACCTAACTCAAGGTTTCTGCCACCCTCATAATTACTTCAGTGTCCTGTCCCCTGGTGCAACTATCTTCATTTACCATGCACATGTCCTAAAATGCCTTGTACTGTAATTCATTATTTTCTTGTTTTTGCTCATTTATGTATTGTTACATAAACGATAACAATATAATAATATAAAGGAACCAACATAAATAATCATCCCGTATCTGTCCACAGGCTCCAAGTGAGGCTCTATGTGCCCAGGACACTCCCACCAATTGCTGCATAGCACACCCACTTTACGTAATAATTGATCCATCAACAAATCTGACTATTAGTTTCCATGTGGGTAGGGCCTGATTAACCAATAGGCTGATTAAGCTGCAGCCTGGAGCACTGGGTCCTGGGGGGAGGCGCAGCACCTGCACAATAGATTGTGCTGGGATGGGAGCACTTCCTGGTGCTGCTGGAATTGGGGGCCAAGCAAGGTCTCATGAAACCACCCCCAGGAACTGTGGGAGCAGCAGCGCCTGCTAGGATTGCTGGCATCACCGATGCAGGGATGCCAGGATGAGGATATCCTGTAGGAAACAACTGGGTCCACCACCGATGCTGTGACTGATGCCAGTGCTGCTATTGCCAGCACTGCTAGGGCAGTAAGTGGCAATATGAATGGAGCTGGGGCCCGAGCCTGTTACAGATTTTTAGCTGCGTATGAGTGAAAAAATGTGTTGTGGGAAAGGGGGGTGGCTACTTCTGCAATAGCTGAGGGTGGCTGGAGCCCTTAATCAGGCCCTACATGTTGGTGCATATATATGGTCTGGTGCATGTACAGCTTGCAAATTTCTGTGAGATCTTTCTGTATTTTTACTTTGTCTGACTAAGATTCAGGCACTTTATGTGCAGTCAATGTGATACATTAAAAATAATAAAGCAAGGAAAATCAGTTTTCAAGGAGACTCCCATTGGACTTGTTATCATCTCTACTGAATTCCTTTAGGTCCTGACAAGAATATATACCCAGGATGCCGTGCTTTCTTATGCATAGTGCCCAAGTACAAATAACACAAACAGCAAGATATTATCTTAAAATTTGAGTGGGTAAGTCACAGCAAATGTAATATGTTTACCTCATAATTTCAGTAATAGATTCTCTTACCTAGGTTTTATTCAGTTACTATCATAGTAAAGCTAGGTATACATTATATCATTATTGGGCATTATCAGACTGATCAGCTGGTAATGTCTGATATGTGGATAGTGTGTATGCAGGAGCGTGGACTGTTTGAAGTTGATAAATGATTTTAAACACTCCTGCAACAATCAGATCAGGGGAACGATACCGAATTTGTTGCACACACTATATATAGTAGTGCCCGTCATCCCTATCCCATTCTAGAGATTTATGTAGCAAAGTGTTTATGGATGCAAACCGATAATCACTCTGCCAGATAGGAGCATTTACTGGATTGCCGTCACCCATCAGGCTGTGTGTGTTTAGGATGTTCACTTCCACAGAATTTATTTCTGATTTTAAAGTATGGTTCAGTTCAATGGAATTTAATTTGTCAACAGATTGTTATAAAGCTGTATGTTCACCTTCCCTTACAATGAATATCTCATCGATATTTCTGGATGCTCATTCAAGTGCGGTCAAAGATCATTGCTGCTTCTGGGTTGTTGGTCCTTAAGGTTCTCTCTCATCTTTGGGAAGAGGTGAAAGTCAGGGCGCAAGCTCAGGGCTGTACTACGGGTGTGGCAGAACCTCCTTGAACTGCAGGCGCTGCAACCCTGTTTCCAAAGACGAAAGTGCACCTTAAGGGTCAACACTTCAACTCTAACAATGAGGTGAAAGCTGCTGTTCGGTCCTGGTATCGACAACAACCACCAGCTTTTTTCTCCGACCGGTTTGCCCAACTCGTCAAGTGTTGGTGCACATGTGTGGAAAGGGATGGGGACTATGTTGCATTAAATAGAGGATAAAATTAGTTATCATGTACAAAAAAAGTGTTCAACTGTGTTCACAAATAAAAAACTTATAGCCATGGAGACATTACTTTTCAATCCAGCCTCATATTTGTAAGTAAATGGATAACAATGTGCTCCCTAGGGTGCACGGACAGGCGCTACCACGGGTGCTGTGCCAAGAGCTGCCACTTAAAAAGGGGTAGTCAGCCCCAAAGAAACCAGAGTAAAAAAGAAAAAGAAGTGGCGCTGGTGTTGATGAAATAATCGTACAAAAATTTAATATCAATTAAAACAACATGTCATAAATCAATTACATACAACAATAAAAAGGTGAATCAATAACTGGACCGGAGGCTGATTGGAATGAACCCAATGAATGGTAAACGTGGGTAAATAACTGGGATAATTAGGGTTGCCCAATAGTTACCACTGATGGTGATTGTGATCCAGTCCCGAAAGCTGAGTGGCAAATGGTCCTCAAATGGATGCGACTGTGGGGCCACAGTTGGTTGGAAACCCAATTGATGTAGTGGGGCTGAGAGCTGTTTTGGCCACAGTGTCTCACGTCGCTAGAGGCTCCAATATTGGGGATGGAATCAAATGGCAGGTGTCCTCAGGGTTGGAGAATTTTAAGACCAACTGGTCAGTGATCTCAGTTCGTTGTAACCAACCTTGATTCCTGCTTGGAGATGTATCCACGTGATGTCGACAACAATGGACCACAAAAGCCATCTGGGTGCCCATTTCCAAATCTTGAGAGACAACTGCCCATTTACCATCCCGCGGTCCATTGTTGTCGACATCACGTGGATACATCTCCAAGCAGGAATCAAGGTTGGTTACAACGAACTGAGATCACTGACCAGTTGGTCTTAAAATTCTCCAACCCTGAGGACACCTGCCATTTGATTCCATCCCCAATATTGGAGCCTCTAGCGACGTGAGACACTGTGGCCAAAACAGCTCTCAGCCCCACTACATCAATTGGGTTTCCAACCAACTGTGGCCCCACAGTCGCATCCATTTGAGGACCATTTGCCACTCAGCTTTCGGGACTGGATCACAATCACCATCAGTGGTAACTATTGGGCAACCCTAATTATCCCAGTTATTTACCCACGTTTACCATTCATTGGGTTCATTCCAATCAGCCTCCGGTCCAGTTATTGATTCACCTTTTTATTGTTGTATGTAATTGATTTATGACATGTTGTTTTAATTGATATTAAATTTTTGTACAATTATTTCATCAACACCAGCGCCACTTCTTTTTCTTTTTTACTCATATTTGTAAGTAACCTACAGTATGTAAGTGTCTAGATTTGTATATAAATAGAGCCATGCCAATTTCAGTAGCAGAGAATTCAGCCCTTTTCACCAATAGGATGTAGGATGTGTATGGTAAAATAGGATTGTTACATTTTTACGGACTATTTACCAGTAGCTTGTGGGCATAAGGATGAACTAGATTTCCCAGGTAAAGCCTAAACATATCTTTACATTGACTAAACATACATAAGTACATTTTATGGATTTAATTGTTGTGTTTGAGTACCGGACATACAATGAAGGCCTCACTATGGTTCTTGGTGAAGAATGGGGGTCTGGCAGACTCCATGCTTTACTCTGCCACAGTTAACCCTGGTCTGACTTCATCTTTCCCAGGCTCTTCCTGGGAAATCTAGTTCACCCACAAACTACCCAGTACTGAGGCCATTCTCCGTACCTGCTGCCTCATGTCCTATCCATCCCTGCCATGCACTCTTCCTGTCTTCAGGCCTCCTTGAATGCAACTTATATCACCTGTCTGTCTCTCTCTCCCTCAAGACTGTAAGTTCCTTGGAGCAGGGCCCTCTTCCCTCTTGTTCTCACAGCCCTCTACTCTCACACTTAAATTACAGCTCTCCCTTACTCAGTGAACATTTATACCTGCATCTCCCCTCACTTGTAATCATTCATCCATTCCTACAACAACCTGCCCCTGGACCTCTACTTTGCTTCCCTACATCTCAGCTGTATCGTGTACTGAGAATTATGCTGCTAACTATAACCTGTGCGTTGTGACTGACTGAGGGTCCACCGGCTAGGAAACACAGTGCAGCACAGAGAGTAATGCGATTTAAGTGATCATGCACTGCATTGTGTGCACATGCATAGAAAGGGGGCCAAAGTTATGGCAGTGATCTAAACATCTCAAATTGATGTCTCAAGACACTTACATATGTGTGGACGCTAGGGAGGAAGTGGGTGGGCAGCTGACATCTGGTGGTGTCAGCTGTCCTCCCCCTGAACCTGCACCATCGGGGCATTTGCATGAGAATGCTTAGCATTCTCAAGGGAACGCCAATGAACATGGAGGGCTGTGAACATGCGCAGAAATGACCTTACGAATATTCTGGTCTGTGCAAATGGACCAGAAAAAGGCCCAAAATGAGAATTAGAATAAAAGCAACATGTTTGGTTTGTGATTAAAATACTCCTTTTATTGTGGAACTTCGGGTCATATGGCAGCAGAAGGCTCGAAGTAGACAGAAAACTCCAAAGCCAAGTTAGGCGAATCTAGTTTATGTCTGAAACTCTCCATCTCTGTTTGCTACGCAGATCTTAAGTCCTGTACAACCAACCTACTGAGTATAATGAATTCTAGAACTTGGACTGCAGGAAATATTATCAGTGCTTTACTTGGTGAAAAATTAAGCATAAAAAAGTCCCGTTATCGCATTCTCTATGTCTGACTGGTGTTGACAGGAACAAGATATGTTTGTCGAACAGCAAGCTGAAATGGCCTGGCTGGGTGATTTGCCCCTATTGATTTGATCCATGGAATATTGGAGCCCAGGGGCCAGGTATTTCCTGGCCAGGTTAGACTACATTGAAGAAAATTTTGAATCGGAATTTAAAGGGAATCTTCTCCTGCAGGGGCTGGATTACATTTTGCCGGACAAAAAGATGGGGACCTTCAATCATGCATTGATTAATTGAGATCTAAGTGCTATAATCATAAGCTACTTCTTATTTTTGAATGTTTTTGACCTTCGCAACTGAACCACGGTTGTTACTAAACTGGACCTTAAAGGGATGTACACTTATTTGCTTCAAATCAGGTAATGAATGGAAAACCTAATTTTCCACTAGAGACCGCAATTATGAATTTAGGTATGCTATTTTTGAGTTCAGCTTATGGTTTTAAATATACTTAGCAATTCTTGGATTTGTAAATAATTACAGATAATTTATAAACGTGTCCTTGTCTGTCCTTGCACTCATCTCTGGTCTCAATTCCAAAGGTACATAAGGACAAAACCATGCTGCACTGCATCTAAGGCAAATGCAACATTTGCAGATAGCTAGATTTGGGGGAATTTGTTTCTATGCAGGGTAAATATTGGCTGCTTTATTCTTAAGGCCCCATTTACATTAGTCTAACCTGTCTTATGGGTAAGTCGGACCTGATTTCCCAGGAGTGCTCACAGTGGACTTGGCACTTGGATGTGCAATTTTTTTAAATGTGATAAATCACATGCAAATTATTGCACGTGAAAGGACTCCCAGGGAGCTGCATAAAAAAGTACCCGCTCTGTGCCACTGATGTCTTCATATACGAATTATCTTATGTACAGTACATCCGACCTCCAACTCCTACACTGCACATTGGGTCAAAGCGGATATCAAACACATGCGATTTGGCCCGATATCACCCAATTTCTCGTACCGATCTGTATTGGGGCCTTTACACTGCAATTTAGATTTCAATTTGAATTTGAACTCTCTCTGCACATTTTACATCTGCCCCACCTGCAGTTCAGCATGGTTTTGTTCATCTGCAAAAATTGCAGCCTTGCTAACAGGTCTGAATATGGCCCATATTCCAAAATTTAGCAGGATTGTGCATACCAGTGCCTGATTAATCAATAGCCTGATTAGGCTGCAGCCAGGACTGGGGGAGCGGGGCCTTGCAGGTGGCAGCCAAGGAATAAAATGAAGGGCTAATTAATTCCATGCTTGTTAGCTCTCATCCGCCCCGATGTACTGTGGTGGGTAATGTTCTTAAAGTGCCACACAAACAAACAAAAACCTAAGCGCTGCTCTGAATCTGATGGCATCAGAATTTTCTCATAAACTGTCTTTTCCTTTTAAAAGTATATAAATATATATGTTTATGACCAGGGGCGGATCCCGGAAAAAATGACAGGGGGGGCACCACTAAATCTGGGGACCATTTTGTAAGCAGATTTCTAGAAAAGGGTGAACGGCCTAACAAAACATGGTTGTGGCCTCTAAAGGGAATGTAGTACCCAGTGATGCAAGTCGAAATTATTTTTAGTGGTACTAATAGCATGCCAAAATTGGGCGTGACCACGGCTTTTGAGGTGGCATGGCCATATAAAACTAGAGGAGTTGCTACATGACAATAGGGGCATGGCCACATTATGCCACACACCATAATGAATCGTACACATTATGCCACAAACCGTAATGCCCTTTATACATTATGCCATACGCCATAACGCTGATTACACCACATACTGTACCATTATGCCACACACCATTATACATTATGCCACACGCTGTAATGCCCACTACACATTATGGGACACTCCATAATGCCCGCTACACATTATGTTACACTCCATAATGCCCACTACACATTGTGGGATACTCCTTAATACGCACTACCAGTGCTTAAAGTGGTCCTGGAGAGGTGGTGGAACTCAATCTCCCCCCACCTCTCTCTCCCTCCCATCTCCTATTAGGTGGATTGAGGGCTTGTGCTGGGTTGTTCGGTCCCTCTCAGCAAACTTGTGCCCTACTGTAAAGTAACAATGTATGCGGTTTTAAAAAGGGGTGTGGTCTCACAAGGGGTGTGGGCACACAATAGTAACCCTCCAATCAAATTACACCACATATATAGCCCCTAATTCATATTACTCCACCTAGTACTGACCCATATTCACATTATATCACACAGTATTGCCCCTTACACAAAATGCCCACAGTAGCAGTGCTGCTTATACTAATAATGCCCATATTAACTTGCCAAATAAACAAACAAAAAAGAGAAAATGATCTAAGTGAGAGTTTTTAGGTGCAGAATATGCACTGAAGCCATAAGATGAACTGAGAATTGGCTGCATATGCGGTGGGGGGAGTGGGAAAGGTTGGGCAATGGAAGGGAGCAAGGAGGCATTGTGACCAAGACTGGAAGGATGAAAAAAGATGGCATGGATGAGAAAATGAGTAAGTAAAGAGTGAAGGGTTACTAAGAGGAGCATATGGGGGCGAGGCAGAATGTGAGAGGCTGGAGTACTAGGAGGGGATATGGTGGCGGAGCAGATTGAGAGAGGCTGTAGTACTAGGAGTGGGATATGGGGCCAGAATGAGAGAGTCTGGAGTACTAGGAGGGGGATATGTGATTGGGGCAAAATGAGAGAGGCTGGAGTACTAGGAGGGGGATATGTGAGCGGGGCAGAATGAGAGAGGCTGGAGTACTTCGAGTGGGATATGGAGGCGGGGCAGAATGAGAGAGGCTGGAGTACTAGGAGGGGGATATGGGAGCGGGGCAGAATGAGAGAGGCTGGAGTACTAGGAGGGGGATATGGAGGCGGGGCAGAATGAGAGAGGCTGGAGTACTAGGAGGGGGATATGGGAGCGGGGCAGAATGAGAGAGGCTGGAGTACTAGGAGGGGGTTTGGGGGCGGGGCAGAATGAGAGAGGCTGGAGTACTAGTAGGGGGATATGGGGGCAGGGCAGAATGAGAGAGGCTGGAGTAGTAGGAGAGGGATATGGGGGCAGGGCAAAATTAAAGAGGCTGGAGTACTAGGAGGGGGATATGGGAGCGGGGCAGAATGAGAGAGGCTGGAGTACTAGGAGGGGGATATGGAGGCGGGGCAGAATGAGAGAGGCTGGAGTACTACGAGGGGGATATGGGAGCGGGGCAGAATGAGAGAGGCTGGAGTACTAGGAGGGGGTTTGGGGGCGGGGCAGAATGAGAGAGGCTGGAGTACTAGTAGGGGGATATGGGGGCAGGGCAGAATGAGAGAGGCTGGAGTACTAGGAGGGGGATATGGGAGCGGGGCAGAATGAGAGAGGCTGGAGTACTAGGAGGGGGATATGGAGGCGGGTCAGAATGAGAGATACTGGAGTACTAGGAGAGGGATATGGGAGCGGGGCAGAATGAGAGAGGCTGGAGTACTAGGAGGGGGATATGGAGGCGGGTCAGAATGAGAGATACTGGAGTACTAGTAGGGGGATATGGGGGCAGGGCAGAATGAGAGAGGCTGGAGTAGTAGGAGAGGGATATGGGGGCAGGGCAAAATTAGAGAGGCTGGAGTACTAGGAGGGGTATATGGGGGCGGGGCAGAATGAGAGGAGTAGATTCAGAATATAAACAGATACTGGCCTGGATGTATTGCAGTGCAGGGGCCGTGCGGGATGCTGGACAAACTATGAGGTTTTTTTTTTCCTTAAAGGGCAAGAAGCATGATTTTTCCATGTAAATGAGTACTCCCTTTAAGAAAAAAACCTCATATGGGGGGATATTGGGCAGAATTCTGGGAACATAACAAGGGATCAGCATCGAATAGTATGATTTGGGATGCTTTCAAAGCATATATGAGGGGAATCCTGAAAAAAGGCATAAGTGATATAAAGAAGCAGAGTCATAGTAAAGTAGCGGATCTAGAAAAGAAATGCGAAGCATTGGAGAGAGTTTATCTGGAGGATGATTCTGAGGATAAAAAAAAAGAGTGGCTGGAGGCACAAAAGAGATGGTTGGACGTATTGGAGGTGGAAAACGCCAACATGATCCAACACAACTCGTATACAAGATACGCTAGCGCGGATAGATCCGGAAGTTTTCTGGCTTATATCGCGCAAGCAGAGGGCCCAGCAACCACAATAACAAAAATAAATAATAAAGCAGGGAAGACAGTACACACAAACCCAGAAATAGAGAAGGCCTTCCGGGACTATTTTAGGGAGATATATGAATCTATACTCCTAAGCAACCAGAGGGAAATGATAGAATTCCTAAATAAAATAAAACTACCAAGTTTGTCAATAGCATGTAGAGAAGAGCTGGAGGCTCCGATAAATTTACAAGAAATAAAAGAGGTGATCAAATTACTCCCAAATGGTAAATCGCCAGGGTTAGACGGCATGCCTGGGGAAATATATAAAAAATATGTAGATATAATAGCCCCCATGCTTTTGGAAACATTGAATACCAGTTTTGAGGAAAATAGGCTTCCAAAATCTATGCTGGAGACAAAGGTAGTGGTACTATTAAAAACAGAGAGAGACCCCATGATATTGGACTCCTATAGGCCGATCTCATTGATCTCCGTAGAGGCAAAAATCATTGCCAAGATTTTGGCTATAAGGTTAAATCGTCATCTGGACAAAATTGTCCATTAAGACCAGACTGGCTTTATGCCAGGCAAAGCTACTTCTATAAATCTGCGGAAACTATATACTTACTTGCAGGTTCCTCGCGAAAGCGAACCCTCCCCGGTGGTGGTGTCACTCGACGCAGTGAAGGCGTTTGACGCTGTCGAGTGGCACTTCCTCTGGGAGGTAATGAGGGCATTTGGGATAGGACCCAGATTTATTAGGTTGGTGCAATTCTTATATTCTGCCCCTACGGCTTGAATGGGTATAAATAGCTGTATTTCCCAGCCATTTCCTATTGAGAGAGGGACAAGGCAAGGCTGCCCATTATCACTGACCTTATTTGCCCTAGTAATAGAGCCACTCGCATGTATCCTAAGGGACTAACTGGGAACAGAAGGATTCAAGAGGGGGAGGCATAGGGACATAACGGCACTATATGCAGATGATCTGCTGATATTTTTATCAGACAGAGATAAATCTGTTCCTACAGTACTAAAAATCATTGAGAAGTATGGTGATCACTCAGGCTTCCGGGTCAATTGGGGGAAATCTAGCATTCTCCTGATAGGACCGGGATCCTTGGCGAGATACCAGCTAGCTTCACCCCTCAAAATAGTAAAGACATTCAAATATTTGGGAAAATGGCTCTCCCCAGATCCTAATGACTTTGCCAAACTTAATCTGGATCCCCTAGTAGTATACTTAACGGCAAAAATAAAACAATGGAGTAAGTTACCATTAACAACAACGGGCAGAGTTAATCTGCTAAAAGTGATAATACTTCCCAAATTTTTGTACGTTTTACAACAATCCCCCTGTTATATACCGAAAAGCTTTTTTAGGAAGGTTAATGGCATGATTTCCTCATTTGTATGGAATAACTCACGCCCCAAAATTAGTCTCCAAACCTTAATGAGGGAGAGAGGGGATGGGGGGCTATCGCTCCCTGATCTCAGACTGCATTACATAGCCTGCCAAATAACAACAATGGTAGATTGGGCGGAGGGATCGGGATCAGGAGAGGGGATAAAGGAATTAGTATCAAGGAGTGGAAATGCGATGTCTCCCATGCAGAGATTAATAACGGGATATACAAGTAAAAAGGATGCCCCAATAGTGATACAAGCGATTAAAATATGGGGAGAAGTGAATAAACTTTACGGCTTTCAAAGTTTAGATACCGAATACCCTCTTGGTGACGTAAAGGGGCTGAGTGAATTGGAACATCAAGTATCCAAGACTTGGGGTAGATATGGGGTTACCACATTAAGTCAACTGTATGTAAACAGGGAGCTGAAACCTTATGGTCATCTGCAGGAGGAATTCTCATTACCCCGTCCCATATTTTCAGATACCTTCAGCTTAAAAATGCACTAGGCGCCCAATTTAAAGGTCAAGTGCCAGAATTTGGAATATCGCCCATTAAAAAGATATTAATTAAAACTAATAAGATCTCTAAGATATATAATCATATGCTGCAAGTTAAAAATGAGGACGGGCTGAGTAAAATAAAAGAGAAATGGGAGGAAGACTTGGGACAGATGAGCCGGGATGAATGGACCAGTGCCATGAACTCGGTTCCTAAAATGACGAACTCAATTAAGGTCCAACAAATACAACTATATATATATTACATAGATCATATATGTCCACAGGGAGGATGGTGAAATATAAAGCAATAACATCAGACAAATGTCCAAAGTGTAACAATGCTCCAGGGTCATTTTTTCACTTGCTATGGGACTGCTGGGTGGTCCAGGACTTTTGGATAAGGGTCAAAGGGTACTTGGTTGAAATTGGGGTAAAAGAAAGTATTCTTACGCCCAAATGTTGCTTATTAAATATAGTGAGAGATGGAGGATAGATAGCGATGAGAAAACTTTTATTGCCAATTTGTGTTCCCTGGCCAAGGTAATGATAGCAAGATCTTGGATGGCAAAAACAGGACCAGAATTCGAAGGTTGGATAGCACTGATAGAGTAAACAGCACGGCAGGAAATACATATTCACAAGAATAGGAAGACATTGGGGAAATATAAAAAGATTTGGAGCAAATGGTTATTAAAAAACTAATGTCACACACACATAATTAATAAATAATAATGAATAGACGTAGAGACCAGTTACAACCAGTTATAAGAAATTAAATACACTAAGTAGCTTAGATATACTCAATTAACTAAATAGTGGGCACAATCACAAATAGAAATATTATACACTGTAAAGGGGAAGGAAAAAAAAATAATAATAAAAAATAAATAATAAATAAATAAATATTAATAAAACACACACAAAATAAGATATGCAGAGGGATCTCTAAGGGTATTTGGAAAACTAGACACAAAAAAGTGAGTAGGCACAAAGAAATGAAAAGGCACGTTATGACCCATGTGCACGAATAGTGTTCACCAATAGTAATATCAGTAAAGACCAATAAGATTCTGGGAAACACCGGGGATAATAACCCATCTGAAGAAAGCTTCGCCAAGGTTGAATAATTCCAAAATGAGACTAGGATAAACGGGCTAAGGACAGCAGAATAAGAACTCATAAGAGGGGCAGAGCAAGTACAAAAGTAAGAATAATAGAGGAAATAAAGAACAAAGGTTGTCTATGTTTGTCTGAAGCATATGTGGTAAATCCAAGCACATATGCAGTAGATAGGTAGAGAGGAATAAAATGTTAAGGTATAATTACCCACTGCGATGTATGTATACATATGTATGTTGTCTGTAAGTTATGTTATGTAAACACCAAGTGTATATGTGATACATAAGGTGATGTTTTATATTTATGTTTTTTGTACTGGAAAATAATAAAAAGAATTAAAAAAAAAAAAGAAAAAAAACCTCCAAGTTCATCCAACATTCTGCATGGCCGCCTGATTGGCACTGCATTAATTTCATCCAGCACACAGACATGGTACACCACATACACCACTGAGCAGCACAGCAGTAGCAGTCAGTCCTAAAACAAAAGAGCAGGAAGAAAGTGCTGATGTATTGGTCAATTTAAATTAATAAGTATATGAGTGTGATGTTAGCAGCAACAAATAAAAAAATATATATAAAGAAAAATATTATAAACGGATAGAATATAAACTGATAGGAATAAAAATGAATATACAGTATAAAGCCTTTTTTGTAACATGTGCTTGCTAAAGCTGTGAAATCCCCCCTACTCTCACCTAGTTGCGGTCTCCTTCCTGTTCTCCTCCTCTTGCTGCCTGCATTGTGTACCACAACCTATTGCTCTGCGTAGCCTGGACTTACTTGCAGCGTGGGAAGGGGGGGTAGCAGAGGTGTAGCAATCACTGGCATCCTGTCAAATGGTAGAGTATCGGGGAGTCCGTGACACTGACCCCCTATTTCCCTGTTTAATCTGGCTCTGATCGCTAATGACAGACAGCATTTTAAATGTGGCGCCTGGGGTCATGGCTTACAGCCCCTAGTCTTCCTGTATCTCTGCCCGGCGGCTCCTCCCCTCACTTCAGACGCACAGGCAGGCAGTGTCAGTGCTATGACGTCACCTGCATGGCGTCGAAGGTGAAACTGGGGGCCTTATTCTAGTTCACTCTTTCTGACAAAATCCTTCTTAGATGGACAAAACCACGTACACTGCAGGGGGGGGCAGATGTAAAATGTGCAGAGAGAATTAGATTTGGGTGAGTTATTTTGTTTCTGTGCAGGGTAAATACTGGCTGCTTTATTTTTACACTGCAATATAGATCTCACTTTGAAGTAAAACCCCACCCAAATCTAATTATCTTTGCACTAGTAACATCTGCCCCCCCCTGCAGTGCACATGGATTTGTCCATCTAAGAAGGATTTTGTCAGAAAGAGTGAACTAGAATAAGGCCCTGGGTGTAAGTTGAGGCACCCAGTGGCCGGGTCCAGCAGCTTCATATTGGTCCTTGGCAGCGGCCAGCGATTGCGGTGATCATTTGCAGAAAAAGAGCCCAAATTGCAGGTAAATAACAGCAGGCCAGATGTGGACTGGAGCCTGTAAGTCGCACTGGCTGTACAATCAATCTCTAGGATTACTTCTGAGCCAGGCAGGCTTGGCTGGGATCACATGCAATATATCGCATGCAAAAGGAAGGCCCCGGGCGGCTCAAGGGGAGTATCACTGGCAAATTCTCTGAGGGAGAAGTCACCGTAGTGTATCGCCACCTTAAGGGTCCTGTAGGAAAATCATGTACCCAGAACCTTACACTAAAATTATAACTTAATCCCACCAATCTTCTTTTGCAGGACATGCAGAAACCAGAAAGTTTCAAGAATAAATATTAAGTTTTTTTTGATAGCCAACAATACTTCAGGATAATAAATAAATTGTTTATATGTGTATGTTACATGCTTAACACAAATATCCTAAGAAGAAAACATTGTAGTCCTTTTCCAGCTTTTCTATATGCCAATAGACTGTGTCTCTGATCAGCCTCTGTCAAATGGTTTGAACACCATTTTAGTGATCATGGATTAATTATGCAAAATGTGTTACTTTGTACCACTGAAGAGGCTTCTATCTTTATCTGATGTGGCCTCTCTATTTACTGAAAATGACTTTCCTTAAAAGGTAGTTTCTGACAGATACACAAGCATACAAAGATTTTTATAAGGTGGTGTGTGTGTGTGTGTGGGAAATATTTATCTTGCCTTTGGGCAACTGGGATGAACTTACACCACTGGCATGTGCATCTAGAAAAGTGGTGTGTCCTCAAAGGGAATGTTGGATTCAACAACCATGCACTTCTTCCATTCTCATTCCCTTAATGCCAGCCTCCACACCAACTTCCCAGCTCATGTCAACCATTGCTTCCTCAGTCTTCATCCACAAACTTCAAAAGTCACAGCATGGCACCTCTTCCCAGGAAGAAAATGACATGGTTAGATAGTATGAGATTGTGAGGCACTTGGTGACAGGGAAAGGCAGATGGTGAGAGGGAGAGGTTAACAGGGAGAGGCAGTGGGTGACAGTAGAGAGGTGATAGAGATAGATATTGGGAGTTGGAGAGGCAGCGGGTGACAGGGAAAGGTAGAGGATGAGATGGCGAGGATGATGGGGAAAGGCAATGGGTAATAGGAGAGAGGTGATGGTGGGAGATGGAGAGGGAGTGGGTAACAGGAAAGTCCAGAGAGTGGCAGGGAGAGGATGATGGGAAGAGACAGTGGGTGACCTGGATAGAGGTGATGGGAGTGATAGTGAAAGATAGTGGGAGATGGAGAGGCAGTAAGTGACAGGGAGAGAATGACGGGGAGAGTCCGTGGGTAATATATATAGTGAGGCACTGGGCTGAATGGGAAGAGGCAATGAGATGGTGGTGGGAGGGGGAGAAGGGGGTACATTAGGCTGAATGATGGGGACAATGTGACTGTACTAGTAGGGGGTCAGTTAGATAGCTGGTAGGGTGGTAGACACTGGGAGACAGTAAGATGTGGGGGCCACTGGGCTGGATGGGGGGACACTATAAATGAGGGGTCACTGGGCAGCTTGAGAAGGTGGTAGCCGAAGCCTTAGCCTAAACCTAAACGACCCTTCCCTGGCCTACCCATATCCCCCTAAATATAGTACTTACAATTGGCATCATGGCAGTCTGGATTCTGACACTGGTCTCCTCATTGGTGTGGGATACCATCACCAGTCTCCCTGCAGTAGCCAGGATGCCAGCATTGGTATTGTGATGCCGGCATTCCCACCATTGGGATGCTTCACATATCCTGAGGAAATGGCTGAATTAGGGATCACTGGGACTGGACTGGCTGGGGGATGGTGGGTGGAAACTGAGTGACAGAAGGGTTAGACACTGGGATGGGAACACTACTCTGCTGTCTTCTGCCTAGCTTCACATCATTTATCTAACAGCAGCCTCCTGAGCAGGCCTTCCACTATCTTCTGCTGCCTTTTATTCACTTCTTCTTCATGTCTGCATAGCCAGCCCCCTTCCTGATGTTTGTCTCTCCCTGATGACCACTCCATTTTCTTACGGTCTGCAGACCTGGCTCTGGGCAGTGGCAGCTCCAGATGACTTGCTTTATCTTCTATTTCAGGTCACGTCTTTCACCAATGCCCACTACATTTGTTTACTGTGCAGGGACCTGGCTCCTGGCAGATGCAGCTCTGGCCCCTTGTCCCTGCACTCCACCCTTGGCTGTCATATACAGGCAGCTGCAGTTATTGCCAGGGAGCACAGACAAGACAGTCTGCAGCCTCTTACAGCATTTTGCTGCAAGTGCTCTATACATATGAAAAAAAAAAAATCTAAACGACCGGGGGCAGGCATGCCTGCCCCCCCCCCCCAATCCACCACTGCATAGATATAATATTGCAATTACCCTTAAACTGTATTTAAATGGTATGTATGATATTTGTAATTCCTAACTTTATTTTGGATATTTTGTTATAATCACAGATCTCCTATCAAGAAAACATGGCATTACAAAATACTACTTCCGTTACAGACTTTATATTGATTGGCTTTCCTCTGTATCCTGAAGCAAAGATTCTCCTATTAACCTTAGTTTTAGTTTCATACTTAATCACTCTGGGGGCCAACATGATCATCATCACCACTGTCCGGATGAATGCAAAGCTCCAAATACCGATGTATATTTTCCTCACTCACTTCTCTTTAATGGAAATTGGTTAAACTACAGTTATTATCCCCAAAATGCTAAATGGACTCTTAGTTGAGAATGAAACCATAACAAGAAATGGATGTCTGACCCAGTTTTACTTTATATTTTTTTCTGGTTCTATTGAAAATCTTCTCTTAGCCTTTATGGGTTATGACCGTTACTTGGCCATCTGTAACCCTTTACGTTATCCATCCATAATGACCCATTCTGCCTGTTGTTGGTTATGCCTTGGGTCTTGGATTAGTGGATGCCTTATACCCGTGATGCCAACAACCTGGGTATCAAATTTATTTTTTTGCAAGGACAGAAGGGTGGACCATTTTTTCTGTGATTTTGGACCATTGGTGAAGCTCTCCTGCTCTGATCCCACAACGGCAGTAAGGATTTTCTTTGGACAGGCTTGCATCCTGATTTTAAGCTGTTTTGTTGTAATAATGATTTCATATAGTTTTATAGTTTCCACCATTCTGAAAATCCCCTCCATAAGGGGTCGACATAAATGTTTTTCTACTTGTGCGTCTCATTTTACCGTGGTTAGCATTTTCTATGGTACAATTATTTTCACATATGTGAGGCCGTCAGCTGCAAACACATCTTATATGGACAAAACCATATCAGTGTTCTATGCTGTGGTGACCCCATTGCTTAATCCTATTATTTACAGCTTAAGAAATGAAAGTGTTAAATTGGCATTGCAAAGCATGTGTAAAAATGTATTGCAATTTGACCTAAAATACAAGTAAATATAAATGTCACATATTTTAATTTAAGTCTTGCCTCTTACTTGGCTATGAAGAACTTCAGTCACAAGACAAGCTGGAGAAACATGGTCACAAGTATTATTGCAATGCACCATAACAGGTGTATCTTTAGTACTAATGTTTCACTCTCCACCTCCAACTTGCTGCTCTGTAGCTTGCAGAAGATGTGTACAGTGGATACTTAAGGTGGCCATACACACGCAGATTTATCTTAAGATCTGGCTGGTTGGAACAAAAACATGGCTATGGATGAGAGCAAATGACAGTTGACCATTTGCTTGGAAATGCTGGAAAACTGCCAAACTGTCACTCATCCTTTACCAGGTTTTTGTTCCAACCAGCCAGATCTGAAGATAAATCTTACTAGTGTATGAGCACCCACTGTACACATCTTCTGCAAGCTACAGAGTGTTAGGGCCCCCATACATTAGTCCGACTTGTCCTAAGGACAAGTCGGACCTGATTTCCCCCTGCAGCTCCCCGGGAGGGGGACACACGATTTGGCACTTGATGTGCCAAGTTTTGCAAATGATACATCGCATGCGATGTATCATTTGCAACTCCCGGGGAGCTGCAATGTGGAGCGAGCAGGGGGGCCGGGGACATTGAGGTGGCGGGCGGGGGATGCTGCAAGGCGGCTGGGGGGACGGACGCACGCTGCTAGTAGTGCGGACGCTGCAGGGGACACAGGCAGCAGTAACATAGAGCTGGGCGGGGGGAGCCGGGAGCTGTCAGTACCGCCCGGCTCTATGTCACTGCCGCCTGTGTCCCCCGCAGCGTCCGCACTACTAGCGGCGTGTCCCCCCCCCTACCCAGACGGAGCATGACAGCTCCCTGCTCCGGCTCCCCCTGCCGACCCCTTCCTCGCCGGCGTCTCCCGCCCCCCTCCCTCGCCGGCGTCCTCAGAGTCCCCATGGCTGCACATAAGATTTATCTTATGTGCAGCTGGTCCGACGTCCCGACTCTGACCCGATGCGCACGGGTTGAACCGGGTGTCAAAACCTGCGATTTGGTCCGATTTCACTGCCCGATCCATTTGGATCGGGTGAAATCGAGGCCAAATCGCATAGTGTATGGTGGCCTTTAGACGCTGTGATTGTGTAAAGTAGAAAGTGTATGGCCTAGTGGTGTAAATTCATCCCAGTTGCCCAGAGGCAAGATAAAATTGGTGCCCCCCCCCCACACATGTATGTTTGTATGTATGTATGTTATGTTTAAATTAAAGAGAGTGCGATGTCTATGGTCCTGCTAGGAGGGGGAGTCAGCCATAGAAGCTATATTAATGGCTTTCAATTAACTGATTCAAACTTGCAAGGGAGGAGAGGTGCCGCCTTTGGAGCAGGAGCCCGGCGGCAGATCAGAATCAGAATCAGAATCATCTTTATTGGCCAGGTATACTTGTGTATGCTTGGAATTTTTTGTGGTAACAGTGCAGCATCAATCAGGGAACACAAAGGGGGTGGGAAGAGAGGCATAAACATACATCACATACATTTCACATGTATCTAGAAAAGTTTGAGGTAGTATTTAGTATTTGGTATGTTCAATACGGTTTAGTTGGTGGACAGCTATTGGGAAGAAGCCTTTTGTAGTTCTTGTCGTCTTTGCTGGGATGGACCTAAAACGTCTGCCTGACGGAAGGGGTTCGAACAGGTTGTGGCCAGGGTGTAGCTTGTCCACCAAGATCTTTCCTGCACGCTTATTGACCCTGGCTAGGTATAGTTCTTGGACAGTGGGGAGCTCCGCCCCAATGATCTTTTCTGCCATCCTCACCACTCTTTGCAACCTTCGTCTGTCATTCTTGTTTGCTCCTCCGAACCAGATTGTGATCGAGGAGCAAAGGACAGACTCTACTATGGCAGTGTAGAAGATGAGCAGCAGCTCCTGCGGGATGTTGAATTTCTTGAGTTGCCTCAGGAAGAACAACCGCTGCTGAGCCTTCTTGACAGTTGTAATGATGTTGGGACCCCATTTGAGGTCGCAGGAAATCTTTGTTCCTAGGAATTTGAAGGAGTCGACCCTCGACACTACTCTGTCAGATATTATGAGTGGGTGCATGGCATTTGGTTTCCTTCTGAAGTCCAACACGATCTCCACCGTTTTGAGGGGGTTGAGGTCAAGGTTGTTTCCGCTACACCATTTAGTTAGCCGATCCACCTCCCGTCTGTATGCCGACTCTTTCCATCCATGATTAGGCCGATAACCGTTGTGTCGTCTGCAAATTTTATAATTTTTACTGACTGTTCTGCTGAGGTGCAGTCGTTTGTGTAGAGGGAGAAGAGCAGGGGGAGAGGACACATCCTTGAGGGGCACCGGTGCTAATTGTGCATGTGTTTGAAATGAATACGCCTGCTTTCACCGCCTGTTTCCTTTCAGTCAGGAAGTCAGTAATCCAGGAGCATGTAGGTTCTGGGACTCCTAGTGAACGGAGTTTTGGCTCCAGGATGTGAGGGATGATAGTGTTGAATGCCGAGCTGAAATCAACAAATAGTATCCTTGCATAGGTGCCTGGACTGTCCAGTGCTGTAGAATGTGGTGCAGCCCTAGGTTGACTGCATCCTCGACACTTCTGTTTGCTCGGTAGGCAAACTGCAGGGGGTCGAGGTGATCATTTGTAACAACTCTCAGGTGGTTCAGCACCATACGTTCAAGCACTTTCATGACCACCGATGTTAGTGCAATCGGCCTGTAGTCATTGAGGTCTTTCGCAGTTGAGCTCTTGGGAACCGGGACGATAATTGAGCCTTTGAAGCAGGTGGGGACCTTGCACATTTCTAGTGAAGTGTTGAAAATCCTGGTAAAGATAGGGGCGAGCTGTGTTGCACAGGTCTTGAGGGCAGATGGAGACACTCCGTCTGGGCCTCCAGCTTTCCTAGGGTTGACCCTCTTGAACATTCCTTCTACCTCTGTTTGGTCCACCTGGAGAGTCTGGGGGTGGCAGTTTTGGAAGGAGGGTGGGCAAGCCGTTTTGCCCCGGTCAGGGGTAGGACTGATGCAGGTAGCTTCCTTCTCGAACCTGCAGTAGAAATCGTTCAGCTCGTTCACTAGTTTCTGGTGCATGGTCGAGAGATCTTGTAGTTGGTTATAGCTTGCATGCCTCTCCAAGCTGACGCGGGGTCGTTGGTTGACAGGTTGTTCGCCAGCTTGTCTGAGAATCTTTTTTTTGCCAGCTTGATTTCCCGTGTTAGGGAGTTCCTGACCTGTTTGTACAGGACAATATCACTACTGCGATAGGCTTCTTCCTTTGCCCGACGGAGCTTCCTGAGTTGACCACTGAACCATGGCTTGTTGTTGTTGAAGGTGCATGCTGTTTTGATTGGCACGCACAGGTCCTCGCAGAAGCTGATGTAGGCTGTCACTGTGTCGGTCAGATCGTCTAGATGACTCCATTGCCTCCCAGAGTTCCGCCTCTGGTATGGCCTGATTTAGAGTTGCATGCTGCTGCGAACGCTATAATCTATTTGGTCATAGTCGTGCCTGCGATTATAAGCTAATGCTAGTATTAGCCCATCTCTTGGTGTACAAATGTGTATCTGTGCCTATATGCTAATGCATGTATTTTGCAAGGCTCGTGCTTGTTGCTTGCCAGCGATTAAGTTGTTCTACTATTTCTATTCAAAAGCTGTTCGCAAGGTGATTCACAAGAAGTAGGCATCTGTGAGTGGTAACTGTCCGTTTCATGGCCAAGAAAACAGCTAGGTGTGACAGAGAAAACGCTGGGGTCTGCCAGGGAAACGCAGGCATGGTGAAGTGTTTTAGGGGAGGGTGTGTTCCAGGCCAAGTCTTCACTTGGCATACACATCCATTCGCACAGCGTACACGTTAATTCACATCACAAGGTGGGGTTTTGCAGCCATGTGATCAGGTCTTTAATCTGAAATTCTGGGATCCAAGGCGTTCCAAGCTTGGATATCCCTTTCTGTATCAGATTCCTATGTGAGACAAAATCTTGACATCCTGCTATCGGATCGTGCGGTTTTGCCTCAGACACCGATTTTGAAAGTACCATTGAAAGAGTTGGCAATGATAACAGCAGGGCCGTAACTAGGGGGGGATGGGGGGGCACGCGCATCGGGCGCTGGAGGAAGGGGGGGGGGCGCTATTGTGCAGCGGCAGCAGCGGGTGTGATATATGTGGACTGAGAGAGGAGAGCCCAAACCCCTCCCTTGTGATTGGGGCAGTCAGGGGTTAACAGCCTCAGCGGGGGACTCAGCTCCTGTACATGTGCAGGGAGCATGAGACCCCCGTCCCTGATTGGCCGGCGGTGTGAGCGGGAGAGAGAGGAAGGAGGAGGTGACCGCCAGGGAGGAGAGAAATGATGGTGGCCGAATAGTGGAGCGGGATCACGGAGCACCAGAGGCGGCCCTTTAAGCAAGTAGAGCCGGGCAGGAGAAGCCTGACGCGGTGGAGCCGGAGGTTGAAGCGGTGCGCCGGGAGTGACAGCCGGGCGCCTGTGATAGCTGGCAGAGGAGACAGGACGCGAAGGAGCCAGGGAGCCTCGCGGTAGCACCAAGGGAAGCGGGAGCAGCCACACATTCACTATATACATCAATGGGGCAGATGCATGCAATATGGGGACACCCAGCACACTGAAGACACTGCTGCTTGCACGGCCATCATCGTCAACACCACAGTACCGGCCCTGTCAGCACCATTGCAATGCTGACACTGCTGGCACACCAGCAATATTGGCACCCCGCACTGAGGACACCCTGCTGGGTGTATCCGACCCACACTTTATCCGACCTACTGTGTATCCCCCACTGTATCGACCTGCATTGTATACAACCCACACTATATTTGACCCGCACTGTATCCAACCAGCACTGTATATGACCCACACTGTATTTGATCTGCACTGTATCCATCACAAACTGTATCTCACACTGTATCCGAATCCCACTGTATCCTGCACTGTACCCCCCTCTCCCACCCCCCCTCCCAAGCACATTGTCTCACGGCATAACGTCAACATACTTGATCTTGCTGCCTTCTCAAACACGCTGTGTCCTCTTCTCGCCCCAATCGCCCTCATGTCCTGCCCTAACCTCGCCGCCTCCCTCTATAATGACACCCTATCTTCAGCATTGGACTCTGCCTGCCCTCCCTCCTCTATCCCCCTTCAATGCTCCAACCCCCAACCGTGGCACTCACCTATCACCCGATTCCTTAAAAAGTGCTCTCGCACTGCTGAGCGCTTCTGGAAGAAATCACGCTCCCTTGCGGATTATCTCCATTTCAAATTCATTCTTTCCTCCTTCAGCTCTGCCCTTGCTCTGGCCAAGGAATCCTACTTTAAGTCCCTCATCCTTTCCCAATCATCCAATCCCCGCAGGCTCTTCGCCACCTTCAACTCCTTGCTCTCCCCCCTCCTCCAGCTCTTCCGTCCTCCATCGTAGCCGCTGATTTTGCTACCTACTTTTCAACCAAAATCTCCTCTCTCAGGACTTCCATCACTGCTGCCATGACCTCACCCTCTCCCTCCTCCCCTCCTACATCTCGACTCCCCTCCTTCCAACCCCTGTCCTCATTTTACCCCACCACTGCTGCTGAAGTCCACTCTATCCTTCAATCTGCTTCTCCCTCCACCTGCCCGCTCAATCCTATCCCCTCCAATATTATCCGTCGTCTCAGTCCGTCAGTCTGCTCTCACCTGGCTCACCTCTTTGATCTTTCCCTATCCTCTGGGATCTTCCCTTCCTCCTTCAAACACGCTCTTGTCTCCCCAATTCTCAAAAAAACAAATCTGGACCCCAACTCTCCATCCAACTACAGGTTCATCTCCCTCCTCCCTTTTGCCTCCAAGCTCCTAAACGTCTGACCTATAATCGTCTCCTAAGCCACCTTACTGCTAACTCCATTCTAGACCCCCTCCAATCTGGGTTCCGCCCTTTACATTCCACTGAATCTGCCCTGACCAAAGTCACTAACGATTTACTATCGGCTAAATCCAAAGGCCTCTTCTCTATCCTCATCCAGCTTGATCTGTCGGCTGCCTTTGACACTGTTGACCACCCTCTCCTGCTCAACACCCTCCGCTCCTTTGGCATCACTGGCTCCTGGTTCACCTCATACCTCTCCGATCGCTCCTTCTCCGTCTCCACTCCGAGCTCCTCCTCTCCTACTACCCCGCAGCCAGTCGGTGTTCCCCAAGGGTCAGTCCTTTGCCCTCGCCTCTTCTCCCTCTACACCACCTCTCTGGGCACCCTCATCAGCTCCTATGGTTTTCATTACCACCTTTATGCTGATGATACCCTAATCTATCTCTCCTCCCCTGACCTATCCCCATCACTCCTGTCCAAGGTCTCCGAATGCCTCACGGCCATCTCAGCCTGGATGACCCAACGCTTCCTGAAACTAAACATGGCTAAAACTGAACTTCTAATCTTCCATCCCCCGAACATCCCCTCTTCTCCCACTATTTCCATCAGCATTGGTGAAACCGAGATCACCTCCACCGACCAAACGCGCTGCCTCTGTGTCATCATTGACTCCTCCCTCTCTTTCACCCCCCCACATTCGTGCTCTCTCACAGTCTTGCCGCTTTCACCTACGCAACATCTCACGCATCAGACCATTCCTCTCCACTGACGCGACCAAAATTCTCATTCACTCTCTTGTCATCTCTACTGCAACATCCTTCTCTCTGGGCTACCTCTCACCCGCCTCGCACCCCTCCAAATCATTCTTTTTTTTTTTTAATTGAGTCTTTATTTAACTTTTTCAAGGTACAAATACACAAAATTAATAAAACCCGACATTAAATACGTCACATACATATTATACATACAAAACACATTGCAATCCATAAACTACGGTTCTAAGGCCTTGACCCTTATAGGTCCTGGGGGGTAAAGAGTAGGGGAAGGGGGACTGTCCGGGTGACCGGGATGTCCGATGTTGTCTTTTGAAGGGGGAGAAAGTGTTATAATTACCCATTTCTTTTCTCTATCCTAACTCCTCGTTTTTCTTTCATTGGCATTTAACTGGGATTATCCGTCTCCCCAACGATCCTTACATATTATCTATATATCCCTATAAAAGATATATAACCCCTTATACCGTGGAAGAGGTGCACAAAAGAAGGGGGATATGAACTATATGTTCACCCTTCAGTAGGGGGATTTAGATTTTCTATAGATCGCATAACGTCACTTTGGCCTGGGACCTTTTCTCAAAAAAGTATAAATCGTGAAATGAAAATAGTGTACACCACGTATTTACTCAACATAAACTCTAAATATGCATTTATCTGTACAGTTTATGACATACAGAAACTTCCTTATAAACTAAAAAACGGTGTCCGTGACATTAATAATATATATATCCTTCCCTTTTTTTTTTTTTTTTTTATATACATTTTTTTTTTTTTTTTTTTTTTTTATTATTTCCCCCCCCTATTCTTTTACCTTTTTCCCACCTCTGATTTTATATTAATTTCTCATAATAATAACTTATACTCCTGTAAATTTAAACCATTTACATTGGTGCCATTGGTGCCAAATAACGTGAAATTTAATAAGTTCCCCCTTCGAGGCATAGTAGTGTTTCTCGTGCTCATATATTGAGTTTACCAAATTTATCCATTCTAAAAATACCGGGCCAGTTTTGGCCATCCAATGCCGTGCAATTATCATTTTGGCCGAGGCCGTGAGATTTAATACCAGAGAGCGCTGCTCTCTAGTCAAGTGTTCTTCTTGACAGATCCCTAAAACCATTTTTTTTGCCGTGAGGGTATCCCTTGGTGTCCCTATTTCTACCAAGACCTGACGAATCCTATCCCAAAATTGACCAACTGATTTACATGACCACATCATATGCCAAAAGGCGGCTCCCGACTCCTCGCATTTCGGACACCTATCAGAGGCTGCTCCTGTCATTTTAAATAAGCCTACCGGAGTTATATACGTCCTGTGAAGCACGTTGAATTGTACCTGTTGAATGCGGATCGACTTTGTTGCCCACCTTGGTATTGTTAGAGCTTCCTGCCACTGTCCGTCAGTTAGCGACGGGAGGTCCATAGCCCATTTTTGCCTTAGCTGTGGAAGCCCCTCATCTTGTTCATTTAAGAGCAAGAACTTGTTTATTTTTGATATACGTTTCTTTGGAGTAAGATTTTTCAGGAAAAGTTTTGCTGGAGTATCCTGCAACCTTTTTTCTCTCCCTCTATCCCACCGTAAAATGGCGTTACGCAACTGCAAGTATCTATAAAACATTGGACCAGGGAGTGAATACTCCTCTCTTAGTTGATCGAAGGATTTTAAGTTATTATTTTGATATAATTGGCCCAGGGTAGATATCCCGAAATGGGACCATAGTTTCCCCCCTTGTTGTTTATACACCTCCTTGGCAGTCGGGATCAGGAGAAACGATGTATCCGGATCCACCCCTTCATAGTTGCTCAATTTTTCAACCATGTTCCATATTTTAATAGCTTGAATTACAATTCCCGGATATTTTTTCCGAGCTTTGCCCAAAAGTAATGTCTGGAGGGGAGTTATGTAGGGGTCAATACACTTTAATAATCTGTATATATCTGGTGAGTAAGCATCCTCCTGGATCCAGGTGGCCAGATGCACTAGTTGGGCCGCCATATAGTATCTTTTAAGGTTGGGTAGGGCAAGTCCCCCCATCTCTCGACTTCTCCAAAGGGTAGCCAGCTTAACCCTGGGTCGTTTATTACCCCATATAAATGACGATATTATGCTGTTAATATTTCTAAAGTACTCATCTTTTATGTAAATGGGGGAATGCTGTAAAATGTACAATATTTTGGGGAGAATAACCATTTTTATCAGATTCACACGACCTATTAAAGTGAGGGGGAGTCTAGCCCATCTCCTACATTTCGATCTTACCTCCTGGATAACAGGACAGAAGTTAACCCCAAGATAACCTTCTGTTTTACCCGTAATCACTACCCCCAAATATTTAAACCCCTGGGTTTTTGCTAGTGGCTCATAACTCTGCCCAGCCTCTTGTGACTCCTTTCCCAGTATTAGTAAGTGGGATTTTTCCCAGTTTACTGTCAATCCTGAAAACTTTCCGAATACGTTAAGTTGTGCCACTGTTATCGGAAGATCTTGCACAGGATCCGCCAACCCAACTAGTAAGTCGTCCGCATAGAGTGAGACCAGATTGTATCTAATTTCTCTTGTCGGATCCTGATTGACCAACCTAGATCTTAACAGGCAGGCAAGGGGTTCTATCGCCACTGCGAATATGAGAGGAGAGAGCGGGCAACCCTGCCGGGTTCCTCTATTTAATGAGAAGAATGATGATGTATACCCGTTGATGGAAACTCTGGCCCTCGGGTTCTTATATAATGCCTTTAGCCACCCCCTAAACCCTGGTCCAAAACCAAAGGCTCTCAGGGTGCACCACAAGTAGCTCCACTCGACCGAATCGAATGCTTTATTCGCGTCGAATGAGGCCACTGCGGCGCTCCCTCCTCTCACATTCGCATGTTGGACAAACGTAAATACCCGTCTTAGGTTAATCAAAGTAGATTTTCCGCTCATAAACCCTGTTTGGTCATGATGTATTATGCCTTGGGTTACGCGACTGAGTCTATTTGCCAAAATCTTTGCTATAATCTTCGCATCGGTCTAATGTAATTCTTAAAATTCTGACTGAACAGGGTAAGCTGTTGACTTCAACCCCGCACATAGCGGAGGAGTTTGTTGCCCACTTCGGTAAGGTATACCAATCATCTGTGTCTCCAGCAGGAGAGGAGTTAGAGAAATTTCTGGAGGAACTAGAGCTTCCTCGTCTGTCAGTCGATGCCCGGGAGCTTTTGGACTTGCCCATTACCCTTCAGGAAGTCGAATCCGTAATTAAATCTCTGCCCATAGGAAAAGCACCAGGCCTCGATGGCTTGCCGGCTGAGGTCTACCAAAAATATGCTAAAATTATAGCCCCCAGATTAGTTTCTCTTTGTCAAGAGGCGCTGAGGGTAGGGGAACTCCCTGCCTCAATGGGGGATGCCTCTATGATCTTTATACCTAAAAAAGATAAAGATCCGAATAGCGTAGATTCTTATCGACCAATATCGCTAATTTCCTCCAAATCATTCTTAACGCTGCCGCTAGGCTCATCTTCCTCTCCCGCCGCTCTACCTCCGCCTCCCCCCTCTGTCTATCTCTTCACTGGCTCCCCATTCCTTTCTGAGTTCTCTTTAAACTCCTCACCACCACCTACAAGGCTCTCTCCTCCTCCACCGCTCCTTACCTCTCTTCACTGATCTCTATCCACACTCCCTCCCGTCCTCTTCGCGCCATCGCTGACCGCCGACTGACCTCTCACCTAATCACCTCCTCCCACTCCCGTGTCCAAAACTTCTCTCGCGCTGCCCCCCTGCACTGGAACAACCTCCCGCCACCCATCAGGCTTTCTGATTCCCTTACCTCCTTCAAGCGCTCCCTCAAAACCCACTTTTTTCGACTAGCCTATCCCTCCTCCTAACCTCTTTTGATCCTCCTATCCTGCCTCCATTCCCCTCCGTTCCTACTTATCCTGTTGTTTTTCGTTCGTCCACCCACCTATTTTTAGTATGTTATCTCTTATGAGTAGGGTCCTCCTGCCTCACGTACTCACCCTACCTCTTTACCTCACCTGTCCTCCTGTCCTGTTCTTCCCTTCCTCTACTTCTTCTTCAGTCTCCTTGACAATTTTGACACCTACTTCTGAACTGATGCTGATTTTATTTCTAACAAGATATACCCCTATTTATACTGTATTTTTCAACACACCCTGTACGTTACCTTGTCATTTGTTTTTTGTTTGCTATGTACGGCGCTGTGGACACTTTGCGGCGCCTTATAAATAAACGTACTACTACTACTACTACTACCCAACCCATAATGCATCCAACCTACACTGTTTCCTGCACTGAATACAACCCAACTATCAAAACTTTACTGTATCTAATCCACACTGTATCCGGCACTCTTTCTGACCCACACCATAACCTAAACTGTATCCTACCCGCAGGTAGGGAACGCTGTTTTAATGTTTGGGTAGGCTGAATGATTGGGGCTTTACATTGGCTCCAGGAGGGAGGTACAGATTGGTCACTGAGAATACGCATGTTTTGGGGGAATATGCATTTGTGTAGGCAGCATACACATCCATCATAAAAAATAAGCACCGGCCGGTGAGACATTTAATACCATAAAATCATATATTGGTGACACATAAATGCATAGAAGTATTGATGATCAAAGTTTAGCAGCAATTAGCCAAAAGGATATCAATTATCACTATTTATGCAGCCACTCTATTCAGCCTCCAGCACAGAAAATAGTTGTAAGTAATTTTCTCCAATATCAAGTATTATACTGGAATAGGCAGCCAGTCAAGCAAGATGGGTTAGTTTGTAAATTCAGTGTAGCAGCAAATTAGTACTCATTCATTCAAAGCTGTTTCACTGTTATATTTTGTAGCTGTGGATTCACAGAATTGCCACATACACTGAATTTTATTCCAAGCAGTATGCTGTTAAAAAACTGGCATTAGATAGGCAGCCATCCATGCAGATAAATGTTAGTTCTGGATCTAATGTGGCAACAAATCAATGATAATTGATGCAAATAAGAAGCTTTATACTTATGCTCCATGTTTGTAGAATTGCAAGTTATTGTAATCCACTTTGGGGTCAGTCCTTCTGCACCTGGAGTGGGCTCCTGGCTGCTGGTGTCTTCCAATGTGCAGCCTTCTCTAATGTGCTCAATTCCGGTCACCTGGTCTCCCAATCAGCGGCAGCTGTAAGTGGCACAAAGATTGACTGACAGGGAAAGTGGGTAGTTGGCGTATATATTTTTTTTGGGGGGGGGGGGGGTAGGCACAAGTTTTACCTAGGGTGCCAAGAACCCTTGCACCGACCCTGGCTACATCTGTATATGCTAATGCTAGTATCAGCCCTTCCCCCAGTGTGTCCAAGTGTGTGTCTGTGATTCTGTGTAGTATCAGCGCTTCCCCTGGAGTAGCATAGCACAAATAGGGTAGAGTCTCCCTTCAGTTTCAGTTAGGGTGTCCAATCCCAGGATCCCGGGATTTAAGGCCAAAATCAGTGGGATTTGAATCCTGGGATTGGACGCTTCAATCCCGGGATTTCAGGATTATGCTTTGTAGAATGTGCGGTGCAGTTTTCACAATGGCCGGGCAGTGCTCAGCTGCAGACGTGGCCCTGCTTACCGACACACGGATGTAGATGCAGCCTGGCTTCCAGGTGCACAGCCGCGGCCCCGCTCTCAAGCACACAGCCACAGACTTGGATCAACTGCCTGGAGAACAGCCGCAGATCCATCACACAGACTCTGATGCATGCTGTGCTGTGTGACAGAGCAGCATAGCCCCACAACAGCCCACCCACCATTTAAGCGCAGAAGAGGACTTGCCTCGCCCTGATGTGTGGGGCTGAGCTGGCTGCTGGTGAGCGGGCTGAGGAGCAGCGGTGCTGCCACAGAACAGGACTGTGTTGGGGAGCCAAAGTGAAGCCCAGTTGGAAGATGATTGGAGCCCAGACAGACTGGAGACCCGCTGGCTGCTGTGAATATAAAAGTGACCCTGCAGACAAGCCTGGCCTAGCAGAGATACTGCCTGGTATTTGCTGACTGTATGACCAGACCCACCAAAATTAAACTCACAGATTTATTTTCATTGACCAACTCAATCGGTGCATGTACTTGTGTTCTAATGCGTCTCTTTCTTTGAAAAATTTCTCCCACTTGTACCTTGTTCAAACCTTTGATATATTTAAAAGTTTCTATCATGTCCCCCCTTTCCCTTCTTTGCTACAAACTATAGGTTAAGATATTTTAGTTTTTACAGGTAAGTTTTATGGTGTAGTCCATTTGGTCTCTAATGTATTAATATCCTTCTGAATAAATGGCCTCCAGAATTTAACACAGTATTGTAGATGAGGCCGTATTGTCGACCTACACAGTGGCATTTCTACTACTTTCATTCTGCTAATGATTCCTCTCCCTATGTAACCAAGCATCTGACTTGCCTGCCTCATTGCTTTGTTTCATTCATAGGCGTGCGCATATAGAGTGTTAGTGGTACACAGGCACCCCCTAATGCTGTGCCCACCCTTATATACTTATGCTTTTTAGAACTGGTATTCCATTTAAACAAGCGCCCATCAATGAAGTATGTGTGTTTTGCATTGGGGATGCGGTCATTTGGTCTACTGCATTATGGTAGAAAGTCATTAGGTCGAATCCATTAGGTCGACATGCTAAAAGGTCGACATGACTCTAGGTCGACATGGGAAAAGGTCGACATGATTCTAGTTCGAAAGGTCATTAGTTCGACAGGTCATTAGTTTGACAAGGTCATTAGTTCGACATTGTCTATGTCGACATTCACAAGGTCGACATGGAGTTTTTCACTGTTTTTTGAGCCAACATGTGCCGACAGGCGGTATTTCATGCCCTACCATCCACTAGGGCGTGGTGGGAGAATAAAATAGTGTGCCGAGCGTAGCGAGGCACCGTGCCCGACGCATAGCGAGCGCAGCGAGCGATGCGAGGGGATGCAGTGCACTTTAAACTGTGTCCATGTCGACTGTGTTGACATTCAGGTAAAAAAACAGTGAAAAACCCCATGTCGACCTTGTGAATGTCGACATATACAATGTCGAACTAATGACCTGTCAAACTAATGACCTTTCGACCTAGAATCATGTCGACCTTTTCCCATGTCGACCTAGAATCCTGTCGACCTTTTAGCATGTCGACCTAATGGATTCGACCTAATGACTTTCTACCATAATGCAATAGACCAAATGATCCCAACCCTTTGCATTGTTAATTGTACTAGACCATTGTCATATCACTACATACCTGCATCATCCATATATGTTTATGACTTTATTTGCATGTACTGTTACACAGAGTAATTAGAAGATTAAAACTGAACTAGGCAGGAGATTATGGTGTGGCTAAGAGAGGTTTTTTATTGTAGCGAGTGCGAATAGCTGATGGTAGACATGTCTGATTGGTGGTATTAGACACACCCAATGGGCGTGTAAGACACCCCCTAATGAAATGTGCACCCCCTAATGAAATGTGCTGCGCACGCCTATGGTTACATTGATTATATCCCTTCAAGTTAACTGAAATAGTGACTCCTTGATCCCTTTCCTCCTAATTACTTTCCAATATAGTGTAATCAATACTATATTTAGCCTTCGGATTTTTGAGACCCAAGTGCATGATTTAGCATTTTTTGGCATTCAATTTTAATTGCCACATTCCTGACCATTCCATATCATGCAGTGTAGGACTTCCGTTATCAGAGAAGCCTTGACGAGGCCCGGAAGCTTACCATATTTTTTGCAAAATATATATAACTAAGATCTCTGAATTACCTTCTATTATGTTGGTTTTTCAAATCTTATTACTAATGCCCTTTTGTCGTGCTAGGGGTTAAACTCCCCTCTCTTGCAGCACCTGAGGGGCATTACTGGTTTGATTGAGCAGCTTTCACTTTGGTTTCATTCCTCTAGTCTCATTTGCCAGAGAACACCAAGATTAGCAAATTCGCCACTGGTGCCCTGTGCTCTTCACAGATGAAAGCAGGTTCACACTGAGCATGTGACAGACGTGAGAGTCTGGAGATGCCAAGGAGAACATTCTGCTGCCTGCAACATCCTCTAGCATGACCGGTTTGTCAGTGGGTTAGTAATGGTGAGAGGTGGCATTTCCATTCCACAGCCCTCCATGTGCTCGCCAGAGGTAGCCTGACTTCCATTAGGTACCGAGATGAGATCATCCGACCCGTTGTGAGACCATATTCTGGTGCGGTTGGCCCTGGGTTCCTCCTAATGCAAGACAATACTAGACCTCATGTGGCTGGAGTGTGTCAGCAGTTCCTGCAAGATGAAGGCATTGATGCTATGGACTGGCCCGCCCGTTCCCCAGACCTGAATCCAATTGAGCTGGGACATCATGTCTCACTCCATCCACTAACTACACGTTGCACCACAGACTGTCCAGGAGTTGGTGGATGCTTTAGTCCAAGTCTGGGTGGAGATTCCCCAGGAGACCATCCGCCACCTCATCAGGAGCATGCCCAGGCATTGTAGGGTGGTCATACAGGCACATGGAGGCCACACACACTACTGAGCCTCATTTTGACTTGTTATAAGGACAGTACATCAAAGTTGGATCAGCCTGTAGTGTGTTTTTCCACTTTAATTTTGAGGGTGACTCCAAATCCAGACCTGCATTGGTTAATACATTTCCATGTGTGATTTTGTTGTTAGCACATTCAACTATGTAAAGAGCAAAGTATTTAATAAGAATATTTCATTCCTTCAGATCTAGGATGTGTTATGTTAGTGTTCCCTCAATTTTTTTGAGCAGTGTGTATGCATATATATATATATATATATATATATATATACACACACACACACACACACACACACACACACACACACACACATTGAAGACAACTCCAAGGATATGGGGAAGCAGCCTACTGTGAGAGAAGCTGGCTATCTAAGGATAGGAGACATAAGTATTAGACAACTCCCTGAGGTACTGCTGTGGTTTATGGGAGCTGCCTTACCCTATATTGAAGATCCTGTGTGGTGCAGGTAGGGTCAGTGATGACGTCACCGAAGAGGTGTTCTCAGAGTAAGACACAAGTTCTGTCAGCCTAGGTGGAGAATCAGAGTCTAGCTCTGCTCCATAGGATTCAAAATCCTTTGCAAAGAGTGGTCAGATAAATGCAGCTGTGTCATGGTCATTCCTACATCAAGGAACTGGAGATTCACCATGCAGAAATAATACTGCAGAACAGAATATCACAATCATTTTAAAAGGGACAGACCACCTGACCTGGGGATGAGCAACTTGTGTGTGTGTGTCCAAGGGTAACTGCATCTGGTGCACCTGAACTGGTAGGTTCCACCCGCTGCAAGCAGAATAGCTGATGGGGTAGCCCACCCCCTGCTCCCTACTTGCCTCAGAAGTCCTAGCATGGCTATTTGTCTCCTTTCAGACTACCCCAGAAGTAAAAGTTTCAGCAGGGTGGTCGGACAAGCACACACACTCTCCCAAATGATGCCCCACAAAAGATGGTCCATCCATCCTCAAAAAAGAAGAGGTTCCCCTAAAATAACTGCTTAGCATCCTGTGAGATACACTGTGCATGTGCCTGACAGGAAAACAATGTGTATGAGATATATAAACCCATTCATTCATTGGTGCTGTTTGACCTTCACAAATAGCGCTAACAGGGGTTTTAGGAATACAGCACGCGAGCGGCAACTTCACTACTGAAGTACTGATAAAAACCACAGTGGTTGGTAATATTAATTAGAATAAAAAATTATATCATCAATAAATGTACCCATAAGTTTGGAGGGGAATTTGGTGTTTCTATATTACATCTATTTACAAACTTTTGTCAATTATTTCACATGGAAGCAAAGGTTTCCATCTTTAAAACAATGATGTACCTTATCTTCCTAGTATTGTATATTAGGGGACTGAAATAAAAGGTTTGTAATGGCTTCTCATATCCAAGATTTATTACTAATCAATCATTGGCTCATGTCTGGTTGGAAAATATATACTATACACTTTATTAAATATGTCGTGGCTTGGTGAGCAGTTTCTTACATTGTAAATTAAAGTGTTTCAAACATTTCCAACTAAATATCTCTCTAAAAATGTTAAATCTGCCCCATTCCAACATGATTTTGCTAATGTATAAAATGCTCCTTATTATTTATATATATATATATACTTTATTATATTGGATTCTAACTCCAAATAAGGCCCAATGCCTGTATATTAATGCGGCAATTACATTACTTTGATGACTAGAATCGTTTAAGCAGGAGAATATTTGCATTAATGAGTTAATGCATAAACCAGACTCTGATGCATTTCAGTTGTAAACATCCCAGAAGTACCATAAAGAGTTCCCAGAAGTCCAATTTTTTTAGGTTTCCAGGGGCTACTCTCCTAGTATATACCTGCCTGTTCACAGCGTGCAGGCCTTTCTAGCCCGTACCGAATTCAAGGAGGGCAAACTCACAATGTGACAACTGGATAAATCATACTGTAGAGCAACACTAAAAATACAGGTGGGAACACAAAGAAATCCTGTATTCTCTTAGAACATTTCTCTGTGACAATGCAAATGTAAAAGAATGATTTGATTATTAGCGATGGTTTAAGGTGATACTGTAAATTCTTTATATATATATATATATATATATATATATATATATACAGTTCTTGGGGGGTGCGGCACTCAGTGGTACAACTGTAGTTGGTGTATTTTCTTCATATAGTGCTGAGTGCCGCACCCCCCATGAACTGTACCAATTATTTCAGTGCAGGCACCAGCCACAGATGTCTACACTTTTTGGGAGTGCCGGACCTTTGGATGCTATAAATATATATAAATATTTTTTCCTACCCAGGATTAGTTTTTAGTTACTGTTATCTATTTACAGAACACAAATAATTTCTGTATCCAGAAGAGGAAGTGAATTACTATAGTAGTATAGGTGCATAGGTATAAAACAATGGGGCAGAGTATTAAGATTTAACAAGAGATAAATTCAAGTGTGATAAAGAGAGATAAACGTCCAGCCAATCAGCTCCTTACTGACTTTTTTCAAAAACAGCCTGTAACATGGCAGTTAGCAGCTGATTGCATGGACGTTTATCTGTCTTTGTCTTATCACCCTCACATTTATCTCTTGTTAAGGCTTAATACATCTGCCCCACTATACTGTATAAAAGTGACATCAATTTAGCACTAAGTTTAACACAGTAGCTAATGATATTTCTAATATCAATAGCAAGCACATCAAAGACAAAAGGTCACAATTTACTTTAGAGTAAGTACAGACAACTTATTTTTAGTGCAACATCTAAAATTGAATAGCTGATCAAAAACAGTTTTAGCCAGTACCCCTCTGATAACATTAAGATTTTCATGGTGAATTTATTCATAACAAAATTAACAATGTTAGAATTTGTGTTAATGCAATATTATCTTTTGAACTTTTTTTCATAATAAAAAAAGCATAGAGTGAAAAGTGGATCAAGAATTTGATAAACTTGAGTATTTTCTGGGAAACTAAGGGTGAAATTTAATAGGATAAGAGTTTCACAAAGTGAGAGATTTGGTAAGAAAGCTCCATTTTTTTTTAAAGCGGCAATCATTTACATTTCAAAATTAAACTGCATTTGCAGTGTAAATGATTGCTGCTTTAAAAAAACTGGAGATTTCTTACCAAATCTCTCACTTTCCGAATCTCTCATCCTATTAAATTTTCCCCTAAATATTTTAGGAGTGAGAGCGCAGATACAGTCTAAGAAAGTCCTGTAAGGGGAGCAGATGACTCGTGTGTGAGTAAGAGATGTAGATGGGTTGGGGAGATATTTCAAAGCAAGAGAAAAGATGAATGTTCATGCAGCCTTGTTCATCGCTTTTCTGTGTCAGCAGTAGCTTTTTATAGTGGATTTGGTAATATGATGTTCATGAAACAATTTTAAGGAATAAGACAGCAGGGCATAAGCTGCAGAACATTCTGTATGGATACATCTATTTATCTGGATGAAAAAAAGTATTCTGAAACCTCTTTAAATTCAAAAACTCATTATTCTATGAAAAGCTTTTATTTATCTATGATTAAAATATAAGAATTAATGATAATCTGTCATTTTTATATGTCCATGTGAATTTTTAAAACATAGCATGATTGAATGATGATATATTGTATTATTTAATATTATCTTGCAACAATGATGCTATTTTAGAAGTACCTTTTATTGCATTAAATATCTGTACTTGGAATATGCAATGTATTTGAGATCACAATTGAGACAGTATTTTGTTTTATTACAAAACACGGTTCATTTTTATATACATTTCTTTTTTTATATAGGTATCAACAAATGCACTTTTCCTCAGCGCACATAATACTTTGGAAATACAGGTTGAGGATCCCTTATCCAAATATCTGTTATCCAACTTATTCCAAAAGCCATTGTTTACAAAGTGTCATTTTTTGGGAGCAAAAAACCTACTGAGCACATCTATAACTGGCACTACTGGGGAAATGATATATAACTGGCACTACTGCGTACATCTGTAACTAGCACTCCTGGGGAAATGATATATAACTGGCACTAAATATATGCAAGAAAATGATTGCTTGTCATTCACATTCAGTGTCTGAGACTATACACAAACTTTGTTTCATGCTTAAAGACCTTGTTTCATGCACAAATAAAATATATTTGTGTATTTCATGTGTTTGATGTGTTTATACAACATAAATGCAACATACCTCAAGATACCTCATTCAAATATAAAAATATTCTAAAATACTTTATAATCCATTATCCAAAATTCTTCTAGTCCTGAGCATTTTGGATAAGGGATACTCAACCTGAAATACATTTGTATATAGGGAATCACATGTATGGATACATTTATTTCATTTAGAGATGATTAGTTAATTGTAATTTGAATAGTGACACCTAGATTGGAGGGCCTATTTTGATAACATATTTATTAATTGAATTACTTAATCTTAACTAGAATAATTTTTTTTTAAAGTAGAAATAAATTAATATATAAATGCTTACTGATTGCATTTTAGCTATAGCTAATGCTTAAGGGCCTGATTCAGACCTGATGGCTGCTATGTTAATTTGCACCGTGACCGATTATCGATAGATGCATCGATAATAAGATGCATCTTAGTATGCAATGACATCCTAGTACTTCTTTTCATCGCAAGCTGGTTGCAAGTTCTTTGACAGAAAGCTGCTGTTTTCGGGCAATAATCTGCTGTTTTCAAGGCTTGTTAGGAAAACGCAGGCGCGGCCAAGCATTTTATGGGAAAAAGCGTGACGTCAGCTCCCATCTTGTCCGAGGATGTCCAGGACTACACACAGGCTGCGCACAGTGGTGAAATCATTAGATGGTAAGTGAGCTCCGAATGGTTTTGCAGCCTATTCACCAGCTTCCGACATATTTGCTGCCCATTCGCAAGCTAGCGGGGCAGCAGCTAACTATTTGCAGAGTAATCGCACGGCGCTGCTAATTCGCACACAGCAGTCAAATCTGAATCAGCCCCTGGGTGTACAGGGGCAAACGCAGGATTTTCAGAAGGGGGTTTCCAGAGGGGCCGAGCAAAGCCGGGTCAGTTAAAGTATTATAGATAGACCAAATGCATATAAATAATAATAATATTAATAATAATAATAATAATAATAATAACTATATATAGTGGAGTGGGCTTATTATTCATATTTTCTGGTGGGAGGACAGCTTGATTGACTGCAGATATCTCCAGTTCCCGAAAATAGATTTCTTAGATTTTAATGGAATTAAAAACTAGAGAATCCCACCTACCAAATGGTACTGGGGACTAGGGGATCAGAGTTCAGGAGGCAGAGCAATCTGCCAACGAGTATATAATACTACATACCAGGTGTATGGAGCTGGAGCAGTAATCAGCTGCTGGAAGGCTGATATCTCTGGTTCTGGGAACAGTAGAGACAATCTGCTAGTGTCCATCAAAGGATGAGAGTCCCAGCTTTTGGAATATATCCTCAGAAAAACTCTAAAGGCCCCCATACACTAGCCGATTTTGGTTAGATTTCGGGCAGATCAGTCGGATCTGGCCGAAATCGGACCAAAATCGGCTAGTTTTGATGTCCCCTCAGATCCGATGCGCGGTCCCATGCGCATCGGATCTGCGTCGGGTGGTCGGACCTGCTGCACGTCCGACCACCCGACTTGGGACCTAGTGGGGCGGCGCGGCGGTGGAGGGAGCAGGGGGGGCTAGGGACGCTGCGGGGGACACAGGCGGCATAGAGCCGGGCAGGGGGAGCCAGGAGCTGTCAGTACTACCGAATAAAAAAAAAAAGCCCATACAATGAATGGGCGGCCTGTGATTGGCTAAGCGCTCTCTCAGCCAGTCAGCAATTGACTGAGAGAGCGCTCAGCCAATCACAGGCTGCCCACATCAAGTGCCAATCTAATCAAGCTCCCCCGGGGAGCAGCCGGGGAAGCTCAGGGGGAAGTCGGGGGCGACTTGTCCTAAAATATCTGACTGGGAAGAGCAATTAACAGGCTTAGATGGGGACCACTGCTTTAAAGTCAGATATCTCTAATTCCCAAGGGCCGATTTTTAAAATTCTTGTACCCATCGAAAGAGGGGACCCTCAGCTTTCAGCCTATGGTCCTTAGACTCCTGGGGAGGTTTCTGGGTACTCAGAAACCCCCCCTGCGTGCGCTACTGCTGTACAAGCAAAAGGTATAATATTTAGCAGAATGTAATTTAATCCTGTGCTTTAAAGGCTGTATTTCTGCAAAATGTAATGTAGAATGTAATGTAGAATTAGGTTATGTACAACAACAAGGAACCAGTTATTTTAGGTACGAGATATGAGTTGTTTCATGAACCCAACAGACATTATCACAAATGCACACTCCAGAGAACTCTTCAATCCAGTAAAAATGGCAATTCGCTGTACGCAGAGGTGTGCAAATTTTATAAATTGTGTTATGTGGAAGGAGTGCATAAAAAAATGAGCAGATCATCCTGTACCCAATAAAAGTGACAATTTTTATTAGCTGACTCATATAGAAGGATATTAGTGGGGAAAAGGAAATAATTATAGATTCTTTAAAAATGTATTTAAAAAAATAAAAGAAAGTCAATATCTTACACATTTTATTTAATTAGAAAGGTGTTAAATAAAAATTTGAAGTAATCTGCAACCATTCTAAAATAAAATGTTCCAAAGCAATTATCTTTGGCTGAAATACAGTAGATGCTTTCATTAAATTGACACGTGACACCTTTTAAGAATCTCAAATGTGTCATTCCTGGCATTTCTGGTACTTGGTTTGGGTTATTTCCCATAATCATTTGTGTCCTTCCCCAGGTTGCACCATATACAATTACCTCACAACTCTACTACGAGTGCCACAAATAAGCTTTTACAATCATATTGCACTATTCAAAGTAACAAGCTTAATGGAAATAGCTTGCGAAGTGCTAGGTAATGTAACCTGTGGCTTTCATGAGTGAAACTTTTTTTAAAAACGTTTTGTTTATAGTGGATTAGCTTTTAAACTCCAAGAGGAATTCTGATTACTCGTGAAACTATTTATTTCCTATATACCAGCATAGCTTAATGTTTGCAAAGCCATAAATGATTTCTCAATCTTATCTCCACTGAGTTGAGGACTATAACAATTTGCAATAGATCAAATGTAAATTTATATACTAAGGAGGTCATTCCGATTGCTCTGCTCGCAAAGCTGCGAATTTCGTGAATGTGAATGTCCCCACAGACATTCGCATTCGTGTGGGGCCGAATTAATTCAATGGGCTCCGACCATTGAATGATTTCTTAAGCGTTTGCAAATCAAAGTCACGCTATGGTGACTCAGATTTGCAGCTCCCAGCTACGTGAACAGGGAGGGCAGCTTACATCCGGTGACGTCAGCTATCCACCCCCAGCACCTGTGTCACACCACCATTTGCATGGGAACACCCAGTGTTTGCAGGGGATCGCCTATGAAACGATGGGCGTTCCCATGTGTGCCACCCATGCCCACCACCTTTTCAGAGTTGTAGAAAAAGCAACTTGTTATCTCCAATTAGGCCTACATTATCAATAGCACTTTTTAAAGATGCTGCAATCAGTCACTGCCATAAATGCCTAGATAATGAAGCAAACACAATACTAGTTTTGCAATTACATAACTGAGGAACATACAGATACACATATCAATATTTAATATCAATATATGTTTTACACAAATAAGAATACTGATAGTAATTTATTACAGGTTGAGTATCCGGTATCCGGACATCCCTTATCCGAATTATTCCAAAAACCGTGGTTTTTGTAATCATTCGAATTTTTTTATATTTTTTTTAACCCCCCCTAACCCTCTTTTCATACTTACAAAGTCCCCAGGCGTCCACAGCAGGCCTCCGGCATCTTCTCCAGGGTCTCCAGCGGTCCCAGGAATGCATTGCGCGAGTGTGCGCGCGCGCCGGTGACGTCACCGGTGCGCGCGCACACTCGCGCAATGCATTCCTGGGACTGCTGGAGACCCTGGAGAAGATGCCGGAGGCCTGCTGTGGACGCCTAGGGACTGCGTGGACGCCGAGGGACCACCGGACACCATCAGGGGACAGGTAAGTATGCTTTAAAAAAAAATATTCCAAAAACCGCAAAATTCCCCTATCCGGAATGCTCGTGGTCCCGAGCATTTCGGATAGGGGATACTCAACCTGTACTATTTGCTATTGCAGGCTAATTATTGCAGTCTGTTTTCTCAACACAATCATTTTTTACATAATATATAATTAACCCTTTGAGTGTCAACATTGTTGTGAGATCCTCAAAATAGCCACTAAAAATGCCAGCGCCGCTCTCAGCTACTGAACCTTTAGTAGATATAAATACAAATACAGCCAAGTCAATTAACTGAAGTTTAGTTAAACATTGAACTCAAAAAAAGGACAGTCACTGTGAGCGGCATTGGCATTTTTAGCAGATATTTTGAGGATCTCTCACAGCAACGTTGGCACTCAAATGGTTAAGCTTAAGAGTAAAAATTAAACATTACCCACTCTGTTTGCAGGGAGAAGATAATGGAAAATCAGAGTATTGTGACTCAGTTTTTCTTGGTTGGGTTTACTATCTCTGTAGAACTGCAGTTTTTTCTTTTTGTGATTTTCTTTGCTATCTACCTATTGACTGTGACTGCTAATGTTGCTATCATTAGTTTGGTGCGCATAGACACTAGACTTCATACTCCCATGTACTTCTTTCTTAGCCAGCTATCTTTCCTAGAGATCTGGTACACATCATCCATTGCTCCTAAACTGTTGGCTAATTTGGCTGGCTGGAAATACATTTCACTATCTGGTTGCCTCTCACAAACATATTTTTACTTTTCTTTGGGTTCCACAGAGTTTTTCATTCTGGGAGTGATGGCCATTGATCGATACTTGGCTATTTGCAACCCACTACGTTATCCATCCATCATGAATGCTCAAGTATGTGTACAGGCTGTTTCAGCTTGCTGGTCAGTTGCGTTCCTCTCTGTGTTTTTCCTTATGCTTCTGATATCTCGGTTAACATTTTGCCCACCTGCAATCATCAATCATTTCTTCTGTGACCTCCCACCTCTTCTCCAGCTTTCATGCCAAGACACATTGCTAGAAGAAATTGTAGTCTTCTTTTTTGCTTGTAGTATCATCCTTACCTCATTGCTCCTTACTGTTGTATCCTATGTGCTCATTATATCTACCATCTCTAAAATTCCATCCACAAAAGGGAGGCAAAAAGCTTTCTCAACCTGTGCTTCACATTTCACAGTGGTCACTATTCTGTATGGAACTGTCATATTTATTTACGTTCGACCCAGTGTGTCTGACTCAATGGATGCCAATAAGGTGTTAGGAGTATTCAACACAGTGGTGACACCATTGCTCAACCCTGTAATTTATTGTCTACGGAACAAAGAAGCAAAAGAAGCTCTGAGGAAGGTGATGAACCTAAAGCTGTCAAGGATGGATGGTCTCTACTTTTCCAAATAACTATGGGCAGGAGAGCATGTATTGTTTATTCCCACTGAGAAAATACAATAATAGGAAGAATATTACTCAATGGACAGATGCCAATAATTGGCCTACATGTGTGAACTATCCAATGGGCTTTTAATTACTGTTTAAAAAATTCTTAATTAAAAAGTTAAAATAAATTGCTAAAAAACCCAATAAAATGGAAAATATGGAACTGAAGTGTAACAGAATATACCCTCTAAGTATTCATACAATATATTAATACAACCCAGCTTAATAGCATACATTAGAATTAATATGATTGAAAATATTACAATATTTTTTTTATTATTTTAATTTAATAGTAAGCATGCAATATCATTTACATAAATCGTATTCATCAAATATCAGCAGAATGTCAACATTTTAGTAACAATTATATCGTTTTAATAATGTTACATTTTATTGTATCCCCCCCCCCCCATGCAAATTGACTACAAGTAAGCCCAAATGTATATGTGAATGCTGTAGGCGTATTTGATAGTGACACATAACAGTCCAGTCTCTTGTCCACCAAACCTCAATCAGGTGTTTGTACTGTATTTGTATTAATCAAATCAATAATGATTTTATTGTTGACCATATTGCTATAAAACCAATTTTTGGCACTGTATTCTGCATTCTCAAATGATGCTTTGGCTACAACAGTAGCCTCCCATCAGAGGTGGTAGAGGCAAATACAGTAGTACAATTTAAACATGCTTGGGATAGGCATGTTGATATCCTTACAAAAAAATAAGGATCAAATATGGTTTGAGGTAACATGTTTAAAAAAGGGGCAGACTAGATGGGCCAAGTGGTTCTTATCTGCCGTCAAATTCTATGTTTCTATGTTTCTATGTAACAGTATATTTCATTTATAAAAAACAGAACACACAAAAAACATAGATTATGTGCACATAATTATAAATGTATTTAACTATAATTAGATTATTAGAATATGTTAAATAGCCCTTTTTTTCTTTTCTCTTTTTCATATAGTAATGATAATACATATCAAATAAATGAATTCACTGACATCATGGAAATGTAGAATTTTATATAACAAAATTTGTTCATGTGTGCTGACCTTTGCTGAACACAGGGAATCCTGTGTGATGTCTTCAGAAACTTTCTCCAGTATATGGAAACCGTGGGGTACAATTACTAAGATAGGAGTTCTGTTGAAGATGGGATATTGCCCATAGCAACCAATCAAATTCTAGTATGTAGAATCTTAAGTAGAATCTGATTGGTTGCTATGGGCAACATCCCATCTTTAATGGAACTCCCATCTTAGTGCCTCCAATAGTGGCTGACATGCAGTTCAGCAATCTGTAAACGTTTAATTACAATAAATAAATATATAGAATTATTTGGATAACATAATTTAATTTTTTTCATTAATTTCCTTCAGTAACTATACCCAGTGCCAAACACATATGGTACTGACACCAGTTCATTGCACCATCTCCTCTCACTGTGCAGATGGGAGGTGGGGGTGACATCCTCTGCTATGTGGAAACATGGATAATCGGGTAAAATCAGAAAAATGCAGCCAGCAGAAAAACAAAATGTATCATCAGATTACTTATTCCATGTAGATTACTAAAGCAACAAAATGTGAGTAGTTCTGTATTGAAGCTATCCCCGATCAAAGAGTTTCAACAAACCATTTCATATTGCATGCAAAAAGTTCCCTAAATTTACATGGCATAGCCTTCAATCCACCTTTCCATTAGTTTCTTTGATGTAGTATGAATTGAAAAAAACAAAATGGATGTGAACAGGGAAAGATTGGGAACTAAAAGTGCCCCTGGAAAATATTCTATTACTGGCCTCAAGTGGGTGGCACCAAATTAACTGTAGGTGGAACCAACACCAAAATAGGTAGTATTAGTACATCACTACATCTCTGTGGAAGCCATTGGTTTCAATGTGCTTGGCAGGCTAGTGGCCCTTTAAGCAACTGTGACATACTTCAAACTTCCACATTTCAAATAACATAGCTCCACCCACTGACACTTAACCCAGACCCAAAACCTCCATCAAGTAGGCAAACAACATATTACCATAATTACCTGAATATTACTAATTACCATATTATTCTTCTATTAAAGCACCTACCTACATGATGTGTTAGTTTAAATAGCACAAAAAACCCGCAATGTCAAACTTTATTTTTAAGATCATGAGAACCAGATATAATATGGCTGCCAGTATGAACAGTATGCATTCCAATTACTTCTAGGAGGGTGTTCTTGTGACTTTTTGAAAATGTATACAGTATACAGTATGATGGGTACTGAGAGATTTTATTTTAAAAAAAACGCATTCATCTTTTATGATTTCACTATTTTCCATTGCTTTTGTTGTCATCTTCAAAAGTGAAAATTCTGAAAATGTGATCACTTTAATTATTTTTTTTAATAGTTACCCCCTTTGAGTTCTCTATGTATTTCATATGTAATCTTCCATATTCATAAGTACTCTACCTTTATTAACTTTATCAGCTGGCTTTATAACTCGGTGATATTTTAAAGGGATTTAATAACTTACATTTTCTTTGTTCTTTAATTTTTTTATATTATTCTTATTATTTTGTGGACACTTTTCAATCTCATCACCTAAAATCTTTCAGAAGTGGTAAAAACTGAATTGGTTTATATATATATTTTTTTTTTGTTTCAGCATTTTTTACTAAATAATTATTTGTAATTCTCATTTATTTATTTTTATTTATTTTGTTATACATATTTCAAGATTTAAAAAAATCTCAAAAAGGCCATTTTGGGTCTCATTTTATTTGTCTGATTTAATCAAATTGATACTTTTCATGATATTTTCTTAAATCTTTGGTATTTTTGTTAATTTTTAATAAAATAATTTCTTGAACTACCTTTTAATCTTCTAAATATGTAAAATGATTAACCATAATCTGTAGAGAGCTGATTTTCTAATTTAACTTGGATAAAGAATCCAGAGACCAGAAATTCAGTTCAGAAGAAATAGCAAGTGCCACTAATAGTGCATAACACTACTCACTACTACAGTTTTCCCCAGAGAACACGCAATGAGGTTTTGGGATTTGCTCCACCTGACACTCAGGTTGCAATTCTCTATCTGGGTTTTTTTTTAAATATGTTTACTGTTTCAAGCAATACATTAAGAATTACAGCAGACAAATTCAGATTCATATATGAATGTACAAACGTAATGAAATTGTGTCCATTGCACAGATCTTAGAAATGCTTAATATGCATCTTACAATAAAATAAACACTTTATTAGAATTGAAAAGATCGACAATAAAAGACAAATACATACATCAGAATAAAATAGGAATATTATAAAAAGGAGATACAGTGTAAGGTGGGGGGAGTGGAGGAGGAAGAATGGGAGTTAACTATGCAGCAATTCAAGGCTTAATTGGCATTAAGTTTAAATGTTATTTAGACCAGTGCAGAACGTACTGTATACTGATGAAGAGCCCACTACATAGGTCTATCCAACCTAGGCATAGGCAGATAAGTCTTGTTGTCTATATAAATATTAGGATATGGTTTAAAAAATATTAAATATTTTTGACTTTGTAAGGGAATCAAGTGACCAAATACAAGCACCCAATTTTTGGGAAAAAGAGACCACTCCAGATTCCAAGCCAGATATACAGCCTGTCTATCATAGTATAAGGTGGTAAGCATCAGTGATTTTACATGCCCTAAAAATGGAGTAGAGAGATTCTAATTGCATAGACACATACACACTTTCTTAGCCATAGTACTATAATACTATATATTAATAGAGGAATAATAGCAATTTTGAACTTAGATTCCAATTTACAAAATTGGCACATAATAGTGCAAAGGGCTCACTTCTAATGTGCAGAATGGAAATATTATTACAAAAACACTTACATTTTTCCTAAAATGTAAGGATTTTCGAGCAGAGCCAAAAATTATGAATAAAGGTTGCATAGGGAAGTTTGCATTTGGGACACATCCTGATTCTTCCACTACCATTAGACTCCTCCGAGCCCGGAGGGGTATAGACCCATTTTTTTTTTTTCATTTTGATATTGGCATCTTTTAACCAGGTGCAACACAGGAAACTCAGAGTGTTTGAAGTAAATCATCTACTGAGGATATAGATATTATGTCTTTACTCAATGATGCTACTGTTTGTTTCCAAACATGAGTGTAGGAATTACTGACATGTTTTAAACTAAGGTATTTTCTTTTATATGGATGATCAAAATAAAAGACAATAGTTTTGTGAATCAGATAAAAAATGCAGACAGACCTTGACAGAATCATAATAAAAAGGGGCAACATTAGCAATTTGGAGGTACATGTTTATTATGATCATGTAAGGCTTGAAAGGGAAGTATAATTCCCCCAGGATCAAATACATCTTTTTTTTTTCCAAATTATTTTTATTCAGGATTGAGCATCATAGTATTACAATCAACAAAATGCAATTGTATTTGTTACAGCAAAAAAAAAAAATTACATTAATTCGGATTACAGTAGAATACATTGTACAAACAGATCTAAAAAAATGTGGATGGATACAGCCCGAAGGCCACAAAAACTCAAACAGTTATTGGCGTGTCGAAAGATCTATAGGAGCGTCCCCCAAGAGATTTCTAGTTTCGTACCATTGTGTGGACCTAAAACATTTATCAATCCGTGTTTTGAGATCAATTGATAAGGAATCAATAAAACCCTCCCAGATTTGAAAGAAGTTCTCCGTACATTCTTCTTTCTGGAGGGATGTCTCTATCCATTCCATATGAAAGATATGGAAAAGATTTGCCCTGAATAATTGAATTGATGGAGGGTCTGCATGAATCCACTGATGCAAAACACATTGGCGGGCTGCTGCCGAGATTATAAGCATCATTTTTTTACTATCAGGTAATATCGGTGTGTTGGGGGGGCTATACCTTTTGTATTTCCAATTACCAAAAATGGGGTTATCTAGGCCTGGAGTGAATAGTGGATGGCCTACAAAAGGGATGTAGGAGGAATAAGTATAAGGTCTATATAAGTATCATGAAATAGAATCTTATTGACAATATGGGAGAAATTTACTAAAGGAAATTTGTAAAAAAATAGGTGTATTTGTATCCAGAAATACACTTATTTTTGACATTTACTATCCCGAAAATACGGTAATTCGTAGTCGTATTGATGTGCTATCAATACGAATACGAATTGCCATATTTTCGGGATCGTAAATGTCAAAAATAAGTGTATTTCTGGATACAAATACACCTATTTTTTTACAAATTTCCTTTAGTAAATTTCCCCCTATATGTGCAGAATGCGGATGAGTCATTTAGGACAGTGAATGATGGCAGCTGCATGATACAGTGTGAACATAGCTGACTCATTAGGGGCGTGTTTATAAGTTTCTCTACCAATCACTAATATATCAGAAGTGTATAGCTCTTGTAAAAGTAATTATAGCAGGCAGTCCTACAGTACTTCTCCTTTTGATATGGGTAATTGCACTTTAGCTCTGTCTGGGTTGCAGGCTGGTATGCACTGAAGAAGGTACTGATATTTCAGCATGGTCATGACAGGAACAGACACAGGGCTGGCAGGAACCAGGGACATAAAATAGTGGTGGCAGGAACACTGAAAAGAACACAGGAGAACCAGAACAATACACAGGTATTGCATGAACCAGAAACAGACAATAGAATTAACACAGGAAAGAACAAGTCTTCAACACTGGAGTTAGGTTTTACAGACTATACTAGTGCTAAGGGATTTCTTTTATAACGAGAAGATTAAAATTCTGCATCAAATATGATGCCATGTTTTGTGTGTATACCCATTTACATTTTAAACAGATCAGTGTATAGAGATGGAGCCCCTCTCGTTATTGCGAGGGCTGGCATTAGAATTGATAGCCCTTGTCAGCTGCCAGGCCCCGCCATCCGTCGAAAAGGGGCGTACGTGCTCCCCGCTGCAGTCCGCCGCCTCCCCGTTTGCCGTCGTTGGTCCCCAGTGCCTCCCCACACCCCCTAATCCTGCCAATCTCCCTGACGCAGAGATGGACAGGGTTTCCGCTGACAAGCCACTGAGTGACTGGTACACGCGTGCGTGTGACGCCCACACGTCCTAGTCTGATGGAGTCCCTCTCAGCCAGCACTTGCCAGCGGGGACATTCTGGTGAGCGCTGGGGGCTAAATGAGAGGGATTCTATATGTAGGTCTTCATTGAAGCTTCAGCTGACTGATACACACCAGAGGGTGATGCCAGCAAGAGGGAATGCTCCGCCGTCAAGTCACTGTGGTTGGTGCTGGTGGACTCCTAACTACAGTGGGACCAAAGCAGCACCGGGAAACCAGCACCAGACTTGGGGTCCGATCATAGGTGTGCGCAGCCCATTTTATTAGGGGGTGCACCATGGGAGGGGTGTGTCCATCACCGCCTACTGGGCGTTTCCATCACAGCCTACTGGGCGTGTCTATCAACTCCTATTGGGCATCAATGCAAACTAAATAGAAGGGGACTTATTTATGTATAGGCACCTCAGAATGAATCAAACCCCCACCACCACCTACACACAAATAAACAGGGACAGTGCCGCAAAAATTTACACTGTAATGCTCATTACACATAATGCCACATGCAGTAATGCCTGTCACACATAGTGCCACACTAATGCCCATTCCACATAGTGCCACCCAACATAATGCTCATTACACATTATGCCCATCACACAGGGGGCCCCTAAGGACTAAATAAACGGGGGTGAGAGTAGGTGTGGTGTCGGGGGGGGGGGGGGTGTGAGAACAGGTATAGTGATGGGGGTAGTGTGGTGACAGGGGGTTTGAGGTGACAAGCGAGAGGAGGTCAGTTGACGTTGGGCATTCTGGCAGGTGAGAGGTGACAGGGCAAAAGGGGATGAGGTTATGTGGGGTGAGAGGGGGAAGAGGAGAGGCTAGGGATAGGAGGCATGTCTCTTTCTTTTACTAGCATTGGCTCGCAGGGCTCCCCAACACCCCTGCAAGTTTCCATCTCCCTCTCTACTCCGCCACTGCAAATGTCCGGCAGAGCGTGTCCCCGGGACACACTCATTTTGTAAAAGTGGGTCTCTGGTCTGCAACTTAAAGTAAAATAGGCACTATAGCGCATATGTGTGGTCACTGGGCCCCAGTGTATACAGAGGACAGGCATTGTACTTGTCTCTGAGTAATGACACACAGCAGGAACATGCTCCTCTCTCCCCCACCCATTGATATCACTGTGTCCCCTGCATGACATCTGTCACTCCAGCCTGCCTGAGATGCACATCTATTAAATATCTATTAAATGGATGTGCTTCTCAGCCAGGTTGGTGTGACAGATGTCATGGCTCTGATATTTGTACAATCCCCCTCTATGCACCCATGCCACACCACTGACCTGTGTATGCATTACCTGCTCTAGCTAGCAGCCGCAGGCAGGGGACAGATGATTCATGAGTATCCAGCGGAGACAGAGCTTCTACTGACATCACCACTTGCCCTGGACTGCGTCCTCTGCGTACAGCAGCCATCCCTACTGTGGATCACAGGCCCGGCGCGGACTGTGAGGGGGTTGTGGCTTCCAGGCGCTCAGGAGAGGCGGGACTCTGGAGCCAGCGGTGGACCTGACAGCACACAGGAAGCGCTAGCAGGCTGCAGGAGCCGAGACCCCCTGTCTCGGCTCTTGCTAGCACTTCCTGTGCACGTGGTCAGACTGGTGTGTGAGCAAGTGCTTTCAGAGTGCCGGGCTCTATAAAAAAAATATATGCAGTCAGGGGCGGATAGGGATTTTAAACCACCCTGGGAAATTTCAAAAAGCAGTCCTAATGGAGGGTGGGATCTCTTGAGGGGGCGTGGTCTGCCAAGGGGGAGGGGATACTCTCCAGCTGACCACGACCCCTCACAAGATTTCCCCACCACAGTTATGCTGCAGGCCAGGGGGGTGAATGAATAGGGTTAGGCTGTGTGTGTGTGTGTGTGTATAGGATTAGGTTACAGGTGTGTGTATATGAATAGGGCATGCTCCATTGACCAGCGGCTTTCTCCTTCAGTGACTGTTTTCATCAGCGACCAAATTGCACTGTGTGTATGGAGCTTAACCCTTCCTAGAGCCTAAACCTAACCTTCTGGGGACCCCCTCCCAGCACCCTAACAGTACCCTAGAGCCTAATCTAACACTCCCTCGCCCCAGCCTACACTAACACACCTCTCCAAAATTAGGATTAGGATGCTGGCACCTGGAATTCTGGCATCAGCTTGTCCAGTGATGTCGGTCCTCTGGCGCTGATCTTTTGGCTGGGAGTCAGGATACCAGTGTCAGTATTTTGACTGACAGAATCCCGTCCGCTGGGAAACTAACTGCATACCTACAGAGGGATTGGAGGGTACATATTTAGATGCCAAAATGCAGTTCAGATTGTAAGAAGAACTCGGCTGAGTCGGACTAGTTGTATCAGGTGACTGCCTGCAACATACTTCTGCTCAGCACTGTGGTAAGGCCAAGCCCCTTGGCAGATTTATATTAACACTGATTTAGAGTTGAGCTAAAATGAATTTTCGATTTTAACTTACAACCTGTCCACACGTTTTAACTTTGCAGTTGAATACAGTGGCGTAACTCAAAATTTTGCTCCCCCTGCCAAAAAAGTTTTTTGGCGCCCCTCTCCCCATGACATTTTGGTAAAACAAACAGGGCAATTTCTGGGCTATACTAGAGAATTTGCACAAACCTATGAAACGCCCATTACGAAAAGGCTAAGTGGCATCACTGCAAGGCATGTGGCCTTGTCACACACTGTAATGCTCATTGGACAATATGCCACACAGCATAATGCCCCTTACAGATTATGCCACACTGTAATCCCTTATAGATTATGCCACACAGCGCAATACCCATTATATATATATGTCTCACACCGTAAAGCCCGTTACAGAATATGACACACTGCAATACCATATATATATATATATATATATTTTATATGCCACCCACCGTAAAGCCCATTACAGAATATGCCACACACTGTAATACCCATTACATATGTCACATACCGTAATGGCCATTACATATATGCCACACACCGTAATGCCCTTACAGACCATGCCACACACATTAATGCCCGTTACAGATTATGACAAACTGTAATGGAGGCCAAAAGCTCTGTAGTTGGCAAGTGGGGAGAGGGGTATGGAAGTTCAGCCTGGCGAGTAGAGAATGGAGGTCAGTCATGGTGGGTCAGGAGAGGGGTTTGAAGCTTGATGCTAGGAAAAGGGGTATGCAGGTCCAAGTTGGCGGTTGGGGAGAGGGTTGCAGAGGGTCATCAGCAGTGCACCCACCGGGTAGGGAAGGTGAAAATGGAGATCGCATCCGCTGTACAGCTGCCTATTGCGAAGGTCCACCATCTGTGACGCCACAGGGTGGGCGGGCAGGGATTGGGTGTAATGGCTGTCCGCTCTGCAGCCAGCGACTAAGTGGGACCCACTGTACAGCCATCATAATCATTTGCAATGCATGAAGTATACCAGTTAGCGCAGCAGCATTCCTGACCTTGCGCTCTGGCAGACGCCACCTCAACTGGCTCCCCCAAACCGCTGCTGGGTCTGCGGGCCCATTATTACGCCACTGGTTGCATAAGAATCAATTATTTAATACTAGCAAATTCTGTAAAATACAATATACAGTAATATAATATAAACTAACTAACTTGCTGCTGAGAGGGAGGAACAAATCGAGGGAGCTGGACGCTGGAAGGAAGATAAACGTGAGATTCAGTGGTGAGGAGCCTAAATAGGTCTGAGGGAGCTGGTGGCGAGAGCTAAGCTGAGGGAGACAAGCACTGGCAGGCAGATATAAAGAGACTCAGCAAGGAGGAGCTGACGAAGGGTCACGGCCAGGGAGGGAAGCTGGAGACAGGTAACTTACTGCAAAGGGAGCTGGCGATGGGTCACGGCCGGGGAAGGTGGTGGTGAGTCACAGCTGGCATCTGCGCCGTTCAGCCTCTGGGAGGCTAGTGCGCGAACACTGCTGCGCTGCCGCTGCCTGCCGGGGATCAGAGGGAGGAAGACAGAGCCGCAAAGGACCATGGGGGAAGCTGTGCGCGGCTGCAGCAGCCCTCCCATGGCTTTTTTGGATATGAGCAAAAAGCTGGAGCCGCAGCCGCGCAGTCCGCACTGCAGCCCAATCAGGGGGAGGAGAGCGCAGAGCGGCCGGTTCCAATGTTTTATGGAACGGCCAACTGGGAAGAAGCCCAGATTTTCGGCAGACCAATCCGCCCGTGTATGCAGTGCTTGACCGGTCAGGTCATTAGGAGGTGCCTGTGCACCCCCGGCACCCCCCGTGCGCACGCCTATGGGTCCGATCCTCTGTAACAGGATAAGTGATCTTCTCCCTCAATGGCTCATGCTAATTTTCAAGATCTTGGTCCTGACTCCATATAGTAGGTAACAGTTACTGAGGGGCCAATTGGAGATTTCCACTGTACCACAGTTGGCTGGTCTGACTCTGCTGCCTTGTACAGATCTGATTACACATAATCCCAGATAGATTTAGACATATGCACAACCAGGTCAATCAAATGTTCACATTAATCATAATTTTTTATAAATAAAAAAATGGTCTACATTGAATGTTGAACGATGTTAATGTTCTTATTTTAAAGTGGCTCACCATTGGATCTGCAACTAGGGCTAGGGCTGTTGAGCCTTACTAGACGTTGGACCTGAAAGGGTTAACTTTAAAAAAACAACTCTATACAGATATAAAATTCTATTACATGTTAATAAAAAAGTGGTATTTTTCACAATTCTGAAATAAATACATAATCAATAAAGAAAATACTAGTCAGTTTCAATTGTGATTTTCTTAACTTCTTTATTTTTTTTATCATACATACAAGTCATTTTACATCTATTTTAATCTGTTATTACTATTGCACATTTGGTGAACCCCATTTAAAGAATATTTATGGCATAGGTCCAGGGTCAGATTAAGCCTTTGGGGGGCCCAGGTCACTTTAGAAAGGGGGCCCCTTCCCACTTGTCATTACTGGCCGCAAACTGCACGCGAGAATATGACACTGTCAAAACACCCTCCTAGAAGGATGTGGAATGCATGCTGTTCCTAATGGCAGCCATATTATATCTGGTTCTCATGATCTTATATGAAGACCAGATCAACCCACTGAGTTGAATAAAGTTTAAAAAATATAAAGTTATACATTGCGGTTTGTTTTGCTATTTAAACTGACACATCATGTAGGTGCTTTACTAGAAGTATAATATGGTAATATTAGTAATATTCAGGGAATTATGGTAATGAGTTGTTTGCTTACTTGATGGAGGTTTTGGGGTCTGGGCAGGGCCGGATTAAGCCTTTGGGGGGCCCGGGTCACTTTAGAAAGGGGGCCCTCCCGCCCTCCCACTTCTCATTACTGGCCGCAAACTGCATGGGGGAATATTACACTGTCAAAACACAGAGTAAAGGCAGTATACATATATATGTATGTGTGTGTGTGTCCAAGACTGCCGAAACTCTATTGAAAGTTTTCAGCAGGCCTTGGTGCCCAAAGGTAATAGTATAAACAATGTCCAAAAATAATGGCACTCAGGAAGTAATGGTTGATGAAAAAGAAAGACAAAGGATGTGTATTCACATACGGTCGTGCTTTCTGGGTTACATCCCTAAAGCTCGAACATATGTGAATACACATCCTCTGTCTTTTTCATCAACCATTGCCTCCTGAATGCCATTATATATTTGGACATTATATATATATATATATATGTATATATATATATATATATATATATATATATATATACCACATGAAATACCACATGAATGCCACATGAAAAGCCTGTGTTTGTCCCTCTGTACCTTACTCTGTAGGAGACCTTACAGGCTCAGCGCTTCCTCTGATTAAACCCTCCCATGATGAGGACGTTGCTGCCCTCCATGGGCCTGAGAAGCATGTAATGAGCTCCACCAATCAGAGCTCAGCACAAGCTTGTCAGCCTCTGCCCTCTTGTGCAAAGTCTCATGGGACTTAGTCATCTCCCAGTAAGGCACTGCACACTTGCGCAATCAGTGTGCCTTGGCTCCTGATGCTCAGCACCATTAATCACTGTCACATTGGCAGATAGGTTAATTTGCTGCACAACCCTTCTCACATGAACAGAAGCTTAATCTAATATATATATATATATATATATATATAAAACTTATATATTTAGCCAGAACTGTCACTCTGTGACTGTGTGTATAACGCTGGGCGGAGTTATACATGCAGTCACAGAGTGACAGCACACCCTATAGCTGCAGCACCCGACATTACAACTTTAATGTCCACACATCTGGACACACACAGTAGGTCAACCACCCGCCACACCACTTAAAAAGATATGCTTAAATGCCCACGGAACACACAGGGAGGGACCATGACATCATCACTGGAGGCGGGCTTTATTAGTAGAACAGGGGCGTGCCTGGAGGTAGCAAACATGCCCTCACCTGCTGCTGCCGCAAACCGTGGGTGGGAGCAGCAAGGCCGCCGACACGGGGGGGGGGGGGGGTAGGGACATATGTGATGGTCCACAGTGATCTCAAGGGCCCTGGAGCCCAGACAGGGACTGTCTGTCTTACCACTGCAGCCGCCTGCAGCCTGTCTCTGTGTGCTGCTGGCTGTCTGTGTCCGTCAGCTGTGCGTGCTGCTGCCGGGTCTCTCTCTCCTGTTACTGTGGACCACAAACCTGTGCTCCCAGCACAGTGAGTACCGAGGGGGGTATGCACACGCTGCCGCCCCTCCTCCCTCACACCCCACCCCACTGCCCAAGGGTGTCATGAAAAACAGATTGCTGTGTGCGGCTTAATATGTGTCATAACGGTGTGGCTTATGTTATGTGCATTAGGGTGTCCTTTATAACATGTAATGGCCACTATGATGTATGCACACCCACATCCACTTCCGCTAACCCCCAAACCGCCCCTCCCCCACCTGCAGTACACCCACCCCTCCCCCACCCACTGCACAGTGCCCTCTTCCACATCCACAACATGCCCAAACCCTGTCCCGCACACCCTACACCCACCCCTCCAACACCGCCCACTAGTGCCACCCCCGCACCTACAACTCCACCACCTACCGCACACCTGCATCCCACCCTCCCACACCCACAGCACCACTAAACACTGTCTCTCACCTGTGGCAACCCTGCACCTGCCACTCCTCCTGTGGAACAACTGCACCCACACACTACACACCGCCACCCAGACCGCCTCAACCTACAACATCCCTGCACCCACCCACGGCAACAACGCACCTCCCTCACCGCAGTACCCACGCACCCAGACAACCCAGCTCCCACACCCACAGCAGACAATCCTCCATATAATAGTTACCATATTTCCCTCAAACGCATTCACAGGTTAAGGGGGTGCAGCCCCTTACGACGGTGTGAAGAGCGCCTGTAGGGCGCAATGAATCACCTAGTATATATATACATATATATATGCATATATATATATATATATGTTAAAAATCTTTCTAGATTGTTGTTAAAAAGGTTTCCGAGAACAGAAACCAACAGAAGAGGAGCAGCCACCCTGGAAGCAAGGGATTGTGCAATTTAGAGTGAACACAGGACTGTGATTCAGAACTTTTGGAGACTGTTAATAGGATAAGTCAGCGCTAGTACCACCAAACATATATATATATATATTTTTTTTTTAAATACATGCCGACCACAGGGGGCCCTAGTTAGAGGGGGGCCATGGAGTACTGACCTCCTAACCCCCCCTAAATCCAGCCCTGCATAGGTCATATCCTCTGCACTAAACCACCTCCACACTCTTGCATGGAAATGCTTATTGACACACATTTTATGCTTTAGTGTACTGTGGGTAGCCAAAATTATTTTTCTTACCCAACCGCAGAATTTAAAATGACCTTTGTCACTAAGCATATTTTACAATGCCTGTCCAGCCTTTGCCTATATCTATGGATGGGTTGCTCCTTGTCGGAGCTGGGGGCATGCCTGCACACTGAAAAAAATCTTGTTTATATGATCCGAAGATCCATTCCCCACATTTATTAAATCGGTTAGTGGGGGTGCAGATCCCAAACAGTAACAAGTTAACGTATTTAAAGAAAAGAGAAAGGACTGTTGTTCAGGGATCGCACTTTAATCAATACACATAAAATTTAACTTTTAATTATTATTTTCTAAAAAATCCCTTTATAGGATATGATGAGAGGCCGCAGTGAATTTATAGGGGTTAAAATCATACATACAAACACATACACATATACACACAGATGGTTTTTCAAGTGAACAATAGAAGGAAAAGTGATCCTTAAAAATAACCTTTGTAATTGAAAATGTCAATATTTAATCACGCACTGTCTCAATGTAAATGAGAAAAAATTTCAGAAAGGTGTCAATGACTACTATCGGTCATTGAAATATACCCTTAGCTCCTTTTTCACATAAATGTTTTTCAGAAAAACCACTTTATGATGTATACTAGGTTATGGGGTGTTTGGTGTAACTTTACTGCCCTCTACTGACCAAAGTGAGATTTCTTAGGCACTTTTATTTTTAAGAGCCCAAAAATTGGTATATGAATATCCCTTTTAAATATTCCTTCCACACAGCTGTGTTCTATCTGTCCTAGATAGGGTGGTCCTCACATTTCTGGCTTTATTGCCTCTAATGTTGCCACCTCACAACTGTGTTTGACAGTGAATTTAGGGGAAAACAGCAGTATAGATTTTGCCTTATTTCAGATAGGCACTATCTATTTGTTCCACATGGGAATCAGTTTAGGCAGATATTTATTGCCCTCTGCTGTCTGGAAAGCAGAACTTCACTCACAACTTTCCTATTCAATACAGTATAATTAAGGAGCTAACAATCTAAATACATTGAGATAACATTTCTATTGTGCTAATTGACATTCAATTTAAGGTATCGACCAACACATGTTTCACTGCACCAAAAGCAGCTTTTTCAAGGCCCCATAACCTAGTATACCTCATAAAGTGAAACATTTATGTGAAAAAGGAGCTAAGGGTATATTTCAATGACCGATAGTAGTCATTGACACCTTTCTGGAATTTGTTCTCATTTACATTGAGACAGTGCGTGATTAAATATTGACATTTTCAATTACAAAGGTTATTTTTAAGGATCACTTTTCCTTCTATTGTTCACTTAAAACACCATCTGTGTGTATATGTGTATGTGTTTGTATGTATGATTTTAACCCCTATAAATTCACTGCGGCCTTTCATCATATTCTATAAAGGGATTTTTTAGAAAATAATAATTAAAAGCTAAATTTTATGTGTATTGATTAAAGTGCGATCCCTGAACAACAGTCCTTTCTCTTTTCTTTAAATTTGCCTATATCTAGGCATGCATTTACTATCTTTAATGAGCTGATAAAGTTGTTTGTCTGTTTGGGAAGATCTGTTACAGGTTTTCTTACTAATCCACCTGAGATGCATTCAAGTGGGAAAAGAAAGCAAGGAAGGAATTGGGTAAGCCTTGAAATAAAGAGCTCAAAGCACATATAACTGAACCTGTGGTTGGTGTTTCAGACTAGTCACACCAGCAGACAGTTAATTCTGGCTGCACTAGAAAAGTCTGGTAAGAAATAAATCTCTTATTCTGTATGTATGTCACCATATTTTAGATTGTGAAATCGGCAATATTTATTTTCTCACATACTGTAGTGTATGCTTTTAAGTTAATTTACCTTTTTCATCATGTACATATGTTGCTCCTTTAAAAGACATTTACAGTCATACATAAGGAAATAATTATAGGGGACATTTAGGAAAATTGTAGAATAGTTTACTGTAGTTCTTCATGTTTTTCCTTTGTTTATTTACATAAAACATGGTTGGTGCTTAGCATTACTTCATCACAGGATGGGATTTCCAGTCATGACCAATAACCTGTCTGTTTAGAGATTTATGTTCATCACATGTTTACGTGGCTTCCTCTGGTTGCTTTTAACTGCTGTTAAATGCTGTATTTGAAACAATTACAGAAGCTGGTTGGTTGTAAGTTTATCTCTCTTCACTTTATCACTCTACAAGACTTAGTACATCTGCCCCACAATGTTCCAATCCTAGTCTTAATTTGAAGGCTTGATTGATGATTTACACAACCAATGTATGTTTAAACTGGGACAAGAATCATTATTACTGCTATAAATTCCATGCATTCCCTCAATAACTGGGGTTACCGTATGTAACGAAACTGGAAGTGTAATTTAATCATTTCTGTGTGTCCTTCCTCAGGGCCTCTGGGCAGAACCGCATTTCCCATTAGGCACATGCCTAGGGGTGGCACATGTTTGGGGGCGGCGCTTGGATGCTTGTGATAGTACTGTCAGCCCAAAATGTACCAATAACTGCAAAATATCCACTGTACTGTACTATATTCCATCTTAAATAGAGTGTAAATGGATAGGACATGCAGATACTGCCCCTGTAATCTGTCCTACTTAGTAAATATGTATTCATAATAAAAGAACATGTCACAGTTAGTGCCTTTTTTAAAATAAATCCATTATATTGGCTATTATCAAATGAGGGCTTATAAATAAACAATAAAAATAATAAAATTAGACAGGGGATGGGGGGGCAGATTTATTGTTGTGCCTAGGGGCGCCGTCAGCCCTAAATCCGCCCCTGCCTCTGGGGGTTATTCTGGTTCACTCCTTCTGGCAAATTCCTTCTTAGATGGACAAAACCATGTGCACTGCGGGTGGGGTAGATGTTACTTGTGCAGAGAGAATTAGATTGGGGTGGGGTTTTACTTCAAAGTGAATTCTATATTGCAGTTTTTGTACACCTTGAAAAAGGGGCCGTTTTGGAGCCCCGAAATGTTGGAAAATAAACCAGATTTTTACACTTTTTAAAATCCTGCTGAGTGCCACTTCTTGAACGTCCGCCGCTCTCTCTCTAAAGTTTCACTTTTTAGATGAAAATAACCAAACCTATGAAGATGCTCCGATCTAGTTAAAATTATGTCAGGATGTCTTAGGGGGGTATTCAATGTCAGGGTCACGGCAGTCGAGCTTGCTCGACCGCCATGACCCAGTCCCATTCTCGGTCAGCTCGACCGAGAACACGCAGGCGGGATTCAATGTCCCGCCTGCCGGGGAGCGAAAAGGGGGCGTGGCCGCGAGTTGCGGCCGGGAAGAGACGAGCTGCAGCCGGCAGCTCGTCACTTCCCAACTGTTCTCGGCAGAACGAGCCTGACAGCTAGTGATGTTGGGCTCGTTCTGCCGAGATACCCTGCTCAATGCTGTCAGGGAAGACAGCATTGAATAGGGCCCGGCGGGCATCTCCCCGATGGGAGGTGCTCGCCGGAGATTGAATATCCCCCTTAGAGTGGTTCATTAATATACTTTAGCATAGTAAAAAAGAGTACGAGTTTGTCCTAGTGCAAAGTGAATGACTTTGGCGGTAGAAAAAATCCCTGATAATTGACCCATTTTCATGGTCACAATTGTGAATATTGTGTTTTCTCCTGAATGTTTTTTTTTTTATTTTATTTTTTATTTGGAGAGGATGCTCTGTAATTGAAGTAACCAAGAAATAAAAGTTGGGGCAAAAAATCAAGGTAAATACCTTTTTGTTTGCCCTTAATAGAATAATGCACACCTGTGTCTTCTAATGTCCAACAACACTTTAAACATGAATTGGTCCGATACTGTTGCCGAAAATTTACTAAGACAGGGTGTTATTTCAGATGATATTTCATTTATATCAGATACTATACAATGGGGGAAATTTACTAAGATGTGTATTCTACTTCACATGTGATGTTGCTATGGGCAACCAATCAGAATCTACTTCTTATTTATTTGTACCCTCTATAAGATAGTAGACAGGATCTGATTGGTTTCCCATAGCAACATCACATGTGAAGTAGAATTCACATCTTAGTAAATTTCCCCCTTCTTCTAGAAGTTGCTAAATAAATATGATGTAGATTCTGATTGGTTGCCCATAGGAACATCCTATGTTAAATACTTCTCCTATATTAGTAAATTTCCCCCTGTTGATCTACCATCAGGATCCTCTATCTATCTATCTATCTATCTATCTATCTATCTATCTATCTATCTATCTATCTATCTATCTATCGATATATAAAATAATTGTGAAAGTTAAATTTTGTCAAAGCAATATTAGTAATGTATATATAACTCCAAACAGTACAAGCAGAACTGTACAGTTGAATTCATTCATTTTTCATTTTCTTTCATTCCATTTAACTATTCATAAACCTCTTTTGATAACAGATGCTGTACAATGTTTCTAGTATTATAATATACTGTATATTATTCAATGACTTATTTAACGACATATAATATCTCTTTTTATATTGAAGTCAATTCAGTATGAAAATCCACTGTGACAGTGGGCTGTTCCAGGTTAGATCTTGAGTAATGGAAAACTTCACAAAAACCATCAATACTTTTATTATTTCGGGATTTGCCACTTCTCCACCTATTCAGATCCTGTTATTCTTCATTTTTCTCTTCATGTACATTTTAACTACTGTAGAAAACATTTTAGTTATTATGATCATCTGGAAAAGCCCAAAACTCCACAAACCGATGTATTTCTTTTTGGCCAACTTATCCTTCCTGGAATTTTGGTATGTAACCGTCACTGTGCCTAAACTACTTTCTATATGTTTGACAGCTAATAGGCGGATTTCATATACTGCCTGCATGTCTCAGCTTTTCTTCTTCCTATGCTTGGGCTCTACTGAGTGTGTGTTATTAACTGTTATGGCATATGACCGATATGTTGCTATCTGCAAGCCTTTGCATTATGTCACTATAATGAACCAAAATTTTTGCTTCATTCTGGCCATTTGCACCTGGCTCATTGGTATAACCATATCTTTTGTAAAAATGTATTACATCTCCCAGCTCACTTTTTGTAATTCAAACCAGGTAAATCACTTTTATTGTGATGTGTCTCCAATACTCAATCTTGCCTGCACGGGCATGAAGATAACCGAAGTTGTGGATTTCATCCTTGCACTGATTATACTCTTAATACCACTCCTGCTTACGTTTTTGTCGTATTTGTGCATTTTGATTACCATCCTTAAAATCCCAAATTCCAGTGGGCGTAAAAAGGCTTTTTCTACATGTGCCTCTCATTTGGTTGTTGTGGTCATACTGTATTCTACTACACTGTTCATGTATGCCAGGCCAAGCAGGGCTCAATCTGTTAATTCTAACAAACTAGTGTCTGTTGTTTACACAGTGGTTACACCGTTTCTGAATCCGATTATCTACTGCCTAAGGAACAACGAAGTGAAAGATGCTATCTATAAACTTGTCTATAGGAAGTGATCAACAGTCTACAAAAAACTGGGTTAGGTAACACTTAGGGGTAAAGTTACTAAAGTGTGAGTTTTTAGAAGTGAGAGATGTTGCACGTAACAACCAAATTCTACTTATTTATCTAGCACCTTCTAGAGCAGTGGTCTCCGAACTGTGTGACGTTGCACCCTGGGGTGTCTCAGAGCACTTGTAGGGGTGCCTTGGATTGGTGCTCCAGTTCCAGTTCAAATTATCTATGGTCAGTTTAACAGGCAAAACCATTGCTTGTAGCTGCAAACCATAAAATGTGTGTGTGTATATATATAAATATATATGTGTGTGTGGACAAACAGAAATTAATCCTGTCCATCACCATATAATTATACGTAAGGATTATATATAAATTCAATTTACTTTTAGATTTTTTCCCCTACATTTCTCAGTTAGAGACTTTTAACCTAGGGGTGCCACGAAAAAAATTATGATACTCTAGTGCGCCGTGATTAAAAAAAAAAAAATTGGAATCCAGTGTTCGGGAGAATTATACATAGAATCTGATTTGTTGCTATGAGCAACATCTCTTACTTCTAAAAACTCACCCTTTTGAAAAGTTAACACTGACATGCCAAAGTATATGTATTTATTTTTAGGAATATCAATTTGTTGAAATTATGTTCATCATTAATATTTGATTTATATTTGGTGATTAAAAAAAGGTTGTACATGTTACAAAATAAAATTCACTGGCTTTATCCCCTCTCATTCAATCAATGTTGGTGGAACTGTGGCGCGGTTGGCACTTTTTCACTTTTCGTGAGAGTGCCCTCGGATTCAGCAACTTTGAAACATTACCATGGCTCATAGTGCACAGAACACTCCTATCAGTTTCTGGGAATCCATTGCTTATTCTATGTCATGGGCCCTTGCATGCAGTGAACAAATAAACAGAATAAATGATTCTGCATGTCTTCAATTTGATCAAATTCTTATTATATTATGAGTTTATCAATGCTAGATGCCAAATTTCTTCAATGAAATACATTATTTCTTAAGTGATTAACACCATCCCAAATACCATGAGTATGGGAGCCATGAATTGAGATGCCAACCCAATTCATGGGTTTTAATTACAAATTTTTGGTTTCCTATAAATTTTTATTTACAATGAAAAATTACTGCAAATTGAGGATAGGTTTACTCTTGTCAGTTAACAGTGTACTGTTTTTTTTAATTGTATTATACTCTTGAGAGATATTTCTTTACATTTTTGTTTATCTATGATTTTAATAAGTTTTAACAGTATATGTTAAATGTACTTTGGGGTTATTCAATCCCCGCTGCTATTTCCGACAGGGGAAATAGCAGCGGGCACCTATTCAATGCTGTCTTGACTGACAGCATTGAAGAGGCTGATCAACAAAACAGGCCCAACTCTAAAGCTGGAATTGTCTCAATCACGTCCGGATCTTGACAATCCAAGGCCGTTAACACAGACACGCCCCCTTTTCACCGCTCGTCAGGCAGGACATTAAATCCCGCTTGGCGAGCATAGCGAAAACAGGCCAGGGTCACGTTTTGCGGGATGTACCAACAGTAGTGACCAGGGATTGAATACCCCCTTTGACTGCTATTAGTACAGTGTAAAATAAATACATTTTAAATTTAAACCAAGTATGGAAGACAAATTATGTAATTATATGAAAAGCAAAAGTATTGGACAAAATTAACTTAAAATAGTACAAGCTGCTTAGATTGCTTTTAATTTGTTTTATGAATTTAAAGAATATTTGGTACTTATTAGCCGGGCGCCCGGTATGTAGTTAGCATAGAGGCGCTGTCAGAATCAGCATAGTGTTCCCGCGGCCAGCGTAGTTAGCGTAGTCAGTCAGAAGTGGTGTAGTGTTCCCGCAAGCGTCCCTTTGAGAATCAGCATAGTGTTCCCACGGCCGCGTAGCCAGCATTTTATTGTTATTTGTTAATGTGATCTTTTCTCATTTATTATTAACTAAAATCTAGTTAACACATGTTGTCATTACAGTCTAAAGCTGGGTACACATATATACAATTGTCGGGCCGTTCTTCCGTTCTGGGTCGGACAGCCGTTCAATTGTATATGTGTGTACACTGTCCCGTACGAGCGATAAACGGCAAAAAACTGTCTTGTCCGTCCATACTCGGTCGGTCGATGGTTCTTTGCAGTTTAATTTTCATCCGACAGGACGGCATCATATCGGAACAAAAGTGCAGTGTGTACGCACGTTCGATCGATATGCTGCCGTCCTTGCGACTATACTGACAAAGCTGGAACGCCCATGTGGGCGTTCCATAGCTGTATAATCTCTACATAGCTGCGAAATATTAAAAAAACATACAAATATTGTCAAACAAAGTTAGGTAAGTATGTGTTTAAAAACAGCACTTGCGGGGCTCCGGTGTCTACTAAATGGTCCCTATGATTTTTTCGACTGCAGCGTTTAAATAATGCTCTGCCATAAATATAAATGTAAAGCTAATTGTGATGTCTTGATGACATCCCGCGTCTCTAGTGTTCTCACATTAAAACTACATGGATTTGTACGATTGCAGCGGCAAGTATGTGTAGTGTCATTACACTGGACAGTGGGGATTTTTGCGGGTGGAATAAAGCACGGCCACTATTAAGATGATTGAATGGAAAGTGGAAGGTTTCTCTGCTTGTTGGTGTTGCCAGTAAACAAAATTATAGGTTATGTAGTATGGCCGCACCGTAGTTTACATTTCAGGTTAGTAGATAATTGCAGCCCCGCAGCTCCCTGCCGCTGTCGTATCACAGAGTCTGTGTTCCATCTATGTGCGTCTATGGTATTCTATGTGTTCCGGCTAGCATTTCAAAGGTGCTCTGTTCTGAACATGAATTTCACAGACATAGGGCACATTATGTTACACTGTGGCCTGCCAGTCCCTTAAATTCACTGCCCCCCCCCAATCCAGGAAGGATACAGGGAGAGGTGAGGTGATAGTGTGGGGTACAGGCAGCATCCCCTGCACCTGCCCCCCTAATATCCACAGCTGGGGTGCCACAGGCCACTGCACGGACCCGGTAGCACAACAGCGATTCGCTGGAGGCTGTTAATGCTGCTGTGTGCGGGTCATGGTGCTGGGGATGGGGGACCAGCAGGATATGCACTGCGCAGGCAGAGAGTAGGAACAGGACTGGGGGAGGAGGATGATGGCAGCAGGGGCAAGCACGATGGGCGCTACAGCTGGAGCCCCTGTGTCTGCGCACTATGATCAGGGTGCCGGACTTGCAGACAGTGGGCAGCTTGGAGCAGTATCCCGAGGGGAGGGTGCTGCGGGACCCCCCCCCCTACAGACAGGGCCACAGAAAGCGAGGAGAGGGGGCCCTGGAGGTACTTGGTGACGGGCAGCTCTGGGGGGCACAAGCCCAAGATGAGGTGCAGCGTGCTGTGCACCGCATACCACGTGGAGAGTGGTGGTGGTGGTGGTGCTGCTGCTTGTGCTGGTGAGGGTCACCTTACCTTTCCCCAGCACTCGCTGTGACTGGAAGTGAGGCAGTGAGGACGCGGGAGCCATTTGCGGTAATGTTGTCCTGGATGCTCTGGCGCGCGAGTATGTCACACTGTGCTGCTGATTCGTCTGTGTTTCGTCTATGGTATGTGTTCCGTCTAGCAATTAAAAGGTGGTCTGTTCTGAACATGAATTTGCCAGACATGGTACACATTATGTTACACATTACATTGTCACAGTGTACATAATGTGTACCATGTCTGGCAAATTCATGTTCAGAACAGAGCACCTTTTAATTGCTAGATGGAACACATACCATAGACGGAACACATAGTGCTCGGGAATGAATGGCAGGCTGTAAGCTGTGGGATGGCAGAGTGGTACCCGGGCAGCTTACACTATGTTTGCATCAGCCGGCATTCCTCTGAGCCCCTGCATCCGTGGCGTGCTGCCTACTCTGCTCCCCCGTTACTGCACCACGATCACTGGAGGGCGATCCATGACTATGGGAACCGGGGCAGCAGCGCTATCGCTGTGACAGGAAGTCTGAGGCGACTGTGTCCCGACTGTACGGGCGCCTCCATAGTCGTGGAGCACCCGCCAGTGATGCGCGTGGTGCAGCGACGGGGGAGCAGGGTAGGCAGCACGGATGCAGGGGCTCAGAGGAATGCCGGCTGATGCAACCGACCGGGTACCACTCTGCCTTCCCACCGCGTACAGCCTTGATGCCCGAGCTACCCTGCGTCTCCGGGATCCAGGCCACCTCACCGCCACTGATATTGTGTGTATTTGCAAGTTCCGATATAACAATGGAATTTAGGTGCTGATATTTATATAACACATACAGCAGAGCCGGCAATTGAACAAACAGCTGGCTTTATGGATAATGCCGATAATAGACACTGCACGTGTTCCGTTTCATGTATTATAATGAAGGACCATCCTATATGATCACATTATACAGCAGATATATATAGGTTAGATGGTGACCAAAAGAGCCTGAAGCTCTGGTTTGAGAATATTAACAATAGGTTAATTGTGTGAACACAGCAATTACCCTCAGCCACCGATGATTTTGGATTTATTTGAGATACAACATGGTGGCACAGTTTGAAATAGTCCTGTGAGCCACATTAATTGACATTGAGGTACTGTGTGGTAATTCAGCAGTATAGGATAATTATATTACGCATCAAGCCTTCCCACTGGGTACTGCCTGCCAGCCTTCCCACCGGGTACACCCTGAGATATTTATTGGAGACAATGTTCTGATGGAGAAAAGTTCACTGCATACAGTATATATTAGTTGTGACATAAGGGCTACATTCTAATCAAGGGTGACTTAGATAACGCAAAGTGACTAGGTAGTCGCTTTCCGCATCTAGTTTACCTAGTCACTTTGCCGCATCTGTCCCTAGTCACCCTGCCGGCTGCTATAAAGATGCGGAAAGCGACTACCTAGTCACTTTGCCGTATCTGTCCCTAGTTACACTGCCGGCTATTATAAAGATACGGTAAGCGACTACCTAGTCACTTTGCCATATCTGTCCCTAGTCACACTGCCGGCTGACGCGTACCCCGTCTTTATAGTGGTCCACCTATATATTTTGTTTAGGTTCTGTAATCACGCCCCTTTGTTTTGGTATGCCCTTAACCCAGCCCATTATGATAATTATGTTTATATATATCTTGTCAAAAGCCCAAATCGGGAGAGTGTGTACGGTGGTACAATCTTTTTCTTGCGACTGTTTGGACGGGAGTACATCAGACGTCGCAAGTAAAATTGTACAGGTGTGTACGTGCGTATCGGCTGTGATTTGTGGACGGTCCAGCAGGTCTACGGTCGGTCAAACGGTCACAAGACAACAGGGATTGTATAGATGTGTACCCAGCTTAAGATGTATGATATGGCAGGTGTGAATGTGTTCCTGAAACACCCCCACTATCCACACCAGCCAGAAGCGTGGCGAGTGCAGCGAGCCCCGCGAGGGGGTGCGTTACGTGTCCTCCCGACCTGTTCATACCCCCACTATCCACGTCGGCATGGAGTTGATTTTAAAAAGTGTGGCGAGTGCAGCGAGCCCCACGAGGGGCTGCGGATTGCTTCACATGTGTTCCGCGTCCCCTTGCAGGGCTCGCTCGGCTCATTTCACACTTCATTAGATCAACTCCACGCCGACGTGGATAGTGTGGGTATGAACAGGTTGGGACGCGTAACGGGTACCCTCGCGGGGCTCACTGCGCTTGCCATACTTCAGGCTGGGGTGGATAGTGGGGGTTTGAAAATGCCTCCTTTATTGTGCATAGGACGCACTTGCGCCTGCATACCCCCTTTATGCATGAGACGCACGTGCTAATAATTACTAAGACGCAGGAGCGTCTCAGACGCAGGAGCAGCTGAGATGCACCTGCGTCTCAGACAGCTGGAGCGCCTCTCCGCCGGCACCCGCATGATCGGCGCTGTGTGAGAGGCACTCAGTAGACTTGGCATGGATGCCGGGGACAGAGCCATGGACGCCGGAGTCAGAGTGGGGCTGCCGTGGAGTGACTACGCTAACTACGCTAAGCAGCCATTGGGCTTCTGCGGAGTCACTAAGCTAACTACGCTAGGCAGCCATTGGATTATGCTGACAGCCTAGCTAGCCTACGTCTGTATACGTATGCTAATTGGGCACCCGGCTAATACACAAGCACCAAATATTTAAATATTAGTGAAAACACGTCAACACACAGAGCTAGTTGCACAAAAGGAATCCCCATTTGATGCAGACAACCAGCTACCTGCACAGAGTGCCACCAACATTTAAAAATGCTAAACAGAACAGAATGGTAGAAAATTCTAGGCTTGTGCCAGCATGATGTCATGATTAATCTATGTCCTTTCAATTGTAGGATTGTTTATCTCCTATTTGTCCAATTCCTCCTTCCTTAGATGTTGATAAACCCTCATATAATTAAATATGAGGAAAGACAAGAGTAGGATATAGTGAAATAAGTTCACTTCATATAAATTCATTGACCTTTTGTGTTCAAGTGACTCTCACCAGGAGCATGGGCGATGGATCCAGCACCGTGTCCTATGTCATGTCCTGGGTTTTCTAATAAACACACATCTCTAATGGTGTTGCACTTTCTAGGAGCACACTTAAAGTAGTAGGACACATTAATCATCTTTATGCGCTCCCTAATAATCACATGAATCACAGCGAATTTGAGCTTTTATATGGCCAAGTAACATGAATTCACCAAAATATGAAAGGTCAAGTGTAATACTGTATTAATACACATGTAAAAACAAACCCAATAGATGGCTAGACTTATGTCCTACTGCAGGCGTTCCCAACCTCTGTCCTCAAGGTACACTAATAGTCCATGTTTTAGTGATAGCCATGCTTGTGCACAGGTGACTTAATTAGTACCTAAGTTATTTTGATTAACCAATCTGTGCTGAAGCCTGGATATTACTAAAACCTGCACTGTTGGGGTGCCTTGAAGACGGAGGTTGGGAATGCCTGGCCTACTGGATGTCAGGTGGCAATACAATTTGAAACAATTATATTGGAATGATGTTGTAAACCTGAGTAAGCCTCAGCAGACAATCTGCTCAGATGGTAATGTGCAGTAGAAGTTTCAACATCACAAAGATCTGCTACCAATTTAATTAAATCAGTAAAGGGTCTTTCTCAAGTAGTAAGGGTGTGTGTAGTAGGGGTGTGTGTGTCAGAAAATAGAGGTGGAGTATGTAGTGGAAGTCATTGATTAATTAAGACAATGAAATGTAAGATGTTGTCTTGGGAAACCGTAAGACTCTGTTTTGCAGAAACCGTAAAGAAAAAAAGGCCATAAAAGAATACAATGTTAATAGCCAAGGATTCCTGATAATAGTAGAATGAGAAGCCAAAACAATTATTAGTATCACTGCAGAGCTGTAAACTACAAATTCATTCGGAGGATGACATGCTGCCCATTTTAGACCTCCTCACTCATTCCAAATCGGGTAACACACCCTTGTACTACATTTATGTGGTGCACCTGAGAATATGAGGGAAAATACCATGTTTGTTCTCCTAAAACCAGTTTAAAAGATTTTCTACTTAACCGTGACCTTCAAGCTTGCAAGCATTCCTGTTTACTATTGTGAGTAATTTCTCTTGTGAATATTACTAAATAATTATATACATTCGTCATAGGCGGCACTCTGATGTATTTCACAAGGAATTAAGACCATGTCTAGTGTCTGTGAGTCTCAGAAACACTGCCATCTGCTGGCAGGGAGAGAAACTACATCTCTTTCTCATACATGCACAAAGCAGAAGGTAGCAAACTAGCATTCAAAGCTATTGCTTCGAGCGGGCTTACTAGTGCTAAATATGAACCATCCTTCCGATTTTTCAGGAACCATATTACATTTTTTTTTTAAATGGAAATGAATAATGTATTAGTGCAATAACCAATAAAATATTTGTCTCTACAAAAAAGACAATTAAAAATGCCCCCCCCCCCAAACAGAAGAAAACAAAACAAAAACAGTATTATGCAATTATTTTTCTTTCTAATTAATTTATTATATGCTTCAAGTCAAAAACACAATACATAATAAGAGTAAAGCATGAACTGGGAACAAATACTGTATTATCATCAATTGTCATCAATGTCACTGAATATATAGTCCATACTTAAACGAAAAGTGGTGCGAGATCAAATTGTCCTTGGGCCCTCCCATCAACTCTTATGTTGCATGTTAAGTGCATGGTTTGTTTGAGTCCCCACAAAACAAGCTACCTTTTGACTGTGCATTCAGTTTTATCAGTTTTATTATCAACTGATCCATGATTATTTTTTATTTTTGACACCAGCCAAGAAGTTTGTTTTTTAACCTTGATTATTGTGTTGGTGTGACGATGATGAAGGACACCAACACTTTCAGAACTTTAACACACACACACACACACACACACACACACACACACACACACACACTTAATAAATATGCAATATAATTTTAAAATGTAATTAGAAATTATTGTAATTTTTTTTGTCTTTGACAACAACAGGAAACATATTTCGTTTTGCAAGTTTCTTATATCTTTATTTCATGATAAAAAAAAAGAAAATCTTCTTGGGTGTGGTAGCCTCTAACAAAGAAGAGTAATGAGTATAATATTTTTGGGACACACAATAAACAATGCCATAGAGTATGAATCTGGTGCGGAACCCCAAAAAAGCCTGAGATTCAAACTTAAGGCCCATACACACTTAAAGATTTTCATTTCAAAAGACTTTGCCAAAATCTTTGATAGATATATCTTTCCCCAAAGTAGTGCGTACACACTGAGCTATTTTCCCCAAAGAGCAAGAGATTTTCAGGAGGCAAAAGACTTTGCTGAAAATCTTTCATTATAAATGGGCTGGGTTTGAATTCCAAGGGTTCCATATATACAGTGCATTGGTGGCAGTGGGCATATAAATATATAAACATTGGTGGGCAGTGTTGGCACTAATTTATGCATTGCTGGCACAGACCAGCAATGTATACGTTACCGCCAACACTGCCCACCAATGTTTATATATTTATATGCCCACTGCCACATATGTATATTTACTTAAATTAAAACTGGCTACGTATGTATTTATTTAAATGGCATGCATTTACTAGATGGGGTGCGCATCTCCCCCCCCCCCCCCCGTGCCCCTGGAGCGACTCGGCCGCATAATTCCCCCGTGGAGCACCGCGCCGGCCGCATAACCCCCCCCCCTCAGTGGAGCTGGTAAGCGCCAACCAACCGCCCCCCCCCCCGCCTGGGGCGCCCTGTGCCCTACACCGTCCCCAGCAGATAATGACGCACACAGCTGGCCACCAATGTTTATATTTTTATATGCCCACTGCCACCAATGTATTCATTTAAATGCACCAACAATATATTATAATATATTATATAATATATATATATATATATTTATATTATATTTATATATGTATATTATATTTATATATATATATATAATATATATATATAAATATATTTATATATATATATATATATATATTATATACATAATATATATATATATATATATAATATATATATATATATATATATATATATACACACACATAATATATACCGTATTTATCGGCGTATAACACGCACCGGCGTATAACACGCACCTTCATTTTAAGAGGGGATTTCTAAATAAAAAGTTTATTACAGTGTTTATTAACATAATTGATTATCTGTAAAAGAAAAAAAAAAATCCACCTTGAATAACAGAAGCAGGGCAGCCCAGTTAGCACAGAAATCCTTCTCCTCCTCCAGGCTACAGCCAGCGCTTGGGAAGGCTGATGACGCTGCTGTAGCCAGGGAGGAAGGAGTCACTGTGCAGGGAGGAGTTTTAAGTGTGCTGCTGCTGCGAGGACCCGACGGTGAGCAGCAGCAGCAGCAGCAGAGAACACGCGATTAGTAGGCGCCCCGTGGATGACAGGGAGGAGTTTTAAGCGTGCTGCTGCTGCGAGGACCCGACGCTGAGCAGCAGCAGCAGCAGCAGCAGCAGAGAACGCGCGATTAGTAGGCGTCCCGTGGATGACAGCAACGCGCATAACAGCAACACCCGGCCATACAGGCATTACAGGTACCAGCCGGGTGAAATTACCGCCGTATAGCACGCATATCGGCGTATAACACGCACCCATCTTTTCCCCCTATTTTCAGGGGGAAAAAAGTGCGTGTTATACGCCGATAAATACGGTATATATATATATATATATATATATATATATATATATATTATATTGGTGCATTTAATGAATTCATTGGTGGCAGTGGGCAGAATATTATAAACATTGGTGGCCAGCAGGGTGTTTGCAGGGAGCAGTGCTGTCTGCTCCATATTTAGCAAGGCTGGGGGCGGGGCTAGCCTGGCTGGGGAGCAGGGCTCTGCAGCAGCAGCAGCATCCAGCCGGCCGACCAGAAGGAGCACAGGGTGAGTACAGACAGGCGAGGGGGCGAGGGGGCGGGGGGCGGTCCGCCGGGCTGAAAGTGGTTAATCTTTCTGCCCGGCAGGCGTACACACATGGCGATGATGGATGAAAAACCATCCATCATCGCCACATCTACTGGTAAAACCAGCAGATGAACCACTTTCCTAGCGATGATGCGGGAGCGCGCATCATCGCTAGTCGGCAATCTCCGGGGCATACACACTGGGCGATTTTCGGCCGAAAATCGCTCAAAACGGCTGTTTTGACCGATTTTCAGCTGAAAATCGTCAAGTGTGTATGGGCCTTTAGTATTAGGAACCCACCAGAGATAAGAGGTCATCGTGAAGCTGGTTGGTGGGCAAATATTTCTTGGCCAATGAATATACCAAGAACCTCTATTATTGATTAATAATATGGAGTGTGCATCTGCACCATTTGTTTTTTTCTTTGCAGATGCAGAAAAAGATGCAGGTTCACTGTAATGGCACCCTAAAATGATCTTCAATTTTTTTAAAGCACAGTACCAAAACAGACAAACAATAGCTCTCCTAGTATAATGACACACTAAAACTACATTATATTTTTTAAGCACAGCATATGCAAATTTCGGCAGCGCCCCCCCTTAAAATAAAGCCTGCCCCCCCGTAAAATAAAGCCTGCCTCCCCCCAATGGTACAATAAAGCCCCCCCAACCCTGTCTTACCATGCTGTTTGCTCCCGCCACCAGGTCTGTGGCCAGGACCTGCAGATCTTTCTATTAAATGAATTTGCTCTAATAGCTATATTGTTTTAAAAGCTATTTTTAACTACAGAAATTTGGCAAGGAAATAGGTACTAAATTCGAACCAATTTATTTGCATACATTTGCATAAATGTTTATTGTTAAATGGGAATTATAGATAATTCAGTAATATTCACAAGAGAAATTACTCACAATAGTAAACAAGAATTCTTGCAAGCTTGAAGATCATGGATAAGTAGAAAATCTTTTGAACTAGCGCACTATTTTGATCTCCCACCTCACCCAAGAGGATGGTAGGGCATGAAATACCGCCTGTCGGCACATGTCATGTAGACATGGACACTGAAACTTACCACCGCCATCCTAGGGGCACGGTGCCTCAATACGTTCGGCACACTTTTTTATTGTCTCCCCATGCCCTAGTAGATGGTAGGGCATGAAATACCGCCTGTCGGCACATGTTGGCTCAAAAAACAGTAAAAAGCCCCATGTTGACCTAATGACCCTGTCGACCTAATGACCCTGTCAACCTAACCCATTTCAACATCAAGTCATGTCAACCTTTCTGCATAACCTAATGGTGTCAACCTAATGGTTCTCTACCTAATTGCTGGTGACTGTAAACCTTCCTGCATGACCTAATGGTGTCAACCTAATGCTTCTCTACCTACTAGCTGGTGATCCAATGACTGTATCCCCTAGCAGGTCTGTAACTCATTCCTGAGAGCCAGCAATAGACTTGATGCTCAGAATAATCCCAATTCACAAACTCATATTTCTTTTTCTTAAAGTCTACCAATTCCTTTCTATAAATCTGGATCTGCGAGTTTTATTTCTTCACCCAATTTTGTTTTGTATCTTCTGTAAGATAGAATGTATGAGTATCCTCAAACTCGACAATCTTACACCGATTAATTCTTTGGACACTTCCAATTACTGTACTAGGTAATTAAATCAAATGAGCATGTTTTACAGATGGGTACCCATTTTTGGAAAATTTCATTATAAAATCTGCCTATAGTAGGTACGTTTTTCTAAATACCCTCAGGATTTTTTAATCGAGAACATACTCTGAAAGGGTAGTAGATCTATTTTTCTTGAGTCTTATATATATTGAGGGGGAGATTCTCTAATCGAAAAATGCGGTAAAAACCCCGTTATTATTATTGGGATGCTGTAAGCATCCCCCGCCGGGTTACCGCGGCGGGGGGCATCGCCAGAAAAATCTGGCAATGCCCCATAAAAGCCAATGGGCTTCTACCGCAACCCTCCGCCGCCCCGTGCCGCCGCCCCGCATCGCCCCCTCCCCCCTCACCTGTGTCCAGGCAGCACAGAGCTGTGCTGCCCGGACCTGTGACCTCCTCCCTGCACTGATCCTCTTCTGGGTGCCGGGAGGAGGAGAGCCTGGCGCAGCAGCAGCAGCGCCGGGTGTGGGAGGGAGGGGGGAGCCGCCGGGACCTGCTGGGACCCGGCGACTCTCACCGCAAAGGACAGCTCTTAACGCAAGAGCTGTCCTTTTCCTTAATTATCGCATATGTTACAACATATGCGATAATTAAATATGCGATGGGCGGCGAAGGGGGGCGGAGATTCTTAGAGAATCTCCCCCTGAGTCTTTTATATAGTGCAGCAGATTCTGTTGCGCTTTGCAACTGTAGACAGTGATAGAACGAACTAGGTAACAACAGACAGACATCGAGGTAAGAGGGCCCTGCTGCAAGCTTACAATATATAGGGACATAGGAGGAAAACACAAGAACAGGCACCAGTAATAGCAGCAGCTGGGGAACTTTGGGAGCCAATGGAGGCTTCCCACTGTCAGGTACCAAGTCCTGGCAGGGGACACTTCCATTGTCACCGCCAGAGCCAGGTTAAGTGGGGCTCTGGGGGCAAGTGTCCCCAGGTTCCCCTATCTGAGAGCCTCCCCGCATTCCCCTCACCTGATACAGATCGGGGTATTATGTACGTTCTGCAGAGCAGCTGAGTCCGTACACAGGCAGTGACAGTGGAATGCAATGCTGCAGCCTGCGGATCAGTGCTAGGACAGCACACAGGCTGCAGGGAGGGAGTGTGACTGTGCAGGAGGATGGGAGAGAATTCTGCTGTACTTATGTAGTATCTGGGCGCCCAATTTTCTGATTGTATGCCTTACCTTAAGGCATACAATCAGATGCGATTCGACGCGATTTTCGGCAAAATCGCATCGAATCGCATCCGATATCGCATGCGATGCGATGCCATTTTGCATAGGGTTCAATGTTAACAAGGTCTTGTTCATTTCCCCACTATCCAAGTGGGCATGGAGTTGGATATAAACCTGTGGCGAGCATAGCGAGCCACCGAGCCTGAAGCGTGGCGAGCGAAGCGAGCCCCGCGTGGGGCCACAGATTTTTTAAAAAGTATTCTGTGTCCCCTCGCGGGGCTCACTGCGCTCGCCACGCTTCGGGCTCGGTGGCTCGCTACGCTCGCCACAGGTTTATATACAACTCCATGCCCACTTGGATAGTGGGGAAAGGAAAAGGACCCCTTTTCCCCATTGAATTCTAGGTGCTTGTGTATTATAGCGGCGCCCCCAATGTACATCGCGCAATGTTTTTATCGCATCGCATCGCATGCCATGCACCCGACGGCATGCGATGCAACGCGATTTTGGCCCCCTATGCGATGAAACATTGTATAAGCACCCTAAAGGGTGCTTTTAAGCACCCAAATGGGTGCTTACAATGTTAAATGCACCCCCACGCCACCCCCCCACTATAAACGTGAACCCGAAGTGTGGCGAGGGGCGGCGGTACGCGTCCTCCAACCTTTTCATACCCCCACTATCCACGTTGGCGTGGAGTTGAGAATAGAAAATGTGGCGAGCGCAGGGAGCCACCGAGCCCAAAGCGTGGAGAGCACAGCGAGCCCCGCGAGGGAACGCCGATACCTGTGAAGCCCGCGAGGGGACGCCGATACCTGTGAAGGTATCGGCGTGCGCTCGCCACGCTTCGGGCTCGGTGGCTCGTTGCGCTCGCCACACTTTCTATTCTCAACTCCACGCCGACGTGGATAGTGGGGGTATGAAAAGGTCGGAGGACGCGTACCGCTGCGCTCACCACGCTTCGGGTTCACGTTTATAGTGGGGGGGGGGGGGGTGACGTGGGGGTGCATTTAACATTGTAAGCACCCATTAGGGTGTTTAACATTGTATAAGCACCCATTAGGGTGCTTATACAATTTTTAATCGCATTGCATCGCATTGTATGGCATTGTATGTCATACATAATGTCATACAATTTTAAAATTGTATGACATTGTACAATATCGTGCGATATCGCGTCGCATCGCATACCATCGCATGCCTTATGGTATGCGATGTGATGGGCGCCGCTATAATACACAAGTACCGAATTCTATGTTAAAATGGACTCAGACCATTTTAACATTGAATCCTATGGAAAAATCGGGACCATCGCATCGCATCGCATACGATTTGGTCGCATGCGATGCGATGTGCCCGATCCGACCCGATTTCTAAATCGGGCGCCCAGATACTACATAAGTACCAATTCTGCTAACATAGTAGCAGCCACATTTGAAGAAGAACATGCTGCTCAGTCATTGCAGCTCTCTTCACTTAAGTTAATAGCATAGCAGTCCCACCAATGTACATGTCCAGAAGGCAAGCTATATGATACATAAGTGCCTCTGAGGGCTATGTGTGCGGTACCTAAATAAGATTGGCGTGCCTGAAGAGGTGAGTTTTCAGGGAACGCTTGAAAGTGTGGAGGCTAGTAGAGCGTCTTATTGAGCGTGTAAGGGTATTCCATAGGGGGGGGGGGGCAACCCGATGGAAGTCCTGTAATAGTGAATGGGACTCCGCAGCATAACTAGAAATGCAGCTCCCCCTGCTCAAAAATTTTTTGCCACCCGCTCCCCAAACACACACACTGACAGTGCAGCCAGGTACACACTGACAGTGCAGGTACAGAATGAACAGTAATAATATCTTAAGTTTATAAGAAATGTATTACCTTAATTTATAAGAAATGTATTCAAAACAGCATCATAGTTAATAAATGCATGCATGCATTCAAAAGCATATAAACACACAAACGTTTTTAGTAATGAACTAATACTACTAAATAAAAAAATCAATAAAAAATGTAAATAAAAAAATGATAAATAATAAAATAGAGAGCCTGAGCACATATGATAATCTTGGCCGGGAGTGGCTATGGGCGGTATTCAATGAGAATACTTGCGAGGTGCAGCGAATCCTTTTTAGGATTCGCTGCACATTCGCCACGTTCCGGAGCCTCGCCGGCTCCGGTATTCAACGAGTCAGGGGCTTGCTGCCCCTGACCGGCGAATATGAGCTCCTGCGGCGAACGCCGCAGGGAGCCTGAGGACGGTGGCAGGCAGAGAGATGGAAGTCTCTCTGCCTGCCCCAGAACGTTTGTGGGGGGGAGGTGGGCTCCCCGGGTGCCAGGCAGCACAGGCTGCCCCCCGGGGGTGCCAGCAGGGGACCGCTATATTCACTACACCCGATCGTAACGATCGGGTGCAGTGAATATATGAATATCTAATGAGCGGCTCGGCTCCGGCGCCCCCTGCTGGCTGCTGTGTAAAAAAATTTTTTTTTTAAATTAAATATATATTCATGTGCTTACAGCACATGAATAAAAATAGCATGCCCCTCCTCAGAATAAAATTCCTGATTTTTTTACACCAAATGTAAAAAACAAAACACTTTATTTCAAAAGTTCACATTCCACTTCTCCATAAAAAGATAGCGATTGCTACTCGGTGAATCATGGCGAAAAAAACCTTCAAATGTATTCGCCATGTGGTCATTGAATAGGGTGATTCACCGTTTTAGTCAAAAATTCACCAAACAGCACAAATTCGCCATAAAAACATGGCGAATCAGGCTCATTGAATACCGCCCTATGAGTCAATGGGGCTATGTTATTGATCGTCCTCCCAATATATTAAGCGTAATGGTGTTTTGTATAAGATGTTACTCACACATCCACAGTCTTAATAATGCTAGTAGCAGGAGCCCGGTACCTGGATCCCGATGTCCGCAGTGTCCTCTGCTCCTGGCTATTGCCAATGGTTGGGGTGGCCGGTTGTCAGACCACTAGTTTGATGTGCCGCTGATCGCACAAGGGGCACAGCTCCAAAATCCAGACACCACCGCACACCTGTCAACACGACCTGGCCAGAGATCAGGTGACGTCAGCTCAACACTGTTGCTGCTGTGAGTAATGTGCACAGTATAGCTGAGGCGGGAATCAGAGGGTATCAGCCCATTTAGAGAAAAGGCAGCTGTGGCTGTAAACTCCATAAGCACGGGGACCCACTGTTAGTAAATAGCAAATAATAGGGAACACAATGTTGGCAATAATGTCCTGCGGGTTTACCAAGGTGGCAGGTGTAGTGTGGATCCTCAAAGTTGATCACAAAAACATAAATCAAACGTTTCGAGGTTGGACGCCTCTTAATTGGGTCAACAAGCATTGGGTCGACACCACTAGGTCGGCAGGCAGCAAGGACGACATGGGTCTAGGTCGACATGGGTCAAGGTTGACATGTGTCTAGGTCGACATGGGTCATTAGGACATTAGGTCGACACAAGCATTAGGTCGACATGGGCAATGTCGACAGTCAAAAGGTCGACATGGGGTTTTCCACTGTTTTGTTTTACCTGAATGTCGACACAGTCGACATGGAGACAGTTTGAAGGGCACCGCATCCCCTCACATCGCTCACATCTCTCGCCATGCTTCGGGCACGGTGCCTTGCTACGCTCGGCACACTATTTTATTCTCCCACCACGTCTTATGGATGGTAGGGCATGAAATATCGCACAAGTCGGCTCAAAAAACAGTGACAGCCACGGATTGTGCAAGTTGACTCACTTAAAAAGATGAGATAGGTCTCTAATTTCCATTATAGGCACATTTCAACTATGAGAGACAGAAAAACAGTAAATTACATTGTAAGAGTTTTAAACAATTTATTTGTATATTGTTGTGGAAAATAAATATTTGGACACCTACCAACCAGCAAGATTTCTGGCTCTCACAGACCTGTTACTTCTTCTTTAAGAAGCACTTCTATTCTTCACTTGCTACCTGAATTAATGGCACCTGTTTGAACTGGTTATCTGTATAAAAGACACCTGTCCACACCGTCTTACAGTCAGACTGCAATCTCTCCACCATGGCCAAGACCAAAGAGCTGTCTAAGGACACCAGGGGCATAAATTGTAGAGCTGCACAAGGCTGGGATGAGCTACATAACAATATGCAAGCAGCTAGGTGAGAAGAGATCAACTGTTGGCGCAATTATAAAAAAAAATTAAGAAACACAAGATCACTGACAATCTCCCTTGACCTGGGGCTTCATGAAAGATCTCAGTTTATGGGGTATCAATGATCTTGAGAACAGTGAGGAATCAGCGCAGAACTACACTGGGGGACCTGGTCAATGACCTCATGAGAGCTGGGACCACAGCCACAAAGGTTACTACTCCCATCAAGGTTTCTTTTGATTTTCAGGTATAAAGGTATTTATTATAAAATTTGTAAAAACAAATAACAAGAATAAAATAAAATTTAGCATCAGCTTCAGTATAGTGTGAGAGAGGAACAGTGTTACCCTGGGAAACCAAAGATCCGGATCTGGAGTCCCTAGGCACACTGAACTCCTACTCACCCAAAAAGCTTCAGCCAATTTCTAGATGTAGAGACTGAGTATGAACATCAACATGTCTCCGATCTCTTCCTCAGGATGCATACTCAGTCAATGGCAATCTTCTTATATAGCTGTCCTGATCCCGCCTTATGACTTCCGGTTTCCGAAACCGGAAGTGATGGTTCCGTTTTCTATAATGTTCCCCGTTTGTGAAAAAGTGTCTTCTCTTATTGGTTTAGATGGTTACAGTCGAGGGCTGCCTTGTGGGGGTTCCTATTTAGCTTAACAGCGTCATACGGACAAAAGGCTTCCACAGGTGCGGCGACTGCATAGCCTGTAGGAATATCAAAACAGAATCCTCCAAAATCATTGAGATTGAAATAAATCAAATAAAAATAAAAATGACAGATTTCATCACATGCAACACGTCAAACGTAATCTATGCTTTGGAATGCAGCTGTGGCCTATACTATATAGGAAGAACATCACGTACATTGAAAATAAGACTGTCAGAACACCTACGGAATATAAAAAAAGGACTCCCGACCCATCATTTATCTAATCATTTCAAAAACGTACATAGCTGCAATATCAATCAAATCAGAAGGTTCATAGGAATTAGAAAAATCAACAACAGTTGGAAGGACAGAAATATAGAAAGCAATCTAGCCAAAACCGAAATGAAGATGATCCATAAGTTCAAAACCCTTAGCCCTTCAGGACTAAATCAGGATTTCGAACTAAAATGGTTCTTGTAAAGACATCATCACTTTCAGTTAAATTCACCACTTACCATATCATTCATATTTTCATTCTGACTACCTTCTTGAAAATAATGCTTTCTAAAATCCAAAATCAAAGAACGCCATGTGTTGTATCAATGAACCACTGCTCCTTCAAAAACTAAGCAGAAAATCAGTAACAATCTCCTCAGTATTTTTAAATAAATACAACATCTATAATACCAATTAATATTAAAGTGAAAATAATACTCTTAATGCCAGAATTAATAAATACCACAAGCTTTATCATATTATTAATAACTGTCCTCTAATGTTCAAAACTTTAAAATCAAAATGCGCTGTATTAATGAATAACTGTCTCTTTAAAAATTGAGTAGAAAGAAAATCAAGATGAAGGTAATATTAACCAGAGCCCGATAACACTATCTCTTTAATTGAATAGAGGGAAGTCAGCCCAGAAGATGCGGGAACTAAAGCGCCACGTGCAAACACGGAACACCGTGACTGGAAGTGACGTCACTCCCGGAAGTCACAGAGCGCTCTGTGATAAAAATCTTATAAAGGAAAAGCGAAAATGCTGGACATAGCGCTGTTAAGCTAAATAGGAACCCCCACAAGGCAGCCCTCAACTGTAACCATCTAAACCAATGAGAGAAGACACTTTTTCACAAACGGGGAACATTATAGAAAAACGGAACCATCACTTCCGGTTTCGGAAACCGGAAGTCATAAGGCGGGATCAGGACAGCTATATAAGAAGATTGCCATTGACTGAGTATGCATCCTGAGGAAGAGATCGGAGACATCTCGAAAAATGTTGATGTTCATACTCAGTCTCTACATCTAGAAATTGGCTGAAGCTTTTTGGGTGAGTAGGAGTTCAGTGTGCCTAGGGACTCCAGATCCGGATCTTTGGTTTCCCAGGGTAACACTGGAGGTTATTCTGATCGGTGCGGCCAAACGTGCGTACGTTCACTATTAACGTACGCTAGCCGTACGCGGCCGTTGGGGTTAAGTCCACCCACAAATCAGCCGCATACGTACGGCCAGAAACAACGTAGAAGGGGAGTGGCGTACAAATGAGCGTACGCCAACGTACACGGACGGGCCAGCCCTTACACTCCGACAACTGGCGTACAACTGAGCGTACGCCGCCGTTTACGGACGTCTCTCGTCCGTCTTCCCACCGCCTTCTTGCGGAGATCTGAGCGTACGCCAGCTTGCACGGACGGGTCCCTATTGTTTCAATAGAAAACTCAGCTTATGTCACCGCTCGTGAGAGTGAGCGTACGTCCCTGCACGCTGGCATACCCTTCACATACTGTATATGGACCTGCAAATCTTGCCTTTCAACTACAAATCAGACAATTAATTCATTATTCTAATTGTTATTCAATTATTGTTTTCTATTAACTCAATTGTCTACCTTAATAAAGACCCAAATAAAACAACATTTTAACCCTCATTACATGTATATTTGTTATGTTCTAATGTGGCATTTTAATCACTATCTATGTGTCCCCATATTGCTGTTACTTTTAAATCAAGTTATGTTGGTGTTTCTGTATATGTACTAAATTATGTCCATAATTAGTTTGTCCAAAATGTGTAACATGTATACCTACCCTGATGTTATGTGTGATGTTTTAATCTAACAACATTAAAAATTCATGCATTTTCACTATGTGTTATTTAACTCAAAAACACACAAATTCACACATCAATGGTTACCCCTCACCTCAAATTACCAATCTAACTTACATTACACATCTGTATGTACCTGCTCTTACAAACCCTCTCACATATTTATGATTAAAAACACAGGAAACTTCTAACTTTTCAAAAACATTTATTTCTACAAAACTGAGTAAGGGGGGCAAAAAAAATTAAAGGAGGGCCTCCAGTCGGCCAAAAAGAATTGTAAAATAAAATAATGTCAGGAAGATTTCCCGCAGAATTTCCTCCACATCATCCTGGTGCTGTTCTGTGTCTGTAGTGAAGGGAAAAAAAACATTACAGTATATTTTAATATATCATATACACAAATGTTTGTTGCATTGTAACATAATATGAATTTGGGAGTTAACTGTGAAGGCCACATACATTTTACAACTACATTGAATATGTGTCTGCTGTAAACATGGTCCAAAATACTATTCTGTTGACACACATACTGTACATATTACATAAAAATATAAAAATTACTCCTTATTGGATGAATGTATGCTGTATCCCAATTGGTAGTTTGGTTTTGGGGGACTCACCTCTAACCTCACAATTAGGCTGTGCTATTTAAGGGTTATGACATTGTTGCGGCTTAAGCACTCCTTACTATTTTAAATTTAGGACATTGCTGTACAAATTATAGGCCTAAAGCTATGTTTGTAAAGCATGCATCCGCATGGCCTCACACACTATGAACAAAACAATCTCTACATTTATGTTGCACATCATGCTGGGAACTGGAGTTACCCAACACCTGGAGCCACATAACTACAACACCACTAATGTCGGATATCTCATTGGATGTACTGTTATGTCAATTATTCAAGGGGTGAGGCATGGCCACACTCCAAAAAACCACCAAGGGGACCCTTGTTCCTGGAGAAGGACAGGCCACACCTCATGGTCGCCCTGCAGTGATATGTTGCAACTAATGTTGATGTTGGATACACATATGTGGTTGTTGTGATTGTTTATGTGTAGAAATGTGTAGGTAAACATTAGACACATTATTTACTTACGGCTACTTGAGCCATCCTGGTCGCCGCTGGTTGGCTGTGCGGTGGTTGGGGGGGTCAGGAGCAAGGTGGATGGGATTGGCCTATGGATGCTGCTAGTGGGTGTGAGTGGGGATTGGAGAGGTTTGGGGGTGGGTGGTGGAGAGGTGTAGGGGGGTTGGAAATGGGGTGGGGAGGGGGTAGGGGTAGGGGTGTGGGTGGGGGTAGGGGAGGGGGTGGGGGTGGGGGTTGGGGAGGGGGTGGGGGAAGGGGATGGGGAAATTGTGTGGGCCCCAGCTTGAGCCATTGTCTCCTCCTCCTCTTCCTCCTCCTCTTCTTCCTCCTCCTCTTCCTCCTCCTCTTCCTCTTCCTCCTCCTCTTCCTCCTCCTCTTCCTCCTCCTCCTCCTCTTCCTCCTCCTCTTCCTCCTCCTCTTCCGGCTGCTCCTGGGCTGCCTGGTCCCGAGCTGCCTGCTCCCGGGCTTCTATGCGGGCTCTTGCCCGTGCTGAAATGTTCATGTTGATGGCATAGAAATCGAAGATTGGGTTTCATAAAAAAGGGGGAAAGAAAAATTCACATTAGTCATGCTCATAACCTTCCAAATTATCATTGCTGTTATATTTCAGACATTTATCATGCAAACTAATTGATATGCTACACCCAAAAACTGAGCAACTACTTAAACCCCCCCCTATACACCCATATACACCCCCTATACACCCCCTATACACCCCCTATACACCCATATACACCCCCTATACACCCCATATACACCCCCTATACACCCCCTATACACCCCCTATACACCCCATATACACCCCCTATACACCCCATATACACCCATATACACCCCCTATACACCCCATATACACCCCCTATACACCCCCTATACACCCCCTATACACCCCATATACACCCCCTATACACCCCATATACACCCCCTATACACCCCCTATACACCCCCTATACACCCCATATACACCCCCTATACACCCCCTATACACCCCCTATACACCCCATATACACCCCATATACACCCCCTATACACCCCATATACACCCCCTATACACCCACATACTCAGGAACATATTTATAAAAAGTACAGAAAACATTTGCAAAAAAACGCAGACATACAGTACTAGTAATAAAAACTTACATCGGGCAATATGGCGGCGAAGTGTGCAAAGCAACACTGGCTGCCGCCGGCGCAGGTCAGACCAGCGCCGCTCAACTTGCCCCAGGCTTCTGCGGACGCCGGTCGTGGAGTATATTAGGCGGCGGGCAGCAGTATACGCCCGCCGCTTGTCCATATTAGAGACATATGGGCCCCTGGGCCCCAGGTGACGGTCCATGACCTCAACCAAGGCCAACAGCTCCTGGGTCGAAAACGGCCTAGCCCTGGTTGAAGTCATAGTGGCAATGGCGCAGTTAATAATTGCAGGTACATATATCACTTTTGGTGCTTGCTGATTGGTCTAAAAAATTGTTTGTTTGGTATTAACTTTATTAATCCTTCTTACATTAACAAACTGGATGCGAATAGAAACTTACGCGGACCGTTCCGATATACACAGACCAAAACCAACAGCATGCATTCAATGTATAGAGAGGAACTGTATATACAGTGTGCGGAAAATAATACACGCAACCTTATAACTTATAAATACGCTGCTTAAAGGGGGCACAATACACCGTTTCCCATGGAGAGACGTACTGTATATACAGTGTGCGGAAAATAATACACGCAACCGTCTACTTATAAATACGCTGCTTAAAGGGGGCACAATACACCGTTTCCCATGGAGAGACGTACTGGATATACAGTGTGCGGAAAATAATACACGCAACCGTCTACTTATAAATACGCTGCTTAAAGGGGGCACAATACACCGTTTCCCATGGAGAGACGTACTGTATATACAGTGTGCGGAAAATAATACACGCAACCGTCTACTTATAAATACGCTGCTTAAAGGGGCACAATGCAACATGTTGGTGTATGACAATTTCATACTCATTACATATGCAAGGAAAGCATTATAACGTGATGTTTTGAAATGTGACTCACAAAGCATACACGAACTCCAACAGATACCAGCTGACAACACTCATCATTGGAATGACAGGTGCACACATTTCACGATGTAGCACACAATGCTCCACAACCTGTGTATGTGCATATACAGGTGATTGATCAGGTGCGTTGAGACCTGCGTAATTTAAGCGGCAATTATCGGCGGGAAATATCGGCGTAAATGAGCAAATACATTGCGGGGAAAAATATACGCCCCCTTGTTCATGGCGGGAGATTAACATATAAATATTCAGTCAGATGCAGGCCACAATTGCTGCAAACATGTCTAACTCAGACGATTCCGCAGCTGAGGACGCTCTGCAGAGAGCACAAGCAGAATCCCTGCTTGAAGCGTTACAGAAGAGGGAACAGGAGCGGAGAAGGAGGGCTCAAGAGAGAGGTAGCCTGCCAGACCAAGCGGGCCCCTCACTAACAGGCCCTGTTCAACCTCCACCAGCTCCACAAGGGCCAAGCAACCAGCCAGAACAAGAGGTTGCATCTCTCCAAACAGGTGTGACCCAGCAGGTGCATGGTGAGAGAACTGGGGCCACCAGAAAACAAGCTGCAACATCGAGGGTGAGGACTGAGCAGGATACCACCACCAGAAAGAGAAACCCTGCATTTGTAGAGGCCGAATTAAGAATTTTAGTGCCCAGAGCACGTGAATGGATAGAATTGCCAATCAGGAAGCCGGGTGCCAGTGCAAGGAGAAACCTTTGGGACAAGATAACAGAGGAAGTGAACCAGGTGTCACCAGTGGTCAGAGATTGGCTATCGGTGAAGAAAAGGCAAGTGTGTTTGTCCCCCTGATAATGTCATATGTGTGTACATATGTTACATGTATGTTTTGAGAATAATAGAAAGGTGTGTTTGTAGATAGTGCTACACTTCAATGTCACATGTGAACACAACCATGTCTAATAACCCACATTGATATATGAAACATGCACCATTGGTGTGATGTGAGGTTATGGGCACAGTTCTGCTCATGTGAAGTATGTGAAGTATGTGATGGGACAAGAGAAAGTGTGTTTTGGAAAGAGTTGTTGTAAAGGTGCCCATACACGTTACAATTATTGTATACAATATTGTATACAATAATTGTAACGTGTATGGCCACCTTTACATGTTCCATATGATGCAACTGAAACAAGAATGAGCAAACTGTGCACATGTAGCTGGTGAGAAACTACACATCCCAGTATGCCATCCCATAGTTAAATGACTCCATAATAACCACACTGTCAAGCTATGGTGGAATGTGTAGTTTCACAACAGGTGGAGGTGCCTAATTTTCCCAGGGATGATGTCATTTTTGCATAGTGATCTATGTATGTGCATTTAGTGGCCTAATGAATGAGATGAGACACTGAAATGCCTCCTAATGGAGACATTAATGTGTGTGTGGGACACATATGGCTAAAAAACATAAGATCACCCACACTAGGAAATGTAACATAGTCATGATGTTCACTAGCACAGTGGTGCACATATCTCATGGTGATATTTGTATTTTTAAACTTGTAGGTGGACCGACTTCAAAAGTACACTGAAGAGGAAGATGACTGACCGGTACAACCACAGCATGTCCACCGGGAGAGGTCCTATGCCCGATACTTTGGAGTATACCCCCCTGGAGCAGGACGCCTTGGACGTCATTGATGTGGGCGAGGTCAGGGGGATCTCCAATATGGACAGTGAGCTCCCGGCGGAGGTCTTTGATGCTGCTTTTGATGGTAAGTCACAGTAATGCATTGTATTTTGAAAGAGATTTTTTAGTGCGTATGTGATGGTGACATTGTTTTCAATTATTATCCTAGAAGAAGCAGAAACCCAGGATGTACCGGCAGCATCTTCCTCTGCAGAGCCACAGGTGGAGCAAGTGGTCCAGCCTCCACCAAGACGTCGCCCCCAGCCCCAGCCACAGGAGACATGGGATGAGAGCGTGTTGGTGATGCTGGAGAGGATCGAGCAGCAAGGGGTGGATGCTGCGATCCGTCAACAGCAGGTGGCGGAATTTCTGGCGGAGTGGAAGGCCACAAACAGGCTGCAGTGTGAGGCCTTGAACCGCATTAATGACACTCTGGCGGCTGGCATGCTAAGCATTGGCCAACACCTCAGCCGCCAGAATGAACTTCTTGCGGAGCAGCTGACCACCGCCAGGTCCCTAAGGGACAATCCCCCATCTGCTGGCCCACCCCAAGCTGCTCCCCAACCTTCCACCTCTGCTGACCCTCCTGTGTCCACTAGGGGAAGACGCCGCAAGCCAGCTGAGCCAAAGGCCCCTGTCCCCAAGGCCCCATCTAAAAGGGGGAAAAAAGGGCCCAAATAATGAGACCTGGTTCACTTCCTCTGTGGTTGGACCCCAAATGTTTAAATTGCACTGGACATCCACTTCCTGAGTTAGCCATCTATCCATTTGCGTGCCATGGGCATTAAAGTTCTTATTTTGACCTCTACAAATGCAGGATAAATTTTTGGTGGTGTGTATCTTGCTTAGTATTCACCCTGGTTGTTGCAGTACGTATTCTGGTGTCCCCATTTCTTTCACCATTGCATTTGCAGGGTAACACATGTTTGGAGATATGCAACCTCTTGTTCTGGCTGTTTTTTTATTTTTGTGTCTATTTTATTTGTTTATTTGATTTCTGACATTAAAGTGTGAAATAAGCTGTGATGCTGAACAGCAAATAAATTTATTTTACCAATTAAATCAAAATTGTGGTATGTGTAATTTCTTGTGTGAAACAAATACTAGATTTATGTGTACTTACTGACCAGGGTATTTTTGAACATTTGTTGAAGTGTGGTCGAAGTTTCCCATGTGTAACCCTCTCCATGGCCATTCCCATGTTCCTATCCAACTTTTCCCTGCTAATTAGTTTGTGTCAGCACATGTGCAGAGCAACTTAATAGGTGAGAAAGCAGTTTGTGTGCAGGTGAGGTAGCTCCTACAGTAGTAGGTAAAAGCAGGTCCAGAACAATGCTTTCCTCATGGAGTGGGTGAGGCAGACAAACAAGGGTGAAAAGGTAAATTTGTGTAGGAATGCATATGTGTCCTCCCTAAAAAAAGATGTGTGAATGGGCCAAACATGATAAAATTGCTTGTGAACAAACATGTATAAGTTTTTAAATATATATGATTTTACAGTATCATAAGCAGATGTAGGAATCCTTTGTTAGAGAGATGTGAGTGCAATAATGTGATTGGTGGCATCTTACATCCAGAGTGTAGTCAAATCCAATTCATAGCAGATGAGATAGTGGTACAGTTCTGTATTTTGGGTACTATACAAAGATTGTGTGCTAAATAGTGGGCATGGGCTTAAAACATTGCTGAAACATCCTTTGTAGGTGTTAGATGTGGTTTATGTTATTGTATCCTAAATACAAAACCTATGTTTGTATTAGAGTGAACACGTTGACACATGTCGACTTGTGTAGATTGAGTGTGCTACTGTGTAAAGTCTATGAAAGCACGTAGTGAATGTGTCTAACTGTTTAGCAAATACCTACCTTAGCATATATAAGCAGGTCTTCAAAAGATTCTTACCTTAAATTAAACAAACCTTTAAATGTCGAGAAGTATAGAAAGATAAGCTTCCAATGTGTTTGCGTGCTGTGTGTGGCTTGCAGGTAGTGAAATCATGGTTTGGACTTAATAGACTGCAGCATTGCTTATTACATTCAGGTGTATGTGTTTGAGTAGGAATCAGCGTTAATTAGCAAACTCAGGCGCACGCTGGCATGCGGTATCTGTAGGGGTGGTCTGAGCTGGCGGTTGGCGGCCGCCTGTCTGGTGTCCGAAATGAACGGTGCTTTAGGCGATCGTGCGGTAGTAGCACCGCTCATTTTTGGTGCACACCCCCGTGTACGCCCATATTTACGCCCATTTTCCCTCATTATTTCGGCCGCTCCCCTCAACACGCCCCTATGCCGCCCCCAATACCCGTACACTCGAGTACAGTTTTTTTCGCACGTAGAGACCCGTCCGTAAGCGTTGGTGAGTGGTCGCGCCTGCGCATTAGCGAATGTACGCATGCGCAGATCATAAAAAATCCAGGGACGTACGCGTACGGCCCGGCCGCACCAACCAGAATAAGGCCCACTGTTACCTCTCTCACACCATACTGAAGCTGATGCTAGATTTTATTTTATTCTTGTTATTTGTTTTTACAAATTTTATAATAAATACCTTTATACCTGAAAATCAAAAGAAACCTTGATGGGAGTATCATTGCACCATATATCGTGAGTACCGGTACGCCATTGATTTTAACAAAAGATACCTTTATGAATTTAACCGCACCATCACTCATGTGAGTCTTGGTACGCATTTGTTTCTAAAAGAGAACCAGCTTTTAAGAATCTGAGAGTTTATGAGACAGACTCACCCATTGTACATATACTCTGTGTTTTATTCACATATATAAACAATACTACGAATTTGGAGAAAAAGAAAAAGAAGACATGCCCAGAAAGAAGACTCTCTACTAGCCTCCAGACTTTCAAGCGTTCCCTTAAAACTCACCTCTTCCAGCATAAACCTCTGAGGCACTTTATATTACATAGCTTCCCTTCTGGACTTGCAACTTGGTGGGACTACTATGCTTTTACTGGTGCCTGCCCTTGTGTTTCCCTCCTATGTCCCTATAGTAGCATGACCCTAATACCTACAAGTCTGTATGTTGTTACCCAGTTTGTTTTATTACTGCCTACAATTGTAAAGCGCAATGGATTCTGCTGCGCTATATAAGAAACTGTAAATAAATAAAAATAATCAACCATATTTTTGGTAATAAAGTGTGTGTGTGTGGGGGGGAGGGGGGTGGGGTGGTGGTGCCCGGGGAGGATCGCAATGCACTCCACATGTGGCGTCATCCGTTTCATCTTCAGAGACGGTGATCTCTGCAGCCGGATACCTGGGCGTGAACCACACGCAGCTGCAGCCAGGACCCCCCTGGCAGCTCCATCAATTCAGGCAGGTAGTGGCAGAAATACCTACCTCTCCTCATTGCTGTAACTTTTAGCTTTTGTAACTAGTAGCAAGGAGAAAGCCCAAGTGTGACCAGCTCCCACGGGGCACAATCTAAGACTGCTTGGGAGGAGAAATAGAAGGGGAGGAGCTGGCCACACTCATTTAAATTTAATGTGCCCAGGCTCCCTTTAGTCGCTCTTCTATTCCCCACTGTAACTCCAGTGACACCTACTGGATGAATGAGAAAACTGTAGTATAATAAAGTGTTATCTGCCTTTACACTCCCACCTGTTCTCTTTGCTATGCTAATGCCCACTGCCTCTCCTGACAACTGTTTTTTCCTGCTTGACTGGGTTTATTTACTAAGATGGGAGTTCTATTAAAGATGGAATGTTGCCCTTAGTAACCAAACAGAATCTACTTTCTATTTATTTAGCACCTTCTAGACAATAGATAAAATCTATTTAGTTGCCCATAGCAACTTCCCATCTTCAATAGAACTCCCATCTTAGTAAATGGACCCCCTTGGATCATTGACTGAGAGATCAGAGAAATCATCCGTCAGAGAGTCAGCAACTTGGACAACATGGTGAGATGGTCATGATCAGTGGCGGCTTTACCTAAGGGCTGCAGGACTGCAGCCCCCCCAGGTATAATTTGCCACTGTGCTCTGCCTAAGTGAAGCCAGAGGCAATCTGTGAGACTGTACTGGTTTCACTGTGACTGGCAGTGACTTCCTAATGGAAGTCCAACCTGCCAGTCACCCGAAGCAGTCCCATTGGGAGGCAACACGCTTTGGGATGCCTCTTTGGCTTCTATGGGCTGCAGCAGCCTGTAAAACCAGGGGCATACGAATGCAGTACCTACATTTGCCGGTCCCAGGGCCTATCACCTGTATTGTGCAAGGGCCCAGACCGTTATTTGACTTCTATGGGCTGCTGCTGATGCAACCCATAGAAGGCTGCCGCATGCGTAGTACAGAGGTTGGTACAGCGTATGTGTCAGATAAGTAGTAGGAGCAGTGTGGGGGTGTACCGGTATCACGGCAGCAGCAGCCCCCTCCTACTGTAAGATAGGAGCTGCCACTGATCACAATGTACTTTGGGGTCAGGACCCACAGTTTGAGAACAGCTGCTATAGACCATCAGCCTAACGCTGCAGGACTTTCCAAAGGCACCAATATAACACCGAAATTTAACAACATTTCTTTCTGCAATCTCTGCAGTTAATTCAGCTCAAAGTGCACTTCTCTAAGTGGTTTTGGCTGCTATGTTTGCAGAAGCCTGGACTAGTCAGTCAGTGCTTCTTTGTATAAAATGTAGTAGAAAGAGTTTAATGTGAAAGAGAAATGGTGTGCAGTCCCTAAGCATAACTAGTCCAGACAGTGCTGGTTATAAAAATACAGGGGAAGAATGCTTGGGATGCAGTTGAAAGGCAATAGTTTGACCACTATTGGTCAACAGGCCATAGGTCGACACATACAATATGTCAACATGGACAAGTTCGACATGAAAAAGGTTGACATGAGTTTCTAATTTTTTTCTCCAGAACAGGTGTATTTAATTCATTAATATCCAATCAGGAATAGAGGGAGAATATAATAGTGTGCTGAGTGTAGGGAGGCGCCATGCCCTAAGCCATGCAAGGGGACATGGTACATTTATACGGTTCTCATGCCGAAGTAAGTCGACATAGACAACAAAAAACGTGAAAACCGCTCGTCGACCTTTTCCATATCGACCTTTCAACCCTGCTGACATTTTTAATGTGTTGACCTATGGCCTGTTGACCAATAGTGACCTAATGACTGTTGACCCTAATTTAGTCAACTCTATGACCCATCCCGGATTGCTTATGGCTAACCTTTATTTAAAGAACCAGTCAGTCTTGGTTACATAACATATTGAAGTAAAAGATATAGGAGTCCCCAATATTTCAGAAACCAACACTGGCCTCTTCTAGACAGTAAGCTAGTGCCACAGACGGGGGACATGTTTCTAGTGATCCCGAATGCAGTGGTATTATCCCCCAACTAGTCAGCCCTGGACATTAGTCCCTGGGGGAGTAGGACCCCCTCAATAAAGGGATCCCCCTCCAGGGCACCCAAAGACCCTTTCCCCATAGAAATGTATAATCTCCGCTTGAATAACAGCTCAAGTTAATGTTACTTTACAGAGCCATCATACTGCACTAGTTCTCACTAATATCAAATCATTATAAACTAGGTGATTCATCGCGCCCTACGGGCGCTCTTCACACCGTCGTAAGGGGCTGCGCCCCCTTAATTTGTGAACGTTTGTATATGAGAAATATGGTTAGAATTGTATGAAAGATGCCCTGTATTGCAACTTAGGTGTCCGCGAATCGCGGGAGGGGGGGTCGCGGAGGGTGCCGCGAATTGCAGGAGGGGGGGTCGCGGGGGGTGCCGCGAATTGCAGGAGGTGGGGTTGTGGGGGGGTGGATGCTGCGAATCGCGGGAGGGGAGGGATTGCAGAGAATCGCGGGAGGGGGGTCGCGGGGTGGGTTGCCGCAAATCGCGGGAGGGGGGTTACGGGGGCAGGGGTTGCGGCGAATCATGGTAGGGGGGGTCGCGGGGGGTGTGCCGTGAATCACGGGAGGGGGGGTCACGGGGTGGGGTGCTGAGAATCGCGGGGGGGTGTGTGTGTGCCGTGAATCGCGGGAGTGGGGGTTGCGGGTGGGGGGGTGGTGTGACGCGAATCGCCACAAGAAAAAATCAACACAGAAAGGTCAACACATGTAAATGTTAACATAAGTGTGGCACTTCATTGGTGTCCATGTCGACACATGAGAATGAATATGAAAACATTCAAAAAATGACAAAAAAACTTCAAAAACTCATGTCAACCTTTTTCATTGTCGACCATAGCCATGTCAGTGTTTTCCATGTGCAATTTAATTCTGGAGCTGCCGCGAATCACTTGGGGGTGCCGCGAATTGCGGGAGGGGGGGTCGCGGGGGTGGGTGCCGCGAATCACGGGAGGGCGGGGTTCACAGGGGTTCCGGTGGGGGGTTGCCGCGAATTGCGGGAGGTGGGGGGTCACGGGGGGTGCCGCGAATCGCGGGAGGGGGGGTTGCGGGGGGGTGTGACGCGAATCGCCACAAGAAAAATCAACACAGAAAGGTCAACACATGTAAATGTTGACATAAGTGTGCCACTTCATTGGTGTCCATGTCGACACATGACAATGAATATGAAAAAATTTAAAAAATTAAAAATAAATCTTCAAAAACTCATGTCAACCTTTTTCATTGTCGACCATAGCCATGTCAGTGTTTTGCATGTGCCATTTAATCCTGGGGCTGCTGCGAATTGCGGGGGGGGGGGGTGCCGCGAATCGCAGGAGGGGGGTCGCAGGGGGGGTGCCGCCAATCGTGCAAGGGGGGGTCGCGGGGGGGTTCTTTTTGCCGCGAATCGCGGGAGAGAGGTGGCGGGGGGGTGTTTTTTCCGCGAATCGGGGGGGGGGGGGGGTGTGGTCACGGGGGAGGGTTTGCCGCGATTCGCGGGAGGGGGGGTCGCGGGGTGGTGGTTATGCCGCGAATTGCGGGAGGGGTCGTGGGGGGGTTCTTTTTGCAGCGAATCGCGGGAGGGGGGGTCGCGGGGGTGTTTTTGCTGCGAATCGCGGTAGGGGGGGTCGCGGGGGAGCGGGTGTTTTTGACGCGAATCGCGGGAGGGGGGGGCGCGCGGGGGGGGAGGTTTTGCCGCAAATCGCGAGAGGGGGGCGCTCACCTGGTGGCTGTGGAGTAGCAGTGCTGGGCAACATGGGAAGGCAGTGGGTGTCTGGCACTGTCTGTGGGCTCACTGGGCTGGTTCTCTGTCACATACCTCCCAACATGACCCTCTCCAGGAGGGACACAATGCTCTGCTTCTAGACTTCCCCTTAATGTATGATTGCCATCACCTGTTTTAAACAGGTTAATTTCTCAGAAAGGTGTTCAGCACAGATGAAGGCAATCACACATTAAGAGGAAAGTCCAGGAACAGAGCGTTATAGACACAGACACCCACTTTGAGTGACAGATGTAGCCAAATATATAGGAGATAGTAGATATAATGGATATCTAGGGATATGTGCAAATTGTGCCTCAGAAGAAATCTTTTTCCCAATTAGCTGGTCATAATAATATTAATTAATGATCTGTTATGAGAACAAGACTAAAGGGATATCTTATTTATAGAACATGTAAACAAAGGGACTATAAAAATGGATAACACACTAATAAACATCTGAGCATGACAAATGGAGAGAACGTTGGTTAATTTACTGACACTGTGTTTCTGGTGGTGAGTGTATATAATAATATAATTAAGATTATATACAGTATACATGCATATGCTACAAAACTACATACACACACAGTACATACATACATAAATATTGTATATGAATACTCATTACAGTACCTCAAACCTGTGTTCTAACTTCTAATTCATTCAGTGAGAAGGATACAGGTCATTTTCAATTGTAAATATAAAAATATCCTGATACTGTATGTGGTTGTTTAGAATCTTATTTAAATAAATAGAAACCCATTTGTAAAGTGTCTACAAATACCAGGGCAGTCTGTTCAGCATCATTTTATATAAGAATTAAATCATATACAAGGTCTAAGGGAATAATATAATTTAACCCCATTTACTGCAAAAAAAGTAAATCATTGCATCAAGTTACTGTGAAGAGCACTTCTGATTAATACCAGTGTTTCAAAATAATTTCGTAGTATATGCTGATGCTAACAAACTCTGGAGAAACCTATATTGTATGTAAAATGTTCAACTTGTTGCTACTACTAGCAGTTGTACCAGACACTGCATGGATTTATTTTTTGTCTGTGTGTCTATTTTGTGTGTGTGTGTGCGGAGGGGAGGGGGGCATGTGAGTACTCCCAGCTATCATGGGGCGGCAGTGAGCTACTAAGACAGGCCAACAGTAGTGGGATGCAGGAGGTGCCTATTGGTGCTAATTGTGACAGGGCCTCCAGTGCAAAGGCAGGGCCTGATGTTGTTGCCATTTTAAGTGAGGCAGTGACAGGTGCAGTGCTGTCAGGGATCCTATCACACATTATCTTCTAGAATAGCGGTGGCCAACTGGTGGCTCTTTCTTTGTTGGGATGTGGCTCCATCACTGTTAGTAGTGCAGCTGTTCAGAGGAGGCTTCACTATCTGGGAGGAACATGATCCACTCTGCTCCATTCTCAACGTGATCGAAACATAGAATTTGATAACATGATGTCACATCGCATGACGAGAGGCGGATCACAAGTGGTCCACGTGGAGGATGCGTTCGTAGATACAGTCTCTAGGTGAGAACTGTGTGGTGGCGGTGGGGAGCTGACTACAGAGCTGGGGCAGGCTGGAATGACACATGAAGTAGCTGTAGTGTATTATGTGATGCTGGCTTTTTCAATGTATTGTGGGAGTTATTTCAGCCATAATTGCTTCTGGGTGATTTAGCAGTGCTCCAAGATCAGATAGCTGCCACCCAGACATAGTGAAATCTCACCCTGTGCAAGCCTGCCAATGGCTTGTGAAAGTCACGCTGTCTGGAGCCTAGCTGAAAACCAATCACAACTCACTCGCCATCAAATTAATTTCCCAGTGTGTGCAGTCTGTATCAGTGGCAAACGCAGGAATTTTAGAGGGGGTTTCCAAATGTAACCCATAATATCCTGCTCTGTATCGCATTGGAGTAAGTAAGGGAGTCTGGGGGAGTGGTAACAGCCTGAAAATTGGTCTTTTTATACACTGGATACTGTATGAAATAGAGTATTATTATTTAACAGTACAGATGGTCTGTAGTGTAGGCTGTTTTAAACATTTAAATGAGAGACTGTAAGTGGTCAGGAAAAAGTTTAAACATATAATAAATAAATATACAAACATAAATAGAACCAGTAATGCACGTTCTAAGCTCACAAAATCCCACTTCATGGTAAGGCTCCTGTCTCTTCCTCCTGTCAGCTGCTCTCTGGTCCATTGTGATGTTTAAGGGCAGGGATCTACACATACATGTGGTAGAAGAAGCTGCTACCATTGTGTATGTGCAGCAGCTCTGCTCTGCCCCATACACTGCATGATGTGGTGGCAGCTCTATTTATCATATTATATACCAGTGCTATTGTCATAATGAAGTCACTTGCCAATAGGAGGGGGATTTCTGAGCAACCAGATACCCCCCCCCCCCTGCATTTGCCTATGTGCATAACCCAAAACCTACTCTGCCAGTGTGCCATAGAAAGGCTGATCGAGGCCAGAGCTCACTTCGCAGATCCTCCCCAAAAATGCTTGGGCATTCCTGAATTTCCCCGACACTCCCAGAAAATGGTGGAGTGACACCCACAAACGCAGGCTTCCTGTCAATCAACTTTTGAACTTGCCAGAGATCGGATAAGTTGCTTGATTTTTTGGATGAATAGCTATGACCCATTTGCATGAGCAGTTTTTTGATAATCAGCCACTGTTTGAATTCGCACAGCAGCAATCAGGTCTAAATAACCCCCTTTATGTGGTTCTAGATTTCAGAACTTATTTTATACTAGGTGATTCATCGCGCCCTACGGGCGCTCTTCACACCGTCGTAAGGGGCTGCGCCCCCTTAATTTGTAAACGTTTGTATATGAGAAATATGGTTAGAATTGTATGAAAGATGCCCTGTATTGCAACTTAGGTGTCCGCGAATCGCGGGAGGGGGGGTCGCGGAGGGTGCCACGAATTGCAGGAGGGGGGGTCGCGGGGGGTGCCGCGAATTGCAGGAGGTGGGGTTGTGGGGGGGTGGATGCTGCGAATCGCGGGAGGGGAGGGATTGCAGAGAATCGCGGGAGGGGGGTCGCGGGGTGGGTTGCCGCAAATCGCGGGAGGGGGGTTACGGGGGCGGGGGTTGCGGCGAATCATGGTAGGGGGGGTCGCGGGGGGTGTGCCGTGAATCACGGGAGGGGGGGTCACGGGGTGGGGTGCTGAGAATCGCGGGGGGGGTGTGTGTGTGCCGTGAATCGCGGGAGTGGGGGTTGCGGGTGGGGGGGGGTGGTGTGACGCGAATCGCCACAAGAAAAAATCAACACAGAAAGGTCAACACATGTAAATGTTAACATAAGTGTGGCACTTCATTGGTGTCCATGTCGACACATGAGAATGAATATGAAAACATTCAAAAAATGAAAAAAAAACTTCAAAAACTCATGTCAACCTTTTTCATTGTCGACCATAGCCATGTCAGTGTTTTCCATGTGCAATTTAATTCTGGAGCTGCCGCGAATCGCGGGGGGGTGCCGCAAATTGCGGGAGAGGGGGTCGCGGGGGTGGGTGCCGCGAATCGCGGGAGGGGGGGTTACGGGGCGGGGGTTGCGGCGAATCATGGAAGGGGGGGTCGCGGGGGTGTGCCGTGAATCACGGGAGGGGGGGTCACGGGGTGGGGTGCCGAGAATCGCGGGGGAGGTGTGTGTGTGTGCCGTGAATCGCGGGAGTGGGGGTTGTGGGGGGGGGGGGTGCGGGGGGTGTGACGCGAATCGCCACAAGAAAAAAATCAACACAGAAAGGTCAACACATGTAAATGTTGACATAAGTGTGGCACTTCATTGGTGTCTATGTCGACACATGAGAATGAATATAAAAATATTCAAAAAATGACAAAAAAACTTCAAAAACTCATGTCAACCTTTTTTATTGTCGACCATAGCCATGTCAGTGTTTTCCATGTGCAATTTAATTCTGGAGCTGCCGCGAATCACGGGGGGGGTGCCGCGAATTGCGGGAGGGGGGGTCGCAGGGGTGGGTGCCGCGAATCACGGGAGGGCGGGGTTCACAGGGGTTCCGGTGGGGGGTTGCCGCGAATTGCGGGAGGTGGGGGGTCACGGGGGGTGCCGCGAATCGCGGGAGGGGGGGTTGCGGGGGGGTGTGACGCGAATCGCCACAAGAAAAATCAACACAGAAAGGTCAACACATGTAAATGTTGACATAAGTGTGCCACTTCATTGGTGTCCATGTCGACACATGACAATGAATATGAAAAAATTTAAAAAATTAAAAATAAATCTTCAAAAACTCATGTCAACCTTTTTCATTGTCGACCATAGCCATGTCAGTGTTTTGCATGTGCCATTTAATCCTGGGGCTGCTGCGAATTGCGGGGGGGGGGGGGTGCCGCGAATCGCAGGAGGGGGGTCGCAGGGGGGGTGCCGCCAATCGTGCAAGGGGGGGTCGCGGGGGGGGGGGTTTTGCCGCGAATCGCGGGAGAGAGGTGGCGGGGGGTGTTTTTTCCGCGAATCGGGGGGGGGGGGTGTGTGGTCACGGGGGATGGTTTGCCGCGATTCGCGGGAGGGGGGGTCGCGGGGTGGTGGTTATGCCGCGAATTGCGGGAGGGGTCGTGGGGGGGTTCTTTTTGCAGCGAATCGCGGGAGGGGGGGTCGCGGGGGTGTTTTTGCTGCGAATCGCGGTAGGGGGGGTCGCGGGGGAGCGGGTGTTTTTGACGCGAATCGCGGGAGGGGGGGGGGGCGCGCGGGGGGGGGAGGATTTGCCGCAAATCGCGAGAGGGGGGCGCTCACCTGGTGGCTGTGGAGTAGCAGTGCTGGGCAACATGGGAAGGCAGTGGGTGTCTGGCACTGTCTGTGGGCTCACTGGGCTGGTTCTCTGTCACATACCTCCCAACATGACCCTCTCCAGGAGGGACACAATGCTCTGCTTCTAGACTTCCCCTTAATGTATGATTGCCATCACCTGTTTTAAACAGGTTAATTTCTCAGAAAGGTGTTCAGCACAGATGAAGGCAATCACACATTAAGAGGAAAGTCCAGGAACAGAGCGTTATAGACACAGACACCCACTTTGAGTGACAGATGTAGCCAAATATATAGGAGATGGATCTGGCTTCAAAAATGTATTTTATGTTGATCTACTGTACCTTGTTTCAGTGTACTGTATTTTATGTGATGAAGCTTGAACGAAAAAGGAGCACGGCCTTTTAATACCTAGGTTACACCCCGCTTTTGCAGCCGCGCATCATATCGGCTCATAAACTTGACAACAGATATTTGTAGGTTCTTTGTCTCATACTGATTGGCCACCCCTGTTGTAGAAGGTGCTAAATAAATTAGAAGTAGATTTTGATTGGTTGTCCTTTGCAACATCCCATGTGAAATAGAACTCCAATCTTAAGGCCCCATACAGCATGCAATTTTGGCCTGATTTCACCCGATTCGGACAGATCGGGACGAGAAATCAGGTAAAAATCGTCCAAAATGAACTAAGTAGGATGGACAGAACATGAGATGACTCGGAATCAGACTCATTGCAGGTGAATTTTAGCACCTGCGTATGATTATTTTACTTGACTTCCCCCGCTAGCTCCCAGGAAGTTCTTTTACATACGATAATTCGTATGCAATTTATCATATGTAAAAAAAATGGGGTACTTATGTATTATCTGGGCTCCCATGTTAAATGCACCACATTTTTCATTCCCCTACTATCCAACTACGCATGGAGTTGATTTTATACAGTGTGGCGAGCGCAGCGAGCCACCGTGCCCGAAGCGTGGCGAGCGGGCGCGGTCTCATAAGAAAAAAGGGAGCCCAGATATTACATAAGTACCAAAAATGGTACCTTAATTGCCAAATTGTAAGTGAGTACTCCAGGGGAGCTGCCTGTGAAGCTCAAGTGAAATCAGGTCCGACTTGCCCTTAGTGTCCCCCAAAGGGTATATAATTAAGCAGTGCAGTCTAAAACAGGGGACTCTTAATTAACAAAAGTGTCTATTGCGCTGTGGGTAGATGCTGAGTGTATTATATACCAGCAGCCTCTGCGGTAAAGGGATGCTGCCCTCTAATTGGTAGAACAAGAAAGAAACAGTACCGTTGGGCGCTTAGTATATAAATAATGAATCAATTAAACAATTAAAACAATTTTATTTAAAACAATCACATAATATTACACAAGACAACAGTTACTAAAATTGAGACATAATAGCTATGAAACAATTATACTAAAATATTCAAATGCACAAGACACCCTAGGGTTGCTGCAGACTAGTTAGTCGACTCAATAACTGCAGTTCCACATAGTATGGGTTTTACTCCATGAGTAGGAGTCCAAGGGCCCTTTAAGAATGGTTTTAAGCAACCAGCAGATGCTCATTTACATGTAATATAGGTGAGTGTCTCCTTTTGTAGTAGAATAATAATAATAGAGGGCACCAGGTACATACAGGTGTGGGTGGTAGTGTCCACAGTAACCCTCCTCGCTGACAGATCTTTGTAGACAGCAAGGCTCCTGGTGTGCTGAATTTGCTGTGATTTCCACACAGCTTCACTGGCAATCCTCCACTGTTAGCAAGGTTTGCTTATCATGCAGGGAGGCATCTGTAACGGAAGGCCACTCAGATGTAACTCAGCCAGGCGGCCGGGAGCACAGTCCAATGGTAATTGTGCAGAGCGGCTGTGAGATCCAGGTGCTGCACTCTGCAAGCCTGATAGTAGCTGCTGCTTCCGCGGCGGATATTTCACTGCAGGGATTTTGGGTGGAGCTACTGACCTCTTTCTGAGTTGTTATCACCCTTATGACCATGTGTGCCTCTTCCTGACCATATGTGCTCCTGCCCGTGTGTTCCTCTGTCCCTGCCATATGTGCCCCTACCCATGTGTTCCTCTCCCTGTCATGTTTTCCCCTGCCCATGTGTGCCTCTGCCCCTGCCCATGTGTGCCTCTGTTCCTGCCATGTGTGCCTCTGCCCTTACCCATGTGTGCCTCTGTCCCTGCCATGTGTGCCTCTGCCCCTGCCCATGTGTTCCTCTGTTCCTGCCATATGTGCCCCTACCCATGTGTTCCTCTCCCTGCCATGTTTTCCCCTGCCCATGTGTACCTATATCCCTGCCATGTGTGCTGCTACCCCTGCCCATGTGTGCCTATGTCCCTGCCATTTTTGCCTCTGCCCCTGCCCATGTGTGCCCCTACCAGTATGTGCTTGTGTCAATGCCTGTGTGTGCCTCTGCCAATGTGTGCCTCTGTCCCTGTCCATGTGTGCCTTTGTCTCTACCATATGTACCCCTCCCCTACCAATGTGTTCCTCTGTCCCTGGTTGTGTATGTCCCTGCCCATGTGTGCCTCTCCCTGCCATGTGTTTCCCTGCTGATGTGTGCCCCTACCAGCATATGCTTCTGACCTTGCCTGTGTGTGCCTATGTCCTTGTATGTGTGTGCCCCTGCCCATGTGTGCCTCTGTCCCTGCCATGTGTACTACAAATCCCAAGGGCCCTCTCATGAAAGCCCAGATAATTTCATTGCCAGGTGCCCTCCCATACAAATAGCAATATGGATTATTGGGCAGGGGGCATTCACAGTCTTTAAAACTCAACCTGAGAGTTTTTTCTTCAATTAAGAAATTTTTATATACAGTATAAGCATTGCTGGGGATGTGTGCAGCACTCCAACAGACTGTCAATCAGCTTTTGAATAAAAGTCATGTTTGAGTTGAACACTTCATTAAATAAATAATTCATAATAGTGTCATACTGTCCCATCTCTATCTTAATTATTTTGATAATTGATGTTTTTCTGATTGGTTGTGTATGTAGGGACCCCACTGCACTGCTTTGCCCGGGGGGCCATAATGCTGTTAAGAAGGCCCTGATAAAAGGTGTTGCATAATAGAAAACTATGGGTTTCTCGGCATGGTTCACTCCTACTGTACTCCTACTGTACATGTGCTGTCATGACCAGCTCATGCATGTGATATGCATGAGCTGGTCATGACAGCACATGTACAGTAGGAGTCCTGAGTCATTAACCTGGAAACCCTTATATCACTGTAACCCCTGGTTAAAATGCCTGTATTCAAACTCATATCCTATGTTAAATACCAGTAAACATATGAACTAACTAAATGTAGTGTTCTGTATGGCTATGTTTTTTTAAAATGTTTCTATATATTTTGGTGTGTTGGTGACACTGTATACAGTATGTCAGATTTCATCAATGGCAGTGGACTTAATTGTTGGATGCTATATACACAGTTCACAGATGTTGCTGACAGTTAAAGAGAGGGCGTAGTGATATACAGCTGGGAGTGATTTGCCCTGTCAGAGGAGAAGGGGCAGAGGGAAAGAGAAAAGAGAGGAGTACAGGATGAGGTACCTGGGAGGACTCTATGGAAAGACTGCCCTGTGCCTCAGAGGGAGAGCTGTGAGGTACCTGTAAGTGAGGGACAGAGACCTGTACTCTCACTAGGAGAAAGGTGGGGCATTCCTGTGTGCCTGCAGATGGAGCTAAACCTGGCATGTCAGTTGGCTCAGTGTAGAAGATGGAGGAGCCAGGATAAAGTAGCCAGCCCTTAACATGAGAACTCATTGGAGGATGCTGGACAGAGGGACAGAGGAGGGAGAGTGGTGGGTTAGACCACCCTCACAGTCCCATATAAGGCCGAAAAGGTGACACCTGGAGTCACATAACAGATACATTGCAGAAGGGGATAGTACAAGGGGAGTGACAGCCTCCTACAGTAATGTTTCCCAAGCCTTTGCCAGAGATAATGATGGTTATTCATGCACCAAGTTGTGCACAACTACAGAAAGCTAATTAACAGTGACCCTAAAACACTGACAGAGACGTCGTAGCTGCGCACAGAGAGAGGTAATGTACAGTGACAGAGCGTTGTAGCTGCGCACAGAGAGAGAAGTAAGTTACACTGCAGCAGTAGAGACTCTTGGTTGACAGACCTCAGGGCTAATCTGTCTACAGCGCATTTGGGAGAATACATTTGTTACCAGCTATCTGCATGGGACACGTAACTAAGGGAGAATAATTACAGTCACAGGAAGAGAGACAGATTTGAGCAGTAAAGTATTATATTGTACTGATTGTACGCAAGGAAGAAAGTGGATTTGGCTCAATTTCGAACACAAGTTACCTCAGAAAAGTCTGCTTATTGCACTGAGATAGTGACATTATTTATTCACAACTATAACAGTACTGAGGGAAAGCACTAAGTAGTTCTTTCTAGCTACTATTCTGATTCCAAGAGAGAGTGACAGCGTCAATGACAGTACAAGCCTACATGTAGGATACAATATTGCTAAGAGGAGTATATTTCCTTTGGTATTAGAGACCCTGTGGTGGATTACAAATACTTTATAGAAGTTATACTCCTATTATTCCCGTACTCACCTTACAGGACTCAGGTGGGCAAAATAGTGACTTAGGAAATCTAGCAACAAATATGTGGAACACTACAAAATAATCCAAGCGCTTATATTTTTTAGTACTAGTGTACACTTACATACTAATATTATTGCGCAATAATAATTCTAGGTTAATTAATATCTATTTATTTATTGGAGTTGGAAACTGTTCTATTTTCATTGTGTCTGAAGTAAAATGTGTTATATGTTTTAGCATACTACCTTAGGAATGTATAATATTTTTATTACAAGGAGGCATCTCTGAAGTATACTAAGCCGGAATACTCTGCAAACGTTCCAGTCAAATAAAACGGTGGAGGTTGATGCCCTTGTCTCAGCTATGTCTGATGTGTGTATTATTTATGTCAATGATATTATGGTTATGTAAATGAGTTGTAACTTTAAGGGTTACTTAATCTGTCTGAGGGTGATTCCCCAAGTTCGCCCTAATATCATCATCTAAATATTCAGATAGTTGTACCCTATAACACCAAATCTTGGGGTGGAGGCACTTGATAGCACCTGCACATACTCAGTGCAGAAGACAGCGTTACATTTGGAGGCACCGCTGGAGATACAATACTCAGAGTCTTTTGTTACCCACAGGCCTCAGCGGCCATTGTTTGTTTTTGTGAGAGACCTTTACATATCTAAAAATTAAATACAAAATATGGGAAAGAAGCAAAGGAACAGAGAAAAGGTTGGCCTTAATGCCCTTACTGTGTCAGTTGGGAGAATTGAAGCCTATAAAGAATTTACTTGTATAGATAAACAAGAGTACAAGCAGAAACCAGACATAAAGAAAGAGGTGTTGTGTAAGTTTGTGGAAACGATCAATAACACTCAAGAAGTGATCGATGAAAGAACCTTAAATGTATCTATAGAGTTGGAGAAAAGAAAGAAAATATCAAAGAGTAAGAAAGTGAGATTTGATCCCAACCAAGAAGGTAGTGATGGAGATTTTAGCGGCAAACTAGCTGAAATTTTGGTCACTAATGATGATTATGAAGCATCAGAAGATAATACATCTGTTCCATTGAAAGAAAGCCTACCAGGTGCAGTAGATGCTGTAACAGTAGTTGATGAGAAAGAAGGAGAAGATAATGGTAAAGTAAAAAATAAGAAGGAAATAGAAAATGTAATAAAACAGATAACTGAGGATTCTAAGGAACATGGAAAACTAGTATTAGCTCTTCCAACAGATCAACAGAAGGACCTGCTTTCCCTGTTTGCTACTTCTGTAGAGGAACCAATGGGAAGAGATAATCTACAGACCCCAATCGAGGTGATAAAACATATAGCAAAGGACCGGTTTAAACATATTTGTCAGCTGTTGGAGGTTCTAGATGAAACCAGATGGAAGCTAAAAGAAGAACAGTTGTTTAACTCCAAGATTGATGAAAGGAATCAGGAGCTTGAAAGTGAACTTTGGTGGTTACAGAGAAGTGTGGAACCCCTGACATCAGAAGACAGACAAACTAATGGAGAGCAGGAGCAACAAAAGTTGCTAAGGTACCAGCAGCAGGAATATAATATTCGTGCTCTTGAATCAAAAATAACAAAACTGTCTGAATTGTTGGAAGCAGGCAGAGAAACTGAACAGAAGGATCAGATTTGTCTAAATGAAATGAAAGAAAGAAAGACTATCTCAGCTAGAATCTGAGAATAAAATACTAAAGGATACCAACTTTGCGGGCACCTGCTCTGAAGAGAGTCTTTGTACGTTTTCTGTGCAAAAGGATACTAGAGATAGTGCATTACAAACTGAGGCAATGGATGATATCTTGCCAATACAATCTTCATTAATTAAAGTGGATAGTAAGGAGACCCAGTATACTTCCCAAAGGACAACAGGTACAGTAAAATGGTTCCATGTGAAGAAAGGTTATGGCTTCATTGAAAGACATGATACTGGAGAAGATGTATTTGTTCATTGGACAGCTATAAAGAACAAAAAAACCCTCTAAAACTTTTATACAGTGTTGGCGATGGAGAAAGAGTGGAATTTGATGTAACTGAAGGAGAAAAAGGTTTATACGCAGAAAACGTGACTGGCCTTGCTGGAATACCAGTGAGAGGGAGTCGATTTGCTCAAAATCGACAAACTGCCTGCAGATGTCAGTCAAGAAGTGGAGAGGTTGGGGAAGGAAGTGTGTACACGGGACAAAGGCAAGGGAGAAAATCAGCTCCACTTCATCCCTCTGCTCCTTTACAATAGCGGCCTTGTTTAAGTATGAAAGAGAAAGAAAATTAGACTCAAGTCGAAATGTTGCAAATTTAGATGCTAAAAAATGTGAACACTTCAGAAGCTTCACCAGAGGAGAGAAGACCATAGCCTATGTGTGGTACATCCTACCTTTACCTTAGTCCAGAACCTCGGTGCTTTAGTCCAAAGTAAAGTACAATAAATCTGGTGTAGCAGAACAAGGGGAATCAGCATGCCATGAGAACACCTTCAGGGGGAGCCAGAAGGCTATGTAGTTAAATTCTGCTCTAGTTGGCCAACGTCAAAATGATTGAGATAAAGTGGCTTGTTAATGTATATGAATAAATATAATATATATTATCATAGTGAGTAATGTAGATGGTGCATTGGCACCTAAAGGTAAGGAAATGGTGTCAATGCACCAGGGGGAGAAATGTAACCCCTGGTTAAAATGCCTGTATTCAAACTCATATCCTATGTTAAATACCAGTAAACATATGAACTAACTAAATGTAGTGTTCTGTATGGCTATGTTTTTTTAAAATGTTTCTATATATTTTGGTGTGTTGGTGACACTGTATACAGTATGTCAGATTTCATCAATGGCAGTGGACTTAATTGTTGGATGCTATATACACAGTTCACAGATGTTGCTGACAGTTAAAGAGAGGGCGTAGTGATATACAGCTGGGAGTGATTTGCCCTGTCAGAGGAGAAGGGGCAGAGGGAAAGAGAAAAGAGAGGAGTACAGGATGAGGTACCTGTGAGGACTCTATGGAAAGACTGCCCTGTGCCTCAGAGGGAGAGCTGTGAGGTACCTGTAAGTGAGGGACAGAGACCTGTACTCTCACTAGGAGAAAGGTGGGGCATTCCTGTGTGCCTGCAGATGGAGCTAAACCTGGCATGTCAGTTGGCTCAGTGTAGAAGATGGAGGAGCCAGGATAAAGTAGCCAGCCCTTAACATGAGAACTCATTGGAGGATGCTGGACAGAGGGACAGAGGAGGGAGAGTGGTGGGTTAGACCACCCTCACAGTCCCATATAAGGCCGAAAAGGTGACACCTGGAGTCACATAACAGATACATTGCAGAAGGGGATAGTACAAGGGGAGTGACAGCCTCCTACAGTAATGTTTCCCAAGCCTTTGCCAGAGATAATGATGGTTATTCATGCACCAAGTTGTGCACAACTACAGAAAGCTAATTAACAGTGACCCTAAAACACTGACAGAGACGTCGTAGCTGCGCACAGAGAGAGGTAATGTACAGTGACAGAGCGTTGTAGCTGCGCACAGAGAGAGAAGTAAGTTACACTGCAGCAGTAGAGACTCTTGGTTGACAGACCTCAGGGCTAATCTGTCTACAGCGCATTTGGGAGAATACATTTGTTACCAGCTATCTGCATGGGACACGTAACTAAGGGAGAATAATTACAGTCACAGGGAGAGAGACAGATTTGAGCAGTAAAGTATTATATTGTACTGATTGTACGCAAGGAAGAAAGTGGATTTGGCTCAATTTCGAACACAAGTTACCTCAGAAAAGTCTGCTTATTGCACTGAGATAGTGACATTATTTATTCACAACTATAACAGTACTGAGGGAAAGCACTAAGTAGTTCTTTCTAGCTACTATTCTGATTCCAAGAGAGAGTGACAGCGTCAATGACAGTACAAGCCTACATGTAGGATACAATATTGCTAAGAGGAGTATATTTCCTTTGGTATTAGAGACCCTGTGGTGGATTACAAAAACTTCATAGAAGTTATACTCCTATTATTCCCGTACTCACCTTACAGGACTCAGGTGGGCAAAATAGTGACTTAGGAAATCTAGCAACAAATATGTGGAACACTACAAAATAATCCAAGCGCTTATATTTTTTAGTACTAGTGTACACTTACATACTAATATTATTGCGCAATAATAATTCTAGGTTAATTAATATCTATTTATTTATTGGAGTTGGAAACTGTTCTATTTCCATTGTGTCTGAAGTAAAATGTGTTATATGTTTTAGCATACTACCTTAGGAATGTATAATATTTTTATTACAAGGAGGCATCTCTGAAGTATACTAAGCCGGAATACTCTGCAAACGTTCCAGTCAAATAAAACGGTGGAGGTTGATGCCCTTGTCTCAGCTATGTCTGATGTGTGTATTATTTATGTCAATGATATTATGGTTATGTAAATGAGTTGTAACTTTAAGGGTTACTTAATCTGTCTGAGGGTGATTCCCCAAGTTCGCCCTAATATCATCATCTAAATATTCAGATAGTTGTACCCTATAACACCAAATCTTGGGGTGGAGGCACTTGATAGCACCTGCACATACTCAGTGCAGAAGACAGCGTTACATCACAATGGACACATCATATACAGAGAGCTGTCCTTTGTGATTTTACTCTCAATTATATAAGCCTGCCATATTACTAGACGCCGCTACACTTGTGATCAATGGCGGGGTGTATCACATGCAAAAATATGATGCTTGCTGCATCTCGCTCAGTGTGTTTTAACAAAATACTGTATATAACTTAAATTGTTATTTCCTGTATACCTTTCTCCATCTTTGCAGCTTTCAAAGATTGTAGTATCCAGGGGAAATAATATTAACCCTTAATCTCTAGATGAATTGCACAGTTTCCTCCAATTTCCTTATTCTTGGATTTAACAATCTTCAAGACTTTAAAGTGATATTATTTATATTTTTTTTGATTATCTATATTATAATTTGCTTAGAGAACATACTGATTATTTCATTGGTGTCTACCAGCTCTTGCCTACAAACACCCATGTACTTTATACTGAGGAGTCTGTCAGCATGTGACCTCATCTATGTCACCAATTTGGTACCAAAAATGCTGCATGACCTTACATCAAAACAGGCCACCATCTCTATTATTGGCTGCATTATCCAGCTACAAATATATGCCACCACAGGAAACACACTGTCTTTACACTATGCTCTAATGTCTTATGACAGGTATGCAGCAATCTCTAACCCACTGCGTTATTCTTCAATCATTGACATCAGACTTTGTCTTCGCTGGATTATTGTATTTTGGGTGACATCCTTTTCATTTTCAATCATAATCTCTTTCTTTCTTAATCAGTTGGTATTTTGTGGTGCGAATTCAATTGATCATTTTCATTGTGACCTAAATCCCATGGTCGAACTTGCTTCTTCAGACACAAGACTTCTTCTCCTGGTCACAGCATTGCTCAGCAGTCTAATACTGTTATTACCCCTCCTGCTTGTCTTGCACAGCTATATTTTCATTATACACACAATTCTTAAAATACCAACAGTTTCAGGCCGCAGGAAGGCATTCTCCACTTGCAGCTCTCATCTCTTGGTGGTAACAATTAGTTATGGACTAACTCTTAGTATGTACATGCTACCTAGCAGAGTAACTACACCTGAAGTTAGCAAAGGTTTTTCATTTATGTATTTTTTCATTATTCCTTTGATTAATCCCATAATATACACCTTGAAAAATAAGGACATTCACAAAGCATGTCAAATAAAAATCAACAAGATTAAAAGACGTTTCTGATTTGTAACATTAGGATTTGTTGGATTAAGAGGTGTATTTACCCAGGAAAACAATAAAAAGATATTTATTGATGTTAAGATAGGCTTTCCAATAAGCCAATAGTTTACTTCCTCTAACTTTTTTTTATAATTACTTTTTTATTATTAAATATATAAATAAATTAATCCCTAGCCCAATGCCCTCGTTAATGTACTTTATTAGCCCTCCGTGCCTGCAAAAACAATTTTAATGTTCTGTATAATTATATAAAAAATTGACAATTTTGTTTATATTCAAATTGGTACAGTTTATATCTTGAGGGATAGTTTGAATATATAAAAACAAAATGTTGTAGCCTACAGTATATTCCAATAATACACAAACTGTGGTAAATCTACACATATATACAGCTGGATGCACTGTTAAGCTATAAACTTTGAAAATTATAAATGTATTTTGTTATTTTCAGACTGAGGGATTGTGGGAAATATTTACCAGCATCTATGTTTGTAAAGCTTTTAAAAAGAACATATTATACAGTCATCCAAAATGTATTCAATTGGAAATGTATAATTGATTTAATAATTTATTTAAAAAAATAATAATTTATGAAATATGGTTTTATCATGTAGGACAGCAAAGTGAATGCATTTTTTTATTTTGTGATGAACCCACATACAGAAATGAGAAATAACATCTCCCAATGTAATACAGATATTACTCGATTTTTTACATTTTTGGTCATCATTTTCTTAACATATTATTTCATATAACTCTATTTCGAGTTATAAATCTTCTGACAAGTGCAGCTCTTGACATAAGATAACAGATTATATTGCTGCGTGGACTCCTTATACCTCCTTTTTAATTAAACCCCATCCTGACCCTGGATTTTGAGCATATTTTAACCCCAGATTGGACATGGCTTTAGACGCCATTTCCACATTACTTCGACCCTTGCTATTCATATGTGGGCCTATTTTCCACTGAACCTGGGTAAGTGCTAAAAAAAAGCTTACGATGTCATAAAAAAATTGACTTTTTCCAGTTCACAAACATGAGGTCACAAAAGTGTCCCAGAAGCTCCAGTCAGTCTCTCAGCACTACCCAGGTCACATCTTGGTAACATCTGTTTCCACTGCACCCTTACATGGGTCATTACCGGGTTCAAACCTGGTAGATACCTTGGTAGGATAATCTGGTCACTTGACCCATGTTTTTTTTAAGTAGCCGTATCCACTACTAAAAAACCTAAGTAAATGCGTGACCCTGTGCAAAAAACAGTTTTTTTCCCTTCAAGTTAGAGTAGTAGTGGGTTCAAGTATAAGTATCTAAAGTTGTGAGAGGGGTGTAGGGATGGTGCAGTGTGGTGCCTGCTGCTGTGCAGTTGTCTCCAGACCACTTACCTGGCGCCGCACCCTCTCACCTTCAGGCCGTGCCAAACCACGATCCTGGAAACTCCGGCACCTGTACACGATGGACTTCCCTCCAGGTATTCTTCGCTGTAATGTCAGGAACAAAAGGGTGGTTAAGAGAGCTCCACAGTTCAATGCACAGAGGGTTGAGTGTGGGGGATTATGGGTGGCTGTGATCTTCACCGGCTGGGTGAATGGTCATCATCGGCCGGAGCCTCAGCCACCCAGCTTCACCTATTGGCACTCACGTGCCTAGGTGTTTAGTTAAGGGACTCACACATCTGTGTGCAGTCCTCAAGCCGGCGCTCAAGGTAAGGGGAAACAGACAAACGTAAAGACTACACACTCCCAAGCTCTCCCGCACCTGAAGGGGAAACACAACCTCCCTATCCTATAACTTTCCTAACACGAGACCTACGCTCTCTTAACAATGTTACATTAAGCTTCAGGTATCTAATCCCACAAACAATTGTCTAATATGCAAAACTACAGTAACATGTCAAACACACACAAACAATAACAATAGGGAAAGAGAATACATTCAATAGAAGTTTTCTTACCAACCTTCCCCACCTAACATCGGCCCTGCCCACGAACAGCCATTCGCGATGATGAGAGCGAACAGCCGTTCCCTTTTTCCTACAGAAATCTGGTCCTGGAAAAAGCTGCCGCAAAGCCCACTGTTTCCGGCAGCAGGACCTTCAGGAGGGAGAGAAAATCACCCCTTACCTTTCAGTAGATGCAGGCCTAGTGCCTGAAAATATAACCCCGGGCCTAGAGCCCATCCTGCAAGAGCCTGACTATGAGACCTCAGGCAACACACCCACCTAATGGGGCCTCGGGCCTTGTGCCCAGCTATTGGGCTACAGGCCTAGCGCCTGAATGCAGGGCCTTGGGGCAGGATGCCCCACCTACATTACCTGAGGGTAGTGCCCGATCACTTAGGGAGGTGTGGGGTAGGTGGCCCTGAGGGCACTGGCCTGTCCTTTTCTTCTTGCAGTAGGTGCCGGAGATCTTCTGGCTTGATCCCGGCCTCTTCTGGCCTCTTCAGCAGCCGCCGAAGCTGTTCTTCTCTCTGCCGCCGCCTTCTTTTTCCTGCTGCGTCTTCTGTCTTCTTCCGGAGCGCTCCTGTGCAACTCCCGGTGGCGCCTGATGTCAGGTGCCGAGGGCGGGGTTGAGGATGGCGCAGCGAGTGCTGATTGGCTAGCCACAGCCGTGTCCCATTGGCTTCTGATTCGGGAGCCCTGATCGGTTCCCGAATGGCGATAGATTTGAACCACTGCGAGTGGCGCGTTTGGGTATCCACTACATCCAAGCTGGCTCCGTGAGCTTCTGGACATGCCCCCAGCCCCCTCGGCAGCAGGAATAGACGCTGTGCGCATGGCACTATGCATGCATGGCATCCATTTTGGCGGTGCTTTTAGCCGTGAATGCAGCACACATTGCACCTATTATAGAAACGTATTTACTGGGAAACAAAATAACATTATAAATGTACTACATTAAATAATGGGATTGCTGGAGACTCAATCATCAATCTATAGTTTACAAGCCATGAAAACTGTGTTGTCAGCAAGACAATGTAATGAAAGTTCACAGGGCAGTAACAATGCATTGTAGTTCCCTGACCCCCCTTCCAACCCAGCTCAGGTAGTCAGGCACGGAGGCGGATTGGGCCACCGGGAAACCGAGCCATTTCCCGGTGGGCTGGACCAGATTTCCCTCTGGCAGGGCCGCCTACCTTGGTTCCAAGCGGCCGCAGCCCAGAGGGAAGCCCCCCCAGGCTGTAGCACCCACACCCCCCCCTCCTCCCCGGCCGAATTACGATCCCAATCCGCCCCTGGTCAGGCTGCATATAGAGCTGCCGATCAGAGCTGATCCCCAAATGTGGTAGTCAGAGCCACTATGCAGATGCCCCAAAGTAAACCTCTGCCAGCCCTAGGCTTGGAATGCCCCTATGTATTCCAAATGCCCTAGGCAATTGCTAGAATGCCTATGCCTAAGGCTGGCTCTGCCAGTATCACATGGTTTCCCAGCCAATCTGCTGCAGCTTGCTTCTAGGATAATTGGTCAGCCAATCCCTGCATTCCAGCAGTTATAAGTTCCCTGATCTAATGCTTCCTGATTGTCAGTGCTTTGGTGGTCTATCCTATGGTAGTGCCTCTCTTCTGTTGCCGTGGTTTATTTCCAGCTTCTAGGCTAACCAACTCCAGAGGATTCCAGTCCTTGAATATGTTTTACAGTAGATGATGTATACATTTTCTTGCAATCATTTAGGGATGAAGATACATTAACGCCCATTTTAAAACCATAAAATGTTCTTTCTTTGTATTCATGTGTACGAAATATGTGTATTCCTGTGTCTATATTGCACAGTTTGTATACCACTGATATACAATCATTGGTCTAGTATAGCTAAAGGTGTGCTCAAATAATTTTTCTTCCAGTGTTCTAGAATTGCTAATTTCTTTGACATTCTCTAGGGATATTTTTTAGTTGGTGCATAACTAGTAATGCCGAAACTTTTTAAAACATCTGGATAATATTTCTTAATGTTCTCTATTGTTTGCCCTCCATAATCCTCACTATTCAGTTTAAATTTTACCATATCCAATATCTTGACATCTGCTGATTTTAGAGCTGCTGGGAGATATGTTTCTTTGACATGCAATCTCAGTTTTCTGGCTATTGTCCTATGTACAACTGCCTAATCCTTTGGGACTCTCTAATCCTTATCCTAGACACATACAAACATACACATATGCACATCGTATTGCCACCCCTCCTTTCTTATGCCAGCCTAGGCTGAGAGGCCAAGGGCTGCTTATGGATTGGAGGGTAGAGGGAAGCACCAAGCATATTTCCCTAACATTTAACCACTGCCGTAACTAGACATTTTGGTGCTGTGTGGCAGAAATGGAATTGGTGCCCTTTCCCATACTGGAAACACTTCACAGTGAAGGGGCATGGCCACATAGTAGTACCAATTCACATTACACCACACATTAGTATCCGTTATTCACATTACTCCACATAGTGCCACTTGTAGCTGCACACAGGGTGTATATATTGTGTGGGCCTGATTCAGTGTGGGATATAGAGCAGGTTTGATACAGTGCAGGATGTAGTGTGTGTGTTGGATACAGTGCAAGTTGGATACAGTATGGGTCGCATACAACCATAGTACACTTACTGTGACATGGGACTTGTAGAGTAGGGTTGCTGTCTGTGTCCTCCAAGGGTGGCGTCGGCAGTGCAGGAAAGCTGGCTGTTTCTGTCCCCCACCCCATACATTAATTACACTAGTCAATACTATGCCTACAGTCAAGAATTTTTCAGTCTTCTTAGGGTCATTTGAGGGTGCTGATTCTGAATATAACATTGGTTTTCCCAGATTAGCTCTAGTTTATGAGATAATTGGGTACCCCATGAAAATCAGTAAAACGTATATTAAGTTTAGGATATGCAGAACTATGTAGCTTAGATTTACTACAAATCACTTTTAAAATACTCAAGACACTTCAAATTAATAATTATTTGATGAAATGACTTATAAACATGGCAACCTTTTGACATTTATTGCTTAAAAAAATGCTGCTTGTATGATTTTATTTTATAGGAGTGATTGTCTCAGTCACGTATAAGACCCGAACAGTAGTCAGCCATTATATTCCTATCCCATCTGCCATGATACCTCTCCTTCATCACATTTATGTCCTGGTGAAATCTTTCACCTTGTTCCTCGCTGTAGTCTCCTAAATTAACCGGGAATCTGTCCAAGTGACTGTGAAAAAAGTGCACCTCTTTGCTTATATTTGCCCCTATCATCTGCAAATGTTTTGAATTTTTTCAACCAATTCTTGATAATTCTCTGCTTTGTACTTTATCCCAAATAATCTTAATGAAAGAAACATAACTGGTCAAGGTAGAGGATTCAACATGATACTATGGGCGAGATTTAGTGAAGTGCGATTTTATCGCACTTTCAGAAATCGGACCAAATCGCACTTTTTAAAATTGCATTATAGGCCCGATGTTTGCATATTTAATGAGATGCGAATTTGCGGCAAAAAAGCGCGATAAAGTGCGATATAGTGCGATTTTTAGTCATGAAAATGTGTAATTTTCAGTCACGAAAATCTGCCCATTTTTAGACATGTGCAGTTTTAGTTAAAAAAAAGTGAAAAAAAAAATGGCATGGGATCCCCCCTCCTGAGCATAACCAGCCCCGGGCTCAAAGAGCCGGTCCTGGTTTCATAAAATCACAGGGCAAAAAAAATAGGGGTCCCCAGGATTTTATAAAACCAGCACCAGGCTCAAAGGCCGGTCCTGGTTCCCAAAATACAGGGGACAAAATGAGTAGGGGTGCCCCGTATTTCAAGAACCAGCACCGGTGCCCAACCAGCCAACATGGTAATGCATATATATACAGTATTTAGCCAAGGTAGAGGTGCGGCACTCATACTAAAGGTCGAATAAAGGAGATGACTAGACTACTCCATTTGATTATGTTTTAGTTTATTAACTGTTTTCAAGTCACACATATATATATATATATATATATATATATTTATACAGATGTCCACCCATGTCGGCACTCTGATGGTACAGCTGCTCCGGTGCCACTTTCAGAATCAAAACAACCATCCAATGGAATAAGCACTCTGGAGACTTAGTAAATGCAAAAAAAGTCTGTATTAGGACACTTTGAACGTTTTCAGGACCTCAGTCCCGTCATCAGAAAAATCCTACAGCACAGATAAACACACACAACCCCCCTACATATACCCCTGTACTCACCATACCGCGAAATCCCTGCACGCTGCCTCCCTGGCGCCGGAAACCTCCAGACGGCGCACTTCCGGTAATCGCAGCAGCGGTACCATGGTAACCGCAAAGCTTGCGTTCCACCAGGACCACGCAGCGTTCCAAGAGCTGCGCATGTCAACTAAGGTACCTGGCATACCTGGGATCAAACGTAGCGGGTCCATACGGCATGGTCATGTACACTAAAACACAAAAACACAAAAACATAATGTAAACAAAACAATACCGCTAACAATACATACATAAAGTTGTTATATCATGTGAGCGAGTTCCAGTTAATCTTATCGTTCAAGCCGCCAGGTCTGACGGTGCCTAAACGCAAGATCCACTGGGACTCTTTAATAATCAATTTTTTGACCCTATCCCCCCCACGCAAAGATGGGGGGACGTGGTCAATTATAAAGTACCTCAATTCATTCAAAGTATGACCAGCCGCCATAAAATGTCGGGGTCCTGGCTGATCCACAGCCTTACCTCTAAGGGTGAGACTAATAGAGGAGCGGTGGGCAGCCATCCTCTCCTTGAATTTTCTGGAGGTTTGGCCCACATACCAGAGGCCGCACGGACAGGTCACGACATATATCACATATGAAGAATTGCATGACAAAACATGCCTAATGTCATATGTGCGATCACAATGCGGGTGGGAGAAGGATTTACATGCAGTCATGAAAGAGCAAGTAGTGCAATTACTACATTTATAACACCCTGCAGGTTTAACGTACACATTGGCCATAGGTCGGGGAACCTCGGTCACATCAGCATGTACAAGACGGTCTCTTAATTTTCTACCCCGTCGATACGAAAGTAGAGGTTTAGACTGTGCTATAACAGACAGGTCCCTGTCGGTGCTAACAATAGGCCATAGGGCATTGACGGCCCGGCCCACAATAGGACTGGAAACAGAGAAGTCACTGACAAACGGTATTCTGTTAGCCATAGACTTAGGGGCAGAGGTCATAAGCTGTTGTCTCGACATACCAAGGACTTTATGTTTTTGCTGATCAAGCACCTCAGGGTCATACCCCCTAGTGCTGAACTTGGCCACCATTTTATCTAATTCCTCAGGCACTTGGTCAGGTATGCTGGTAATACGTGCTGCTCGCACCATCTGTGACAGTGGGAGCCCCTTCTTAAGGCTAATCGGGAGCTGGCTGCCACTCGTACCAAAATCTCTAACTTACAACAAGAGTACTCCCAAACTTTGGAGGAAGATACTAGCAAAGAGTGGTTAAACAAATTGGAGACCCAATGTGACCAGTACCGCAATGAACTTATGCGGTTCAAACGAAATAAAAAGATCACGGTCGATAATGACTATGAAGAGAATAAAGTTTACAATTGGCTGTATGGTGGTTCAGAGGGAGCTATGTCCAACAGACCGCAAGGCAGGCGCCGTAGACCCTGGCATCAAAGGAGAGGCCAGGGAGGCGAAGATGATCACCTAAGAAGCAGTGATAGCGACTTCCAGTTTTCGGAGAATGATGATGGCAGCCGCCCACCAAGCGGCCCTTTAGGTGGAAAGCAGCGCAGAAATGCGCGCAGAAATGTTGTGCCACCAGGAGAGGGGGTCAGAACAAGAGGGGCCCGAAAGATCCAGGGGGACGAACTGAAAACTTGATCTTCAACCTCTTGGATAGAGTCCTCACACCTACAGAGGTAAATGTCCTTAATAAAGGCCTCAGTTTCGTTCCCACGAATGGTCATGATGACTTTAAATGGAAACTGAGTGTCCATCAATTCTCACGGCGGTTACGCCTTAAGGAACATTTTAAAGATTCTACCTCTGTACAATACTCCACGGTCTTTGATCCATTTCTTGCGCAGAACCACCGGTCTTCATTCGATCCTGTGTCGGCGAATAGCTCCATTAAAACCTTCAGTCGCTTGTTAGATGATTCGGCACAGAGATATCTGGCCACTCCGCGTAAGATACATCCAAATCTTAATAAAGCAGAGGTACAAGTCCTGAAGGTGTTGGAAACGGATCGCAGCATTTCTATCAGACCGGCTGACAAGGGTGGCGCTATAGTCATACAAAACATTAATGACTATAAAGAGGAAATCTATTCCCAGCTGAGTGACAGTGAGGTTTATTGTAAACTTAATGACGACCCTACCACCAAATATCAGAAAGAGCTTTTTACCATTCTCAAGAAGGCTGGTGATGATCATCTACTACCTGCCAAGGTCGTTGAGGCTTTACATGTGCGGCACCCAGTAGTGCCATTGATTTATACACTTCCTAAACTCCATAAAAATGCTACAAGACCCCCGGGTAGACCTATCATCTCTGCCCGGGGCTCTCTTCTACAGCCCGTATCCCGTTTGCTGGACAGTCTTGCCCAACCATTCCTGTCTTTTCATAAGTTGTTCTTGAAGGACACAACATCGTTTTTACAGTTACTTGATCAATGTGACAATGTCCAGGAGGGCACTTTGATGTGCTGCCTTGACATTAAAAGCTTGTATACCTCAATTCCACATAAGGGTGGGCTTAGGGCAATGCAGGGGTTCCTGGAGGAGCATATAGATCCGTTGATCTGTGATCACCAACTGTTCCTTAAATTACTGGAACTTACACTCTGCAGGAATTATTTTTTGTTTGACGGTCTTTTTTATTTGCAGCTACGTGGGTGCGCCATGGGATCATCGGTAGCACCCACGTATGCTAATGTATACATGTTTCAGACAGAGCAGGAAATGTTTTTTTCTGACCCAGAGGTGGCTCAATGTATCTCGTTATATACGAGATACATAGATGACATTTTTCTTTTGTGGACTGGGGGGAGGGACACCTTTGTAGCCTTGATGGACAGGGTCAATGCCATGGAGTCACCCATTAAATTCACATATACGTGTGACCCGGCCCATGCCAATTTCCTATATGTGGCAGTGAATCTAAATGAAGGTCGTTTTAGTACTGGGGTCTACTCTAAGAGTACTGACCGTAACACGTTGCTCCGGGCTACTAGCCATCATCCCCCGGCCCTTAAGAAGGGGCTCCCACTGTCACAGATGGTGCGAGCAGCACGTATTACCAGCATACCTGACCAAGTGCCTGAGGAATTAGATAAAATGGTGGCCAAGTTCAGCACTAGGGGGTATGACCCTGAGGTGCTTGATCAGCAAAAACATAAAGTCCTTGGTATGTCGAGACAACAGCTTATGACCTCTGCCCCTAAGTCTATGGCTAACAGAATACCGTTTGTCAGTGACTTCTCTGTTTCCAGTCCTATTGTGGGCCGGGCCGTCAATGCCCTATGGCCTATTGTTAGCACCGACAGGGACCTGTCTGTTATAGCACAGTCTAAACCTCTACTTTCGTATCGACGGGGTAGAAATTTAAGAGACCGTCTTGTACATGCTGATGTGACCGATGTTCCCCGACCTATGGCCAATGTGTACGTTAAACCTGCAGGGTGTTATAAATGTAGTAATTGCACTACTTGCTCTTTCATGACTGCATGTAAATCCTTCTCCCACCCGCATTGTGATCGCACATATGACATTAGGCATGTTTTGTCATGCAATTCTTCATATGTGATATATGTCGTGACCTGTCCGTGCGGCCTCTGGTATGTGGGCCAAACCTCTAGAAAATTCAAGGAGAGGATGGCTGCCCACCGCTCCTCTATTAGTCTCACCCTTAGAGGTAAGGCTGTGGATCAGCCAGTACCCCGACATTTTATGGCGGCTGGTCATACTTTGAATGAATTGAGGTACTTTATAATTGACCACGTCCCCTCATCTTTGCGTGGGGGGGATAGGGTCAAAAAATTGATTATTAAAGAGTCCCAGTGGATCTTGCGTTTAGGCACCGTCAGACCTGGCGGCTTGAACGATAAGATTAACTGGAACTCGCTCACATGATATAACAACTTTATGTATGTATTGTTAGCGGTATTGTTTTGTTTACATTATGTTTTTGTGTTTTTGTGTTTTAGTGTACATGACCATGCCGTATGGACCCGCTACGTTTGATCCCAGGTATGCCAGGTACCTTAGTTGACATGCGCAGCTCTTGGAACGCTGCGTGGTCCTGGTGGAACGCAAGCTTTGCGGTTACCATGGTACCGCTGCTGCGATTACCGGAAGTGCGCCGTCTGGAGGTTTCCGGCGCCAGGGAGGCAGCGTGCAGGGATTTCGCGGTATGGTGAGTACAGGGGTATATGTAGGGGGGGGGGGTTGTGTGTGTTTATCTGTGCTGTAGGATTTTTCTGATGACGGGACTGAGGTCCTGAAAACGTTCAAAGTGTCCTAATACAGACTTTTTTTGCATTTACTAAGTCTCCAGAGTGCTTATTCCATTGGATGGTTATATATTTATACACATATTTATACAAACATACATACACACACACACACACACACACACACACACACATGCACACACAAATATCTTCCCCGGCACTCCGGTGTCCCAAATCTGGGTTACCTCTTTAGGGGTGAGTCCATTCTATGCGGTCACAGGAAAGTAGGCGGCACACAAAAGGCTCCAAACTTATTCAGAAAAGTGCTGGTGCAGTTTAATGCATATATATAATGCCCTCTACCTCGGTCTCCCAGCAAAAGAATTGCACCGCTTGCAGATGGTACAAAATACCACTGCCAGACTATTAACCAATCAACCCCGTTCCAGCCATAAAACACCCATTCTGTACTCACTTCACTATAAGATGGCGATTCATTTTCAAGATTGACTTACTGACTTTTAAAGCTTTACATGACCAGGGCCCAAAGTACCCTCAGCAGCTTCTGATCCCTTTTTGTCCCACTCGATTACAGCAATCGGTTAATGGAGGACTTATAACAGTACTCAGATTTTCCCTAAATTCATCTGGGGGTCGAGCTTTCAGTGCTGTGGCTCCAACTCTATGGGATTCACTGCCCCGCTCAGTTCGAGAAGCTTCCACTCTGGAAACATCCAAAAATAAACTCAAGACTTTCCTGTTCACCCTAGCATTTCACTAATGTCCCTTGTTAAATTGTTAAGTTTGTTTTGTATTTTGTGTTGTAAAAGGCTAATGCAAGCACTATGAGTACTATTAGGAGAAAAGTGCTATATAAATAACATTACACACACATATATATATATATATATATATATATATATATATATATATATATATATTACACAATAGTGGTATGGCGCCTGTGTTTCAAATGTTAATGTCCAAATGTAATATACACAATCCAAATCCAGTGAAGCAAAATGGAGAATTCTCCCAACACTTGTTTATTTGTCTTCAACGGATTATAAAGTATAAAACAGCGAGTAGAAATACCCAACGCGTTGTGTCTCACAGATACTTCATTAGGGGAATAGACTATAACAATCTTTCAGTATAGGATTTTAGGTACTTATGTATTATCTGGGCTCCCATGTTAAATGCACCCCATTTTTTCATACCCCTACTATCCAAATACGCATGGAGTTGATTTTATATAGTGTGGCGAGCGCAGCGAGCCACCGTGCCCGAAGCGTGGCGAGCGGACGCGGTCTCATAAGAAAAACGGGAGCCCAGATATTACATAAGTACCGGATTTTACTGCTTGTATATGATAGATCCCTATTAGGGTAAGATAACATCAATCGGTTCAATTATGTGAAAAAGTGCATTCCTTGCTCCTGTTTTATTTTAATGTTTCCAATTGTATATAATTATTAAAAACAATAAGCTGCTTATGTTGTTACTTGCACAGGGATACTTCTGTTAGCCTCCCCTAATTCAGCTTAATATCAACACAAGTGCTGTGGGAAAATATACATTCATCCAGCAATGAAAAGTGCCCAAATGGGTCTCCAAAAGTGCTTCTAGTTCCTCCAATGAAGGCTAGCAGAATCTTATATATATATCTTATATATATTACAAATTCCGACTCTCATGGAGATATATAGCCGGGGACCCTCCAAAGGTGCACCTGCAGGACGCCGATGTCCTAAAATACTTGCAATGTCATGAAAAAAAATACTGAAAGCCAAAACTTGGTAGATAACATTTCAGCAGTGCTCTATCTCAGCCAATCATTAGCCGGGCAGTCATTTGACATGTTATTTTAAAGATGTAATAGCCGCGGACAGTGGAGAGTGAGACTGATGGTCACCGCCGCCCGCCCCAGCACTGATCTGGTAACGCGCTGCTGCCCCACTGCTTGCTCCCCAGCCGCCCGCCCCCACTGCTCCTCACTGCCCCGACTGAGCTACATCGTATGTCCCGCAGGTCTGACCCCTGGGGCCGGGTCCGATAGGCACGGGACCGCGCATCGGACCCGACCCCATGTCATGAAGAACCGATTTGGTCCGATTTATCGGGCCGACTGATCGCAATCGTCCAAAATCGGACCAAATCGGGTTGATGTATGCCCACCTTAAGATTACCACACTGTATACCCTTATACCATGGGTCCTCAAACTGCAACCTTCCAGATGTTGTGAAACTCCAAATCCCAGCATGCCTTGCCACAGATTTAACACTCCCTTATAGCAAAATTGTGGCAAGGCATGCTGGGATTTGTAGTTTCACAACATCTGGAGGGCCGCAGTTTGAGGACCCATGCCTTATACAAATCATGCAACACAATAGTAAATATCAGTTACATCCTTGACCAGCCTCACTCCACAATCTACCCTGGTCCAGACCCTTTCCCCCATGCTCATAGTGTGCATTTACTATTTTAATTTTCATTTATTCTACTGTCAATGTGATTGTATGTTATGATTTTTTAATTGTTATTAAATATATTGTATACTCATTCATCAAACAAGCGCCACTTCTTTTTCTTGTTGCTCTTGGTTCATTGGGATTGACAACCCATTGTCAAGTGGCAGCTCTTAGCGGAACACACCGAGTAGCGCCTGCCTGTGCACCTTAGGGAGCACACCAAACCTTTTTTCAACACAATAGTAACCCCCTTATACTGTACTTGCCTCTTACACATTATGCCACATGGAATGAGAAAAAATTCACACCGACTGAGCCAAAATTCACACTACGGCACACGGATTGAGTCAGTGGTCGAAGTGGAAATTTAGAAGTGGGGGTATGCAAAAGTTATGGATGTAATTATGCGTGCGCTCGATGAAAGGGGTCATGGCCACAGTAAAAATGGCCGTGGTCATCTGTTAGGGGGCATGGTCACATTGTCAGATACACATGCCCCTACAGTGCGAGATACATGTGCCCTCAGCATTGCCAGATACACATTGCCCCCACAGTGCCAGATACACATTGCCCCCCAGTTCCAGATGCACATTGCCCCCCAGTGCCAGATACAAATTGCCCCCCAGCGCCAGATACACATTGCCCCCCAGTGCCAGATACAAATTGCCCCCTCAGTGCCAGATACAAATTGCCCCCTCAGTGCCAGATACAAATTGCCCCCAATGCCAGATACACATTGCCCCCCAGTGCCAGATACACATTGCCCCCCAGTGTCAGATACAAATTGTCCCCCAGTGCCAGATACACATTGCCCCCCAGTGCCAGATAGAAATTGCCCCCCAGTGCCAGACACACATTTCCCCCCAGTGCCAGATATACATTGCCCCCCCAGTGCCAGATACACATTGCCCCCCAGTGCCAGATACACATTGCCCCCCAGTGCCAAATACACATTGCCCCTCAGTGCCAGTGAAGCTTCCCCCTCCCCTCCACTCCCCTTCCCGTCCCTCACCTCACCTCTTATTATATTTAGAATCTCAGCGGTGGCTGTCTTTCAGTCCCGCTGGCCAGAGATGGATGGTGCAGATAGATCGCTGCCGTGTGGAAGTACTGTATGGACGGCTGTACAGTACTTCCGCCTGGCGCCAGCCGCAGTCCGGCGATGATCTATCTGCAGCATCTGGCCAGTGGGACTGAAAGTCAGCCACCGCTGAGTCTCTGTGCCTTCCCCCAGACGGCCTTGTCCCACGATGCTGCATAAAGTAAAGGCAGCGTGCAGACGCTAGTCTGCACACTCCTATTACTTAAAAAAAAAAAAAAAACTCACAGTGGAGAAGTGGCGGTATACCATACCTTTGTATACCGAAACACTTCGACCACTGGATTGAGTCACACAGATTAAGGCAAAATTCACATTTTGCCACATGAATTGAACCAAAATACACACTATACCAAACGGAGCAAAAATTCACAATATGCTTCACAAACTGGAGCATTGCGCGCCACAGGCACGCATTAAAAATTTACACCATTGTGCCCATTACATGTTAAGCCATACACCATAATGTCCATTACGTATTATGCCAAACACCATAATGCCTATTCAAAATTATGCTACATAAGTGCTGCTTACCTACATGCTCATTGCGAGGGGTTCCATGCTCATTGCCAGGGGTTCGATGCATGTTGCCATGTGGGATTACATGCTCATTACCAAGGGGAAAAACATGCTCATGGTAACTGGGGACAGTCACCGCCGAGCAGAAGTGACAGCCATTGACAGCAGGGCAGAGAGCAGGGGTCTGCCCAGTTTTATTCAGAGCACTGCAGGTCCTGGCTATTTGAAATAGTACCCCTTTCACACCAGAAAATGCAAGGACGTACCCGGAAATATGGTCCCAGGATCATGCAGGGACATTCCTGGGCTGGCCCCTTTTACACAAGCCTAGTCCCTGCATTTTCTGGTGTGAGGGGGAGAGAAAACCACCCCCTCTCCCCCCCTTATCCAACCGGCTATACCTTCAGAACCAAGTGACCCATTTACATGAGACCAGTATCATATTGAAGAACTTTTGAGTGGGCTTCCAGAGATTTTGGTGCTGTGCTGCCTAACCAAGACTTCTTTCAGCTAAAGTCAAGCTGAGTTCCAGTTGAATAAATATTATGCCGTTATATTATGTCACCCTTATCATTGTGAAACTGTAATTGTCTGTATACTTACCTTTACATTGTTGAATCCTATGATACTCATCTGCGTTTTACATTTGCAACACGCCATAGATGTGTAAAAGGTAACAGAAATTCAAAAGATAAAGTGAATCTAAATTGTGGTAAGACTTTGTGGTAAATAGAGGAACCTTGGAAAAAAAAGTATTTTCTCCAGTGATAACAACAAAGGGAAGAGTTTTCTCAACTAAATAAACAAACCCCTTACTAATATTCTCTATCTGCCTCAACAAACTGATGTATATAAGCAGGGTGTAAGTTGAACCCCCATAGCAAAATCTTGAAACCACCCCCCCCCCATTCTCGGAGAGATAGTTGGTGGTGGTGGGGGGGGGGGGGTGGAGAGAGGGAGAGTGTCAAGGGGAGAGAGAGAGATAGTCAGGGAAAGAGAGCTGGAGAGAGAGCTGGAAAGAGAGATACCATGTCAGACAGATAAAGAGAGATGGGAGGAAGAGATAGCATTAGGTAGACAGAGGAAGGAAAAAGGCAATGGGAATGGATGCCACTTGCCCCCCCGGGGGGGGGGCAGGCTGTCACCTGCGGGTGTAGGTGTTGCATCAGCAGCAGGTTACCATCATACTGGTGACCCTCTGAGCCTATACTTATGAGTCCCATGTCGGTCCTACCTTGCGCTTCCCACTTTTATCTGTTTGGGCAGTTGATCACAGGCAATTCTTTTAGTAAGCTGAAAGTGCAACACAGGCTTCTTCTTCCACCCGGGTCCTCACCTCTGCAGCATCACAGCTCTGCAGCACCCAGCATGGAGAGGAGACTGCTGGGTCTGTGCGTGTGGGGATAACTTCTAGCAAGCGCCGCATCTTGGCAAATAGAAGATAGAAAAGGCAGCTGCAGTGCCCGCTAGAGTTTGGTGCTCTATGCTGCCAAGTAGCCTCTCTGTTCTGAGTGTTGGCGGAGACCAGTAGGAGTTGTTGACAGCCTGGGAGTCAGATTATTATAATTATTATTATTATTATATTGTTATTTATAAGGCGCCACAAGTGGTATGCAGCACCGTACATATAGAACACATTATAACAGTACAGGGTATACAGAACTAGACATAATAGTGACAAAAAAAAACAGAGCACAATTAACAGCACAAATCAGATGTGGCCACATACATCTTGGCTTTTTTTCTCAATTTGTCACAACATGTAAAACACGACTTAGCTGTTTTTCCAAATGTAGCAAGTAGATAGAGTCTAAAAAAATTCTGAAGCAGTAGAACTTGTATAAAGTAATAGATTAGAGAAGCAAATTTTTTGAAAATCACAAAGTGTGACTTTTGCAGAGTCCAAGGTGTGCCATATTGTGCCATACATGGTGCAGTAAAACCAAGATGTATGTGGACACATCTTGTATATGGAAGTGAATGAGAATAGATGCAGGTATAGATTGTAGGTGAGTAAGAGAGCTGTAGTTGAAATGCAAGAAGGGTGTTGTGAGAACAGGAGGGAAGATGACCTAAGGAGCTTACAATCTAGAGGGAGGGGGAGACAAACAGGTGACATGAGGTGCAGGTAAGGAGACCTGAAGGCAAGAAGTGAGCATGGCAGGGATGGACAGGACATGAGGCAGCAGGTAAAGAGAATGGACAAAGTAGTCCTCGCCCTCCTCCTATCCTCCTCTCCCCCCTCCACCTGCACCCTTGACCCCTAACAGTTTTGCACAGTGGCCCATGCAGATATAACTTTTGACAGCTTGGGAGCCAGTAGGAGTTGTCGACGGCCTGGGAGCTGGAGATAACTGTTGATGGCCTGGGAGCCGGTAGGAATTGTCGACGGCCTGGGAGCCAGAGATAACTGTTGACGGCCTAAGAGGCGGTTGGATTTTTAGCACAGCACAGCAGCTGGTGGTCGACTCGGAATGTCGACAGTCAAGACACACTGGGGCAGATGTATTAAGCCTTAACAAGAGATAAATACAAGGCTGATAAGGAGAGATAAACGTCCAGCCAATCAGCTCCTTACTGACTTTTTTCAAACACAGCCTGTAACATGGCAGTTAGCAGGTGATTGGCTGGACGTTTATCTCTCCTTATCACCCTTGCATTTATCTCTTGTTAAGGCTTAATACATCTGCCCCACTGGTAGCAATGGTCTCTGGAGAAGTACAGCAGCTGGTGATGGACCCGGGATGTTGACAGTCCGGACATTGACACAAGAGATAACAAGAGATTATCCTGGGAGCCAATGTGGGTGACTAGACTGGGAGCTAGCAGGGATAGCTAGCCAGAACCAGTGGTGACCACTGATGGGAATGTCTGGGCACCCTCTACCGCAGGGATGGTAAATGCAGGAGTGACTGGCAGGTTGAGGGATAGCCAGATAGCAGCAGCAGCAGCAGCAGGAGACTGGAGATGGTATCACTGGAAGCACTGGGTAGCTAGAAGCCTTGGAACTCTCTGACTAAGGAGCAGGAACTCAAGGAACAGATTGAGCAATTGTTCAGGTCAAGGAGGCTGGGCCAGAACCCTGACTTATAAACTCCTTGCCTGTCTCTGATTGGCTGCAAGCCACTGCATCAATCAGAACCAGGAAGAATCTGGAAATTCCTTGGTTCTGACACAGGTATCCAGGTCAGAGTTCAGACCAGCAGACAGCACGATTGGCCCATACTGTCAGCTGACCCCAGGTGTTATGGCAGTGCCCATGCAGCATGAGCCCAGCATGGAACCGGCAAGGGACACTGCACAAGGACCAAGGGGATGCAGGGGAAACAGGGGACACCGCGCCACGAGCCACAGCCAGAGATGACACAGGCAATGGGCCTGCGACGCAACGCAGACCAGCATGACAGTAAGGGTGCATACACACTGTACACTTTTTTTGACCAATTTGGTTGAAAGACATTTCCATTGAACCCAGTGTCCTGGACTAAAGATGTTGACGAAAGATATTGACGACAGACGAAAGAAGAAAGATCTAGCTACAGTTTATAGGCTCTTTTTGAAAGATATTCAAATTGAGCTGCATGCACAGTTGACGAACAATCTTCATGAACAACTGGCGGGTATGCGCATCATCATTCATCGTTTGTTTGTTGACAATATCTTTTGTCAACATCTTTCGTCCAGGACACTGGGTTCAATGGAAATGTCTTTCAACCAAATTGGTCAAAAAAATTGTACAGTGTGTATGCACCTTTAAGGGGCACGGCCGCAATTGATCACTAGTCGGCCGTTTTTCTGCAGATGACAAAGATTTGATTCACTGTGTGACAAAGGAAGGGGAGACATATGCTAGATCATCAGTCTGGCTAGACATCAGGAGAAGTGAGGACATGCTGAGATAACCACCATTTTGTATTAATGGTCAATATGGAAGGCCATGTTTAGCAGCTTGTCTGTATTACTGTGATTGAGGAGAACATCACAATTATTGTTCTTGCCAGCTGTTAATCTGTGAGCTTTTTCATGCATAGCTCGAAAAAGGTTGGACCTCAACTTTGTTATGGCCTAACATCTCCATGATGGCCCAACATGAACAATGGGTCATGGCCACATCACTGACTCACTCTTAAAAGTACAAATGCTTTAAACTTTTGATGGCAGATTTGTTGATAATTGGAGCTATGCCATGCATGCCTACATACATCAGCCATGCCATGTGATATATTATTTCTGAAGTAAATAATGGAAACAAAGTATTGCCTCTGTTTGGCAACTTTGATGTTAAAAGTGAGTGGTATCCCAGATGTGTAGTCGCAGCCTTAGAGAATTCCCTTTAGATAGAACATAAATGTGTATATAAAAGAGCACAGTATACCAGTCTCATACTGTATCCACTACCATGTGTTTGGTACTTTATTATGCTACTTTTCATTTGCTTCATTCTCCCAGAAGCAACTTGCCTATGCATTTATACTATAGAATAATACAGTTTACAGCTGGGTAAGTCATTTAAAATGAATACATCATATATCATTCAAGTAACAATATTTTTTAATAACTTTTTTTCATGCAGTATAATATATATAATGTATAATGGACCTGTTCCTTACATACAGAGAGCAGAGCCTTTAAGTATATAATTTACTTCTTCCATAGATACAGTAGTCAGAACCTTTTGCTCTCAGAATATATATACAGTACATGTAAGATAATTCTTACAGCTGTATGTACAATGTTACAGCATATACTGTACTGTATAACATTTTGAAAATGTTCACATTTGACATGATGTAATATCTCATGTACTCAGCAACTTGCCTATTCTCATAGAAAACAAGACAACATATGGATAATTTTAGTATGCAAAATAATTTATGGATTTTCAACAAAATTTAGCAGTTTAAAGATTATTCCTTTCTAATTGTTAAAAGCTTATGTAGTACTAAAGGTGGCAATACACTACTGTGACTTCCCGCTATAGCGTATGGCCATTCTATCCCCCTTGAGCCGCTCAAGACCTTCCCGGCCAGCGGGATCGCATGCGATATATGCATGCGCTCCTTTTGCATATGATGTATTGCATGCATCCCTGTTCCCTGCCGCTGGGAGGGGGTCCTAGTCAGAGGTCGGTCTTGTAAGCAGGTCTGACCTCCAGATCCGATCCGATGCACATGGTGCTGCACAACGGATTGGATGGAATGTCAAACACATGTGATTTTGTCCGAGTTCACCTGGTTTTGTGACCCGATCTTCTGGAATCGTGTGAAATCGACCCAAATCGCATAGGTGTATGGGGGCCTTAAGTCTCAGCTAAGTAGAAAATTCCATTATAAGTAGCTATGATGTGCAGTCCAGATGTTCTCACCCATTGGTATATAATGGAGAAAAGTATGAAAGCTTGGAGAGAGATAAAGAAGTGACCAATCAGCTCCTGTCATTTTTCAAAAACACCCTGTAAAATAACATTTACAGCTGATTGGTTAGTAGTACTTTATCTCTTTCTCTAAGCTTTGATACATTCCCTTAATTACCTCAGCCCATCTTCCCTAATGCACTTGTAAATTTGCTCCTTTCTGCATTGACAGTAGTATGGTGACTGACAATGGAGAGGTGTATAACATGGATTTATTATCCCTCTCCTGTCTCTGCCACAGTAGACAGCAGCCAGGGATCAGAGGATTAGTAAACTACAGTTACAGTGTATGTACAGTACCTGACAAACCACAATACTAATCAGAAATGTGCTATCAAAAATATGTGATTTTTTTTTTGGCACAGTTCATGATGGAGAGGCCAAGAATGAAATCCTATAATGGTAACAATATCACTGAATTCATCCTCAAGGGGTTTCCAACAGGACCAGAGTTGCAGCATGTTCTTTTTACTGTCTTCCTTATTATATATATTCTAACTGTTGCAGAAAATGTGGTCATCATTGTAACAATTACACATAATGTGAAGCTTCACAAGCCAATGTACTATCTGCTTTGCAGTCTGTCCTTCTTGGAAATATGGTATGTCACAGTCACTATACCCAAACTTCTGAACAATTTTCTTACTCAGAACAACAAGATTTCCTTTGTGGCTTGTATGGCACAGTTGTACATGTTTATATCATTGGCCTGCACTGAGTGTATTCTATTAGCAGTAATGGCTTTTGACAGGTATGTTGCAATATGTATCCCTCTACGGTATGCAGTCATCATCAACAATACTCGATGTCTGAAAATGGCAGTGTGTTCCTGGGTGCTGGGGTTCTCTATTGCTTTGGTTAAAGTCACCTTCATATTCAGATTGACCTATTGTGGCCCCAATGTTATCAACCATTTTTTCTGTGATGTTTCCCCAGTGTTGAACTTGGCTTGTTCTGATATCTCATTTGCTGAGTTGGTGGATTTCATTCTGGGCCTCATCATCTGTTTGGTACCACTGGCTGTTATTAGCTTCATTTATGTGTCTATAATTCGGTCAGTCATTGTTATCTCTAAGTTCGATGGTCAGAAAAAAGGCTTCTCTACGTGTGCCTCACACCTAGCAGTAGTAGTTATTTTTTTTTCAACAACTCTCTTTATCTACGCAAGACCAAAAAAGATTAATCCATACGATAGAAACAAATATATAACTATATTTTATTCAATTTTGACTCCTCTCTTGAATCCAATCATCTACTGCCTTAGGAATGCTGAGGTAAAGCAAGCACTGAGAAAGACACTGAGAGTATGTCAATGGAAAAAATAAATGTTACATTCTCTATTTTACTATACAGTATATTCAGTTTTTTATTGTCTCCATTTTGTTAATTAAAACTTTATTATATTATGTATTAAACAATGATGTCTGCTTAATCAATGTAATAGTCCTTCACAGAGGCATAAAATGAAGGACATTGAAAAGGATCAGCAATGAGATTTGAATACTACAACCAGAGTTGGCGCTAGCCGCTCAGCAGAGGGTACAAAGCAGGGAGGTGCCGGGCAGGAGAGGAACTATGCCCACTCTGCATCGCTGCTCATGTGCGCTGTGGTGGCTGCTGTGCCTGTCACCAGGGCCGGCACCACCACTAGGCAGCTTTAGGCATTTGCCTAGGGCGCCGGCCACTGGAGGGCGGTAGTCCGGAGCTGGGAACCCCCAGGATGGGGGGGTTCCCAGCAACCTCGTCGGCAACCCAGCAACCTCGCCTCATCACACCCTCCTCCTGTCACTTCTGACAACCCACCCGCCCAACGCCGCTGTGGAGAGTCACGGCAACCAGCAGGTGAGCTGCTTCCCCCCACCCCCAGCAAACTCGGAGGCTGCCGCCGCAACGGTCCCGCTCCCCCACCCCGGAGCGACCGCATCCTCCACCCCCCCCCTCCCGCAGTGGCCACATCATCCACCAACCTCCCGCAGCGGCCGCATCATCCACCCCCTTACCTCCCCCGGTAACAGCGCGACAGTGGGCGCCGGGGCGACCCCACCACCTGGGCCGCTCCGGTGGCTAGCACCGGCCCTGCCTGTCACACTGTTACAGCATGGAGCAGAGCATTAAAAAGGGACAGAGCTATCAGCGGCTGAGGGGTCCGAGCTACTTGTCAATGAGGGGTCCAGGCTACCAGGGGCCAAGGCTTCAGTTTGTCAGGGAGAGAAGGAAATCTTTCCAGCCAGTCTTTGTTGTTTGTGGAGTGGAGGGACTGTGAATGAGTAAGTGAGATAAAGTTTTTGTGGGGTATGTGTGTAAGCAGAGCTGGTACTAAGGGCATCATGTATTAGGGGAGTTGCTACCATGGATGTTATGTGTGCAGTGGCTATGCTACTGCAGGATTATATGAGTGAGTGATGCTGCTACTGTGTGCATTATGTGTATAAGTGCCACTACTACTGGGGGCATCATGTGCATAAGATGCACTACCGTTGGGGGCTAGTGTGGTAGTAAGGTGTACCTTTAAGAAATATGTTGCCGGTACCCCGTACCTTCAGTGGCAATGGGAGGGTGGCTGCGGGGGAGTCTGTGACTGCATGGACAGAGACCCTGCGCCCTTCCAAAAATGTATGCCAGCTTGGAATAAACAAACGCTAGAGGTCCTACTACTAGATCTTTAACATATGTCAGGGTAAGGAAGCGCCCCCATCTACACCGGCAAGTGACAGATTCCGACATTGCTGAGGCAGTGTTTACAATTACCCCAGGGAAACAAGCATGTAACCCCCTAGTAAGGAGAATGTAATCCCTGGCAACAAGCATGTAACCCCTGGCAAGGAGCATAAAACACCTGGCAAGGAGCAAAAAATCCCTGGCAACAAGCAAGGACCAACTATTCCCAGGTTTGTAAGCGGCTCTACAGGGATCATAATGTGTAGGGGTGTAAGCAGCACTTGTACGTGTGTATGGCATACTATGTCATGGCATTAAGGTGTGGTGGCATGAAGTCAATTTAGAATTATGGTATGTGGCATAATGTGAAATGGGCATTATGGTGTGTGTCATAATGTGGTCACACCACTATTGTCATGTAGCTGGTTCCCTAGTTTCATGTGACCACGACCCGTTATGACATGTGACCATGCCCATTTTTGGTATGGTCATGTGTCATAGGTGCAAATATAAAATAAAAATCTAGTTGCACCACTGGGTAATACTACTACAGCACCTGCTGTCTTTTTGCATGGGAGTATGGGAGGACACAAATTTACGGATTGCAGGGGGTGCCGAACACCAGCCCTGACTACAATCACCCTTTTATATTAATAGCATTATGGACTGATAGAATCGGTGATACCTTGACGTGAGACTTGGAGGATTAATCATATCTTTGCTAATGTATGCAGCTGAGATATCTGTTTTTCTAGTATGTATTGTAATGAATAAAAAAAATATATATGTGCTGCTAGCAAATGTACAAATTATATTGGAGGTTAAAGAAAGACAAAAATGTGTTAAGGCTTCACACAATTAGCTGCAGATACCAATACTTTATGCATCCTACTTATAGATATGCTTAAAAACTGTACTGTATTTGAGTAGATATAAAGTTAAAGTGTGATAAAAAATGGCTGCAGTTTTTAGGATGAAGAGATAAGAAGCAGTGGGGGTTTTTACCTATGGGCTGCAGCCCCCCCTAGGTAAAATTCGCCACTGTAGTGATGCCAGATGCAGTCTTTGAGACTGCACTGGCTTCATAGCGACTGGTAGTGACATTCTATTGGAATTCCGACCTGCCAGTCACCAAGGCAGTCCCATTGGGAGGTGTTTCCTTCCTCCGCAACGCCTCTCTATGGGCTGCTTAGCGGCAGCCCATGAAATCCGGGGATTACACATGCGCAATAGCCTACAGTATGTCGGTACTGTGAATGCGTCGGCCCTGGTGCCTGTCTTCTGTGTTACACAGGCACCGGGACCATGATATCCCTTCTATAGGCTGTTGCTGAAGCAGCCCATAGAAGCTAGCCGCATGCACAGTACAGTTTGTAGTGCGCATGGGCCAGTCCCAGTGCCTGTCATCGTGGTACAGGTGTCGGTAAAGCAGCACCTGTGTGATATTGACCAGGAGGATTGGCGGTGGCAGGGGGGGTACCTGCCACTGGTTAAGAGTAAGGCAGAGAATTTATGAAAACCACAATGTATAAATGGAAAAAGTCTGGAAAAAAAGCACAAGAACTAACAGATTGTAAATTATGATATCAGGATTTATGGTACTTGTGTACAATCATGGCTCCCACGATGTCCATCGCATAGCAAAAAATCGATGCGATTTTTAACAGAAATGCATCCAAATGCATTGAAATTGGTATCAAACATGTTCAATGGCCCCCAAATGTCATTTTTGAGGCTGTACCACCCCCACTATCAACGCGAACCCGAAGCGTGGCAAGCGCAGCGAGCCCACGAGGGGCGGCGGTACGCGTCCTACGACCTTTTCATACCCCCACTATCCACGTCGGTGTGGAGTTGAGAATAGAAAGTGTGGCTAGCGCAGCGAGCCACCGAGCCACACTTTCTATTCTCAACTCCTCGCCGACGTGGATAGTGGGGGTATGAAAAGGTCGTAGGACGCGTACTGCCGCCCCTCGCGGGCTCGCTGCGCTCGCCACGATTTAAAAAAATGCTTAAATACTGCAAAAATCACATCCCATCGCATGCCATCGCATGCCACTACATATGGCATGCGATGGGAGCCGTGAAAGTACACAAGTACCGGATTTATTTTTCAATTTATACACATTTTATTGACAGGTGATCCTACATACATACATTAACAGTATTGATGTAGTATAAAGTTATGTCATGGCTTACCAAAGATGGCAAGGCTTTCGAAAGATGACACCTCTCATCAGCTTTCCTAAGATAGTGACCAAAGCTGCACATGCGCAGAACAGGAGATCATGATCTAGAGCAGTGGTTTTCAACCTCAGTCCTCAAGTACCCCCAACAGTTCACATTTTCCAAATCTCCACACAGAACTGCAAGTGATCTTTTAAAATGTGTCAGTGAGTAATGAGTACACCTGTGCACCTGCTGAGTTACCTGGAAAACATGAACTGTTGGGGGTACTTAAGGACTGAGATTGAGAACCACTGATCTAGAGGAACAGGGCCAGGGAACATGCGGGGTGGAGGAGGAAGGAGAGGGTAGTCCAGTAAGCATTAAAGGAGGAAAGTTGGAGCAACACACCAAAGAGAGACATGTAAGATACCGAGAGATGGGAGCAGCAGCCAGTTTGGGAAAGACAGCAGTGGACATCAGTTGAGCTGCTAAGTGAATGGAAGAAAGTAGTGTCTTGCAAAGTTTCTGGGTGCAACCATGCAGAGAGGCATGACAAGTCACTGAATTGATTGATTGCATTGATTGTAAGACCTCCATCCTCAGGCTAAGTTTACCATTTGGTGGTCCCAGTGAAAAAGAAGAGAGACAGTGGTGGGAATTCAATATTGTGGCCACACAATAGTACTCCCATTTCAAATTACACCACACTACAATCTTATTCACATTATACAGCACCAGTGCCTTAACTAGATATTTTGGTGCCGAAGGCGCGCAGCAAAAATGTAGGAGCGTGGCTTCATGGGGAAGGAGCGTGGCCATATAAAAGTACCAATAACACCGTAATGCCCATAACACATTATGCTGCACACTGTAATGCCAATTACAGATTATACCACACACAGTAATGCCCATTATACATTATGCCACACATCATGATGCCCCTTACACAATATGCAGCCCACTGTAATGCCCATTACACATTATGCCCCACACCATAATGCCCATATGACATAATGACACATATTACGCTACATGTAATGCCCCAAGTACTCCTGCACATTCCCACAGTGGTATCGCTGCTTATATAAAATGCCCACAGTTGCCGATAGTAGTAGCACTGCTTATACATAACGGCCACACCAGTTGCCAAAAGTAGTAGCGCTGCTGATACATAAACCCACACCAGTTGGTGACAGTAGTAGCGCTGCTTATACATGATTCCCACAGTAACCGACAGTAGTGGCGCTGCCTATATGTATGCCCACACCAGTTGCTGGCAGTAGTAGCGCTGCCTATATATACAGTATGCCCACACCAGTTGCAAACAGTAGTAGTGCTGCCGATACATATGCCCAAGCCAGTTGCTGATGGCAGTAGCGCTGCCTGTACATATGCCCACACCAGTTGCCAAAGGCAGTAGCGCTGCCTGTACATATGCTCACACCTGTTGCTGAGAGTAGTAGTGCTGCCTGTATATTTGCCCACACCAGTTGCCAATGGTAGTAGCGCTGCCTATACATATGCACACACCAGTTGCCGACGCAAGTAGCGCTGCCCAGAGGCGTAGGGAGGGCGGAGCCACCGGAGCTCCTGCTCCGGGCGCCGATTGGTTGACTGGCGCCTCCGGCCCGCCCCCCCCCCTCTGCATATGATCCCTGCAAGTGTGGTGTGACGTCTGCATACTTACGGCCTGGGCAGCGTGTGCAGCGCCGGCGACTGCCCTGCCCGGCGCCTGCCTCCTGCCCTGCTCGCCCAGTCCCTGCCGACAAGCGTCACGGGCGGTGAGGCCGGAAGGGAGAGTGGGAGAGTGAATCTCTGGCTTCTGCTGCTGCCCTGGCCTGCTGTGCTGTATATATCTTTGGAGGCAGCGCTGTGCAAAATCAGAATACACTTATTTATTAAAAAGAATTTATAAATAATAACACTTTAAAATGGTTAAATACCATATATAAACAATTTTAGCAGCCAGAATAATTCCTACAGCAAAATAAACAGAATATTCCCCATATTATTGGGTTTAGTAGTTAAATGGTTAATTGCATGCATGCACGGATTGGGTTTAGAGGTTAATTTCTTCTGTGATCACTGTATATAGGTTAGTATATTAGTTACAACTCAGTCCAGTCCCACCTATGTGCACAAGGTACTTAATGTTTTTTTTTTGTATACTTATAGTTTTCCAGCTGTTGGATAGGGCAAGTGGCTCCTAGACCTCGGTGTCACACTCCGACCATTGGTACTTTTCCAGATGATTTGGTCATATCAAAGGTTTTTCCACCGGATCTGTATAATGGCTGCCAAACAAAGTCCCCGCTCTCTGAGGAGATGAGAATAGAAAGTTTTTTCCTGTATATATCTTTATTTATGCTGTATAAATCTATCTATCTTTATTTATTTATCTTTATTTACTGATGTCATCATGTTATATAGCGCAGCAGATTCCGTTACAGTGTCTTATATAGCGCAGCAGCTTCCTTTACAGTGTCTTATATAGCGCAGCAGATTCCGTTACAGGTTGCTATAAAGCGTAGCAGATTCCGTTACAGTGTCTTATATAGCGCAGCAGATTCCGTTACAGTGTCTTATTTAGCGCAGCAGATTCCGTTACAGTGTCTTATTTAGCGCAGTAGATTGCGTTACAGTGTCTTATATAGCGCAGCAGATTCCGTTACAGTGTCTTATATAGCGCAGCAGATTCCGTTACAGTGTCTTATATAGCGCAGCAGATTCCGTTACAGTGTCTTATATAGCGCAGCAGATTCCATTACAGTGTCTTATATAGCGCAGTAGATTGCGTTACAGTGTCTTATATAGCGCAGCAGATTCCGTTACAGTGTCTTATATAGCGCAGCAGATTCCGTTACAGTGTCTTATATAGCGCAGCAGATTCTGTTACAGTGTCTTATTTAGCGCAGTAGATTGCGTTACAGTGTCTTATATAGCGCAGCAGATTCCGTTACAGTGTCTTATATAGCGCCGCAGATTCCGTTAGTGTCTTATATAGCGCAGTAGATTGTGTTACAGTGTCTTATATAGTGCAGCAGATTCCGTTACAGTGTCTTATATAGTGCAGCAGATTCCGTTACAGTGTCATATAGCGCAGCAGATTCCGTTACATTGTCTTATATAGCGCAGTAGATTCCGTTACAGTGTCTTATAGAGTGCAGCAGATTCTGTTACAGTGTCTAATATAGTGCAGCAGATTCCGTTACAGTGTCTTATATAGTGCAGCAGATTCCGTTACAGCGTCTTATATAGCGCAGCAGATTCCGTTACAGTGTGTTATATAGCGCAGTAGATTGAGTTACAGTGTCTTATATAGGGCAGCAGATTCCGTTACAGTGTCTTATATAGCGCAGCAGTTTCCGTTACAGTGTCTTATATATTTCAAATGTAACATGCCAACACATGTTAGCCATGCCCCCAATTCATTACCGGGAGGAGGGGGGCACGAAATATGCCCTTGCTCCGGGCACCATGGCACCTAGCTACACCGCTGGCGCTGCCTGTACATATGCCCACACCGGTTGCCGATGCAATTAGCGCTGCCTATACATATGCCCACAACAGTTAGTGTTGAGGAGAGGAGTGTTACCCAGACCCCATTGCATCCTAGTATTAGAACCTATCCACCATCTCCGACTGAGATCCATCCGAACCAGCCCTCCATTGGAAACCTCCAATAGTTCCAGAACAGGAGCTAACTTCCAACCATCCCTCAGTGCTTACCAGCTTCCAAGCTTAACTGAACACCAACTTGGACCAGCATACACATCTGCTGAGGAGGTCGCTAACAGCGCAGGACGGTACCTCATGAGTGGACGGTAAACCAACACCCCCTTATTTCACTCCTGGGAGTGCTTCAAAAGGGCTCAATAGGAACGGAATGTTCCTCCATAATTATCATATCCCCTCATTACACCAGGAATCATGGGACTTAAGTCTAGTGCACTAGCACTTTCATAGTATTTTATTAACCGAAAGGTTTTCAATATCTGCATACAGTATCAACATAAGGTACTTGTTTCCTAGCACGGCCACATATCTTATGGATCGTGTACCTTTAGTTAAGGTACACGATCCATAAGATGGACCCGATTTCCTTTGAAATCAGGTCCATTTGGCCGGCTAGGACAAAATATCGGGGGCATCGCGTCGGTCGGGACCGTTAACAATGGTCCCGACGCGACCGACGCGATGCCCGCGATTTCCCCATAGACTTCAATGTTAAAAAATATTTTAACATTGAAATCGTGTCGGGAAAGGTAAAATATCGGGGGTATCGCGTCGGTCGGGACCATTAACATAGGTCCCGACGCGATGCCCCCGATTTTTACATAGGCTTCAATGTTAAAAGATTTTTTAACATTGAAATCCTGAAAAAATGTGAAAAATGTGAAATGGGCCAATATGACCCATTTCACATTTTAGATGTCCCCGTCGTCACCCCACGATAGACGCCAACCCGAAACGTGGCGAGCGCAGCGAGCCCGCGAGGGGCGGCGGTGCGCGTCCTCCAACCTTTTCATTCCCCTACTATCCACGTCGGCGTGGAGTTGAGAATAGAATAGTGTGGCGAGCGCAGCGAGCCACCGAGCCCGAAGCGTGGCGAGCGCAGCGAGCCCCGCGAGGGGACGCGGATACCTTCACAGTTATACGCGTCCCCTCGCGGGCTTCACAGGTGTCCGTGGCGACGCGGACACCTGTGAAGTCCGCGAAGGGACGCGTTTACCTGTGAAGGTATCCGCGTCCCCTCGCGGGGCTCGCTGCGCTCGCCACGCTTCGGGCTCGGTGGCTCGCTGCGCTCGCCACACTATTCTATTCTCAACTCCACGCCGACGTGGATAGTAGGGGAATGAAAAGGTCGGAGGACGCGCACCGCCGCCCCTCGCTGGCTCGCTGCGCTCGCCACGCTTCGGGTTGGCGTCTATCGTGGGGTGGGGTGTACGCCGGGACATTTGGGGGGGTTGGGAATATTTTACATTGAATCCAATGTAAAATCGGGTCCCAGGGACCCGATTTACATTTAATTAAAAAAAAAAATCGGGTCCAAAATCGGTCGGTCGCGACGATCGCATCGCATGCGACCAAATCGCATGCGATGCGATCGACCCGATTTTTCCGACACGACCACCCCGATGTAAATCGGTGTGGCCGTGCTAGGAAACAAGTACCCAACATAAAATACTGCGTATTCAAAATTGTATTGGGTCATACTGTACTTTGTATTTTAATAAATTGTGTTTTTTATTGTGAAACCAGTCCAATTGGTCTAAGTATTTTAAACTAGCGCTGCTTACTACTTTTTCTTTCTGCCGATACATATACCCACGCCGGTTGCCGACGGCAGTAGTGCTGCCTGTACATATGCTCACACCTGTTGCTGAAAGTAGTAGTGCTGCCTGTACATATGCCCACACCAGTTGCCAATGGTAGTAGCGCTGCCTGTACATATGCCCACACCAGTTGCTGACAGTAGTAGCGCTGCCTATACATATGCTGACACCAGTTTCTGACAGTAGTGCTGCCGATACATATGCCCACACCAGTTGCAGATAGCAGTAGTGATGCCAATACATATGCCCGCTCCAGTTGCTGACAGTAGTGCTGCCGATACATATGCCCACACCAGTTGCCAATGGCAGTAGCGATGCCTGTACATATGTCCACACCAGTTGCCAACGGAGGTAGTGCTGCCTGTACATATGCCCACACCAGGTGCCAACGGCAGTAGCACTGCCTGTAAATATGCCCACACCAGTTGCCGATGCAAGTAGTGCTGCCTATACATATGCCCACACCAGTTGCCAACAGCAGTAGTGCTGCCTATACATATGCCCACACCAGCTGCCAGCAGTAGTATGCCCACAAGTTACTCACCTAATTTAGTCTGGCAGCTCATCCTCGCCTGCTTCCTTTTTTCATCAGACAAGCTTCCCCTGTAGCTCTGCCCTTCTGTTCCGTGCAGCCACGCCCCATCCACCACGTAACTCCGCCTCCTTTCCATCCCTGCCGATGACCAGGTGATTTAAGGAGCCTGAGGGAGCTGTGTGCTGTTGGTGCTGCTGCCTGTCATTTGACAGGCAGCAGCAGCCGGTCCTGGAAGCCACAGAGGACAGCAGGGTATGCAGGGTTGGGAGCGCGCCTCTCCTGCCCGGCGCCTACCTGCCTTGCATCCTCTGCTGAGCGGGTAGCGCCAGACCTGGTTGCCTGTTGATGAAATGCCACCTGCCCCCCCCTGTTCGCCGAATTCCCCATGCCTGGCTGCATGAATGAATGTGACAGTGTTTTCATGGGAACACCCCTTGCCTGTGGAGTGTTTAAAGGTGTGTGAATGCAATATTATCCAGATTGGGCTATTCTATTCTAGAGAATATCACAAAAGGTGGATGTATTGCTATAAAAAGCAAAGTATTAATACAGTACTGTATGTCTATTTATTTACATAAGGAAAGCCAAACGGGACCTTGTTTGGAAATTCGCTTATTTTAGGAAAATTGCTCATTAGCAGAAGCCCTGACCCTTTTCCCATCTTTTTAACAAAATTCTTCATTGAACCAAGGGGCGGATTCAGACCCATTTGTTAGGGTCCGAATTCGTTCCTTTCCCCGATGTTAGGGTTCTGTGCATGCACAAAGATGCGCATGTGCAAATTCCATGAGTGGACGACTTTGGTGAGTTTAACACTTGCTGAGATATTCGCTCGAGGATGGGAGGGAAGGGGAGGACAGAGGGCAATGCCTGCTTTGATTTGCAATGATAGAATATTTACTCTACGGATTCCCAAGAGGCTGACAAACAACATTTTTATTTCCAGGTATGAGATCTTTTCTCTTTGGCCACTGCTTTTTAATAAAGTGCTTTTTCCTGTCCATGCTATCCCAATTACTGTACATAAAAAAGCACCATAATTCTGTGTACCCAAGCTGAAGTCCTAGGAGAAGAGCTACCACCTTTTGATCTCCACCCCAACTGTGCCAAGAATACTTCTCATACAGTATTGTCATTTTATATTGTTTATAAAAAGTTTCCACTCCTCAGGATTGTGCTGCTGTTCTAATTAAACGAATAATGAATAGCATCATTACAGTACACAAGGTTAGCTCGCATGGAGAACATGTGTTTAAATTCTCACCGCATCTAATGAAAATTACATATGTTTTTTTTTTTATGGAGCTTGCAGCCTTTCAGTCAGAGGTGGATTTAGACCTCATGTTGTCCTAGGCAAGATACTATTTCTGGGCCCGCCCAGAGCCGCCGAGAGGCAGGGGGGACGGGTACATTTTACCTTGGCCCGGGCCTGCCAGGTGGGCCCGGGTCCAGACACACACTTTAAAAAAAAAAATTGTTGGGGCTGCGGGAGGACTAGTGTCCGCCCGACCGACCACCCACCCATGTGTCCGGCCACCCGCTTGTCATCTGCGGCTGCCCCTGCCTTTCCCTTCCCCTGCATATAGTGCAGTGTCACAGAGAATGAAAGACAGACGCTAGAAGTCATAGTTCACCTCTAGCGTCTGACAGGAAGCACAGCTATGCACTTCCTGGTAATGCTGCCGGGCTGTGCTCCCTGTCAGACGCTGGAAGTGAAAAATGACTTCTAGCGTCTTATCAGCAGAAGCAGGGGAGAGTGAAACTGACAGCCAGGGCTCTGCACTGCGGGGCTGGCCCCGCCCACCACACTCGGAGCAGCAGCAGCAGCAGCCCGGCTCCGTGTGTCAGGGACAAGCCCTGCTCCTGCCTCTTCCTGCTGCTATATGTCTGCCTTTAGCTGCCTGCTCCACTACACTGCCGAGTCCCTGCACCACAGGAGGGAGAACACAGCCAGGTGAGAGCTGTATCTCCTGGGGCAGTGGGGGCTGCAGAAAATGTGTATGTATGTGGGGTGGGGGTGGGGGGTGAGAGGAGTTGGCTGGGTGTAATTTGAAACAGAGGTTTTAATGGCTTTAATATGTTTTTTTTTGGTGTGGGGGGGGGGGGTGTATAATGTAATACTGTATAATGGTGTGTGTGTGTGTGTAATGTAACAGCAGTGTGTGTGTACTGGCTGTAAGATGGCATGCTGTGTATAATTTAATATATTGGTGTGTGTGTGTGTGTAATGTAAAAGCAGTGTGTGTGTGTGTACTGGTTGTAATATGGAGTACTGTGTATAATTTAATATTATGTGTGTTATGTGGCAGTGTGTGTATGGGGGAGCTGTGCGTAATGCAGGGCTCCACAAACCCCAGGGCCAGGTCGCCATGGGGACCAGAACCTGCGGGTGACCAGATTTGCCAGGTATCAGATCACACTGGGCAGAGTGGTGGTTTCTGTCAATGCAACAGCCGGGCAGAGTGGGGGACAATCCCCCTGGCTCCGGCTATGTCAGATCAAGTCCGCAGTGTGGAGATGGCTTGCGACCAATCGGAGCTCGCACTTCGGGAGCCAAGCAGGAGCAACAGTGGTGGCTCCTGATTGGCTGTCAGACCACAAGCTCCAATTGGCCCTAAAGCCACCCTGAGTTTTGAAATAGCCACGCCGTGGACCTTATCTGATACAGCCGGAGCCAGGTGGATTGTCCCCCACAGCGTTTGTCATTACCGCGCATTGTAGCGGTGGGGAGGGAGAGAGAGGGAAGAGGAGGAGGGGTAATCCCTTATGGCAAATCGCATGTTACCCCTGGCAAAGAGTATGCAACCCCTGGCATCAAGCAAGTGGTATAATATGTAATGGGTGTGTAGCATGTATAATAGGCATTGCAGTTCCCACATTTTCATCCTGGCTCCTACATTTTTAAACATTTGCCAAGCCCTGGTGTAATATAATAGCATGTATGTACTGGGTGTAATGTGGGGGAATGTGTGTAATGTAATATAGTGGTGTATACTGACTGCAATATGAGGGGAGGGTTGTGGGGTAGATGTGTGTAGTGCATACTTATATATGTATAGGCAGCAATAGAGGCAGAAGTTTTCTTTCACATGTTTAGTGCAGTGTTACAGGAAGCAACATCCGTAACTGAATCAGGCCCAAAGTGTTCCAGAGTTTTCTTCTGCCACTGCAGGAAAACCCCATAGTGGCCATAGGTGCGCCCATAGGTGAAGTTAGACACGCCCTCTGGGCAGAGCATGACACACCCTCTCAGTGACACATTGCGTTCTTTTAGCAGCTCAAATCTCCCTGAAATTAGTTTTCAAAAGTAGGCAAGTATGATTAACCCTTTGGCAACAAGCTAGAACCACTGGCAATGGAAAATAACCCCCCTTGGCAACGAGCATTTACCCCTGGCAAAAAATAACCCCTTGGCAACATCCAATAACCCCTGGCAACGCATATTAACCCCTTGGCAATGAGCAAAAACCCCTGGCAACAGACATTAACCCCCCCTTGGCAATGAGCAAGAACCCTTGGCAACAGACATTGGGCGGGATGTATTAAAATACATCGCCGCCCTTCGCGCCCCCCCCGCCGCGATGCCGCCGCATATGTACTAACATATGCGGCTGGCATCGCGATGCGGTGACGGAGGCCCCCCGCGATACCTGGAATGTGGTGTGCGGGGGGTCTCCGTCACCTCCCAGCCGGCTTCTGCAGTTTTCACGCCGGGGACAGCTAAGCAAGCTGTCCCCGGCGCTTCCTCCTCCCCCTGCAGCCGGAAGGACGTCCGGCTGCGTTGCTAGGGGGAGGGAAGAAGGGCTTACCTTCCGGGGTCCAGGAGGACCTGCAAGAAGGTAAGCCCAAGGGAGGGGGGAAAGGGGGGGTCGGCGAGGCGGCGGGGTTGCGGCAACGCGGCGGGCGGCGAAAAGAAGCCCATAGGCTTCTATAGGGTATCGCCACCCAAAGGTGGCGATACCCTGCCCTGCGGTGACGTGGCGAACGGGTTTTAGTACATAGGAAAATGTGGTAAAACGGGGGTTTTACCGCATTTTCCCTTTAGTACATCTCGCCCATTAACTCTTCTTGACAACAAGCAATAACCCCTGGCAATGCATATTAACCCCTCGGTAACCGACATTAGCCACCTTGGCAACGGACATTAACCCCCTTGGCAATGGACATTAACCCCCTTGGCAATGGACATTAACCCCCTTGGCAACAAGCAGGTAATTTATAATTTATTAGAAAGCCTTATTGTGGGGGGCAACGTGGTGTGGCATAGTCAGTGTGTATCGATTTTTGTGTGACATCCCATTTTTTGGGGACGGTCCTGCGGGAATTAAACACTGCATGCTTCTAATAAGGCGGGGAGGCTAAGGGCATGGCCAGCAGTTCACACAGCACTGGCCATGCCCTCACAGCGACAAAACGGCGCCCAAAATTTTTTGGCGTGTGCCTGCAGCACGCACATATATTCCTTTTTTCGCTGCCAAAGTTGGGAGGTATGCACCTCTTTTCTGTAGCTCGCCACTCCAGGGGGGGCCCCGTGACGCTGTTGTACCGGGGCCCAGGATTTCTCTTGGCAGCCCTGGGCCCGCCTTCCTCAAACCCAGAACCCACAGCATTGTATTTTTGTTACTGATTGCAGCCGAAAATATATGACCTGAAAATCTGAAATTTTTTAAAGCTTTCATATTCTCATCGTTCATATTTTCCAATGTCGTAGCTGTTCTTATTTGTATCCATTCATACTCGGTGGTTGTTTTTATAGCCACCAAATATGTACCAAGTGGCAGCATCGTACAGATCATTCAGATTCGTGCAATGCTGCCCTGTGTAGAAAAACAAAAAAACAAATAAATAATTTAAAAAACAGCGTGGGGTCCCCTCGTATTTCTAAAACTAAGGCTCCAGGCTCATGGGCCAGTCCTGGTTCCCAAAATATGGGGGGAAAAAATGAATAAGGGTCCCCCGTATGTTGACAACTAGCACCGGGCCCAAACAGCCAGCAGGGTAATGCCACAGCCAGGGGAATCTGTTTAAACAAGTTTCGCCCTCCTAAACATTAAATCCCCTGACTGCTCAGCCCAGGCTGGGAATCAGAGGGAGTGTGGACACCCCAAAAAGGGGTTGCCCCCTCCAAAATAACCCCAGCCTGGGCTGAAGCCCAGGGCTGTCCCCAGTGCCCCAGGCCAGTTGGCACGGACTGATATTGAGGTGTAAAATAAGATTATAAACTATTCATTTTTGTGTGGAACTACCAGTCCCAGCAGGCCTCCCCACATGCAGGGACTTGGAAAACCACACCCAGCATGCAGGGCATTAATGGTCAGCTGGTACTTCTATAACAAAACCATTAGTGAAATAAAAGACACACACACACACAAAAGAAAATACAACTTTAATTCATACTACAATCATTCACGTACCATCGTATTGGAGAAGTCACAAGTGTTTGTTTATACTTGTGGCTCCTCCCCCAAAATGGGGGATTGGCCCATGACGTCAGATACCGGGTCCTCCCCCAGCCAATAATCAGCGGGCTCTGGGGGGAGCTCCATGGCTGATTGGCTAGTCACAACACCATAGGAATCCCATGTTAAAATTTAACAGATTAAATATACCCTTCACCTCTGAGTTATCAGAGGTGGCTACTAGTGATATATTGTTGTTCTCTACAAGACAATTCTTATTTTTGACTCTCATTTTGGTCAGTGGCGTAACTATAAATTTTGCTCCCCCAAGCCAAAAAAGTTGTGGCGCCCCCCCATTAACTAAATATATATATATATATATATATATATATATATATATATATATATATATATATATAAGGGATTGGGTAACAGGGCGGCACTCCAATCATTTAAACAGTAGAATTCGGTGCCTGGTCCATAATAGTAATACAGTACACTTACCCCCCCCACTGCGGAAGGAGTCCAAACCGGCACACGAGTAGTGAAGAAAAAAGATGTGGTTTATTCCATAAGTACAAGAGTTATAACAGCGGTCCCGACAGCTGTTACAACTGGGTCCTACCAGTCTTCATCAGGGGCGATGACTAACTAACTAACTATATATATATATATATAGTCTTCAGCAAGGATACAAGCAGCGGCACTCCCAGGGGTCGCTGCTCATCAATGCAAGGAGTGCCAGGCTGAACAAACACTGTATATATATATATATATATATATATATATATATATATATATATATATATATATATACACACATACACACACACAGGGATCCAGAAAAAATGACAGTGGGGGCACTACAATAAATAAATGGGGGGGAGGGGCAGTTTCGTGCAGGTTCCTAGAAAATTGTGTATGGTCTGATAAAACGGGTTGTGCACTCCAAGGAAATACTGTTCCCAGGAGCCACAAATTCATTTTCATCATTCCGGGTGCATGGGATACAGTTCTAGCTGAGGACAGATGCTGTGGAGAGGGGGGGGGGGGGCAGATGGGCATATGCTGGGCAGAGAGAGGGGGAGACAGATGTGGGAGAGGGGAGATAGATGCTGAGGAGTGCGCATGGGGCAGATGCTGGGTAGAGAGAGGGTGGTACAGATGTTGGGCATGAAGAGGGGGACAGGTGATGAGCAGGGTGGTGGTACAGATGCTGGACAGAGAGAGGGGGAGAGATGCTGGGGATGGAGGGGGACAGACATTGCACAGAGAGAGGAAGAAAGGTGCTGGGAAGAGGGAGGGGGGATGAATGGTGGGCCGAGAGAGGGGGTGGTTTACAGGGAGTGGGGGGACGGATGGTTGACAGGGAGAGGGGGAACGGATGGTGGGCAGAGAGAGGAGGTGAATTGTGGGCAGACAGAGGCCGGATGGTGGACAGGGAGAAGGGGTACAGATGGTTGGCAGGGAGAAGAGGGGGGCAGATGCTGGGCAGGCATAGGGGGAGAGAGAGGATAGCCAGTGAGTTGGCGGAAGATACTAGGCAGGAAGAAGTGGGGCAGATACTGGGCAGGTAGAGTGGGGACAGATATTGGGGGTGGGGGTAGGCAATGGGATGGAACGAAGGACTGGGGGGCGGGCATAGACGGACTACCTCATACATACATACATACACTGCCTCCCTGATACATACAGTACATTCATACACTGCCTACCTCATACATACATACAAACATACATACATACACTGACTTCCTTATGCATACATACATACATACATACACTGCCTACCTCATACATACATACATACATACATACATACATACACTGCCTCCCTGATACATACAGTACATCCATACACTGCCTACCTCATACATACATACATACATACACTTACTTCCTTATGCATACATACATACATACATACATACATACATACATACATACACTGCCTCCCTCATACATACATACATACATACATACATACATACATACATATATACACTGCACCCTCATGCATACATACATCCATATGTCCCCAAAATGACATCCATACATATATCCCAAGATATTATTAATATTGTAACATACCACTGGCGCTGGGTGGAGGGCCTGCCAGCAGCAACACTAGGGAGACCAGCCGCAGGTGTTTGCAGGGGCCAACTTAATTGTCCACTGGCAGAGAAGAGGCAGCAGCTCCTGCTCCAGGAATACATGCTTGTTCTCAGCAGTGACTGGAGGGAGGAGGCGGGGTCGGGGCTCAAAACTGCAGCGTGGAAAGTGAAACTGAAAGTAAAGGGACTTCCCCTGCTGCTGCCCTCCTATGTAAGCCCCGGCTCCTGCGTCCCGTCCAGCAACAGCTGCTGCTTTCATCCCAGCCGGCACTGCTGCCTGTCATCCCTCCCTGCACACTAGTTAGTACGCCGGGCGCCCACCGCAGGCAGCTCCCCCAAGCAGCCGCGGGGGCTGCCTTCATTGTAGCTACGCCACTGGTTTTGGTACTGTAGCTCTAGCTCCCCCTTTTATCCTAATCTTTTTGTACTTACTAGTGTTCATGGCTGGGGTTTGGGTATATAATAATTCTGCTGCTTAGATCCTTGATCTAAAAAATGATCTTCATATTCATTTTGAGAACGTAAACACTCAAATGTATTGTTGTGCACCCCCTTGGTTTAGAGGTGAAGGGCAGGGGCGGATTACCCATGGGGTGACAGGGGTGGCTGCCCCGGGCCCCCATGCATTCCAGGGTCCCCACACCCACCACCCTACTGCTGCGGCGGTGGCAGGCAGCAGGTTGGTGGGTGCCAGGCAGCGGGGCGGGCAGCGGGGCGGGCAGCGGGTCCCTGCGGTGGATGTGAAGTCCGCAGCAGGGTCCCTGCGGCGGATGGGAACTAGTAGTTCCCATCCACCGCAGGGGGTCCCTGAGGTGGATGTAAAGTCCGCCGTGGGGTCCATGTGGCGGATGGGAATTAGTAAGTTCTATCCACCACAGGGACCCCGCCGCAGACTTCACATCCGCCACAGGGACCCAGCACAGCACGGACCACGCTGCCCCATTGCCCTGGACCACGCTGCCCCAATGCCCCGGACCACGCTGTTAGGTACCATCCAGGGAGGAGGAGCCTGCCTCCGTCAGGGGGGGAGCCTGCCTCCATCAGGCGGGGGAGCCTACCTCCATCGGGGTGGGGGGGCAAAACCTTAATCCGGCCCTGGGGAAGGGTATATTTAATCTATCACAGAGAGTTCTCACTGCTAGTGAAAAGTCGCTTTTATTAAAAGTTCCAGCCTTTGCACCATCGACAGCACCAAATAAGGTAGACTACAGATTACACAATTAGTATAAAGTCATTGCTCAACAGAACTTAAAGTAAATTCAACCTACTATCCGGTTGAATCTAGAGGCCCCTATATTGACATGTTTTCTGAACTAGTTAATAAAGATCAGAAATTAAAGGTGGAAAGAACCACCCCCTCTAATTTAACTTTCAAAGAAGGAGAGGCGCTTAAAAATCTCACTAGGGATACATCAATAGTAATTAAAAACGGGGGGGGGGGGATTGCCATTATGGACCGCACATTTTATGTTAAAGAAGCATATAACATCCTTTTAGATGAAATTTCACACAAAAAACTGGAAGTAAGAAATGTCTAACTATGGACAAGTTCAAATACTTACACCAAATATAGGGGGTTATTCTAGTTCATTCTTTCTGACAAAATCCTTCTTAGATGGACAAAACCATGTGCACTGCAGGGGGGCAGATGTAACGTGCAGAGAGAATTAGATTTGGGTGAGTTATTTTGTTTCTGTGCAGGGAAAATACTGACTGCATGATTTTACACTTCAATATAGATCTCACTTTGAAGAAAAACCCCACCCAAATCTAATTCTCTCTGCACAAGTTACATCTGCCCCACCCGCAGTGCACATGGTTTTGTCCATCTAAGAAGGATTTTGTCAGAAAGAATGGACTAGAATAACCCCCATAGTCACATTTTATCATCTCCCAAAACTGCATAAGAACCGTGAATGCCGCCGGGACGCCCCATCATGACGGGCATTGGTTCTCTAACTGCACGTGTTTCTGAGTATGTGGACTAAATATATCATGTATAAATATGTTCCTTTATTAAATACTTACGTAAAAGGTTACAAATCATTAAGGATATTACTTGGGAATTGGATTATAATTTTGTGACTATGTTTCTTCATTGTATATAAAAATCCCACATGGAAAGGGCATCCAAACCATTGAAAAAGTGTTAAGACAGGATGATATATTTACTGTGGAAAAAATGGAATTTATATGTAATTGTTTCAAATGTGTGCTTGAACACAACTATTTTGAAATTTTGGTTTCTCCAGACTTGGGGCGCGACGATGGAGACCACCTGTGCCCTAAGTCTGGTGAACCTCTATATGGGTGATTTGGAAACTATCACACTCACCCCAGATGTAAGTATGGAGTACTATTTAAATGGTACATAGATGACATCATGATTATTTGGAGGGGGTACAAATTGTCCTTTATGTCATTCATTGAGAGTATTAATCAGAATTCATATAACTTAACATCTAGATTCAATCCCCCCCCCCAAAAAAAAAAAATAGCATTCTTAGGCCTATTACTAAGTGTTGAGAATTTTCCAGCTGTTAAGAAGATAGAAACTTACACTTTTTAAAAAACTGTTGACAGCAACAGCTATCTAGTGTATGGAAGCTGTCATTTCAGACCATGGAAGCATAATATTCCTTTTTCGCAGCCCCTCCATTTAAGGAGGAACTGCTCTAACATTGAAATGTTTGATGTACATGCAGACATATATTCAGAGAGATTTCAACAAAGAGAATATCCGGCTAATATTATAAAAAGAGCTCACTCAAGAGCAAGGAATCTAGAGCGTAATAATCTACTTGAATATAAGAAACCTCCAATACCAAATTCAGAAAAAGACCAAAAAGGTGATTGCCTATTCATCACTCAGTACACAAGGAAAAGGAAATTAAAAGAATATTTGATGATAACTGGCATATTCTTAAATTGGATCCAATCTTAAATAGCTGGATATCTAATAATCCTAAAATAGTATATAAACAGACAAGGACAATAAAAAGTACGGTAGCGAAAAGCCAACTAGAACATATTAATAGTAAACCATCTAGTGGTACCTTTTTAGACAACAAAGGCTGTTATCCTTGCAATAATTGCAAAATATGTAAACATTTTAGTAAAGGATCAAACATCGATAGTCATCTGGATTCAAGCTTGATAATTAAGCAATTTATCAATTGTAATTCTAGTTATGTAATATATTTATTATCTTGTAAATGTAATCTATATTACATCGGGAAGACAAAGAGAACTTTAAAAATCAGAGTGTTAGAACATCTATGTACACAATATAAAACATGGAGTGACAAACCACAGTCTGCCACAACATTCAACACTTTAAGAATTACCATAACTGTGATCCTATTAGTCTCAGTATAAAGGGAATTAAACATGTACCCCCAGGAAAGAGGGGAGGGGATAGGGATAAGTTTCTTTTAATATGTGAAACATATTGGATCCTAAAACTAAATACACTTGTTCCTTGTGGATTAAATGAGGGATATGAAATTACCGCATTTATTAATTAGGGTCCATATTTGGAGGCTATAGATACATCCATTCGGGTTTCATCAATATGTTATAATGGATAATAAAAAGGTTGTGACATTCTAAAAAAGATTTTTCGGTACTTGTGTAGTTGTACCATAAGGCATACGATGGTATGCGATGCGACGCGATATCGCGCGATATTGTACAATGCCATACAATTTTAAAATTGTATGACATTGTATATGGCATACAATGCCATACAATGCGATGCGATTAAACATTGTATAAGCACCCTAATGGGTGCTTACAATGTTAAATGCACTCCCCGCCACCCCCCACTATAAACGTGAATCCGAAGCGTGGCGAGCGCAGCGAGCCCACGAGGGGCGGCGGTATGCGTCCTCCTACCTTTTCATACCCCCACTATCCACGTCGGCGTGGAGTTGAGAATAGAAAGTGTGGCGAGCGCAGCGAGCCACCGAGCCGAAAGCGTGGCGAGCGCAGCGAGCCCCGCGAGGGGACGCGGATACCTGTGAAGGCCGCAAAGGGGACTCCGATACCTGTGAAGGTATCCGCGTCCCCTCGCTGCGCTCGCCACACTTTCTATTCTCAACTCCACGCCGACGTGGATAGTGGGGGTATGAAAAGGTCGGAGGACGCGTACCGCTGCGGGTTCACGTTTATAGTGGAGGGGTGGCGTGGGGGTGCATTTAACATTGTAAGCACCCATTACGGTGCTTAAAAGCACCCTTTAGGGTGCTTATACAATCTTTCATCGTATAGGGGGCAAAAATCGCGTCGCATCGCATCGCATGCCATCGGGTGCATGGCATGCGATGCAATGCGATTAAAACATTGCGCGATGGAAATCGGGGGCGCCGCCAAAATACACAAGTACCGATTTTTCTAACTAAAAAGGTTTTTTTTTACATTTTCATGATTTTTTCTATACATGTATTGTAATTATTTATACACTGCTTTTTGGGATTTTTTTTTATTATTTTTTATTATTGCTTTTCCTATGTAAAACAAATTTGGTGCATATCCATATATCCTGCATATTTGATTTTTTTTTTTATCTCATTCGAGAATTCGAGATATATACAAACCTTTTACAACATTGTTTTTTGTTTTTCTTATGTTTAGTGATATATTTGTATGTATGTATAACCCCTTCCCGACATTTGACGTACATTTACGTCATGGTCGGGATGTACTTCCCGACACATGGCATAAATGTACGTCATGACTTGTAACTGTCACCGCGTCTAGAGACGCGGTGGCAGAGGGACGATGTCTGCTGTCCCTGACAGCAGACATCTTCCCTCATTGCCCAGGGGGGGCAGCGATGCCCCCCGCCATGGGCGATCGCTGCGATTGGCTGTTCAAACGTGAACAGCCAAAAGCAGCGTTTACTGTGTGATGTGTAAAATTTAGACTCTGCTGCCCCCTAGCGTCCAAAAAAAATAAAAGAAAGTTGAAATAATGATGTAATAATAAAGTTTAGATATGGTCTATGTTAGTTATTAACTATTTTGAGTGGTATGATTATTTGTCTCACAAGCAGAAAATGTAACATTTTGCAAATTGCAAAATGTTCATTTTTTTTTACGACATTTTGGTATTTTTCACAAAAAAAAAAACTGTATTGACCAAAATTTATCACTAACTTAAAGTACAATGTGTCACGGGAAAACAATCTCAAAATCACTGGGATAAGTAAAAGCAAAAAAAAGTTATCCCCACTTAAGTGATACATGTCAGATTTGAAAAAAAAAAGGGCTCTGTGAGGAGGGCAAAAACATGCTGCGTCGGTAAGGGGATAATATACTGCATGTAATTCTGCAGTTTTGTAAACACAGTTTTTTTAACGTACATATGTTCATTATCTGTATATCGTGCTCAGCTGAGCACTGATGCTAGTATCATTTCAAAGCCTGTACATAGAGCCGATGCCGCCTGCATTCACCTGCCCACTGGGGTTTCCCATATAGTAATGCAGAGCAATCACAATGTCATTAGGAGTATAAAATAGCTGAAAACAAAAGATGTTAGCATTGGAGAGGCAGAATATCTAAATAATGTGCAGTCAATTCACAACCCGTAAAATATCTTATGTTGTTGGTTATAGAAACTATCTAATTTATGACAAAAAATGTAATACATTACTTTTCTCCACTATTTTTAATCAACCTGAAAAAAGACCCTAAAATGTACATTTCAATTTTGTACATATTTGATAAGCTCATCAACAGTCCATTTCAAAACAATTTGCATAAAAATCGTGGTTCTGACTTAGCCTATATTTTATAGTTTGGTGTACTGTGGGTAGTATAGATTAAAACTTTGCCTAATTTCTCAGATAAAATGTCCTCAAAATGCCAACCATGTTAAGTGAGCAACCTCTGCCTAAAGGTCCATACACATTGGGCGATTTTGCCCTGTGTGTATGTACAGTGATGATGATGGGGGAAATCGTTGGGCTGAAAATATCTCAGTGCATACAGATTGAGTGATTTTTCACCTGTCTAAACAATTTTCTGGGGAGTGGACGACTTTCCATAGCATGGAGAATACCGGCAGATGAACGGCCATCGGTGATGATGTGGAATCAGTGCTGAAAGCAGCTCAAATGACAAAACTGAGCTGCTTTCAGCTCAAAATCACCAAGTGTGTATGACTGGCTATGGCTTAAGACTGGCTATGGCTATTCTATAACTAATTAGCTGCTAATGGTGTCTGAGAGTAATTCTAACTAATACAACTGAGATTAAATCAACTGGGAAAAGGGAGCACACATTTGCAAGTAGACTGGACGAGATCTCCCAGGGAGAAAATGAGATGTCTTGAAATATGACTGCTCATTGCACATTCTGTACCACTGACTGTGGTTGATATTTCAGACTAGTCAGATCAGGAGTGAGTTGGATTTGGTACCACTAGAAACTGAATATACTGTCAATTTCTGTACTTGTATATAGGTAGAAATAAATCTGTGTGTGAATGTATCATCATGTATTTTCCATGTATCCACCATCCACAAAGCTTTTCACTGTACATGAATAGAATGTACAGTATAAGAAAATGTACATGCAATGGCATTAGACAAGGAAGTGTTTACTATTTTAAGTAGGTTAACTGCACAACATTCAAATTTGGGGCCAAAGTAATAGGGTGAGAGAATCAGAAGTGAGAAATTTTGTTCAGATTTTTTTTTTAAAGCTGCAATCATTTACACGGAGAAACCAGGTTGATTTTGCCATGTAATTGATTGCCGCTTTAAAAAAATTTGAAAACTCTCCCAACATCTCTCACTTTCTGATTCTCACACCCTGGGCCTTATTCTAGTTCACTCTTTCTGACAAAATCCTTCTTAGATGGACAAAACCATGTGCACTGCAGGTGGGGCAGATGTTACTTGTGAAGAGAGAATTAGATTTGGGTGGGGTTTTACTTCAAAGTGAGATCTATATTGCAGTGTAAAAATAAAGCAGCCAGAATTTACCCTGCACAGAAAGAAAATAACTCACCCAAATCTAATTCTCTCTGCACATTTTACATCTGCCTCTCCCCCCTTCAGTGCACATGGTTTTGTCCATCTAAGAAGGATTTTGTCAGAAAGAGTGAACTAGAATAAGGCCCCCTATTACATTTGGCCAATGGTCTTCAAACTAATATTTTGGTATCTATTTGTACTGTATGATCTAACAACAATCCTACTTATTTCAATTTTATCAGCTTTCTGCTTTTGTTGACTCAATGTTAATTATTTGCCACTTTTAACTGATCTTTTTTTTAATTTACTTTAACAGTATTGTTATATCATTATTACAGGTTAATGAGACACATTTGTGTGCTGTAATAGTTTAGCATTGTGCTACAGTAGGTGTTATTTTTTTAGTTTATTTTTTTTATAATAGCAGCATCATCATCATAGTATAATGATATATATATACTGTATGAATATATAGGAAAACAGGCAAATATGATATGTTGCATATACAGTACATATAAACCAAAACACAAATTCAGAGAGAAGGTGCAATGATTTTCCATTTCATTATTTTGTTTCCTTTTAGCCCTAATGAGAACCTATCTGATATGGATGTGATATTATGTGTGTAAGACCATTAATGCAATCCTTACACTGATTAGGAGAAATTAACAGAACAGGATCTAAATGTATCAAAAGTCAATTCAGAGTAGATCGTGAGTGATGGAAAGGAAAGAAAACTTCACAAATATCATCAGTACTTTTATTATTTTAGGATTTCCCACTTCTCCCCCTGTTCAGATTCTCATGTTCTTTATTTTTTGCATCATATATGTTCTGACCATTGTAGAAAACCTTCTTGTTAACATAATGATCTGGAAAAGTCCAAAGCTCCACAAACCAATGTACTTCTTTCTGGGTAATTTGTCCTTCCTGGAGAGCTGGTATGTAACCGTCACTGTGCCCAAACTACTTTCTATATTTCTGACAGGTGATGGGAGGATTTCATATACTGCCTGCATGTCTCAGCTTTTCTTCTTCCTGTGCTTGGGTTGTACCAAGTTTGCATTATTAACTGTTATGGCATATGACCGATATGTAGCTATCTGCAACCCTTTGCATTGCGTCACTATAATTAACCAACATTTTTGCTTAATTCTGACATTTTGCTCCTGGTTTATTGGTATAACTATATCTTTTGTAAAGTTGTATTACATTTCTCATCTCACTTTTTGCAATTCAAACCTCATAAATCACTTTTATTGTGATGTGTCTCCAATACTCAATCTTGCATGCATGGGCATAAAGGTAACAGAAGTTGTGGATTTCATCCTTGCACTGATTATACTCTTAATACCACTCCTGCTTACGTTTTTGTCGTATTTGTGCATTTTGATTACCATCCTTAAAATCCCGCATTCCAGTGGGAAAAAAGTTTTTTCTACGTGTTCCTCTCATTTGGTTGTTGTTGTCATACTCTATTCTACCACACTGTTCATGTATGCCAGGCCAAGCAGGGCTCAATCTGTTAATTCTAACAAATTAGTGTCTGTTGTCTATACGATGGTTACACCCTTTCTCAATCCAATCATCTACTGCCTAAGGAACAACGAAGTGAAGGATGCTATCTTTGTACTTGTCTTTAGGAACTGACCTAGAAAATTAATAAACTGAAAAAGCCTACTGTTCAATGCTTACTTTGGAACACTTAACACTGGCTTACCAAAGTAAATGTATTTAATTTTGCTGATCTAATATGCTAAATCATTATTATGATTTTTATTAAACTGAATTCATAAACTGAAAATAACACTTAAATAATTGCATAATGAGTCATACTTAGGGGGTTATTCAATACAGGAAAACGGCTGTCCATCCCAATGTATTGAGGCCCCTACCGGTACTCCAGCGGTAGGGGTGGGGGGTGCTATGAACAGAAGCTCTGATCTCCCACGGGTGGCAGGGGGTATAAAATCAACCGCTCAGCATGTAGGGCCTGGATCAGTAATTTCCACTAATTACCCCTTTACTGCACAGATGGTGGGAGAAGGGGGCATTGGGATGAATGAAGGGGCCCTGAAACATAACTTCCAGGGTGGTAGAGGATGTTTAATACGCAGAGGAGGGGTGTATAGTGGAGAGGGCTTATTATTCATAATTTTCTGGTGGGAGGACAGCTTGCTTGACTGAAGATATCTCCAGTTCCCGGAAATAGATTTCTTAGTTTTTAATGGAATTAAAAATGAGAGAATCCCACCTACCAAATGGTACTGGGGACTAGGGGGTCAGTGTTTAGGAGGCAGAGCAATCAGTAACCAGCTGCTTGAAGGCTGATATCTCTGGTTCTGGGAAAAGTGAAGACACGCTACTAGTGTCCATCAAAGGGGGAGAGACCAGCTTTTGGAATATACCCTCAGAAAAACTCTAAGTCAGACAGAACCTGAAATATCTGACTGGGAAGAGCAATTAACAGGCTTGGATGGGACCACTGCTTTGAAGTCAGATAACTCCGGTTCCCAAGGGTCGATTTTTAAAATTCTTTTACCCATGGAAATAGGGGACCCTCAGTTCCCTTAGACTCATGGAGGGGTTTCTGTGTAATCAGAACCCCCCCCCCCCCCCCCTGCGTGCACCACTGTCCTAAATTTGATTTCTCTCAATTGTCTATCATCTGTATGGAAATAAATCTATTTCTTTGTTTCACATGCTTAATAATGCATTAATTACTTTTGTAAGCCAACTGAATTTTGGCTGTAAAATTCTATCAAGAGCTGCTAGAGTTGATGACCCAATTGGCAAAACAATTTAAGGAGCTCAAAAATAATTTTATTCTATGCACTGCATTAGTATGACATGTCTTAAGCGTACCATACATCTACAGATTTTATGTCCAATCTGGCTGGTTGGAACACAAACCTGGTAGTATCTGAATGACAGTTTTCCAGCATCCTTTAAGATAATGGTCAACTGTCATTTGTTCTCATCCATTACCAGGTTTTTCTGCCAACCAGCCAGATCGGACAATAAATTAGTAGATGTATGGCCAGCTTTAGGCTCCAATTCTTTCTTTAGTAAGTGAAACAGTGCCAGTGTAGTCACAGATACAATTCTTATAATATCTTCATGAGTTTGACTGTGGAGAGTGAGAAGCCTTCATCACTTGGTAACCTGATACTGATTTTTTCTGAGATTAAACATGATGCCACCATTCCAATTCTAATATGAAGATATTATGTAACTGTATCCATATGTCTTCATGCGTTGATTCCATGAATGTCCTGATGGTACAAAAATAAATTCATGTGAAATCATTAAAACAAGATCATATTGAAACGTAAGATACAAGTTATAGGGTCAGATTCTCTAAGCTTCAAAAGTGATAAAATGGAGAGTGATAAACAGCCAGCCAATCAGCTCCTGCCTGACATTTTTTAAACACAATCTGTCACATGGCAGGTAGGAGCTGATTGGCTGGCTGTTTATCACTCTCCATTTTGTCACTTTTGAAGCTTAGAGAATCTAGCCCATAGATTGAAATTTAAGTGTCATGAAAGCTAGAGAACAAATGGCAGAATTGCACAGGACACTACCATAAGGCTTTTTGCTATACTTATAAAATAATAAAATAGATACTTTTTGTACACAGTGATTATTTAGTCTATCCAATGTTCCAACTTGCCCACTCCCAACACTTTCCAGTGCCCATTCTACAGCATCTTAGCATAATTGTTAAAGCCTCCAAACCCGCCCCCTCCCAGCTCCATACTGTACCTCTTGTTTCAAAATCAAAAATTGATGTCTATGTGATTATAATAATAATATAATTAAAAAAAAATTGTCCTAATTTTAAAGTTGATTCTTCAAAATATATACAATATATACAAATGATATACAAGATAATTCCATAAATCACCACTATGCATGAAAAGCCGTTTCACAGAACTGTACTGCAAACAGCTAAAAACCACTATAGAACTAGGTTTACATTAATACCAAATGGGAGTACAGCCTGACCTCAATAACCCAATTGTTTAAATTTGCAGCACATGGACAATTTATGCATGCATAATTCAAGCATCATCTATTGTTTTCTAAGGGGTAAGTACTGTCAATGAAGATAATAAATTCACCAGAAAATCAGTGTAAATGAAAAATAATTATTTTACTATAGATCACTCTATAGAGCCCTACCAACTAGAGTCCCTATTGCAAAGTACATTGAAAAAAGTAGCACATCCATGATTTACACTACATTTATCCCTGCTCTCAGTGATGCAGTGCAGACTTAGATACAATCCAGATCAGGGGGTGCAGCGGTATCTTCTAATTCACCTGTTGATCAGTTCTGGAGGAGTTATCTGATCCTTTGGTGAGTACTGTTATGTTACCCCATATCTCTACTAGAAAAAAATGTAGCTTAACCATATCCCTTCCTCCTACTGCCTAACCCCCAGCCTACAGTCATACCTGCAGAATGTTGGTGATTAGCATGTCAATACATATGTAGATATGTATCATACATCTAATCTCAATACGCCTCCCAGTCCTTAGATGACTGGTGCGATAGGTCTCTGGTAACCATGCTAGTGTCGGTAGTCTTAATTTAAATTTATGTCAAAAATGTGACTAGGATGCACGGGGACATTGTGGTAAGTATATCCCTAAGGGGATCTTTTACCCACTGCAGTATTTCCAAATATTTTGTCATATGTGGATATTGACTATCTGGTGGTTATCCTAGGAACAGATTGCTATATTTATAACAGGAATGCAACATTTTTTATTATGAGAGAAAGGGTGTATAATGTTTTTCATGTTTTATACTAACTCATTCAGTTGTAACTTCCCCATTGGTTGTCTAGCACCACTAGTCTTCTTTTTATTTTTACAAATACAAACAGCTTACCTTTTAATTTCCCAGGAAAATGAAAATACACCAGAATGTACAGCCCAGCAGTCAGTGATATAGGGCCAGATGCAGTAAGCTTCAAAAGTGATAAAATGGAGAGTTATAAACAGCCGGCCACCTACCTGTCATGTCAAAGACTGTGTTTGAAAAATGACAGGTAGAAGCTGATTGGCTTGTTTTTTATCACTCTCCATTTTATCACTTTTGAAGCTTAGTGCATCTGGTCCAAAGTGAAGAGCAACATCCAGGTCACTTAGGGGGTTATTTTGGTTCACTCTTTCTGACAAAATCCTTATTAGATGGACAAAACCATGTGCATTGCAGGGGGGCAGATGTTATTTGTGCAGAGATAATTAGATTTGGTGGGGTTTTACTTCAAAGTGAGATCTATATTGCAGTGTATAAATAAAGCAGCCAGTATTTACCCTGCACAGAAACAAAATAACTCACCCAAATCTAATTCTCTCTGCACATTTTACATCTGCCCCCCCTGCAGTGCACATGGTTTTGTCCATCTAAGAAGGATTTTGTCAGAAAGAGTGAACCAAAATAACCCCCTTAGTTATCAGCAGCCAAGGTGCTGAGGTGGATGGTAGTAGCTCTCATGTGTTGCCATGTTGTAACATTTACAGATGTGTCCTGGTACATTGTTGCTGCATAGAGCAGCCTAACGGTATGCCGTATTCATTTGCAACACTGCTGGCTCCCACTGAAGAGAATAATAGGTGGGTGTGGCTACCATTCACTTCATTGGCATAGCAGATGCTGTGATATCTTTGTAGAAAATATGTTAATGGTCACATCTGTATGACTGTATGACTGTATGGGAATAATCCATAGAGGTCTTATTGACGTAGTCACAGTTTATATATAGTTAGACATAAGGGGTGAGATTTAATAGGATGAGAGATTCAAAAAGTGAGAGATTTTGTGAGAAATCTCCAGTTTTTTTAAAGCGGCAATCATTTACACTTCAAAATCAAACTGGGTTTGCAGTGTAAATGATTGCCACTTTAAAAAAACTGGCGATTTTTAACAAAATCTCTCACTTTCTGAATCTCTCATCCTATTAAATCTCACCCAAGGTGTTTGGATGTATGCTTTGCACTGTAGGGTTAGTGCAAGTGGACACTGATGATGATTGACAGCAAACCAAGTGTACACATGAGCACACCACAAGATGACTATAACTCTACATATGGGTGAATATATTACGTATTAGGACCACAGCATGGAATCACATTTGGTGGAATGTGCAGTAATAGCAAAATTAGAAGATTGTATCATTTGAACATTACACTTCTGAAAATTGACCTGTGTGACTTGTGTGACATGTTATTTGCATGAGCGGGGATTGACCTCTCATGCTTTTGCTGGCTAGATATTAGTTCTTGAACCACTTGGAATGTAGCTGATTAATACTTATTTATTTATTTACATTTTCTTATATAGCGCAGCAGATTCCGTTGCGCTTTACAATGGTAGACAGTGATAAAACAAACTGGGTAACAACAGACAGACTTGGAGGTAGGAGAGCCCTGCTGCAAGTTTACAATCTATAGGCAAGTTTACAATCTAGAACAGTATCGTTTTTAATCTCTGTATGTTATTGGAGGATACAATGTTATGTATAGAATAGATAGGAGCAATGTTCCCTCTAATTTTACGAAGGCTGTGTGCGGCAAAAGATTTTGGCTGTGCAACTTTGGAAGGAAATTTAAATTTTTGTGCGTCAATTATATATCACTGAAAAATGACGTCCAGCATTTGTGTTAACTTTACTTCAAAATGATATTAAACATTTAAACATTCAAAACACAGCACACAATGTAGTTAATGGGTGAAACACAAATTAATTAAGTCCACAACTGCAAAAAGGGACCACTGCTGCTTTGTGCGCTCTGTTGTAATGTCTGTGCGCACGCTTGTCGAGTTGTGTGCGCGCGCACGTGCGCACAGCTTAGAGGGAACACTGGATAGGAGGATAATACTCCGTAAATTGTTGTAGGAAGAGATAGAAACATAACATTAGAGGACAGATAAGAAAACTTGGCCTAGCTAATCTGCCCTAAACACATGTACATGCATACACTTACACACTTGGACTATTTTTATTTGTCAGGAATCAATTATGCTACCAATATATTTTTGGATTGTGGGAGGAAACCGGAGTTCCCAGAGAAAATCCACGCAAACACAGAGAGAATATACAACTCCAAACAGGGAAATGGTGGGAATAAAACTCATGACCGGTGCTTTGAGGCAGTAATGCTAAAAGTAACTCCATCTGTGCTGCCAGTTAGGCCATCACTGACAGTGGGGAGAGGAGGGGGCTTTCTCCAGCCCTCTACTGTCACATTAGGAGATTATAATATAGATATCCCTACCTTAAAACAACGTTAACCTACATTTTTCCTTTCTGAAAAACTTTTTAATCTTTTTCACATATTTTCGGACAAAAAATCAACAGCAAAAACAAATTGTGGATTCAATTGTGGCTATTACACAACACAGACAATGGACGGTATTCAATGAGAATACCTGCGAGGTGCAGCGAATCCTTTTTAGGATTCGCTGCACATTCGCCACGTTCCGGAGCCGGCGGGCTCCGGTATTCAACGTGTCAGGGGCTCGCTGCCCCTGACTGGCGAATATGAGCTCCTGCAGCGATTGCCGCAGGGAGCCTGAGGACGGTGCCAGGCAGAAAGATGGTAGTCTCTCTGCCTGCCCCAGAACTTTGTGGGGGGTAGGTGGGCTCCCCGGGTGCCAGGCAGCACAGGCTGCCCCCCGGGGGTGCCAGCAGGGGAGCGTATATTCACTACACACGATCGTAACGATCGGGTGCAGTGAATATATGAATATGTAATGAGCGGCTCGGCTCCGGCGCCCCCTGCTGGCTGCTGTGTAAAGAAAAAAAATATATATATATTTTTTTTTATTAAATATATATTTATGTGCTTACAGCACATGAATAAAAATAGCATGCCCCTCCTCAGAATAAAATTCCTGATTTTTTGACACCAAATGTAAAAAACAAAACACTTTATTTTAAAAGTTCACATTCCACTTCACCATAAAAAGATAGCGATTGCTACTCGGTGAATCATGGTGAAAAAAACCTTGAAATGTATTCGCCATGTGGTCATTGAATAGGGTGATTCACCGTTTTAGTCAGAAATTCGCCAAACAGCACAAATTTGCCATAAAAACATGGCGAATCAGGCTCATTGAATACCGCCCAATGTATGCCTGCTTAGATAAGGCATCACCCATTATTTTCTATTAAATATTAATGGCACGATCACTGTAAATGGAGAAAGGAAATTATTTTTTTACAGTATGTACTATACATCACTCCATGGAGCCTTACCAACTAGTTTAATCTATGTGCTCTTTGCAAAAGTAATATATGGATATACTGTATTTGGTTTTACAATATAAAATCATTAATACACACATCTTCAGTATCCATTGTGAAATCACACCCATTACTTTTCCATTTAAGCACTTTATAATGCCTTTTTAATAAATTTTATCTGTGTAACATTTTTTACACATGTTCAACAATGTATATACTTCTAATATATAATAACATGGACGCATTCCTGTAAAAGAACAATATGGACAAAAATGTATTAAATTGAATGAATTTATATAAAGAAGGGGAATCAAAAACCCTAACCTAACAATGAGGGTAGGGGGTAGGGATTGGGTCGCCCAGTTTGATTTGAAGCAAAAACTCAAAAACTTCTGCCGGCAGAAACAGTAATTAACACTGATGGTAAAATCAAAAATTCCTCAAGGCCCCGAAAATCATGGCTAATCTTCAATGGGGTGTACTGAATTTGGGAATGTGGTGCCCCCTGTGTTGGTAAGGCTGGTCTGCTCCAAGTTAGCACACCCTAACACTTTATTAACTCTTATTTTTCCTATCACATTGTATATATTTTGTATTTTAATCCCACCTTCAATTCCCTACATAGCACTTATGTGCTTCTTATTAACCCTTACTAATTTTCATTTGTGTGCTGCCCTGGAGTACTAAGCCTGTGTCGGCATGTTGGGGGCCCACACCCCAGACCCATACCCAGTATTAGGGACCCCCAGTGACAGAGAGGCCTTGACGTACGGCCTGGGGGCTTAGCCCTATATCTGCAGATATATGCAACCAAGATATCTGTATTATCTGATTAATATGTAGTTATTTTCTCACTCAGTGTGCAATTGGGATACAAAATGTTTTTTTTCCTAGACAGAATTACCCCTCCCTTTTGGCACCTGAATGACACACCTCTGATTGAGCAGCTTACCAACAAAAGTGTTGTGCAGTTGAGAGGCATAGATGGGTCAGCATTAGGAGGGATTGCTGACACCTGAGTGCCATTGGAGAAGCCAGGGGTATCTCCAGGTAAGCTGGCTCTCAGACGTTATACGCCATTATCATGTGGCCTTACACTGGGCTATTAAGCCCAGACATATATGTTATTGCTAATGGGATGGGTTTGGGAATGTGGTGCCCCCTGTGTTGGTGGGGCTGGTCTGCTCCAGGTTAGCACACCCTAACACTTTATTAACTCTTATTTTTCCTATCACATTGTATATATTTTGTATTTTAATCCCACCTTCACTTCCCTACATAGCACTTATGTGCTTCTTATTAACCCTTACTAATTTTCATTTGTGTGCTGCCCTGGAGTACTCAGCTTGTGTCGGCATGTTGGGGGCCCACACCCCAGACCCATACCCAGTATTAGGGACCCCCAGTGACAGAGAGGCCTTGACGTACGGCCTGGGGGCTTAGCCCTATATCTGCAGATATATGCAACCAAGATATCTGTATATCTGATTAATATGTAGTTATTTTCTCACTCAGTGTGCAATTGGGATACAAAATGTTTTTTTTTTTCCTAGACAGAATTACCCCTCCCTTTTGGCACCTGAATGACACACCTCTGATTGAGCAGCTTACCAACAAAAGTGTTGGACCCTACAGAAAACCCTGAACACAAAACCTCTGCATCCGACCGTGATGAGTATTTTTGCAACCACGGAAGCAGGTATGGCAACCTATTTGGAGTAGGAGCCCAATACAACAATGTGGGCCGTGACTTTGCCTTGCCGTGGACATGGCTCCCCCAACCAGCTTGGGACAGTCTTTGATGGCAAGTCCACACAAGCATCTAATACAGGAGTGCCGAAAATGACACCTGAAGACCAAAGTGCATTGCCCATTATTAAGGGCAAAGCACTAGCTGTGACCAGCCCTAGATTAACCCAACCGATTCTCATAGAACTGATTCCCTGACTGCTTCAACCAACTCTTACGCCCCCCGTCACTAATTTCTCCTGCTTCATGAATGTTCTCCACATACAGCTCAATGTCCTTTTTACCTAAATCATAAACTTCTCAACCATGCTGTTTGTGCCTGAATTCCTCATTGTAATGAGAAAAACAAACAGCATAACCCATACCTAGTTATGATAAGACCGGTAGGCATCATCACTAACTGGACCCTTTTTCCTAGCTTCCAGCAATGCTTTTCTATCATTGCTCATGAGGACAAAGTTATTGATATAGCATCCCTTCCTTACCTTATCCTGGGCACGGGGGCGCAATCCATACTAGATACCATAAGCTCCTCCGAGCAGGGCCCTCTTCCCTCCTGTTGTCAAAGCCCTCTTCTCTTCACATGTCACTCACAGCTCTCCTATACTCCAACACTCAGTGACCATCTTTGTCCGCATACTCATCTCCATCATTGGCATCTAGCCTCTAGTTGTATGTTGATTGAGTCCTCACTATTTATATCCAAGTTGTAATGTGTATTGAACTGTGGCGCTCTTTATTTGTACTGTATTCGTGTTATTTATTCAATGTTATGCCAAGCTTTGTCTCCCTGTATTGTTTCTTTGTACAGCATTGAGAAACACTTGTGGCGCCTTATAAATAAAATTATAATAATAATAATAATAATAATAATAGATGCTTCACAGCATTGTTTGCACAGTGAAGCATGTCTGACTCAACAGACACTTGGGAGGAGTCAGAGCTAGGAGATCTAGGAGACCTCTGCCTTCTCTTCTTAATCTTGCATACCCGCCATCGGAAGAAGAAAACTCCTCCGATGACGTGGAAGCCAAGGAAGATAATAATTTAGCAAATCTCCCCTCAGATGCTCAGCCAATAAAAATGGTTTATTTACTAAGATGGGAGTACTATTGAAGATGGGATGTTGCTATGGGCAACCAATCAAATATCTTCTAGAATGTGCTAAATAAATATGCTATGGGCATTATCCCATCATGAACAGAACTCCCATCTTGGTAAATAAACCGCTACATGATTAGCTGGCATTTAGGGGAGTTGTCACAGGCCGCTGCAGCAGGACACGGTGGGCTGCGTACTCACCCGCTCGTGTCCGCCGGCACCTGGCCTATGTGCAGCTGCTCCGGGGGTCTGGTGCCGCTTGATGTGGTGTCTGGCAGCAGGGGGAGCGGGACGCACGCTCAGGAGCCGGGTCTGTGTCTGGCTGGCGCCACCATCTTTGTTGTGGGCAAAAAGGGATCTTATGCCAGGTTAGGAGTTCTTCTCCTTCCTGACAGCATAGACAATGGCAGCTTCCTCCTAGGTATAGGAGGGCTGTCTAGGCTGATTCCCTGTCAGTACAAAGAGTCTCCAGTGCTTGCTGCATCTCTGGGAGCTCTCCTGGCCATCCTAGTGCCTTTTGGAATCCCTGCCCTGCTTTCCGTGCTCTGTAGCCATCCAGGCCTCCGTGCTGCTGATACAGTCCGACCCGGTCCACTCTGGCTGATACAGTCCTTCCCATTCCTCTCGGGCCTGTTCTCAGCATCTCCAGTCTCCATTCACCTTTAGTCTTGTCCGTGCTTCTACAGGATCTGATTGACCCTTCCATCAGTCACAGTCTTTACAGTGTTCCCGTTATCTCTGGTTATTCCCAATCCAGCAACAATTTATTGCTTACTATTAATTTAACTCTCGGTTATTCTCAATGAAGTATTTGAGAGTGTTGATGTTTTGTTTTCATTGAGGAAAAGATTAATCATTAAACCAGCTCGTTTTAACCCTATCTCCTCTGCCTCATCTGCTACTCCTGTGACCCACACGATTACATCCACTCCGCCACCTGTGACAGTTTTTACTGACCCAATGGATTCGAGTGGAAATCCGGGAGTCCCTACAGATCTACTCCAAGGCATCATTACCTGCTTGGAACAGTTAGGGACCTCACAGCGGCAAGTGGCCCAGTTTCTCCAAACCCTCACGTCACCCCAAACCACTTCCACTGCTGCGCCTTCAACATCTACGGGAACTCTGGCCTCTGGTGCAACAGCTCCAACCCCGGCACCAGTGGTACCAGGTCATCTACATTTACCCCCACCAAATATAATGGAACACCCAAAGCCTGCCGTGGCTTCCTGAATCAATGTGATGTACATTTCACATTTCAGCCATCTAATTTTCCCACAACCAAGTCACAGGTTGCATACATCATCTCCTTGCTTACCGGACCAGCCCTGGACTGGGTATCTCCCTTGTGGGAACGTTCGGACCCCCTGCTCTCTGACTACCCCGCTTTCATCACTACCTTCCGAGGAATCTTCGACAAACCAGGAAGAGTCTCCTCCGCGGCTTCTGAGATTCTGAGAATTCGGCAAGGGGCCCGACCGGTGGGCCAATACGTGGTCCAATTCCAGACTCTAGCCTCTGAACTCGCATGGAATGAAGAGGCACTCTTGTCAGCCTTCTGGAACGGATTATCCAGTTGCCTAAAAGATGAACTTGCGACGCGAGATACGCCTTCCACCTTAGAAGAACTGATATATTTGTGCACTAAGGTGTATCTCCGGTTTCAGGAAAGCCAACTGGAGCAGAAATTAGCAGATCATTTCAAGTTTCCCCCTCCTTCAAGCCCTAGTTCAGTACCTAAGCCAAGCCCTTCTCCTGTTCTACCACTCGAAGAACCAATGCAAGTTAACCATTTCCACCTCTTACAGGAGAAGGCTTGACGTAGAAAGGAGAATCTATGCATGTATTGTGGATCCTCCCATCTGGTTTTTGCCTGTCCCCGTCGTCCAGGAAACGACCTTTACTAATCGCCAGCGGAGAGGCCAGATTAGGGGTTCATGTTACTTTTCCCATATCTTCAGACACAACCATTTATGTCACCCTCGCACTTTCCCAAACAAAGATCAAAGTTAAAGCTCTTTTGGACTCTGGGGCAACGGGCAACTTCCTTTCATCTGACCTTGTTTGCCAGAATCCCTTACCAATGTGGATCCTAGACCAACCCTTATTCTTGACTGCAGTTGATGGGAGCCATATTCCTAATGGACACATTTCTTCCCAGACTCATGCTTTAACACTCCAAGTTGGGGTGTTACATTAAGAATCCATTCCTGGTCATTCCTCAAACATCGTATGACATCATTCTAGGGATGCCTTGGCTTATTAAACATAACCCCCAGATTGACTGGGTCACCATGGACATTAAGGCGTGGGGCCCAAACTGTTTGTCTTCCTGTTTATCGCAAGTGTTGCCGGTACATCAAACTCTTTCTTCAAGTTCGTCTTCTGGTCTTCCTATGCAATATTTTTCATTCTCCGATGTCTTCTGTAAAGGGGGAGCTGACAACCTTCCACCCCATCGAGACTGGGACTGCCCCATCAAGCTAATTCCTGGGAGGATGCCACCCAGGGGTCGCATGTACCCTCTTTCCATACCTGAGACAGAGGCCATGACAAACTATATACAGGAAAATCTGCAAAGGGTTTCATTAGATCTTCCACCTCTCCTGCTGGAGCAGGGTTCTTCTTTGTTAAACAGAAAGATGGGTCTCTCAGGCCGTGTATCGATTATCGTAGGTTGAATGACATCACCATAAAGAACTGGTACCCACTTCCATTAATTACTGAACCCTTTGATAAAGTCAAAGGGGCGACAGTCTTTACCAAAGTGGATTTGCAGGGCGCTTACAATCTGATTTGCATCCGTCCGGGTGACGAATGGAAAATGGCCTTCAACACCCGGGACGGACACTTTGAATATCTTGTGATGGCCATCGGGCTATGCAATGCCCCTGCAGTGTTTCAACAATTTGTCAGTGACATCTTCAGAGATATGCTGTACAAGTCTCTCATAGTATACTTGGATGATATATTAATTTTCTCATCTTGCCTTCAAGTTCATCCACAAACTGTGAAGGAGGTTCTCACCCATCTTCGGAAGAATCACCTTTTCTGCAAATTGGAGAAATGCGTTTTCGTAGTCCCCACAATTCCATTTTTAGGACACATTCTTTCCAGCTCAGGTGTTTAAATGGACCCTGAGAAAGTTAAGGCCAACCAAGACTGGACAATGCCGAGTACCCTAAAGGGTATCCAGAGATTCTTGGGGTTCTCCAATTACCATCGATGCCTTATCCACAATTTCTCCACCATAGCCGCTCCAATTACACCACTCACACGTAAAGGAGCTGACTCTTCCCATTGGCCGCCAGCAGCGGTATCCGCCTTCCAGCAGTTAAAACGAGCATTTGCATCAGCACCCATTCTCATCCAACCAGATATCAACAAACCTTTTTTCTGGAAGTAGATGGATCCTCTGAAGGCGTAGGAGCCATTCTCTCCCAGAAAGATGAAAACCAGTGTATTTTGCCCTGCACCTACTTCTCAAAGAAATTCCTTCCAGCTGAGAAAAATTATTCCATTGGAGAACAAGAACTATTGGGAGTTAAGCTAGCTTTTGAAGAGTGGCGCTACTTGCTGGAGGGGGCACTTCACAAGATCACAGTCTACTCCAATCACAAAAATCTCTCCTTTCTCCGTTATATTCAGTGTCTCTCCTCCCGTCAAGCTCGATGGGCAATGTTCTTTGAACGCTTTGACTTTCAGATCATGTATGGTCCTGTGTCTCAGAACTGTAAGGCGGATGCACTGTCCCATTTCTTTGACTCCTCCTCTGAAGAACCATCACCATCACAACCCATTCTGAATCCTCTAGTTTTTCCCAAGTCAACACGCTGCCTGTACCTCCTCCTGGAAAGATATCTGTTCACCTTGAACTACATAAACTCCTGCTGTGGGCCCACTCCACTCGGTTTGCAGGACACATGGGGACACAAACAACTCTCATGCTCTTACAGATATCCTACTGGTGGCCTTCTATGCGCAAGGATGTAAACAACTTTGTGTCATCATGTGTTAAATGCGCCCAGCATAAGACCTCACAAACTGCTCCCACTGGTTCCCTTCAGCCACTTCCTATTCCAACTTAGCCTTGGACCCACCTGTCCATGGACTTCATTTTCGAATTACCTCCATCAAAAGGTAATACTGTAATCTGGGTCGTAGTGGACAGATTCTCCAAGATGGCACATTTCTTCCCATTAAAATCCCTTCCTTCAGCACCAGTTTTGGCACAACTGTTCATCTCAACCATCTTCAAATTACATGGGCTTCCATCCGAAATTGTGTCAGATCGAGGAGTGCAGTTTGTAGCCAGATTGTGGAGATCCTTATTTTCCACTGTAGGCGTAAAACTCAAGTTCTCTACTGCCTACCATCCCCAGACAAACGGCCAGACCGAACGGGTCAACCAAGATTTAGAAGCTTTCTTAAGACTCTTCATATCCTCCTCACAGGATGACTGGGTAGATTTATTGCCCTGGGCTGAATATGCCCATAACAATTCTTATCATTCCTCATCTGGATCCACTCCATTCTTTACAGCCTTTGGCAAGCATCCTCGTTCTCCTGACTTCTCCAGTTTACGAATACCAGACGTACCAGCAGTAACATCAACTCTACGTCACTTCTCCAAAATTTGGTCCAACGTCCATAGTTCCCTTTTGAAAACCTCTGCTCGCTATAAGAAATCTGCAGATAAAAGAAGGAGATCTGTTCCTCAACTCAAAGTGGGGGATCGAGTGTGGCTGTCAACTAGAAATTTACGCTTACCATCTATGAAACTATCCCCACGATTTATTGGTCCATACCCTATTACTCAAGTAATTCATCCTGTGGCCTATAGACTTCGTCTGCCCTCCTCAATGAAGATTGCAAATTCATTTCATGTTTCGCTTCTAAACTCTCCGAGACTAAATCGCTTCCAAAGTAAACTGCCTAAGCCACCTCCAGTCAAAATTGAAAGAGACGCTGAATTTTAAGTGAAAAAAAAATTCTGGATTGCCGCCGTCAAGGTTCCCGCCTACAATTCTTGGTGGAATGGTCTGGATACGGTCCTGAGGAGAACTCTTGGGTTAACGCGAATGACCTTGCCTCATCAAGCAGTTCCTTTGCAGAAATCCCCATAAGTCGCATCTGTGCTCTGAGGTCACCCGAAAAGGGGAGGGTACTGTCACAGGATGCCGCGGCAGGACATGGCAGGCTGCTTGCTCACCTGCTCGTGTCCGCCGGCACCTGGCCTGTGTGCAGCTTCTCCGGGGGTCTGGTGCCAGTGGATGCGGTGTCTGGCAGCAGGGAGAGCGGGACGCACGCTCAGGAGCCGGGTCTGTGTCTGGCGGTGCTGGGAGGCCAGGACTGCCATCTTTTTTGTGGGCCAAAAGGGATCTTAAGCAAGGTAAGGAGTTCTTCCCCTGCCTGACAGCCTAGCCAATGGCGGCTTCCTCCTAGGTATAGGAGGGCTGTCTAGGCTGATTCCCTGTCAGTACAAAGAGTCGCCAGTGCTTGCTGCATCTCTGGAAGCTCTCTTGCCCATCCTCGTGCCTGTTGGAATCCATGCTTTCCATGCTCTGTAGCCGTCTATGCCTCCGTGCTGCTGATACAGTCCGACATGGTCCACTCTGGCTGATCCAGTCCTTCCCATTCCTCTTGGGCCTGTTCTCAGCATCTCCAGTCTCCATTCACCTTCAGTCTTCTCCGTGCTTCTACAGGATCCGATTGACCCTTCCATCAGTCACAGTCTTTACAGTGTTCCCGACATCTCCGGTTATACCCAATCCAGCAAGAATTTATTGCTTACTATTAATTTAACCCTTGGTTATTCTCAAAGAAGTATTTGAGAGTGTTGATGTTTTGTTTCCATTGATGAAAAGATCAATCATTAAACAAGCTCATTTTAACCCTACCTCCTCTGCCTCATCTGCTACTCCTGTGACCCACACAACTCCATCCACTCCGCTAACTGTGACAGAAGCCCCAGGAATAGTATAGGAAAAGAGTGAGATTGCGCTTGGGGAGCCCCAAGGAATGCTTGATTCTATCACATCAGTAAAAGAGTTACTGAATCTTTAGTAATTCCACTTATTTGTGTGGTTCACTCATTTTAACTGAGTTTCCTTTCCTCGTGTTATGCTTACCTTTATTTAAATGAATGCAGGAGTGGATTGGCCATGCCAAAAAACCAGCATTTTTCCGGTGGGCCGACCCATAACTCATTAGAACCAGGCCGGCCGCTCTCCCCGTGGCTTGGCCACGCTGCAGTCATAGCTTTGAGCGCTTTTCCCACATCCAAAATGGCAGTGGGAGGGCTGCTGCGCATTTGTGACCACACACAGCCCTCTCCTGGGCCTTTGTGGAGCTAGTGAGTGAGTGACAGCTCAAAGCTCTGTCCTCCAGTACTCCCTCTGATCCACGGCAGGCAGCCAGTCCCTCCTAGTGTGCCTCTGGGCACTTACACCTGCATCCCCACCAGCATTCATCTTCACACCCGGCAAGGAAGAAGTGACAGGCTCAGTTGAGCAGGCTCAGCTGAGCATTTCCTTGCCTGTACGGCTCAGATGTTTATGGGGATAAAGTCCTGCGATTCACGGGTATTAGGGGGAGGGGCTTAATGCCGCAAAGGCCCCACCCCCATCAGATACCTCGGCTGGATCAGGTAGAGTGACTGTGCTCACCCACCAATCTGTCTCCCCCCCTCTCCTGTCTCTGACACTATGGAGGTCATTCTAGATAATTCGGTCCCCCACATGTTCGCAAGAGGGACCAATATTTTCCTACTGCGCATGTGCATAATTTATGCAGATGTGAAGGGCTTTTAGGTGAACGGCCTTGACGACTTGCATGGCATACTTTTTAATCAAATGTGTTCCCGTCACTGGGTGTTGTGTGCCGGAGCCGCCAGATGAAGAGAACTACCAGAGCCAAAAGCCTTGACGCTGGAGGCTGACCTTTACCTTTTTAACCCCTTCCCGCCGCAGCCTGTTTTTGCCTTCCTGACAGAGCTCTTTTTTTCAAATCTGACATGTATCACTTAAGTGGGGATAACTTTTTTTTGCTTTTACTTATCCCAGTGATTTTGAGATTGTTTTCTCGTGACACATTGTACTTCAAGTTAGTGGTAAATTTGGGTCGATACAGTCTGTGTTTTTTTGTGAAAAATACCAAAATGTCGTAAAAAAATTGAAAATTTAGCAATTTTCAAAATGTTAAATTTTCTGCTTGTGAGATAAATAATCATACCACTCAAAATAGTTAATAACTAACATAGACCATATGTATACTTTATGTTTCCATCATTATTTCAACCTCCTTTTAATTTTTTTGGACACTAGGAGGCTTAAAATATGAATAGCAAATTCTCAAATTTTCAAGAAAATTTCAAACACTGATTTTTTTAGGGACCAGTTCAGTTCTGATGTGACTTTGAGGGACTTGTATGTGAGACACCCCCATAAAGGATGCCATTTCAAAAACTGCACCCCTCACAGTATTCAAAACAGCATTTTGGAAGTTTGTTAACCCTTTAGGTGTTTCACAGGAATTAAAACAAAGTGTAGGTGAAATTTCAAAATTTCATTTTATTTGCAGATTTTCAATTTTAATACATTTTTCTAAGGAACACAGTAGATTTTACTAGAGAAATGTGACTAAAAATTGATTCCCCCAATTCTTTTGTTTTCATAAATATCCTATATGTGGCCCTAGTGTGCACGTTGACCAAACGACAGGCTTCATAATAGAAGGAGCACCTACTTGATTTTGGAGCCTCCTTTTTATGAGATAATTTTTTAGGCACCATGTAGGTTTCTAGGCACCATAAGATGCTAAAAGTTAGGAACCCCCCCACAAGTGACCCCATTTTGCAAACTACACCCCTCAGGGAATTCATCTAGGGGTATAGTGTACATTTCAAACCCCCAGGGGTTTCACCAATTGTGGTACAACTGGGCTGTGAAAATGAAAAATTACATTTTTTTACACAAAAATGCAGTTCTGGCTCAAAATTTTTCATTTTCACAAGGAATGAAGGAGACAAAGCACCGCAAAATCTGTGCCCCAATTTCTCCCGAGTACGGCAATGCCTCACATGTGACCAAAAAATACCATTTGGGTGCATGGCAGGACTCAGAAGGGAAGGAGTGATATTTGGATTTTGCAGCACAGATTCTGGTGGAATGTTGGTGGGTGCTATGTCGCATTAGCAAGACCCCCGAAGCACCAATACAGTGGAACCCCCCCACAAGTGACCCCATTTTGCAAACTACACCCCTCAGGGAATTCAACTAGGGGTATAGTGTACATTTCAAACCCCCAGGGGTTTCACCAATTGTGGTACAACTGGGCTGTGAAAATGAAAAATTACATTTTTTTACACAAAAATGCAGTTCTGGCTCAAAATTTTTCATTTTCACAAGGAATGAAGGAGACAAAGCACCCCAAAATCTGTGCCCCAATTTCTCCCGAGTACGGCAATGCCTCACATGTGACCAAAAAATACCATTTGGGTGCATGGCAGGACTCAGAAGGGAAGGAGTGATATTTGGATTTTGCAGCACAGATTCTGGTGGAATGTTGGTGGGTGCTATGTCGCATTAGCAAGACCCCCGAAGCACCAATACAGTGGAACCCCCCCACAAGTGACCCCATTTTGCAAACTACACCCCTCAGGGAATTCAACTAGGGGTATAGTGTACATTTCAAACCCCCAGGGGTTTCACCAATTGTGGTACAACTGGGCAGTGAAAATGAAAAATTAAATTTTTTACACAAAAATGCAGTTCTGGCTCAAAATTTTTCATTTTCACAAGGAATGAAGGAGACAAAGCACCCCAAAATCTGTGCCCCAATTTCTCCCGAGTACGGCAATGCCTCACATGTGACCAAAAAATACCATTTGGGTGCATGGCAGGACTCAGAAGGGAAGGAGTGATATTTGGATTTTGCAGCACAGATTCTGGTGGAATGTTGGTGGGTGCTATGTCGCATTAGCAAGACCCCCGAAGCACCAATACAGTGGAACCCCCCCACAAGTGACCCCATTTTGCAAACTACACCCCTCAGGGAATTCAACTAGGGGTATAGTGTACATTTCAAACCCCCAGGGGTTTCACAAATTGTGGTACAACTGGGCAGTGAAAATGAAAAATTAAATTTTTTACACAAAAATGCAGTTCTGGCTCAAAATGTTTCATTTTTACAAGGAATGAAGGAGACAAAGCACCCCAAAATCTGTGCCCCAATTTCTCCCAAGTACGGCAATGCCTCACATGTGACCAAAAAATACCATTTGGGTGCATGGCAGGACTCAGAAGGGAAGGAGTGATATTTGGATTTTGCAGCACAGATTCTGGTGGAATGTTGGTGGGTGCTATGTCGCATTAGCAAGACCCCCGAAGCACCAATACAGTGGAACCCCCCCACAAGTGACCCCATTTTGCAAACTACACCCCTCAGGGAATTCAACTAGGGGTATAGTGTACATTTCAAACCCCCAGGGGTTTTCACCAATTTTGGTACAACTGGGCAGTGAAAATGAAAAATTAAATTTTTTACACAAAAATGCAGTTCTGGCTCCAAATTTTTCATTTTCACAAGGAATGAAGGAGACAAAGCACCCCAAAATCTGTGCCCCAATTTCTCCCGAGTACGGCAATGCCTCACATGTGACCAAAAAATACCATTTGGGTGCATGGCAGGACTCAGAAGGGAAGGAGTGATATTTGGATTTTGCAGCACAGATTCTGGTGGAATGTTGGTGGGTGCTATGTCGCATTAGCAAGACCCCCGAAGGTACTCTTTACCTAGAACGGCGCCCATCGCGGTGATCGCGACATCGCGGGCAGCACATAAACGGCCGCGACGCGATGCCCGCGATCACCGCGATTTTCCCATAGGGAACAATGTTAAAAAGCCTAATTGACCGCGATTTTGCATTCAATGCCTCAATGCCCGCGATTTTCCCATAGGAATCAATGTTAAATGGGCTACAGAGCCCAAATAGCCCCAATTAACCCTTAAATGTCCCCCCAATTTTTGTACGCCACCCCACGATCCACGCCAACCCGAAGCGTGGCGAGCGCAGCGAGCCCGCGAGGGGCGGCGGTACGCGTCCTCCGACCTTTTCATGCCCTACTATCCACGTCGGCGTGGAGTTGAGAATAGAATAGTGTGGCGAGCGCAGCGAGCCACCGAGCCCGAAGCGTGGCGAGCGCAGCGAGCCCCGCGAGGGGACGCGGATACCTTCACAGTTATACGCGTCCCCTCGCGGACTTCACAGGTGTCCGTGGCGACGCGGACACCTGTGAAGCCCGCGAAGGGACGCGTTTACCTGTGAAGGTATCCGCGTCCCCTCGCGGGGCTCGCTGCGCTCGCCACGCTTCGGGCTCGGTGGCTCGCTGCGCTCGCCACACTATTCTATTCTCAACTCCACGCCGACGTGGATAGTAGGGCATGAAAAGGTCGGAGGACGCGTACCGCCGCCCCTCGCGGGCTCGCTGCGCTCGCCACGCTTCGGGTTGGCGTGGATCGTGGGGTGGCGTACAAAAATTGGGGGGACATTTAAGGGTTAATTGGGGCTATTTGGGCTCTGTAGCCCATTTAACATTGATTCCTATGGGAAAATCGCGGGCATTGAGGCATTTTACAGTAAAATCGCGGTCAATCAGGCTTTTTAACATTGTTCCCTATGGGAAAATCGCGGTAATCGCGGGTACCCGATTTTGATGTACCCGCGATTTACCCGCGATGCCCGCGATTACCGCGATTTTTTACCCCCGACGCCCGCGATTCTGATCGCGGGCGCCGTTCTAGGTAAAGAGTACCCCCCCGAAGCACCAATACAGTGGAACCCCCCCACAAGTGACCCCATTTTGCAAACTACACCCCTCAGGGAATTCAACTAGGGGTATAGTGTACATTTCAAACCCCCAGGGGTTTCACCAATTGTGGTACAACTGGGCAGTGAAAATGAAAAATTAAATTTTTTACACAAAAATGCAGTTCTGGCTCAAAATTTTTCATTTTCACAAGGAATGAAGGAGACAAAGCACCCCAAAATCTGTGCCCCAATTTCTCCCGAGTACGGCAATGCCTCATGTGTGACCAAAAAATGGCAGGACTCAGAAGGGAAGGAGTGATATTTGGATTTTGCAGCACAGATTCTGGTGAAATGTTGGTGGGTGCTATGTCGCATTAGCAAGACCCCCAAAGCACCAATACAGTGGAACCCCCCCACAAGTGACCCCATTTTGCAAACTACACCCCTCAGGGAATTCAACTAGGGGTATAGTGTACATTTCAAACCCCCAGGGGTTTCACCAATTGTGGTACAACTGGGCAGTGAAAATGAAAAATTAAATTTTTTACACAAAAATGCAGTTCTGGCTCAAAATTTTTCATTTTCACAAGGAATGAAGGAGACAAAGCACCCCAAAATCTGTGCCCCAATTTCTCCCGAGTACGGCAATGCCTCACATGTGACCAAAAAATACCATTTGGGTGCATGGCAGGACTCAGAAGGGAAGGAGTGATATTTGGATTTTGCAGCACAGATTCTGGTGGAATGTTGGTGGGTGCTATGTCGCATTAGCAAGACCCCCGAAGCACCAATACAGTGGAACCCCCCCACAAGTGACCCCATTTTGCAAACTACACCCCTCAGGGAATTCAACTAGGGGTATAGTGTACATTTCAAACCCCCAGGGGTTTCACAAATTGTGGTACAACTGGGCAGTGAAAATGAAAAATTAAATTTTTTACACAAAAATGCAGTTCTGGCTCAAAATGTTTCATTTTTACAAGGAATGAAGGAGACAAAGCACCCCAAAATCTGTGCCCCAATTTCTCCCGAGTACGGCAATGCCTCACATGTGACCAAAAAATACCATTTGGGTGCATGGCAGGACTCAGAAGGGAAGGAGTGATATTTGGATTTTGCAGCACAGATTCTGGTGGAATGTTGGTGGGTGCTATGTCGCATTAGCAAGACCCCCGAAGCACCAATACAGTGGAACCCCCCCACAAGTGACCCCATTTTGCAAACTACACCCCTCAGGGAATTCAACTAGGGGTATAGTGTACATTTCAAACCCCCAGGGGTTTTCACCAATTTTGGTACAACTGGGCAGTGAAAATGAAAAATTAAATTTTTTACACAAAAATGCAGTTCTGGCTCAAAATTTTTCATTTTCACAAGGAATGAAGGAGACAAAGCACCCCAAAATCTGTGCCCCAATTTCTCCCGAGTACGGCAATGCCTCACATGTGACCAAAAAATACCATTTGGGTGCATGGCGGGACTCAGAAGGGAAGGAGTGATATTTGGATTTTGCAGCACAGATTCTGGTGGAATGTTGGTGGGTGCTATGTCGCATTAGCAAGACCCCCGAAGCACCAATACAGTGGAACCCCCCCACAAGTGACCCCATTTTGCAAACTACACCCCTCAGGGAATTCAACTAGGGGTATAGTGTACATTTCAAACCCCCAGGGGTTTCACCAATTGTGGTACAACTGGGCAGTGAAAATGAAAAATTAAATTTTTTACACAAAAATGCAGTTCTGGCTCAAAATTTTTCATTTTCACAAGGAATGAAGGAGACAAAGCACCCCAAAATCTGTGCCCCAATTTCTCCCGAGTACGGCAATGCCTCACATGTGACCAAAAAATACCATTTGGGTGCATGGCAGGACTCAGAAGGGAAGGAGTGATATTTGGATTTTGCAGCACAGATTCTGGTTGAATGTTGGTGGGTGCTATGTCGCATTAGCAAGACCCCCGAAGCACCAATACAGTGGAACCCCCCCACAAGTGACCCCATTTTGCAAACTACACCCCTCAGGGAATTCAACTAGGGGTATAGTGTACATTTCAAACCCCCAGGGGTTTCACAAATTGTGGTACAACTGGGCAGTGAAAATGAAAAATTAAATTTTTTACACAAAAATGCAGTTCTGGCTCAAAATGTTTCATTTTTACAAGGAATGAAGGAGACAAAGCACCCCAAAATCTGTGCCCCAATTTCTCCCGAGTACGGCAATGCCTCACATGTGACCAAAAAATACCATTTGGGTGCATGGCAGGACTCAGAAGGGAAGGAGTGATATTTGGATTTTGCAGCACAGATTCTGGTGGAATGTTGGTGGGTGCTATGTCGCATTAGCAAGACCCCCGAAGCACCAATACAGTGGAACCCCCCCACAAGTGACCCCATTTTGCAAACTACACCCCTCAGGGAATTCAACTAGGGTTATAGTGTACATTTCAAACCCCCAGGGGTTTTCACCAATTTTGGTACAACTGGGCAGTGAAAATGAAAAATTAAATTTTTTACACAAAAATGCAGTTCTGGCTCCAAATTTGTCATTTTCACAAGGAATGAAGGAGACAAAGCACCCCAAAATCTGTGCCCCAATTTCTCCCGAGTACGGCAATGCCTCACATGTGACCAAAAAATACCATTTGGGTGCATGGCAGGACTCAGAAGGGAAGGAGTGATATTTGGATTTTGCAGCACAGATTCTGGTGGAATGTTGGTGGGTGCTATGTCGCATTAGCAAGACCCCCGAAGCACCAATACAGTGGAACCCCCCCACAAGTGACCCCATTTTGCAAACTACACCCCTCAGGGAATTCAACTAGGGGTATAGTGTACATTTCAAACCCCCAGGGGTTTCACCAATTGTGGTACAACTGGGCAGTGAAAATGAAAAATTAAATTTTTTACACAAAAATGCAGTTCTGGCTCAAAATTTTTCATTTTCACAAGGAATGAAGGAGACAAAGCACCCCAAAATCTGTGCCCCAATTTCTCCCGAGTAGGGCAATGCCTCATGTGTGACCAAAAAATGGCAGGACTCAGAAGGGAAGGAGTGATATTTGGATTTTGCAGCACAGATTCTGGTGGAATGTTGGTGGGTGCTATGTCGCATTAGCAAGACCCCCAAAGCACCAATACAGTGGAACCCCCCCACAAGTGACCCCATTTTGCAAACTACACCCCTCAGGGAATTCATCTAGGGGTATAGTGTACATTTCAAACCCCCAGGGGTTTCACCAATTTTGATACAACTGGGCTGTGCAAATGAAAAATTACATTTTTTTACACAAAAATGCAGTTCTGGCTCAAAATTTTTCATTTTCATAAGGTATGAAGGAGAAAAAGCACCCCAAAATCTGTGCCCCAATTTCTCCCGAGTATGGCAATGCCTCATATGTGACCAAAAAATACCAGTTGGGTGCATGGCAGGACTCAGAAGGGAAGGAGTGATTTTTGGATTTTGCAGCTCAGATTCTGGTGGAATGAATGGTGGGTGCTATGTGGCATTAGCAAGACCCCCGAAGCACGGTGAAATGATGAACCTAATAATCCATAGATGTGTGGTATATTTTAAAACACTCCTTTATACATAGGCCGGGTTTGTCGGGGCAAGTTTCACAGTGGAAAATAGTATCCTTTCTTATTCCCTTTTTATAGCAAACTTTGCACCTTTTTTGTGTCCTGCCCTTTCTTGCAGTGGAGGGGATTTCGTTAGGAAAATGCTGCCCTGGTACAATACGGGGGCCAGTACTAGAAGTACTGGGGCCCTCTGCCTGCTGGTTCCCAAATATTAGGCCCTTTATGACTTCCTCTTGAAAGTGCATAAATGTCCCCCTCTGGCTGGTAGAACGGAATAGCACGTAAGCGTTATACAGTGCCATCTGGATGATATACACGGCCAGCTTCTTGTACCAGATTTTTGTTTTCCGCAGGGCACTGTACGGCTTCAGTACCTGATCTGAAAGATCCACTCCGCCCATGTACTTATTGTAATCTAGGATACAATTAGGTTTTGAGGTGTGGGTACTGGTACCTCGTACAGGGACGGAGGTGGTACTGTCTCCATGAATTGTTGTCAGTATAAGGACATCCCTCTTGTCCTTATATTTGACCAACAACATATTTTCGGTGGATTGTGCCCTGCTTTCACCCCTTCTCAGTACTTGGGCAATGTGCGTTTTTGGGAAGCCTCTTTGGTTCTTGCGCACAGTACCGCAAGCTGCTGTACCTCTTGAACCAAGGGCCTTAAACAGGGGGATGCTAGTGTAAAAGTTATCCACATAGAGGTGATAACCTTTATCCAGGAAGGGGTGCACTAAATCCCAGACAATTTTTCCACTAACACCTACGAGGGAGGGGGGGCATTCTGGCGGTTCAATTCTTGAATCCTTCCCTTCATATACCCTAAACCTGTGGGTGTACCCTGAGGTGCTTTCACACAGTTTATACATTTTTATGCCATACCTTGCCCTCTTACTGGGAAGGTACTGGCGGAATTTAATGTATAAGGGACTCGTCGATACAAATAAATTTTTCAGGGATGTACATCTCTGCAAATTTGGCACTGAAATGATCAATGACCGGCCTGACTTTGAATAGCTGGTCAAAGGTGGGATCATCTCTGGGTGGGCACTGTGCATTATCGGTGTAATGTAAAAATTTAAGGATTGTCTCAAAACGAGTCCGAGCCATGGCCATACGGTAAAGTGGGGTGCTGTACAGAACATCTGTACTCCAATATTGCCTAATTTCTGGCTTTTTTACTATGCCCATATGTAACACCAGACCCCAAAACGTCATCATCTCTACTGCATCTACAGGGGTCCACCTAGCAAATGATGACGTGGGGTTTTGAGCAATAAACTGCTGGGCATATAAATTACTTTGGTCCACCATTAAATTTATAAAATCATCAGAGAAAAATAATTTGAAAAAGTCAATTTCTCTGAGACCTGTTGAATCAAATTGGATTCCTGGGATGGCCAAAAACTCAGGAACCTGGGGCTCAAAATTCTCTGGTGGTGGGGTCCATACGGGATCAATCATTTGGGGGGGGGGTCTCAGCTGCTCTACGGGGGCGTCTTTGAGGGGGTCCCTCATCACTAGAGGAGGAAGATGAGGTTAAGACGAATCCTTCAAATTCCCCGCTTGCATCACTGGCTGTGTCAGAGTCAGAGGCAAGCATGGCATATGCCTCCTCCGCTGAATACATTCTTCTGGATGACTGGGATGACATTTGGGATGACATTTAGGATGCCATTTTTATTTTTGTGTTTCTGTAAGTGTAATGTTTCAACACGTGTATAGTGTAGGGGGGGTACAAACTTTATTTTAACACGGGGGGTATGTAGTGTGTAGTGTGTATGTAGTGCAGAAAAAAAATATACTTTATACAGGAATTTGATCCCAATAAAAAAAAAAAAAATTAGATCAACCCTGTGGCAAAAATGCTGATCTGTGATGTACGTCACTCAGCAACTTCAAGGCAGCTTTTGGTACAACCTTGAAGGGGTTAAAAAAAAAAAAAAAAAAAGGTCCTGCGCCAAAAATTGAGCACAGATGTTGGTCAGTAACGTCCGTCACTGAACAGCGCTCAAAGGCAACAGGAATTTGATCCCCCCCCCAAAAAAAAATAGATCAACCCTGTGCCGAAAATGCTGATCAGTGATGTACGTCACTGATCAGCGCTCAGCGGCCACAGGACACCCACAAAAGCAACGTGGGTGTAAAAACAATTTAAAAAAAATAAACCACAGCACTCTCCAAAAAAAAACAATTTAAAAAAACTGCAGAAAAAAAATTATATCAACCCTGTGCCAAAAATGCTGTTCAGTGATGTACTTCACTGATCAGCGCTTAGCGGCCACAGGACACCCACAAAAGCAACGTGGGCGTAAAAACAATTTAAAAAAAATAAACCACAGCACTCTCCAAAAAAAAAAACAATTTAAAAAAACTGCAGAAAAAAAATTATATCAACCCTGTGCCAAAAATGCTGTTCAGTGATGTACGTCACTGATCAGCGCTCAGCGGCCACAGGACACCCACAAAAGCAACGTGGGTTTAAAAACAAAACCCCACTGCACTCTCCAAAAAAAACAAACTGCAGATCAGTGATGCAGTGATGCAACACTGATTAGCAGTGAGGGGCAGCAGGCACACAACTGTGGGTGCAACCTGACAGGGTATATATAAAAAAAAAAACTGATTGGTTAATTTATACTGATCAGCACAAAAGGGGGGGCAGCAGGGGGGGCATCAGTCAGTTGCACAGGCAGCACAACCTTTGGTGCAACTGACAGGTATATATATAAAAAAAAAAAACCCTGCACCCCCAAAAAGTTGCTGATCAGCACAGATATACTGATCAGCACAAAAGGGGGGGCAGCAGACACAAAATATAGCACTCTCTATCACTCTCTGTCACTATCTCTCACTATCTCTCACTATCTCTCACTATCTCTCACTATCTCTCACTATCTGTCACTCTATGACACTGCAGCAGCAGCACACAGGAAGTCACAAGATCCAGGAAGCATCCAGCTGCTGGCAGCACGCTACCAGCGGTGATCAGGTAAGTATCAGGCAAGGATCAGGTCAGTATATCACGACAGATTGGCACGGTGACCGCTCTGCACGCAATTCCAGACCGGAATGGCGTCTGCAGCGCAGTCACCGTTAGTTTAAATCACGCGCCATGGCTGTGATTGGTCCGTCGGTCCGACGGACCAATCACAGCCTTGGGGGCAGGTGGGGTGAGGTGTGGTCATCACCGGTGACCCCCTCACGCCCCCTCACACCCGGCGGTGATTGATCCCTGTGTTACTGAGCGTCTGATTCGCCGGTAACACAGGAAAACGCTGCGATTGGCTGTTCACATTGAACAGCCAATCGCAGCGATCGCCGACGGGGGGGAGGCTTCGCCACCCCCCCTGGGCATGCTGGGACATGTCTGCTGTCAGGGACAGCAGACATCGTCCCTCTGTCACCGCGTCCCTAGACGCGGTGACAGTTTAAAGTCATGACGTATATATACGTCATGTGTCGGGAAGTACATCCCGGCCATGACGTATATATACGTCAAATGTCGGGAAGGGGTTAAACCTCATTAGCATTGTGATTTCATTTTTAACATAGCAAGAAAGAGCAAACAATAAAATGACTTTATATTGATACATTTGCATTTCGTATATCTGCAAAAAACAAATATCTATATTATTGAAATACAGTATACTATTTAATCTTATACTGCATTTTGTAAAAACTTCTATTACTGCATTTTGAAAAACTTTTTTCCTTTTTTTTCTTTTGTGTTCTTTGGCATCAGCCTGGATTTTATCCCACAGGAGTTTAAACAAATTTATCTAGTTAGTAGCCTAAATTGTATTCAACTCCCAGTTGTCTGAATTTGCCTTAATAAACTGGCATAAATACCAGGGTTGTGACTGGTCTAGATGTGATTGTTTTATGGTTCTGTAGCTGAAGTCTTTGCATGGCAATAATTTTTTTTCCTGATAAAACTGAATATTCCTATGCTGTAGCCATGTACTGAGGTCTTTCAATGGCTGTTTATTTAAACATTAATATTTTTTTGCAGGTAACACCAGAGATAAGGTAATTCATACTATTTACTTTTTGGGGTGGATCTGAACATAATACAAATAAAAATAGACAATCAGTGGTTGAACATCAATTTTCACAATTGTCTGCAGTTCCAAATAATTAATATTTGTTTTAATATATCATAATGGTTATAATATTTTATGTGACAAGGTGCAAAATACTACTTACTCTGGGCATTAGATGTATATGTATCTGTTTTTATTATACTGTTTTTAATCAAATTTAGAACTATAAGTATATACTACTACAACTAATACAATTGGCAAGTATTATTATTAGATTTTTGCTATAATTACTTTTCTTAGTATAACATTACTCTATTACCATGTCGAGTAGTTGCTATGTCATCAGGGCTTAATTGAGCTTTGGGAAGGCCTGGGCCACTTAAGACAGGGGAGCATGGGGGAAGATATATATTAGAGTGTGCATACCTCTCAACCTGAGCCATTCCAAGAGGGAAGCTCTGTTGGTACATCTGCACTGCGTACTGACTGTCCTACTCACATTTTGAGTGGCTACAGCAGGCATGTCCAAACTGTGGCCCTCCAGCTGTTGTGAAACTACACATCCCAGCATGCCTTGCCATAGTTTTAGCATTCCCTAATAGTAAAGCTGTGGCAAGGCATAATGGGACTTGTAGTTTCACAACAGCTGGAGGGCCATAGTTTGGACATGCCTGGGCTGCAGCATTAGATGCAAAACTAGTGATGTCAGTGTGCTCCTGCCAGGAGGCACCTACACAGATGGGGCATGGGATGCAGTATTCCCTGCACTCCCCCCTTTGATCTATTCAGCAAGAAGTAGCCTTGGAAATGGATTACAAAATGTTGGCAAGCATGCATCACAATTCCTGTGATTTTTGCAATTAGAGATAAAATTCAAAATTATAATTAGAAATTTAAATATATTTTATTTTTTGATGCCATATTTATTGTTCTAAATGCAGATTGTAATTATGTTTTTAAAATTTCTTAAGTGAAGAAGCTATGTCTAAGAAAATGTAATTTTATGTGTGATAATAAAATAACAAAAGCATAATATACATTTTATGATGTGCTATTGTCAAACTTATTTTTTTTCAGAGTGTGCATACCATACTGTAGCATTTATACACATTAATACTTTTAATTGATATTGCAGATCATTCATATTATAAAACAGGTGTCATACAGATCCCCTCCCCCCTCCCTGGAAGACTTCTTCACTGAGACAGTAATGCAATGCATGAGGCTGATTCAGTTCATGAGGCTGATTCAGTTAATCTGGCTCCAGGAAGGAGCAACAGTAGTACAAACACCAGATGCATAATGTGTAATACAGTACTAAAGCACACGCTGTGGTTCCTGCGCATGGAATTGCACAAAAAAGGTTTTATGTAAACATGTTCTTTTATGTACAGTATGTCGAGTTTTATTCAATATAACTTTCAAAAATATTTCAATAAAAGAAAAAAAAGAAAAAAAATTACACTGTAATCGAACATGGGTTTCCAGCATACAGAGCAGCGCAGTTATCCACTACTCTACGCTACAGTACTTGGTGATGTGTATGTAGAGTGCTCCCATTCAGAGGCAGTGTGATTCATCCAGCGCTGTTGGAGAAACATGAGTTACGGGAGCATTGCTGCAGGTAATGTATTCAGCTCAATTCAACCCCCAGCCTCCCCTCCCTGGAAGACTTTTCACTGCTACAGTAACGCAATGCATGAGGCTGATTCAGTTCATGAGGCTGATTCCGTTCATGGGGCTGATTCAGTTCATTTGGCTCCAGGAAGGAGCAACAGTAGTACAAACACCATAATGCCACTTTATTGGTCATTGGTACAGCCTCATCTGGAATACTGTGTCCAGTTCTGGAGACCATATCTTCAGAAGGATATAAATACATTAGAGAGTGTACAAAGAAGAGCAACTAAAATGGTGCATGGCCTACATCACAAAACTTACCTGGAAAGACTAAAAGATCTAAACATGTATAGTTTGGAGCAGACAAGGGAAAGGGGGGACATGATAGAAATCTTCAAATATATCAAGGGTTTTAAGATAGTACAGGAGGGAAATTTTCTTCAAAAGAAAAGAAGTAATAAAACACGAGGACATGCACTGAAACTTTAGAGAGGTAGGTTCAGGGGAAATATTAGAAATAATTACTTCACAGAAAGGATAGTGGATAAGTGGAATAGCCTCCCATAAGAGGTGGTAGAGGCTAACAGTAGAACAATTTAAACATGCTTGGGATAGGCATATGAATATCCTTACAAAGAAATAAGGATTAAAAAGGGTTGAGATTACCTGAAGGATAAAAACAGGCAGACTAGATGGGCCAAATGGTTCTTATCTGCCGTCAAATTCTATGTTTCTATTATGCGTAATACAGTACTTAAACACACGCTGTGGTTCCTGCGTATGGATTCGCACAAAAAAGGTTTTATGGAAACAGGTAGGTTATTTTACGTACAGTATGTCTACTTTTATTAAATATAACTTTCAAAAATATTTCAATGAAAGAAAAAATTTGACATGGTAATCAAACACGGGTTTCCAGCGTGCAGAGCAGTGCAGATATACACTACCCTATGTCACTTGTGATGTGTACAATTTGTAGAGTGCTACCATTCAGAGGCAGCTGTAGTACTGTTGGAGAAACCTGAGTAGCGGCAGCATCTCAGACACTCCCAATGTTCACTGTTTTACTACACTACTGTACTTTACTGTCCCAATGTTCTACACTACTTTAATGTCTAATTTTGTTTAATGTTTAATGTTTAATTATTATTTACAGGTACTTCCTACTGTAGTACGTGTAAGCGCAGCTCGATGAATGGCGGGGTTCCATCGGTATATCAATCTGCCCCTAGATTGGTGGAGCATTAGGCACCCAGTGGTGGTGATTTGTATTGCATGGTGAGCATCCACGCCTCTAGGCAGACGGGAGCGCAAGAAGAAAAGTGGATCGCCAAAACCTTGGCGATGGCGAGCTGGTGGCAATAATGAGAGGCACTCCATCTGTACATTTTGTTCTAGAATTTTTTAGCAACTGAAACAGGATACAACATACTTTAAACATATCTTACATACTATATAAAATAGCAATTAAGACAAAAGTAAGAAGATCGACAAAGCTAATAAAAGGGTTGGAGAAATTAAGCTATAAAGAAAGATTAAACAAATTGGGATTGTTTACTGTAGAAAAGAGCTGTTTACAGACATGCTAAACATGTACAAATATATCAGGGGCCAATATAAGGAACTGTCAGGCACCATTTTTGATCTGAGGAAGGAACCTAGGTCACATGGGCATGTGTTTAGACTAGAGGAGAGAATGCTTCACACCCTTAGAAGAAAAAAACTTTTTTACGGTCAGTGCAGTTCAATTGTGGAACTCTCTTCCTGGAGAGGTGGTGTCGGCAGACACAATGAATACATCTAAAATAAGGTTGGTCAAACATCTATTGCAGTGGTCCCCAAACTGTATGCCTAGGCACCCTGGGGTGCCTCAGGACACTTGCAGGGGTGCCTTGGGTTGGTGGACCAAGATCAATTCATATTATTTTTGGTCAATGTACCAGGCAAAACCAGTGCTGGTGGCTGCCAATCATAAAAAATGTGGACAAACAGAAGCAAATTCTGTCCCTCACCACATAACTGTGACATATAAACACAATGCACTTAATTTAATATTTTTTTTCTGAATTTCTCGATAAGAAGCATTTGGCCTAGGGGTGCCTTGAAAATATTTTGATGCTCTAGGGTGCCGTGATTCAAAAAAGTTTGGGAACCACTGATCTATTGGGTAAAAACATCCAGGGGTACAAACAACAATCACAACCTGTCTAAAATGAAATCAAATTAGATGGTTTATAAAAGGGATGTAGCAAATAGATCATGAACTCTAACCAAAGGTTGAATTTGATGGACGCACGTCTTTATTCAGCCTTATTTACTATGTATATATGTAATTATATGTTAATAATATACTGTTGTTTATATTTTTATGAAGTATTTTCACTCAACTAATATTGCTGTTATTAGTACTTAGAATAAAAAGGCAAATACTGAGTTGTGTTTTTCCATTTGTATTCTTTGTGAATTTTAGTTCTCTGAATACTTATTTTTGCACCATTTGGAACTCAGGGATTCATTTTACTGGTGTACTGTTATCATTTCTTGTAATTTCTCACAAATAACTCCAATATCTGTAGAAAATGGTGTTCAGTGATCAGGTTTACAGTACATGAATTAATATAATGGATCATATTCATCAATCCTCACATTTTTTTCTCCGCTAGTTATAATTTCTTAACACTGCATATTGAGACAATCACAAATCATCTTTTGAGCAATGTCCAAAAACTCATGCAAAGATCCTGGGAAATCCAAAAAGTAAAGTGATCACTTTGTAATCACTTTAGGCAACCAAGGCTATTGTTTTGAGAGATGTGGCTAGCTAATTGGAGGTAAGCTAAATTTTGGAGTTTGATACATTTGCCATTTTTCTACTCTCCACAAAAATATGGGGACTAGTCTGCTGATCAAAAAAAAGGGACCCAACACATATAACAAGACATCTGCTGCTGTACTGTATCTTGTAATACAGTACATCAAGGTGGAAAATAATTAAAGGGTAAATCCACCCAAATTTTTTTTAAATGGTTAATTAAAATGCTTCTGTGTCATGACCATCAGTGAATAATTCAGCAATTCCATGAGGGTAAATGAAATCACAGGGCAGAAACTAACATTGCTTTAATAGGCAAGTTGAAAGTTTATGCAGACTACCAATAAAAAATAGAAATAGAAGGTATATTGACCAGAGGCTAGTCATGGTTAGAAATCCAGGACAGGGGGTAATATAAAATGCTATTTTAAATGATCGTACTTTATAGTTTTCAATGTTACTACTAAATAATAACATTACTGTGTAGAGAAGTATTACATTACTGTGTTAATTTTTCACATTGCTGAAATAAATTGAATTGGCTTAAACAGGTTATCCTTGGTTTTATTGAATTGTGTAATTTATTGTATATTTTTGAACACCAGAACCTATTCAAAAACCAAATGGCACAATTCACAATTATGTTGCATGCTTCCCAACATTGGTAATAAATGTCTAAAGCTGTGTACACACGGGGCGATAGGGGCTGAAATCGCTGGCGACCATATTGCCAGTGATGGGAGTGTGCCCCGGCGATAAATCGCCGGGTGCGCACTCCTGTTTTCAGTCCCATTCTAATCGCTGGTCGCAGGAGCTTGCGACCAGCTGATTACCTCTGCGGCTCCCCCGGCAGAGGTTCCTTCTCATCAGCAACCATCTCTGGTCTAGACTAGACTAAAGAAGGAATAGCAGAAGGATGGGAAAGGACCAGTCAACCAAACTACTAATTACTACTACATTTCCATCCTGGACTGCCCACAGCTTCTCAAATGCATGAATAATTTGTATGGCACATTCAAATGCAGCAGGGCAAACTGAGAGGCAAGGGAAGGTTTCTTACATCCATAGATTGTGCTTAATCAGGCTTTATATACACCTGGTTTTAAACAGATTGCAAAAAACACTTTAGTATAGAAATCACATAGAGGGCAAGATTTACTAAGCTCTGAAAAGTGATAAAATGAAGAGTGATAAACCACTAACCAATCATCTCCTAACTGTCATTTACCAAACACAGCCTGTGACATGGCACATGGTTTATTAATCTTTTATTACTTTTCAAGCCTATTAAATCTGGCCCAGACTGCTAACAGCATTATGTCACAGCAATGTTATTTTAAAATGTAATCGCCAAGGCCCGAAGTGCAGAAATCCTAACTTGAATTTCAATAAAAATCTTCAATATCACTAATTAGAATCAGTTGCTCACAATTTTTATTATTTCAGACTTTCAGAATTGTCTCGATTATGGGTCTGCAGGAAATATAAATCCCTATTTAGATAACTAAAACTTATTTATATTTATTGTCATTTCAAAACTGAAAAGAAGGATTCAAATAGGAAATCTATAAAAACAACAATTATATCCATCTAAATTGTAATTGGATAGTTTACTATCATATAACAATAACATCTATAAAGTGATAGGAGCTCTCTTTCAGGATGGAAGACATTTCGAACATGACCAGAAGAATCAGCAGTTTTACCCTGCTAGGATTCCCAACTTCTCGGCCAATTCAGATTCTGCTCTTCATAATTTTCCTCTTAATTTATCTTTCAACCATTATAGAAAACCTGCTGATCATTATGATAACTTGGATTAGTCCCAAATTGCACAAACCAATGTACTTCTTTTTGGGGAACTTGGCCTTCATAGAAGCATGGTATGTGACTGTCATTATGCCCAAGCTTCTTGCCATATTTATAATGGAAAGCAGAAAAATATCATACAGTGCTTGTATGTTACAACTTTATTTCTTCCTTGGGTTGGCATGTACAGAGTGTGTGTTATTGGCTGTTATGGCCTTTGATCGTTATGTAGCTATATGCAATCCCTTGCATTACATTAACATCATGAACTGGAATTTCTGTCTCCTCTTGGCTTTAGTATCATGGTTTACTGGCTTCATTATATCAATGATTAAAGTTTACTACATTTCCCATGTAACTTTTTGCCATTCTGATATTTTAAATCACTTCTACTGTGACATATCTCCCATACTTAATCTTGCCTGTGCTAAAATGAAGTTGGCTGAACTTGTTGACTTTGTACTTGCCTTAATAATTCTTCTTGTCCCTTTGTTGCTAACTTTTATATCTTATGCTTGCATTCTGGTCACCATTCTCCATATTTCAACATCCAGTGGGCGTCGGAAAGCCTTCTCTACTTGTACATCTCATTTGGCTGTGGTGATTATATTCTATGCAGCCACTCTATTCATGTATGCCAGGCCAAGCAGGGCTAGTTCTGTTGATCACAACAAACTAATATCAGTTATTTACACAGTAATAACACCTTTACTCAACCCAATGATTTACTGTCTAAGGAACAAAGAAGTTCAAGAGATCATATGGAAATTAGTATATATTAAAAATTAAACAATTTAAATGGTAGCTGACCTAATCATGATTTTATCATGATTTATATGAAAAAAATACAGAAATATGAACCTTTTGTTACAACTGAGGCTAAACTATGCAAATTTAAAATAATTGCATAATCACTAACAATCTGTTGTAATTTGATTTTAAATCAACTCTACTAACATTGTTATGCTCCAATTATTCCCTTAACAATAGAGCAGACAGGAGGGCCAATGCAGAATTGAAAACAAGTCATTTTGAGGATGGATCTTGCCAATTTTAGCAATAAGCAGGCATATGGCATTCTACACAACTATGACCAAGTAGTGGTGATTTGACGTTGTAAGCAACTGTGTTGCATCTCATCTTGACTCTAGGCTGGATGTGTGTAACTGGGTGGCATATAGAGAATGGGTTGTAGGCTTTTAAGCAGATTAACGGACTATGCAAATTTGAATGTATTTAGAGATCCATCTGATTTCAGGCAGTGTCTTGCACTAAGTATAGAGCTTGTGGGACTAAGCTATGGAGCACTAGATTAACATCATATTGGCTCTCGGCAAGATAACCGTTTTGGGCCCCTCTTCCTATACATTTAAAGTATCCCCTACTATATTTACTTGGCATATATATTTTATTAAAGTGCTAAACACAGTTAACACAAACATCAAATTACATGCAAGGTGCAAAGTATTCTGTATCTTGGATAAACTAGAGATTAAAGAGAAGATAATTGCAGTGATTAAAACGTTCACCGTTAAACCCCTTTGGAGTACACATTGGGGGATGAGCAAAATTGCAAAACCATTTTGTACAATGTCCTTCAAAGTGAATTTTTTTCTTTCAGTAGTTAAAGGGACATGCCTATTTGTATGCTGTCAATAAAATAACCATCCTTTATTCTTTGGAAGGTGACCATATCAGATGGAGTTAGTTATCGCTTTCAATTATCATTTTATCAATTTCTTGGCAATTCTCTTAGATCAGTTGTCCAAATTTTGTGTTTGTATCACCACTGGGTCTTTTGGGAAAGCTTAGTGGCATTATACCTTTGTTACCACCTCTTGCTTCAGGTGGTGGGAGGACAGATAGAACTTTTATTGCAACTGCTGCAAACTTCTGCATGCTGCTGAATGTTGAAAATGGCCCAGAGTTGTTTGATCCACAGACAGAATCCACTGATTGCCCGTCATTAAAAAACCTTCTGTACTACCAAGTTGATTGCATGAGCAAAATATGCGAAGTGTTTTAATTCACCCAGCTGTAATGCTTTCCCAATATTTGTGGCATTATCAGAAATCACAAATTCTGAGGAGAGTCTAATACCACTTTCAGACATTTGGCCTGGTAATTACCCAGCATTTTGAGTGCCGGGTCATTTTACCGGGTGTAGTCTGACCCCCTTTCACACCGAGCAGCAAATAACTGGGTTAAAAATGTCAACCCAGTTATTTGTTGAATTGCACATGTATTTCTCCAGTGTGAAAGGGTCAATTTGGGTAGCAAATTCCGGGTTTTCAACCCTGGTAAAAAGCAGGTTTGGCGGCCCGGGATTTAAGACCCAGGTTGACCCCTTCACACTGAATTACTTGGTAGAACTGCTTCACCCAGTAATTTGATGTTCAGTGTAAATGAGGTATAAGTAAGGTAAGCCATTTTGCTATGAGGTTCTTAGTTTTCCTAAGAGGTTGTCAGTAGTATGCCTCAATAAAACTGGCAGCAGGCCTAGCACTTAAGGATTCTTCTGAGGAGTCCTGGAGAATGGAAGAGTTACCAAAATTCATGCAGGACTTCCTACAATCATTAATGAAGATATTGAGGATAAAGATTTTGGTGGTGAAGATTTTATGTGCTGGGATCTACAACAAAAGGGATAATTGCAGCCATCTGCACTCATACAAAAATTGTGGCTGAAAGAAACAAAAATTTGGGATACCAGATCCAAAATTTACATATATTGCAAAAAAGAGAATTGATCTTCACAGCGCTATTTCCAGGATCTATCCGATTCTCTTACTCAGGGGGAACACTCCATCCAGAGTATCCATCCATGGGAAAGAAAAAAGAGAATCTTTGTGTTAAATATACAGGGGTTTCTTATTCCTGTTCACACGGCTACCTTGGTAGGACTCACCTAGTCTTACTAGGAGATGTTCACATAAAGGTATCTTTAATAAGTTTCAGCAACACATCATTTGGACAAAAACTCACCTAGGGAACAGTCCCTATTTTCATCAAAAGGTTTATTGAAACGTTCTATTATTAGTAAAAATAGGGCAACTTGGAATTGATAGCAGTCTGTAAAAGGGCAGCCACCCTTAAAGGGCCACCTTACCACTGTAAAATGTATTTGTTGTTTGGTGTTAAGTAGCCAGCAAAGCAGGTGGGTGTCTCTGTTTTATAAGTCTGGCATAGTATATTACGCCTCCTAAGTTTGCTCTTAAAGCGAAGCACAGGGCAAAATGGAGTAAATACCAAAAATGTTAACTTACATGGCTGCTGGTCAGCAGGCTCAGAAAAAATGCCACCAAGTCCAGGCCCAGATTATACATGCAGGTGTTGAGAGGAAATGTATTTATCTTTCTGCACAAGATGAAGATTTAAATTAATGGACATAATAATTGAGTAATAATTTAAAGGACTTAAAGTGACATTGCCATCCAAGCCTCATCACCTGCTTCTGTCAATACTGTATAGTCTTTAAATATATACATTGCACCATGATGCTCCATGGCAGCAAGCCGCCAGAACTGCTGAATAATGTGTTCCACCATATATGTAAATGCTTTAACCACTTGAGTGGTATGCCCGGAAATTTCTCGGGCTGAGCTGTGCTGCCGCAGCGGGCTGTCCCGGAAAATTTCTGGACATACCACTAAAATGAAGGTGTGTGCCAGTGGTGTCCAGGTGTGCACCACTGGCGCATCACCTGTCCGGGCACCCCCCCTAGTGGCCGCTCTGATGTCCCCTCCCCTCAATCCCCCTCACCTCTCAGCTCTGGCGATTGTACGCCGGAGCTCCCCTGCCCCGCCGCCATTAGTTCTAGTGATTGACAGGCGGCAGGCTCGGGGATGTTTGTGGCGGCTCGGGGGTACTGGGGAGAGTTCATGCACCTGAGTCCTCCCGAGCCGCCGTGAAACATCCCCGAGCCTGCCGCCTGTGTGATCACTGACAGGCGGCTGGGGCAGCGACGGTAGGGGAGCTCCCAGGTTACTTACGCCGGAGTGAAGGTGAGGGGGGGGGGGAGCGGAGGTGAGGGGGGGAGGTGGGGCGGATTCTCATTATCTGTGGTGGATTTTGCTGGGGCAGGAAAAACCTGCCTGGGTAGGTTTGTCCTGCCCCAGCAAAACCCACCGCTCAAGGGGTTAAATAAGTTAGTTAGAATATTTGGTGCTTGTTTAGTTTCATGGCGGCAGCATGAGGATGCTGAAGCTATGGATATTGGCAGCTTGCCAGACTGCCTTAGGCTACGCTACCAGCATAGCAACTGTTTGAATTCTGGCAGCTTGCCAGCTGCTTACTTGTTTAGTTTCAGGACAGCAGCGCTGCTACTCCTAACCTCCTGTGAAGGGAGCGCTGCTACTCCTAACCTCCTGTGTGGAGAGGGGATCATGAGGGCGCCGGCAGAGAGGCGCTCCATCTTTGTGATACATAGGAGTGTCTCAGACACTCCAGTGGCGGCAGAACGAGCCTGCTCTAGCTATGAATCTTGGCAGCTTGCCAGACTGCCTTGACTGCGCAAATGTTGCCTAGTAACTGTATGAGCGTTTGAACGCCCAGATGTTGCCAAGTAACTGTATGAGCGAACAGATGTTGCCTAGTCACTGTACGTACAGTATATGACGTCAGTCAGTTCTTGTATTTTGTAAGAGGCAGACGTACCATATCACAGAGATGGCTGCAGAGAGGCTGACTATCTTCACCCTGCCTCAGACTGAGGAGGAGGCAGTGTCTTTTCTGCAGGGGCAGCATTTCCTGGCTGAGACCCAAACCTGCCCCAATGGACACCCTATGAGGCTCTCTGTTAGGGACCAGTTATGGAGCTGCCATATCAGGGCCTGTGGCAGAAAGGTCAGTTTGAGGGCTGCTCAGTGGTTTGCAGGATGTCACTTGACCTTTTGACCCTCCTGTATTTTGTATTTTGCTGGACGGAGGAGCTGACCAGTGAGCGGTTCTGCAAACACCACCTTTCCGTGTCCCAGGCCACCACTGTCCAGTACAACAGTTTGCTTTTGGAGGCCTGTGCTGTCGACCTCCTGTCACAGCCTCAGCAGATGATTGGCTGGCCAGGCACCATAGTGGAGGTCGATGAGAGCCTTTTTTCCCGTCGAAAGGCCAATGTTGGATGCCTAATGCCCCAGCAGTGGGTCTTTGGTGGCATCTCAAGACTTACCGGAGAGTGCTTCTTGACGGCAGTTGAGAGGCGGGATGCCAGCACACTCATGGCTGCCATCGAGAGGCACGTGCTCCCAGGGACCACGATATACAGTGACTGCTGGAGGGCATACCAGACCAACCAGCTAGAGCAGGCTGGCTTTCATTATGCCAGGGTCAATAATCGATTACACTTCGTGGATCCAGAGAGCGGTGTGCATAGGCAGAACATTGAAAGGCTGTGGGGATCCTGTAAGTGGCTGAATAAGCGCCAAAGGGGGATCGCGCATCATCACCTGGGCTCATACCTCCAGGAATACATCTGGAGGAAGACTCTTGGCACGGAAGACCCCTCTAAGCGCATTCTACAGGTGCTGACCCTGCTCCCCCAGGCTGACAAAGTTGACACCGCACAGCCTGAGTTGACAGCATCTACATCTGCAGCTGCTTCCTCTGCAAGTGCTGATGACGGCACTGTTGTTCCTCAATAATGACTTTTTCCTAGATTATCTTGTTTTTTTCTGTCTTTTTATTGTTCTTCTAATTAATTGTATTCTCATGTAATCAATTCTTTCCTCCTTCATCTTTATCTTTTACCAAAAAAACAGTAAACAGTTAACACATGTCGTCATTACTGTCTCAGGTGTATGATTTTGCAGTTGTGAATGTGTTCCTGAAACACTCCCACCATCCACGCCTTCCCGAAGTGTGGCCAGCACAGCGAGCCCTGAGAGGGGACGCGGTACGCATCCTCCTGACCTTTTCATACCCCCACTATCCACGTCGGCGTGGAGTTGATTTTTATATAGTGTGGCGAGCACAGCAAGCCACCGAGCCTGAAGCGTGGCGAGCGGAAGCGGAATACATGTGAAGTTATCCGTGTCCCCACGCGGGGTTCGCTGCGCTCGCCATGCTTCGGGCTCGTGGCTCCCTTCGCTCTCCACACTACAGTATATAAAATCCAACGTGGATGGTGGGAGTATGAAAATGTCGGAAGGACGCATACCGCGTCCCCTCGCCACGCTCGGGGATGGCATGGATGGTGGAATAAACAAGGTCGACAACTGTTATGTCGACTACTGTCATTGTGAGCAGGTTTAATAGTGTTTTGCACTCTGCACTCCTATGTACCCCTATACCTATACTGAATTTTGCATCTACTACTTGGACGCTACAGCGTCCAAGCAGTAGCCAATTTTGCTTGTACCACTTGGACACTATAGCATCTAAGCAGTAGACGCAAAATTCAGACGCACTGTCAGCACTGAGGTGCCGCCGAGTCACTACGCTGACAGGTCATTGTGGCCCCACAATGACCTTTCAGCACACAGATGAGAGTGTATCATTGCATTGCTGTCAGGAACCCCAGTTCTCATGCCGCTCGCGTGTGTTCCTTACCGGCACGCTGGTGTAATCTGCGCCACAGATCAGCTTTGGCAGCCCTTGGCGCAATGTCTCTGTCTCACAAGCCATTCCCTGTGTCACTTAAGATAGAGGACTCCAGGTGCATTCCCTGTCCTGATTGTGGGTCACATGATCCAGGTAAGCTCCAACTTACTTCCTGGTCCTGTGTACTGCTGCTGCGGCGGATGCTACAAGCCTGCGGCTAATTACCAATCACCTGGAGGAATAAAAGCCAACTTCCCAGACTCCTCCTTGTCTTGAACAACTTGTCAGTTCCCCTACAAGTTCTCCAGCGTCAAGCTCTATTCTATACAGCTAAGTCCATATCCCCTTGCAGGGGTCACTGGTGAATACCACTGTCGGCTTAGACTCCGCACCTCTGCTTTAGGTCTAGCCAATCCTCTGTGTCCCCAGAAGGTCATCATCCCCATCTCTCCATGCATGAGCTTCACATACCTCAAACCTCCAAGCTTCTGGTTCCCTGTGCCCTCAACTGGCTCACCCAGGTCACTGCCAGGTACACAGCAAGTCCAGGACATGACAAATGCTGCTGGAGCATCTGAGATGCTCATACGTATCACAAAGATGGAGCGCCTCTCCGCCAGTGCCCTCATGATCCCCTCTCCAAAGGAGAGAGGATATCATGCGGGCACAAGTGCTGTGTGAGAGGCGCTCACTAGGCTTCACAGGAGCTTAGGAGTAGCAGCGCTGGGCTGCCTTGGAGGAGTCAGCATAGCACGCTGATATCGTACATTACAGAAGTAAGGCGGCACAAGCTGCTGCTGTGAAACTAAACAACTAAGCAGCTGGCAAGCTGCCAGAATTCATAGCTAGAGCGTCCTCGCACTGCCGCCCTGAAACTAAACAAGTAAGCAGCTGGCAAGCTGCCAGAATTCAAACAGTTGCTACGCTGATAGCGTAGCTTAAGGCAGTCTGGCAATCTGCCAATATTCAAAGCTTCAGCGTCCTTGTGCTGCCGCCATGAAACTAAACAAGTACAGAGTATTCCCATATATGAAACCACTCCCATATTATTTGTGGCCATAGCTAGAGGTTATAAGGTATATATTGTACCATGTGACTTGAGCTGCTCTGAGAGCTTGAGATGAGCTGGGTAAGAGCTGAGATGGGAGGAACTATGATACCACTTTTAACAACGCCTGGAAACTCAGCTCCATTGCCTCCGTGTCTGTCTGAAAAATCACATCACATAATTTATAAGAAATATGGAGTCGAAGGTCATTTTTAATTTTTCCTCAACTCATCACAGGGCAACAGGATCTAGCTGCTAAACAACAGGTCCAGATTCAGATGTTGCATGAGGAATTGAAGGAGCTGAGGAAAAGTGAGCCAGAGCAGGAGTAGCTACTGAAGCTCACCCAGCTGATGACATAGGGGCATTCCTTTGTACATTCGAGTGCACAGCCACGCATTTGGTTGGCTTATGGAGGAACGGTCTGACAGGCTTGCTCCCT